>NC_090926.1:565754813-566358117 GCF_040938575.1 Ambystoma mexicanum
TCTGTTCCCTGCATGTCTACCATGGTTTGCAGCAACTATCTCTGCCTTAATGCCAGTAAAACTGATCCTTCTGATTGGAACACCTGTGCCCCCTTTCCCTCCTACCCTGTGGCCTGCCAAAGGGGGTTGGGGGGCAGGGGGGCTCTACCCACTGTCTTGAGGCAAAACACCTCTGGGTCATCTTGGATTCCTTTCATCCCTCACATTGGACCTTAACGAAGGTCTCACTTTCAGCTCCACCTCCTCGGGCATTCTTCCTCACCTTCCTCCAGAAGCTCCATGTCTCAGCTCTGGTCATCTCCAGGCTAGACTGCTGCAACAACCTTTCTGTCTCCTTTTCCTCTCTACACCCCCTCCCGCTATTCCAGAAAAGGGAAGCAAGACTCGGCGTGGGGGTCTGGCATGGATACACATGCTCATGAAAATTCAGACTGATTGCTCTGTATTCTCTAAAGCAATCACTGTCCTCGGTCATACTGCCCCAACCAATGACCGTCCTCTCCCTAAGCTCCACCCCTGGCAGCCATCTTCAGTTTGGTAAGCATGTGAAGTGACAGTATGAGCCAGAGGGGAAGCATGGAGGGTTTGCATTTGCATCCATGCCAGACCCATGTTGGAGAACTTGCATGGATGAGGCAAGGCTCAACAGAAGAACTCATCTGGAACACTCCTCAAATGAATGTTGCATTTTACCATTTGGCTGACTCGGAGCACCTCCCCAGAATACTTCTACACAGAACCTCATGAAGGTGTGCATGGACCTCCATGTAGCAGCCCTGCACCGTGGCTGCAATGGCTCTGGTCAAAGGGGCTCTTGGCCGGCAGAGCCACCTGGAGATGGACACCTTCAAGGCCTTTCCGTGATTCACAGAACACATTGATAAACAGCCGAGAAGTCTTCAAGAAGCTTTGTGCATGCCACGTGAAACTTCAAGGGACAAGCAATGTAATAATGGCTCATTGAGGTGGAGCTCTGCTTCAGCATAAAGCTTATGTGCACATTCATTGAGGTTCCACCATTTAAGCGTGGAAAAGCTGCTTACCCGGCAGTGCCTGGATCTTTCCAACACCCGCATGGCCAAGGTGATCGCCAGCCTTCCACAATAGGAACTTAAGCAGATGCATCTGCTCAAAATGCACCCCATAATCTTAGCCAAAACCAGTTCCCACGCCAGCAGCCTTCACTGGCAGAGTTGGAGAGCCCTTTGAGGTACTTCGATGAGACCACAGAAGGCTTACCCGGAGCCCTGGTGTAGTCGGATGTTGCTGCCGTGAGCCAGCCTTGGCCAAGGGAAGCGGGTATGGTAGTGGCTATAGGGCTGCAACACAGATGGGCGATCTTCACCCAGCACCACACAAATGCTTCCACTTTGCCCGGATGTTTTTGCGCTCTGCAGGTAAAACCTATGTCCAAATTCTAGGGTTGCAGGAGCCAAACCCTGAGGTTCAGCAACGCTGGGTTGTGCAGAATCGCTCCTCCCTCTGGGCAGAAGGTCCTTCAGTTGCATCTTGGTGGACAGAGCCAGACACTTAGCAGAAGGGCAATATACTAAATGAGGTTGCCCACTGAAAAGCAAGTGTTGCCAGTGTAGTGTGGGAGCCCCTCTACTGAGAACAAACATGGGTCAAATACGAGGGCCTACAACCACATTTTACCTCACTTCACCCATCAGAGAAATATCCGTTTGCATATGTTACAGTACAATTAGCTTGGAGTACATTTTGGAGACATTAGCTGGGGCTTAAACTACAGAAAGCTAAAGGTTTACTGGGACCTGTTTCTGCAGTCACGTCCACCAGAAACCCCCAACTAAAGGCTATCCCAGCTTTACAAAACATACTGGGTATGGGACCTGTATTCTCAAATAAGCACACATACAATTATTCTTGTAACACAACTAATGCTACAGATGTGAAGCTTTGTTTGGCACAAGCTCGTGTCCAATGTGGCTTCTGGGCATGAAGGCTAGTGTGCTACATTAAGCCCCATACTGCTTGAAGTGTTTCTAGATTATTTCAGGTATGTCAACTAATAATCTGAACTGGTATTTTTATTTAGTAAGCTGGAGCCTCTTGTTTCTGCCTCAAAATCTCCAATATGTTTTCATTGTATTCCAATGGTGACTACTATCGGCAGCCGTCAATTGACCTGTTGGTTTTAGATTTTTAATTTCTTCCAGATCAGATTCACTTTGTGTGCACTCTGGTATAAATTCAGTTTGCCCTTTTTTATCTAACCATAGGCTCGATCTTGGTTCACATGGGGCTTCAAAATCACCACCCACAACATTACTGTGGTAAGGGTATAGATGCCCAGGCTTTTTAAAAATCAAAATGATGCAGGTGCTTACAACTCTGAACGGTAAATCTGATAGGATTCTCTTTTCATAAACTCCATGGCCAAAGCATAGTGTATTGTGTTCTGTTGCATCAGTATCCTGATTTTGCTGGCCCTCGGCTTGAACTGCAGGTACCTCGCTTGCTCACTCAGCTGTTAACAAACCACTCTTAATGTACCTCAAAACATTGCCTCATAACTACATAATGGAATATCAGTCACTGCTGACCAGCAGATGGTCTCCAACTGAACCCCCGACCTTGGTAAAGATATTGGCATGTCATAGTGCTGCCTTCAAACTCCCGAGCTCCAGTATTGGCTTGACACCGGCTCTGTACTTATGCACCGCCCTCTGGTTGATGCAGTCAAACCACCGGGTGCTATTTGGCTTTTCCTTTACCATACACTGAGGGTGGTTTTGTGCTATGTTTGCTTATGCTCAGCTCTTTTCTCAGGTCGGTTTTGTGCAGTCTGTTTAGATATCTTGCACATTCATTTTTCCTATAACCTTGATTGGACATTACTTCAACCTGTTTCTACTGATCGCATTCACACCCCTTATAGGGTTCCCTCTGTCCACATTCCCACAAACTGAAGGAGCTAAATCTCAACTGCCTATTTTACATTTCTGATTGTTTGCTCTTGCTTATTGGTCTCTGACGGTGCATATCAAGACCTTAGTCTGGGGATTAGACAAAGGTGAGTGGATGAACGCAAAATCGAGGATTAGATTTAGCTACATACTTGTCTGTATAAGCAATGACGCTAAAGCTTTCATATTTGTGGGAATGCGCATGTGCACCGTTTCTAGTACTATGTTGTGCTTGCTGTGCTCAAGCATGGTCTTCACTCAACTAGGTGTTGCCACACAGACGTCGGTGTAATTATGGATTGAACGGGTCATCCGACAAAGCCCACCATAAACTGCAAGGGGAATGAGTGGATCCAGGGAAGATTGCGTTTAGGGCCAGCTTACAATTAGTCTTCTCTGTGGGTCTAGCCCCTAAGGATGCCTGGTAACATGAGGTTCTTCAAAAGACTATGCTATAAAATAAATAGCAGGTAGGGGGGTCCCAGCAACATGGTCATCTGAAGCTATCTAGGTGGCTCCGCTTAAAGTTTGAATACCACTAACACTGAGTGATTTGTGTTTTTTCTTTGCAAATTGGTCTGAACTAGATAATTTGCTGTCCTTAAGATCCCATAGAATGCTGTGGTTCATCTAGCAAAGTGACATGACGGATTGTGTAACTGCCACTTATGCTATGCTTTTGTCTGCCCTTGCTCCCTGCTCCAACATCTCGATCAAGAATCACCCAGCATTCAAATATGCTTGGATCTGTTGTAAAATGGCATTCATCAGTCCAGCACCATTTCCCCAATTTGTTTGGCACCAATGGACTCTACGGCAATTACACTGTTTACTATGCATGTTCTGCTTTTAGCTTTGGATGAAGATCTTGAGTCTGAAGAGGAAGATGAAGATGATGATAGTAACACAAAGGTTGCTGGGAAGAGAGCAGCTTCTGGACTACCGGCTAAACTTCCACAGGTAGATTTAGTTTGAATTCTAAAATTTGGTCCCTTATCTCCACTCTTGCTGTGGTACATTCATGGCATTGTACAGGTCCTTACTGATCTGGCTATGATAGCCTAGGCTTGCTCAGCATTACTAATGAGTAATTGTTTCTATGGCTGCCTGCATTCACTAACACGTTGCCATGTGTGCTATGCATGCTTAAAGTGTCTGTAATTCTCAATCCTTGTTGGCTCTGCCCACTTTTGCACTTGTCATGCCTGTAACCCCCACGGATTATACTACCATAGCAGCTCCAGTTGGCTGCATTTGTAGCATGTATAAAGTGCTTGTCTAATTTGTACAGAACCTTGGGTGAAGAGTCTTTGCCTAATTTTATTAAAACTAGACTGCTTTTTAGTTTCTTTAGCCATAACTAGTGTTTTTATTTTGTAGAAAAAAGCAAAGCTGGCAGTGGAGGATGATGATGATGACGAAGAGGAAGATGAGTATGTCTTTGCATTTGTATTCTGATTTCTGTGAATTGAATGGGAGAAACATGCACAGTCAGCGAGGAGATTATGGAGACTAAGATTCTGGAAAAATATGCTTGCTTGATCTCAGAAGTTTGTGCCTGCACAACAGGGTAATGTAACCATAAATGGGGATCCCATGCACAGGAAACTTAATGATTCATGTTATGCCCATGGTAAAACTTTGTTCTTTGAAGTGCTAAATCCTTCATAATTTAGCATACATAATCCAATCTTGATGTATTTTTGTGGAATTATGTAACTCATGCAGTCAGTGTCGTATGAGTCGGCAAGATAACCCTGCTCTTGAGAAATGCAGCTTCCAGCAATTTCCTTTGTATTGGTTAATGAGTTTCCAAGCAGTGTGGGTGGCTGTGTGCAGGACAGTACTAGGGGGCAGCTAATAATCTGGGAAGGGGTGCACACATGTTGGTGGTATGGTGGCAGTATGGCACACGACTGCAGATTCACAGCCTTATGTGCCAAGCTGACAGCTCATTCTTACACTGTCCCCATTAACAGACCTAGCAACACTTATGGCAGCATCTGGTGTTTCTACAAGTCATCAGCTATGGTAAAAGCCACTACTGAGGATCCCTGGAGTGATGGCCTAAAGGTCTTGCATGTTTGAAGCTAGTTAATTTGGTATCCCCAGTCAGACTGTACTGCAAGAAGAAAGCCATTATCCATTATGATACATGGGTGATGGCATTTAAAAAATGTGGTGGCTAGCATGTTTTCACGATCCCAAACCTCCGCCATTGGTGTACAAATAACTCCCAGTGAGTTCTTGGGTGTTTCAGCTTTAACCCTATATATGTTTACTTTGGTCTGCAGCCGTTGGTGAGTTCCCGACATGTCACCGGGTGCTAGAAAATATTTGTGCCCTAGCATTTATTTTACAAAATAAGCTATGGTGGTGATATTAACTAGTTTTGTTGGCTCAACGTTTAGCTATTTGCTGTTCAATAGTTTGGCACCTGTGTTCAGCATTTGCTGCTGTTAGTGTAACATTTCACTAAAATCCAGTTCTTCTATTGCAGTGAGGATGAGGAAAATGATGATGAAGACGAGGATGATGAAGAAGAGAGCCCAGTAAAAAAAGTAAGACTTGAAATGCAGTGTACTACAAAGTTGTTACAGGCACACCCTTGCTTTGCCTGTCAACACGGCTAGGTAGATGGATCGATCACTTGTTCGCTGCTTGCATCATTGAGTTTATCTGCATTTCTGAGGGTTTGCCGTTAACCAGCAAGCGGGTTTTCTCTTTTCACAGGCGTGCAACATGACTGGAGGGCAGTTGAAAATTAACCCAATTGCACATAATATAGGAAATTAAAATGGCTTGGTGCTCATATTTTTGACAAAGGAGTAAATCTGTTTCCTGCACTATTTTAAATGCAGTGTGATCTTGATGGATTGAGTGTGCCTACAGGAGTGCTGGTATTGTCTTAAGTAATGTGTCAAGACTAGTCCACGTTTTACTTCCTATTTACTCTTGGCGACTACACATTGCAGGTGTACTTTTGCCCCACACTGGTAGCTGTGATGCTGTTCATGATCCCTTTGGGTTTAACAGCATAACCTTTCTAGTTGGCTCAGTCAAACAGGCAGATTTCCTAAAATGTGTATGCTAATGTAGCCAGGCAGCCCACATGTTGTAACCTGCAACCTGCCCTAGAAAGTCAGTTGTGGGAGTCTTATGCAGACACTCAGAACTTACACCCCCTGTGCCTCGATTTGTTAGCTATTGAAGTTGAATCGCAGGCAGTGCCAACATTATGAGCGGTTTAAACATTTAGCTCAATGCCTTTGTATAGAATATAACCCACTTCTCTGGCTGCACAAAACATTCAGTGTGAACAGGTGCCATTAAAGATCTATTGTAGAGCTGTCCTGTAATCTGTAAATGTCACTTATCAGGGCTATTTTGCAGATCATGTTGGTTTGTATTCCAATGGGCTGGAAGTCTGCCTCAGAAGACCTAGCCCAAAGAGGAAGTAAATGTAATTTGGCATTGTGTAAAAATGTGTTGCTCTGGCAAAGTTATAATCCAGCTTATATTTTTTCAGCCCGTCCAAAATTTGAAAACTAAAGCACAAGATTCAAGCCAGAATGGAAAAGTTTCAAAACCATCCACTCCAGTTACTAAACAAAAGGTATGTTGTGCAACCACAATGTTAAGAAATGTACTACATACTGGTTTTCAGTTTAAGTGCATGTCTCTAGGAACCTCACCTAAACATGTAATCATTTCAATTACATTCCGTCTCCCCAGTCTACTGATTAGCTGAGGAGGGGTGCACTTCTGATGCTGCATGGTATGAGCGGGCAATCTGACTTGTGCTCGGGTTTGGTCTGAATAGCTGCTCTGATGTCTAGGGCTCGAGCTAGGCATTTGGACTTTTCTGTAAGGACTTGTGTTCTATCAACATCTGTAGTTGATGGGACCGGTGTGCTAGTGCTTGGTTGCACTTGGGCCGAGGTTAGATGTGCAATGTTTGTATGTCCTTTTTTGCAAAGGTACATTTACAAAACAAACCTGCATGGAGTTAGAATCATTGGATGTATCTGGTGTACAGTGCACAATGATGTGGCAGGGCTAGTGTTTACTGCGGTTGGCACCTGTAGTCTTTGGCTTATGTACAGCTGCTGGTCTGCTATGACTCAGCCCAGGGTATTAACGATTACTCATTTTTTGGGTTGCTGAATATCACTTTCAAAATATCCCGGTACCCATGGCTTCTGCTAATTAAGGGTTGGGTTGTCGTGTAAGAACTTGTGTATGTTAACATTCAATCTGCTTGCTGGAGCACTGTTTGGGTGGCATGTACATGTATGCCTGTGGCATTGAGTGGTGGGTGGGGTTGGCATAAAATGGGCAACTAAACGATCTGGTACAATGGTCTCCTTGGTTGGACTTATATCCCTACTAGCTTGATGGTTTAGTTCAGGGATCCTGAGTGCATGGCAACTTGTGTTTTCATTGTGCAGAATTGTAATTTCAGTATACAATTTCGTTTCAGACGCCAGAGAAAAAACCTCAGGCGCCACAGACACCAAAAACTCCCAAGGGACCGCTGACAGTTGAAGAAATAAAGGCAAAAATGTTGGCAAGTGCAGAAAAGGTATGCATTGTCCAAGATGAACCAGATTTAATGTTCCGTATATAGCACTGGGTGGTAAATTCCATGCAGCACCCAGGATCACTTGTTCAGGGCCCAGTTTGTGGATTAATTTACTAGCTTCTCCAGAGGTTTTAGTCAACATGGATGTATGTACATTAACCACACTTCAAATGCACATTTTTAAGCATGGGAGTTGCTTTAGACGGGTCAGTTTTAAAGCGATGGTCAAGTTTCTTTTTACACTACATTGATCTGTAGCTTCCCCTGCAAATGCCTTAATCTAGAATTGACAGATTAATTGCCCTCTAACTAATCCCACGAACTATTGGCACAAATGTCCTGTGGCTGCAGGCAAAATTCAATATGAACAGGTGCCATTAAAGAGCTATTATGTTCTAGAGTTGTCCTGTAATCTGTAAATTGATCACTTCCCTCACTATGTAAGGCTGATTTGATCCCCATTTTGCCTACGCAAACTTTTTTCGCACACCTCCGGGAAAAATTACTTTTCAGGCCACATCTCATATGCCTTGCCGTGTACTGCTTGCTGTCTTTAGTGACTCGCATTTCTTTTAGTAATTACAATTAATGGATATGTAACCTCATAATTACATTGTGGCCCACATCGGATTGGGCTTCAGTTGGCACCAGTGACTTCCATGTAGTCTGTATTACTAAAATTACATTTTATTTGCTTTTTTAAGGGTGTTGCGCTTCCAAAAGTAGAGTCAAAGTTTCAAAACTATGTCAAGAATTGCTTCAGGTCGGACGACACAAAAGTAAGTTACTGCATTTAAATTTTGTTTAAAATGTAGCTTCCCTTGCTCTGAAGAGTTCCTTCCCGCTGCCAATTTACTTTAAGATTAAAGCTATGTACTGTAATTCAGCACTCGTTGTATTCATAATTGGGTGGGTAGCAGCTTGCTCCTATTGCCTATAAAAACTTGCTTACCCTGGTGCGTCAGTAACCAAATGTTAACTCCTTTTTCAGATTTTCCAAGAGCTGTGGAAATGGAGGCAGACATTGAAGGATGGCAAATAAACCAGTTTTAGAAACTACAGTTTGTTCGTTATTTGTCAGTCTTTTATAAATGCTGAAGGACTCTTGCCATCTGATGTACGTCCAGTGTCCTGTGCCATGAACAGTAAATGTCAGTTCAGCTCCTTAAACAGTCCACCCCTTTTGCACATTTTGGAATGTTGTGGGATTGTACATATGGTGGCAGATTAGTAGTGAGATGTGTAATGGTTAAAATAAAAGATATTTTAATAAAGGACCTGTGTTTTCATGAAAACATGATCACTGTTGGCAAGATTACTGCATTGTTTTGCCAAAATCTGAATTTGCATCATGCATCCCTGTCCAGAAATTACCTGGCATGCTGGAAATGATTTTTACATCCAGCTTCATCTTCAGCTTGCTTTTTACTTTGGCATAAGTTCTGCTAGTGAATGAGTTAATGGTTCTCTCAACACGCTTGCTTTCTATTAATCACCACCATGATCCCCGACACCAACTTTTACAGCCCCTGCCCAACACCAATATGTAACAACCACATGTCTGTAGGGGCCATTGTGCCAAGCATCGAAGCACAGGACGGCTCTGCAAATACTAGCTTTGCTACCCAGAAGATGGTGCAGAAAAGGAAACTAGCAAATGGGGCATGGTCTGCAGGTGAGCACCAAGGGTGTAGTGCACAGCTGAAAAGTGATGCATAACACTAGACTACCAGGTTTGGGCTTGCCGTCTGAGCTCAGGTGTTGGCAGCATCCTTTTCACATTCACTACTCTACCATGCATGCTTTTTAGGCATAAGGTGGTGCTCTCCATACAAGCACATGTTGGTTTGAGTGCCAACCTGCTGTTGCAGCACTTGGTCTTGTGATGGAGTGCTGGCATGGTTTAGTTTGTTCCTTGCTATTTTCCAGGTAGTGTCTTTCCGTACATGTCAAACACTCAGAAATAAGCTCTTACCCTTCAGCCGAAGGGAGATTTGTATTGATCATAATATAGCACCTGTCCCCATTGTATGGCCGCAATGTTCTTTGTGGTTGGAACGCCCTTGTGTAGAAGGGGAGCTTCTGAGACATGATGCATGCTCAATTGGGCAGGTTAGGGCTTGGGTGGGCTGGGCCAGTAAGCAGCCCAGAGGTCATGCAAGTGGGCAGGTGTTGGTGGTTTAGGATAGTCCTAGTACAAGAGACTTCCCAGGTAAACATTTTTCATAGTTTGGTTGTTGATGCGCCAGGGGTTTGTGTGGATGGCTGCAAGCTGCTAAACAGGCTTCCGTAGCTGCATTCTATAGCACATGGATGGCTGTGCCTGCAGCTTGTTTGTAGTGATGAAAGGTATACACAACTTAAACTCGGACTGAGCAACTTCCATGTCATTTCCCTACGTCCAACAAAATTGACTGCTCTTGCGATCTCCCTAGATCAGTGGAAGAGGGGGCTTGGAGGGACAATGACTTGCTGCAAATGCTGCTAGCATCGTTGGATGGGTGTTGTCCGGTTTGGGCAAGAGGTTCTGTGATGTATGAACTGTATATTAAAAGTTTCAAGCGTGAAGAGGTTTGTGGGCTTTTCCGAATGGCAAATGAAATGTTGCAGAGCAGCAGAGTTGCAGTTGGCTGGTACTTTAAGTGTGGACAACTAGATGCTGTGCTGGTAGCAAGTGAGTATGTCTTTGAGGGATTCCAGGCCAGTGTTTATGGTACGGTGAGTGGTGCACATGGCTCTTTAACGGTAGTGCAATGACCAATAGGGAGCCAATGGAGGACTCTTGGTGTAGTGGGAGGCAGGCTAATTAGCAGGCAGAAGGCATTGTTTTAGTTATTTGCAGTTTCCTTAGCTGAAATGCCTGTGCCTAGATAAAAGCAGTTTGCATAGTCTGATGGTGATGGCAGAGAAACAGGATAGGTGAGGTAAGAGGATGATGGAGGTGGTCCATCGAGCCTCAAGCAATCCATCCGACTAACCGTTTGAACTTTCTACGGCCTGCCAGGGCTTTTTATTTCACTTCTTGGAGATGGCTGAAGATGGGAGACTCCATGCCTCTGTTCATTATTTGCCCTGGATGCGGCCTGGTACGATGGGCACTCCCTGTGCATTATGCAAGGATATTACCTGCACCATGAAAGACCATCGCAACCGGCTTACTGAGTGGCTCCAGATGGGTGAGTCCAGGCAGCATGCCTCACCCAGCCACAAGAAATCTGAGCAGTCTTCTAAGACCTTTGAGGGCACTCCGGTGACAGGGGCCCAACAGAAGGCAAAGCAGTCCATGGGCACTGCGAGCACCATTGGGTTGGGCCCTTCAGCGGCCAGGGTGAGTGCAGCATCTCTAGCACCGTCAACCATGAGCCAATGGTCTGGCTCAATGAAGCACGGAGCCCCTGGGTAAACTAAGGCCCCAAGCGTCACCAAGGTCATGAAGACCCAGGTTCACCCAGCAAAAACTTCCATTGAAGGAGGATGGCATCACAGGCGAAGGATGTTGATGCGGGCTCACAGGAGACAAGCCTCCAGGGTGAGATTCCCTTCCGGCCAGGAGGAATAAGCTTTTCTAGCCATAGAGAAGACACCAGTGCAGAAGATGCAGTCATCGCCCCAAAACCTGTCTCCCCTGGTGGGAGGGGGCACAGTAGTCCTGCAGGGCAAAGACATCAAGGAGGAGCTTTCTGCTGTTCTTACTGTATTGGGTGAGAAGTCGTCAAGGCCAGGTCCTACAGGAGGGACCCCCGACAAGGTAGATGTGGGGAGTGGTCAGGACAGAGTGCCAGGGCAGTCAGGATCCAGAGGCCACTGCCACCATCTCCTGCTGTAGCCACTACAGCAGACCTTTCAGTCGACATCCTTCAGGCCTTACACACCCTGTGCTCCTATTTGGAAAAGGATGCCCCTGTTGCTGGCGTGAGACCCTCCACATCACCATCCATCGCCTCCACAGAGGGACAGGACAGACCAGATACAGCAACTGGCACGGGTGATGGCAGAGTAGATCTCATGTCCTCGCCACATGACAATTGGCTCGTTTTGTGCCATGATCTCTAGGGCCTCAGATTGTTCCAACTGTTTCCCTAGGACAAGGAAGGCTTCTGTACCAGCGCCGGGAGGCTAAGGAAAACCGTACTGTCTATCCCGCTATTGGATGACATTTGGGGTGAGGGACTGTCCCTCAAGAACCCGTCCTTGGCAAAGAGGGACTGGTACAGTACAGGGTGCCAGACTCTGCACCCAAGTGCTTGATCACAGCCTTCCCTGGATTCGGTGGTCTCGGCGGAAGTCTGCAGGTTTGACTGCGTCAACATCTTCTGTCCCCCTGGACAGCAAGGGCAAGAATCTAGACGTTATGGGATGACTAGTCATCTTGGCAGCAACAACCATAGAGGCGGGCAACACCCTCGCCATTGTGGCTTGTTACAACAGGGAGCTCTGGTTAAATATTGCTCCCCTCCTGGACATCACTGCCCCAGGTTTCCGCCAGATGGGCAACCGCATTTGCCTTCAGCAGGGTTGGTTGAAAACCACTAACTTCTGCCAGGATGTGCAGTCGAGGGTGTTGGGCATGCCCTTTGGGGACTTGTTTGGCAAGACTGGACAAGTCTCTAATCCTTCAGGGCGGATAACGAGATGGCATACACTTTGGGCACAGTTCAGCAGCAGTCCTTTTGGATGTCCAGTGGAAAGTACCAGGGTTTCTCCAAAGGCTTCAGTGGCATCGCAGTCATCTTAGTCAACTGTCAGCCGTCCCACTTTTCGACCCAGGAGGCTTACAGGGGCTGCAACAAGTTGCAGTCATCACCAAGATCCCCAAGGCGGCTCCTCCACGGCAAAGCAGGACTTAAACGCCAGGACGTCGGGCCCCCACCTCCACACCCCAGTGGGAGGCCAGCGGATAAACTTTGTTGGCGTGTGGAAGACCATCTACAGACAGTTGGGTGCTGGATGCTCTGGCCCACAGACACTCTGGAATTCCAACAAGTGTCCACATATACCATCCGTGGCCAGGAAGGAAAACCACATCCCTCGGCATCTTCTGGCGGTGCTGGCCAGTGCAATAGAGCTCATCCCAAAGAAGCTCCAGGGCTTCGACTCTCTGTACTTTTGGCAGGCGGTTGGAGGCCCATCCTGGACTCCGCCGCTTGAACAAGTACATCAGATCGCAGGAGTTTTGGATGGTCACCCTTCAGCACATGCTAGGACAGCTGGTAGATTTCCTGTTGTCACTTGGACTTGGAGGATGCTTAATTTTACATCCCCATCCACAAGGGACACTGCGTTCCAGTGCTTCGTGGTCCAAGGGGAGCACTATCAGTTCAAGGCCCTTCACTTCAGCTTAAAGTTGGCGCCAAGGGTTTTCACCAAGTGCCTGGCAGCGCGGCTGCGTCTACAAGGGATCCATGTTTACCCCTACCTGGACGACCGGCTCATCTGAGCGAAATCGAGGGAGATCCCTCTTGCTTACATGGCGGAAACCGTCCAGCTGCTGACCGAGCTGGGGTTCTGTGAACTATGCAACGTCTTGCTTGGTGTCATCACAAGTTGCACTTTCTGGGGTCTCGACTCAACAGCGTCATGCTTGGAATCTCTGGAGAGGATGACGGCCATCCTGGGCAAGGTGCATAGGCTGACCCCGAAAAAACTGCAGGCTGTGGATGCAGCCACTAAGAATCTCTACGGCAGTTGGATACAGGTATCTGGAAGCTTCAAGGACAGATCTCTCTCGATGAGATGTTGTTGAGCAATATGGTGGGTCTGCATCTGTCAGCGGGCAGACTTCCAGACCCCACCTCATCGGGAGACAGTCATAACAGACGCCTCCCTGGAAGGATAGGGCACACACCAGAGGTGTTACATATGCACATTCTGGAGCTACAGGCAGTGTTTTGGGTCTTTCCTTTGGCCCTCAAAGGCAAGGTGGTACGGGTCTTCATGGACAACACCACTGCAATGTTCTACATCTGGAAGCAGGGGGCACCAGATCCCAGCGCTCTCCAGAGGCACTGGGCCATGGCCCAGGGGATATTCCTCCCGTTTTATCTGGCCGGAGTGAAGATCGCAGACTCCCTCAGCAGGGAGCTGTGCCATGAGTGGGAACTTGAGAAGGATCAAGGGGATCTTCTGTCCGATGGGGCAATCCCCACATCGATCTGTTTGCGACAGCGATGGACACCAAGTGCTGGAGGTTTGCCTGCAGATTTCCCCAGCTAGGGAGCATGGGGATGCCTGGGATGGCCTGTTTCTTTATGCGTTCCCTCTGTTGCTGCTGCAACTCAATCAACTTGAACTCTCCTGGTGCAGGATCCTTGTTGCACCAGCATGGCTGAGACAAATGTGCTACCTTCTGGACTTATCAGTATCCCCTCCAGTCAAGCTTCCAGCGGTCGCAGATCTTCTCACCAGAGGCGCGATTCTGCATCACAACCCTGGGTCCCTGAACTTGCAGGCCTGCCGCACTAGAGTTGGGAGGATACAAGATCCTGGCAGACTGCAAGGAGGTACTTGCAAAGGCCAGGGCTTCATCTACACTCAGCTGCCAGGGGACCACTGGAGAGTGCGCGGTACAAATATACATTAACGGTTGAGGTGTTGCTGGGGAGGGGGATCTAGGGAATGAGGCTATGGAATAAGTTGAGGGAAGAAGCAGTTTTGCATCCTGTCTGCTTTTAGGTTGTCCCAAACCGACACCAGGGAGCACCCTGTTCGTCGTAGTGGTCTGAAGCCAGATTGGGCAGGGTCGAGGAGGAGGTTGGATTCAGTGAATGGTAAGTGCTTCAATGCTGTTGGCCTTTAAGCAGGCGTTGGAAATGGGCTGGTAGTTCTGGGGGTGGAGTGGGTTGAGCATAGGTTTTTGAGGTGTTGAATGTTTAAGGCTTCTGCGAAGCTTCCTGATTAAGGATTGAGCATGTGATACTGGGATGGTTGTGGGTGGCTGGGCAAGGTTCTTCAGGGGTACCTGGCAGGCAGCTTTGTGATGGCTCCTACTGATTGGGGAGAAAGGCAAAGATTTGTCTCTGGAGCGTTTTTTGGACAGGGCTTTATTTCTAATTTGGAGATCATGGCAGTCTAAAGTATTGCATAGCGATTGGGAGTTAGGGGACCGGGGGGGGGTTTGGGGATAGAGCAGCCTGCTGAAATGACTTCAGAAATCAGTTCCTTGCTTGGGTTGAGAGTTCAGGAATGTTTTCTTGGTACCAATTGACCCTTGTTAGTCTTGCTAGGGCAGTTTTGTTTTTGATGGTTGGGTTTGTCCTCCAGGTGGCTCTTGAGATTTAGCGATAGAGTTGGTGCACCACTTGGGTGTGGTGCCTTATCTGATGAGTTTTGCTTGGGTGAGGGCGTTCAAGAGCCAGTGGACAATGTTTGATGGGTGAGGGGGAAGTCATTTCTGGAGGCAGTGCTGGGAGTGAGTTTGCTAGGTTTGGTGGCAGTGTGGATATGAAGGTGTGGCCTCCAGCGTCGGTGGGCGTAGATGCATTGTCGGGTTGAAGGCTTCAATGTTTGAGATCAGGGTTTGGAGAAGAGTCAAACCAGGTGTTGCATTCACTTAGGATGGACTGCTGGATGTAGGCTGAAGGTAGTTGTTGGAGCAGTCAGCAATTTTTGTTGCTACCAGGGGGTCTGTAAAGGAGTAGGAAGCTGTGAGTTGGAAGGGATTCATAGAAGGGATTCATAGTCTGGTGCTAGCTGAGGTGTCCTTGATAAACAAGGAAATGAGTGTTGATTTAGGATTGCAAGTCACCACCTTGTTTATCGGTTCTGAACAATCTGGTTGTAGCCAGGTGGGAAGTTCTTGTGTGAACTGGGTTTGTAATTGTCGGCAAACCAGGATGCCTGGGTCTTTGTTTGAGAAGGTCAATGATGTTGACCTGGCCTGGTGTTGAGGATGCAAGAGATTTGATGGGGTTTGCAAGTGCTGGATGGGTCGATGGTAGGGATTGTTGGAGAGGGAGTGGCATGGGAGGATGTGGGGTGGTTGCATTAGTTTGAGGTGAAAGGGGTGGCTGGAGGTGAATGAGGCTAATGTTTGGTGCTAGAGGGGAGTTTTGGGTGCTATAGTGGCATGGATTGGGATCATGCTTGGAGCATGGGTGATGGTAATTGGGGCCTGAGGTCTGTGCCTTTCTTTTGTGCGACCCATTGGGGGGGGCTTTAGGGGTTGGGTTTTTGGCCAGCGCTGTGCTAAGGGAAGCAAGATTTTGGAGTGGGTGGCTGTCTTCCTTAGAAGTCGGAGGTGAGCTAGCGGGGGATGAAGTAGGAGGGTTGGCTTGACTGGGTAGGTGGCCAGTGCTCTGGATGCTCGGAGGGTCAAGGTTTTCAACTGTTCTCCATAGTGCTGCTCTCGCTTGTGCATAACCAGATCCGCACACAGGCCGAAAAAAGGGGTGTTTAATTAAGGTTGGAGGAGCATACCTTGGTGTTATGGAGTGAGGTGGCTGCTGTGAGACTAAGTGGAGGGTTGAGGATTGGCCGCGGATTGGAGAGGGCTGGGGTAAGGTGTGGTGGGTATTGAGCATTTGTGCCTGAGCATTTGGGAACGCAAGTGCATCCGCACTGGAAACCCCATTTTCCAGCCCCAGGCCCCGATTTCCACCCCGCAACCCTCGTTCCCTCCCGCTTCCTGGAGCCTCTCAATCCCGCCTCCCGACCCTCCCCTGCGCCCTGATTGGTCCCCACTGAAGATCGAGCACTCATTCAGTCCCTCCTGGGCAGCCCTCTGCCCGGCAGCCCCTCGGCTAAGGACCCAAGGCAAAGGACGGCTCCTACAGTGACGGCTCCAAGGCGTATCTGCAGGTATCCGCAGGAGAAGCAAGAAGACACCAACAAGTAAGTGTGGCAAGGGCGGAGACAGACAACTATTTCTCGCCATACTACCCTACCACTCAATCTACTACTTTTCTGGTGTGTCCCCAATTAGCCGCTCATTGCAAGTCGCATTTGAAGTTGCGCCCAATAGCCTCTCTGAGAAAGTTGATTCTAGAAGTGTTCCCAATTGCATTTGAAGTTGCACCCAATAGCCTCTCTAAGAAAGTTGATTTTAGACGTCGCACCCAATAGCCTCTCTGAAAAAGTTGATTTTAGACGTCGCACCCAATAGCCTCTCTGAAAAAGTTGATTTTAGAAGTGTTCCCAATTGCATTTGAAGTTGCACCCAATAGCCTCTCTAAGAAAGTTGATTTTAGACGTCGCACCCAATAGCCTCTCTGAAAAAGTTGATTTTAGACGTCGCACCCAATAGCCTCTCTGAAAAAGTTGATTTTAGACGTCGCACCCAATAGCCTCTCTGAAAAAGTTGATTTTAGAAGTGTTCCCAATTGCATTTGAAGTTGCACCCAATAGCCTCTCTAAGAAAGTTGATTCTAGAAGTGTCCCCAATTGCATTTGAAGTTGCGCCCAACAGCATCTCTAAGAAAGTTGCGCCCTCTCTGACAGTTGATTTTAGAAGTGTTCCCAACTGCACTTAGAAGTTGCGCCCAATTAGTCTCTCTGAGAAAAGTTGATTTTAGAAGCGTCCCCAATTGCATTTGAAGTTGCTCCCAATAGCCGCTCTGAGAAAGTTGATTCTAGAAGTGCTCCAAACTGCATTTTGAAGTTGCGCCCAATAGCATCCCTAAGAAAGTTGCGCCCTCTCTGACAGTTGATTTTAGAATTGTCCCCAATTGCATTTGAAGTTGCACCCAATAGCCTCTCTGAGAAAGTTGATTTTAGACCTTGCACCCAATAGCCTCTCTGAAAAAGTTGATCTTTAGAAGTGTCCCCAATTGCATTTGAAGTTGCTCCCAATAGCCGCTCTGAGAAAGTTGATTCTTGAAGTGCTCCAAACTGCATTTGAAGTTGCGCCCAATAGCATCTCTAAGAAAAGTTGCGCCCTCTCTGACAAAGTTGATTTTAGAAGTGTTCCCAATTGCATTTGAAATTGCGCCCAATAGCATCCCTAAGAAAGCTGCGCCCTCTCTGACAGTTGATTTTAGAAGTGTTCCCAATTGCATATGAAGTTGCGCCCAATAGCCTCTCTGAGAAAGTTGATTCTAGAAGTGTCCCCAATTGCATCTGACGTTGCACCCAATAGCCTCTCTGAGAAAGTCGATTTTAGACCTTGCACCCAATAGCCTCTCTGAAAAAGTTGATTTTAGAAGTGTCCCCAATTGCATTTGAAGTTGCTCCCAATAGCCGCTCTGAGAAAGTTGATTCTAGAAGTGCTCCAAACTACATTTTGAAGTTGCGCCCAACAGCATCTCTAAGAAAAGTTGCGCCCTCTCTGACAAAGCTGATCTTAGAAGTATTCCCAATTGCATTTGAAGTTGCGCCCAACAGCATCTCTAAGAAAATTTGATTAAAGAAGTGTTCCCAACTGGACCTTATAGGTTACGCCCAACAGCCTCTCTGAGAAAAATTTGATTATAGAAGTGTTCCCATGGCATTTAGAAGCTGCGTCCAAAAGCCTCTCGGAGAAAAGTTGTTTTAGGAACTGTTCCCAATTGCATTCAGAAGTTGCGCACATTAGCCTCTCCTGAAAAGTTTTGGAAGTTAGAAGTGTTTCTCAACTGCACCTAGAACCTCTAAACTACACTTAGAAGTTACGCCCAATAGCCTCTCCGAGGAAAGCTGACTTTAGAACTGTTCCCAATTGCGTCAAGAAGTGTACCCAAGTGCATTTAGAGGTTGTGACCAATAGCCTCTCTGAGAAAAGTTTGATTCTAGAAGTGTTCCAAACTGCATCTTGAAGTTGCGCCCAATAGCATCTCTAAGAAAGTTGCGCCCTCTCTGACAAAATTGATTTTAGAAGTATTCTAAATTGCATCTAAATTGCAATTGCATTTAGAAGTCGCGCCCAATAGACTCTCTGAGAAAGCAGACTTTAGAAGTACTCCCAACTGCACCTAGAAGTGTTCCCAGCTACATTTAGAAGCACCAATCATGAGCGCACCCACTCCACCTGAGCCTGCCAGAAACGACCGCAGGGGACCACCCCCACTCTCCGATCTACCTCCCCTCCCAACCCCTCCCTCCCGTACCACCCCACCCCCCTCCACACAAGCAGCCACTCCCCTGTCCAAACACCAAGCCAGAGGAGCACGATGGCGAAACACTCACCCTAAATCCACTCATCCCCTGAACTCCACCCCCGACCCGCCAGCATGGCCCACACCCGCTCCCCTCTCCATCAGACCTATCACACCCCACCCGGAAATCACCCACCCACCGCCCTGCCCTTATACCCCTGCCACCTTCCCCCCCAGACAGCACTCTTTCCCCTCCCTAAAAACTGCGCGCCGAGCCCTAGCACGAACCGAAGCTGCCTCCCTCTCCCCCTCTGAACCCCCTACCCTCTCCCACACACCTGTCGCAGCAAAGAAACTAAAGAGGAAACGCGCCTGGTCCCCCTCAATCATTCAGCACTCCTCACCTCCCCTGTCCCGACCCACCCCCTCTCACCCGCATTCTCCGCCTTCCCCCGTGGCCTCCCCCTTCCTGAAACCCCTCTCCCTCGATTTCTCATCAACTGCAACTGAAACTCCCCCCCGCCCACACCCCTTCCCCAAATCACCCAACCCAAATCCAATCATCTTATCACACCAAGTCACTCAGCCCCGCCAGGAACCTGCCAAGTTTTCAGCCCGCCCACTATTCCCTTCTAGCATCACCGACTTTAACCCCCCTCCTCAGCCCTCTCTGCCACCGCCACACCCCGGTCCAGCACCCACACCTAAATTGCCTGCCGATGTGAACTGTATCCTTTTTAACGCCCGTTCCATAGCAAAAAACAGACACTGCATCTATGACCTCCTCACATCTGTCAAACCAGACCTAGTTTTCATAACCGAAACTTGGTTCTCCAATGACTTCAACCCAATCGCTAGTGAAGCCTTTCCCCCTGACTACTCCCTCATCCCACTGAACCGTCCATCCAGAGGAGGCAGGGTAGCATTCGTCTTCAAATCTCTCTTCCGCGCCTCGATCATCGACAACCAACCCTCCATCCCTTCCTGCGAATCTCTCCTCATTAAACTTTCCCTCTCCCCATCGCTCTCTCACAGTTTCTTAATAATCTACAGGCCCCCTGGTTACGATAGACAATTCGCAAACAACCTTTGCGACTCAATCGCCACCATGCAACTAAACCACTCCAACCTCACCCTCTTTGGTGACTTCAACATATGGCTCGACATCCCCACCAACCCTATGACACACTCCCTGGTTGACGGTTTAGATGCAATTAATCTCCAACCCCACATAAACGGTCCTACCCATTACAAAGGACACACCCTCGATGCCATCTTTAGCTCCAACACCCTGATTCATTTAAAGCCCCCAACCCCAATCATCTGGTCAGATCACTTCATTCTCTCGTTCACCATCCACTCACCTGACCCCATTCCCGTACTTGCACCCGAACCTCCAATCTTACGCAAATGCTGGAAAAAATTAACGATCACCCCGGACTTAGCCGAGGCACTCCTCCAATCTCCACCACCGACCTGCCTTCCCGACAACAATTTAACCCCTGAGGCCTTTGACTCATGGCTCAACGCACCTCTTTTGCGACTCACCCCCCATGCAAACCATCAACCCGCTGCGCCCCTTTCCCCAGATGGTTCACTCCCGAGCTGAAGACCACTAAACGACTTTACAAATGCCTAGAACGCAAATGGCAGAAAGAGAAAACCCACGAAAACAGGACCACCTTGGCCCGTCACCTCTATCAATATAAGTCCGAAATCCGGAAAGCAAAAAAAGCCCACTACAACACCCGAATCCTAAACTGCAAAAACCCAAGCAAAGAACTCCACAAAATCATCTCAGAATTCACCAACCCTGCTTGCAATACAACCAGCCCAACCGCCACACAATCGCTGTGCGACTCACTCTCCCTCCACTTTCACAACACGGCTATCGAAAGAACAAAAACTCTAAACACCAAGATGGCTCAACTTCAGCCACCGAGCAATCCTCCGCCCATACCTCCCAGCCCTGCAACCGTAACATCCACGCAACCAACGTTTGAATCCTTTAGTCCAATATCGCCAGAACAGTTTCTCAAACTGCTATCTGCCCACAAACCTTCTGGTTCACCACTGGACCCCTGCCCAGCCACAACCCTTAAAGAAATCTTTGCCTCAACCTGCGCAGGAGAATACGCAAGATCTATCATAAATTCCTCCCTCTCCTCCGGTACTTTCCCCGACGCATTCAAAACGGTACACGTCAAACCTCTAATTAAAAAACCATTGCTCGATCCACTAGAGCCCAAAAACTACCGCCCAATCTCAAACACTAGGTTCCTTGCCAAACTCATTGACCGAACCGCCTACTCCCAACTAAACTCCTTTGTCGAAACCAACAACCTCCTAGACCCAGCCCAATCAGGTTTCAGATCACGCCACGGAACTGAAACCACCCTAACCTCGATCTGGGATGACCTTAAAATGACAGCAGACTCCGCCGGATGCGCCGCACTAATCCTCCTCGACCCATCGGCCGCCTTTGACACGATCAATCACTCAATCCTCCTAGACCGACTCCACTCCATAGGAATCCGCGGAACCGCCCTTAAATGGATAGCTTCATTCCTCAAAGACAGGCACCAAATAACGACACTCTCCAGCTTTACCTCACAACCCCGACCTGTCGACACGGGAGTCCCTCAGGGAGCATGTCTATCCGCCCTCCTGTTCAATCTTTACCTGATCACCCTCCCACCAATAATTCGTGCACACAACATCCTGTGTTACAACTACGCCGACGACACTCAACTAATTCTAAAAATCCTGAACTCGAAACCCGACTCCCGACCCGACCTGGCATCCTGCCTCCTTAACATAGAACTCTGGATGACCCAAAGCCACCTCCTACTAAACCCCTCCAAAACAGAAATCATGATTTGCGGCAATCTAGATCTTCTTCCGCACCCAATACCCTGGCCTCCCGCCATGGGCAACTCACCGACACCCTCCAACACAGTGAAAAATCTTGGATGCACCCTAGACTCCGACCTAACACTCTCGCGCCAAGTCAACAATGTCTCAAAATCCTGCCACTACCACCTCAAAAATCTTAGGCGCATCCTTCCATATCTCTCATTCCCCAACAGAGTCTCCGCGGTCCAATCAATTGTCATATCAAGACTGGACTACGGTAACTCCCTATACCTCGGAATTCATGCCTACCAACTAAACAAACTCCAAAGAGCACAAAACGCGGCAGCCAAAATGCTACTCGCGCTCGGTCCAAGAGACCACGTATCCCCAGCCCTTAAGACATTGCACTGGCTTCCAGTAGCCCGTAGGGTAGCTTTCAAAACCTTATGCCTCTCCCATTGAGCACTACATAAAACCGGACCGCAATATCTTCAAGACAAGCTAATACCTTATCACCCCACTCGCACCCTAAGATCAAGCTCAGCCCCGGCCTCCTAGTAATCCCTAAGACAAACTCAACCAGGTTAGGCGGATCATCATTCTCAACGCTAGCCCCAACCCTATGGAACTCGCTCCCACCCCACATCCGCCTAACTGAAGACTTAACGGCCTTCCGCAAAGTACTGAAAACCTGGCTCTTCCCCTAAAACTACGCTGGGTAGACTGGAATGCACGCACAAGAAAGACAGGAGTGCACACTTCTGGAACACATGAGAGCATATGTGAGGCACACTGGAGAAGAATAAGTCAAGCAAGCATGAATGTGTAGTACAATCCCAAACGCCTGAAATGAACAAAATGAATAGAACGGACCTGCCCGCTCGGAACCGCGTGACATACATAATATGTTTTAGAATGCAGTGAACATTTTGAAAGAGTACTTATCATAACACACCTCACGCCTACTCTCTCCCTTACATCACCACTCAACTAGAACACAGAGATACTATGACACCATTCGGTATAACTGTTCTCATATCTACATCTCCCGCTCACTCCACAACACTCTATGTAAACACTGCTGGTCTCACACCCACCAGCCAGGCGTTCTCCTCAGGCCTAACGCAGCCACATTCGTCCTGGATAAAGCCAGCCAGAGCGAACACATACTGCTGATCTCTCAACCACCACACCTACCGCTAAGAAGCAGCTACCATCTGAATTCCGCACCAGCTGCACACATACCTGGTGCACACACGCACTTTTGACTCGCTCTTCTCTCTCTACTGACCCGAACTCCGGTTCCCGAGGGCGTTCAACCTACCAGCGCCTTCAGACCATACCAATGGTATATAAGGCGCTATATAAATGCAAAATAACATAACATAACATAACATAACATACTGGTGTGCCAGCTTGTGGCATTGATTTGGGCAGTGAATGGCATCTTGTCGGTAGGATGCTGCCTTAATTGGGTGATCACACACGTATGGCAGGTGCAGCTTGGGGTCTGGTGTGGCATTAGGGTGTCAGGGTGATAGTGCAGAAACACAACTAGATTTGTGACGGGCACGTCCAATTGGCCACAACAGTAAATGCAGGGACACCTAGATTTCAGTGCTTAATGGTTTGGATGTGGCAGTTATAGGACTGCAAACAATCATAAGCTGTAGGGCTTTCTGGAAAAGCCATTGCTGTATTACCCACCCAGATCACTCCTGCTTTGTTTGACTGTGGCAGGTTTCCCAGGCAATCACTGGTGAGTGGCTTCTTCTGGAGCTGCCTTTTTCCTTGGGGCCCTTAGCTGACTGGTCTGCCCCGCTTCGATGCTTGACCTAAGATCGCAGGCCCAGTTGGGGGCAGGGAGGTTACAGGATGCAGGAAATTGCCTCTGCTCATGGCCACACAATGTACATGTATGACATGTGAACTGTTAATCCAATTGGAGGGTGGGGGCGGCCTGAGTGGCTGTTGCCATTGCTGGCCAGGGGGTAATGGGTGAACCCACAGACCAGACCCCAGTTCCATTCCCCCATTACACTGATTGAGGACTGCTCAATGAGGGCCTGACCTGATGACTTGCCGTTCAGCGCCTTGGACTTAACCTAATTGGCAATAACCCTGTGACCGATCGAGGGCACTCCTGACAAAATGGTATCCTTGTTCCTTGTGAAACTGTAAATCAATGTATGTCTATATATGCGTACATCATGCGCCTCAGACCTGCGCAGTCTACCGTCCCCGTGATTCCTCACCTCTGCCCCATCTGAACCGCCTGAAACATTGATCAATGGGGTAAAAAGCTCAGGTTAATGCATCCCTCCGCCAGCCCAGACACACAAATCTGGACACTACAAGTGATCCCTGACCTGGAAGGGTGCATGTGAACACACCCAATACCTTGGATGTGGTGGAACCACCCAGGCTGCACCACTGGTGGTCCTCTGACTTGCTGGCACTCCTTTTAAAGCCCTCCTTGTGAACCATCACCACTCCCCACATTCAAGTTGGTGATTAATGGTATGTAGTGTTGCATTTTGGTGATGGATAATACATGTGTCCTAAGCCTTCCAAACAATGAGTCTTTCTCACTGCCCCTGCCACCCATGTCTGACAGCTCAACCACTAATGCTCATGGATGCCCCCTCACAACCAGTTACCCAATTACTTGGGCCGCACAAGGGACTCCAACTGATGCACATTTCCAGCACCCACCCACAATAGTTAGGCATTGTAGTCCTGCTACCAGAAACCAGACTGCGCTCTAGACTTCCCAAATTATTTGACCCTTCTGCCAGGTCAACCCCTACTCTATATGCCAGAAACCCACCCTCTCACTAAAACGGCTCCACCCACTAATCTACCTCCAAAGGATTGCCAGAACAAATCCTTCAATGCTAATGCCCCCCACAAGAATAACAGCCTAGGGAACGCTCCCTACCTCAAAGGAACCTTAAGTGCCCCATCAATAGTGGTGCATGCCACAGAAATGGCGGACCTCCTCGAACTAGAAAAGTTTGACTCTCTAGCCATAACTGACACCTGGCTCCACTCAGCAGCTGGACCTGCCCTTATGTTGTCCCTGTGGATTACTGAGGCCTGTGGTGGAGGTATAGCCATAATTGCCAAGACATGAGACTTGCCCCTTCACCTGACATTAAATCCTGTGAATCCCTAACTGCCAAACAATTGCTCTGGCTCCCAAGCCCTCTGTCAACCTACTATACAGATCTCCTGGCCCTATTGGTTCTTTCAGGGAGGACCTAACCGCTATCCTCTGACAATTTAAAAACCACCACACAAAGCCTACTGCTAGGTGATTTCAACTTGGGTTTCAAAGACCAGCAATGGGCACTTATTGCAGACACCCTGGCTGAACTAGGCTTTAACCAGAAAGTAACTCTCCCCACCCCGAACAAAGGTAGAATTCTTGATTGGGTGGCAGACTAAAACTTCAATGCCTCCATCATACCACAACCATGGACAACCGCCTCCTAGCATTTTCACTTGAAGCCATAACACGGACCACTAAAAACAACCAGTCAGCCTCCTCCATACCCACCAGGAACAAAAATATTACTGCCAAAAAACTGGTACCTCTAATACTACTGATTCTAAACTCCGAGTCCTCTGAGCCTTCCACTCTGGTCGCCAAATATAACAAAGTAATAGCTGAAGCTCTAGACTCCATTGCCTCGTTAAAACTGAGAAAGAGCAAACCTAAATTGCATCTGAACTACTGGTTCTCTTCCTATCTCAAATCTTTGAGACAAAGAAAAAGCGAAGCTGCATGGAGACAACTACAGTCTGACACCAGATCTAACCGTAACACATCTGCCCACTACTAGGAAGAAATTCTCCTAGCTAAACAAGACTCCTATAATACAAGAATCCTGCAAGCTCACTCAAGTATAAAAGAACTGTTAATCCTCAAAGAAATCGAAACTCCCATCTCTGTACCAAACTGTGTGAAGGACAAAACTGGTGCACTAGCATCCAAAAAGCCCTTTCTAACAAAGTAATAACCCTCCAGGATAAAATTGGCAATAAAAAAGCAAACCTGCACATTTCCACCTCACACGAACACAACTACACCCTCACACAATCCCATACACCGCTTCACCTTCTCCAAAGTCTCCATCCTTGAGGTTGAAAGTCATTCTTGCCCTCAAACCGCGAAGGTGACCTGTGCCCAGGCCAAATTATCAAAGACGCTGCGAGAGAGCCATCACCTTTCATCTCCAAGCTCAACGCTTCCTTCTCCACTGGCAGCATCAACCTTAAGCAGTAGTGGGTACTCCCGCTCCTCAAAAAACAAACTTTTAGACCCCCATCATATCCACAAACTAGACCCATCACCACTGTTCCCTTCCTGCTCAAAATCTTGGACAGGGTAGCATACCTCCAAATACAGCAATACCTACAACACCATCTCCTAAGAGTCCAGTCAGGCTTCAGACCCCAACACGGGACTGAAACAGCACTGACACTTCAAGGCCCAAATTGACGCTCTCAGGTACAATGGAAAAACTGCCTTGCCACTTCTGCTTGACCTCAGTGGTGGTTGATTTGGTAGACCACAAAGTCCTCTGTAAACACCTGGACTCAGCCACACACTTCTCGCAAGAAACTATAGGCTGGATACAATCCCTCCTGAATAATAGGACCATCCATGTCTTCTCTACCTCAGCTTCTGCTGAGCCCATTCCCATCATGTGGGGTACCTCAAGGCTCTTTTGTTTCTCTGACCTTATACACCATCTTCACTAAGCCCCTTTTCGATTATCTCGATGGGCTTGGTATCACCTACACAAACTATGCAGATACCCAGATCCTCGTAACGCTGATGGAAGATTACAATAAAGATTTGGCCTTGGTGAACAGAATCATCCAAGCATGGATGTCTACCCATGGTCTATGCTTGAATGATGATAAAACTGAGATCACAATCCTGGGCCCCATCGCTAACCTCAACAAACTTGGCCATAAATACACTAGCTTCGACATAGATGGCAACACCATCAAAGTTGCCAACAGTTAAAACACTTGGTTTCTACCCTCTCCTTCAACAAACGGGTCAATTCCATGGCCTCTGCCACTGTTTACACATGCAAGCTAATCGGAGTCACCAAGCCTTTCCTCTCCACACACAGCTGCATCATTCTGACTAGAGCCCTAATTCTATCGGAACTGGACTATTGTAACACCCTATATCTGGGAGCTAACATACATTAATAAAATCCAGATCCTCCAAAACAATGCACTGAGAGCAGCTCTGGGCATAGCCAAAAAAGAGCATATATCGGAAACAAGGAGATGGAATAGCTGGCTCACCAAGGACGACAAAATCTCTCTAAAAACAGACTTGTGCCTTAACGCTGCCCCACAATACCTCATAGAAAAAACACTCGTCCAACTAGAACGGCCAACTAATGCCCTGACCGTACCTAGATATAAACCTTCCCAGTTAAAGCCGCTCAGCTCTGGAATACCCTTCCCCCAACCTTAAGGGTAGACCTAACCTACCCCCACTTCAGACGTAACATTATCAACTGGATTAAAGAAAACTAATTATCAGTACCCGTCTACTAGCCCCTTGCCCAATGTACATAATGTTGGTCTTCCCATATGTATGGCCGCCACTCACGTATGCCTCATACATGCCTGTACATATTTTGCTTGTATATACCCTATACTTTGTCTGTATATATATTATCCTAATGTCTTCACTTCTCACCCTATTTTTATTTACTGTACAGCACTAACCCAAAAAAGGTAGCTTGCGCTCAACTCCAGAAGGAACTGACCCAGGGCTAAGCTGATGTCAGAACTGTTGAAACTGGGGACTAGCTAGTCTTTTGGCTGTAGCTCCTGAGATTCTATCTGGGGCTACAACCAAAACATCAGGGGCTATAGCCCCCCTAACGCCCCTAGCAACGCCCCTGCCTGGGGGCAACCAGACATGGACTCCCTGCTCACTGTGCTTAGAGGCTCAGCTTCACCACACTGATGATGCCCAACAAGGCCGAAACATGTGTATGGGGTAGCTGTTGGTACTCTTGTTCAGAGAGGAATTGCCATAGTATTTTGGTGCTGGACTGCCCATGAGGGTAGGACAAAGACTGATGTGCAAATGGGTATTGAGCAAAAAGCAGATGGCTGTGAACTCTCAATGTGGTTAACCACTGAACAGGTTATCATGCCTGGTTCTTCCGAGAGAGCGGCGCCTGTTACCTTTGTTGAATTCAGCACTGTAACCCAAGCTGAAAATATCCTTGTTCTGTGCCCTGATACCCGTGGGTCTGGTGCGCATTATAAACAATAAAACAATTAATTAGTGGCCCTGGCCCATACCCAGGGGTGCTGCTTGGGGTGTGTGGTGGCAGGTCAAGAGGAGAGACACCAGAAGGGTGAGACAGCTTTTCAGTTGTTGCTGCTCGGTGCTGGAAGTGTTCAGTACAGGAGTCTCAGGTGGTGTATAGAGTGAGCATGTGCTCCCTTTTTTGCCCCTGCCCAAAACTGCAGCAAAGTTGGTTCTCACACTCCCTCCAGATTGGGGTTCTGGTGGTGTTTTTGCTGTAGGTTGGCACATTGAAGTCAATTGATTTATGGGATTGACAATTGGTCACTAATTTATTGCACTTTAGTTATGGTCCAAGCTACGGTGTGGAATGGTCGGGCCAGGCACTTATTGAATGGTCCTCACTGGTTAGTGGAACAGAGCGGTGGTACAGAAAAGAGGTTACTTGGAGCCAATTTACTGGGGGGGAGGGATACCTATTACCCCCTATACCATTCCCCAGAGCATAAGGGGGTTATGGCAATTTGTGAATTGAAAGGACAAATGTCAGCTCATTGGATAGATGGGGACTAAGGAATAGGTAGAGGGCTCGATCAGGAAGGGTCAGTCTGGATGCCATGTTGTAACCATGGGTGTATAGGCTAGCGTGTCAGTCGGGAAGTGTGAGCAGTGACTAATGGCAGGCAGGGCAGATGTGCTGTGATGCAATGACTTGTGCTCTACAGGAGAATAGGAGACAGCTGTTACTAAATCGCCTCCTCTCCCCTCACTTCTAGAAACTAGGATGCGTGGTGGGTGTCTCCTCTGCCAAGCAGTGCTGGGAAGCAAGTGGCTTCTCTGCTTGCCCAGGTGGTCTTGGTGTTGCTGATTGGCCCATGTGAACCCCCAGCAGCACCAATCTGGTACTGGGGTATAGTCGTGTACTTGGGGCATACCTAACAATATTAAAATGGTGGGGTAACGGCCCTGGTGGGAGTGGGTTTGATGCTGCTTTTTAAACATGCTGGTGTTGCAGTGGGTAGGGTTTGTGCGCTTGTGGTTGTGCGCTTGTGGTTGTTTGTTGGCCAGAAAGACCTTCACTGAACAGTGTGGGTGGGATCTCCCCTCAAGCAGTGACAGTGGGAGGCAAGTCTATCCCAACCTCTTAACAAAATCTATAAAATATTTGGTCTGAAGCACTTTGGTGTGAAGCTAATCCTTAATGTGAATGATTGTGCCCTTAGATTTGTGTTCCCAGGACAGCTTCTTGTGGAAGCGATGTCTTTCTGAGGGGATTACCTGCCTTCATAAATGAGGCAACCATCATGGCTACAGTGTTGCTGGTAGCAGCAGACCGCCTGGCTAGGTAATGAACATAATCCTTCCAGTTTTTTTATAATTCTTTTATAACAAACATAACCGGCACACCCGACATTTTCAGTTACAAGCACACATTTGCATATTTATAACTGTCGTTCCCCTCCCCCTGCTTTAACTCGAGCTTCCACTTTAGTTCTTCGGGCTTCCCTTCTCTTAAGGTTAGTCCCCTTCGCCATTTTTGGACGTGTCATATTCACTGGAGTTGGCATGAGAGGATCCTGACATTGTGGCTACCATTTGCCTCCATGCGATCAGAGGCCCCACTTTATTATCCTACCCTTTGCTAGCTGCCTCATACCATATTGCTTTTTCAGCGTCTGCCCATTTTATCGTTCCACCATAACTCTCGGTCTATGGCCAGCCTTCTAACTCCTAGCTATTCTCCTTTTGGCTAGAATGTAGGCCAGGTCCTTGAGTTTGCACACATGCTTCAGGTTGCGTGGTCTGGTAAATCCCCCCCCCCCCAGCATGCATGCTCACACGGATTCCACATCTAGCTTGATTCCCTTTTGAGATAGTCGTAGTTTAATTTCCTCCCAGAATTTTCCCACCTCCGGGCACGCCCAGAACATATGGATCATCCCAGCATCCACCTCCCCGCACTTGGGGCATTTTTGTACTCCCAAATCTGGCAATCTTCCATGGGGTCATATATGCCCTATGGGTGACATATAACTATCTGCTGCAGCCTCGCATTCCTAGAAACCTTTTTATGATATCTCTGAGCTCTTTCCCACTGCCCGTCTTGCATAGGTACTCCTGCTTCCTCCTCCCAGTCCAGTCTCAATTGGAGCAACTCCTTACCCACTCTAGACATCAGTTCATGAATCCGGGAAATTTCGTGCCCTCCCACTGAGATATCATACATCGTTTCTATGGCAGTATCAGGTGGTTCTGCTATTTCCGACCACGTTTCCTTCACCCGTTTGACTATTCTAGTATGTGATATATTGCCCGGTATGTACCCCAGTTTCGTCCACTATCGTTTCGAAGTTCAGTGCGTTCCCCTCTTGCCATATATCTCCCAGGGTCGCTAGGCCTACCAGCTCCCAGTGTTTACGGATCCCTGCGCCTGCGGGGAGCATGGGGTTATGTTTCCCATAGCTCTGCACGCTTTGTGTCATGTCTTCCAGCCCAGTTCCAGCAATCTCGATCTCCCATGCAACTCTGGTTTGGATAGCCATATCAGTTTTTAGGAAATAAAGTTCACATTCACCCCTCAGTAATCTAGATTCTGCTGTCTCGTCTTCCGACAGCCACCTAGTGACATATTGTAGCTGCCCTGCCAAGTGGTATATCTCGAAGTTCAGCAGATATATACCCCCTCTGTCATACATATTCTGTAATTTCCATAGGGCCGCTCTGTTTCTGGAATTGTGCCACAGGAAGCCTTTGCATAAGCTCTGGAGCTTACTAAAAAAAGTGTTGGGCAGCATGTGTGGGATATTAATGAAAAAATGTAGGAGCCTAGGTAGGACCGCCATCTTAAGCAAGGCCGCCCTCCCCACCATGGCTAGGGAGAGCTTTGCCCAGAATCCCATGCTATTCTTGATACCTTCTACTGTCCTCTCCGTGTTATAGTTGTGCTCATCTGCAACTGTGTGATATGTTAATCCCCAGGTATCTGAACTTTCTGGTCTGCCTGGCTATCTGCAAAATAGGTAAGTTCTCCTGTGGGACTCCTCTGTACATCCCCAAGGGGAACATGCACAATTATTTGGGGTTCACCACTATACCTGAGTCGCGTAGCGCTCCATCACCTCCAAGATGTATTGCAAGTTTTCCTCTGGGTACCACAGGTATAGCAGCATATCATCTGCATACAATGATATTGAGTGCGGTCCTCCCTTGGTGTAAACCCATATTTCTCCATACTGCCGTCTCAGATAGATCGCTAGTGGTTCTACTGCAAGGATGGACAGCATCGGGGACCATTGGCAGCCCTGTCTCGTTCAGTTGCCATTTATTTGAAATTATCACTCCCGTTTTCACCCTGACTGTTGGGGAGCTGTACACCATTTTCACCCACCGCAGGTACCCTGGTCCCATCCCGTATTCTTTCAAGACTGCCATCATCCAAGGCCACCTTACAGAGTCGAAGGCTTTCACTGCATCTAGCGAGACTACTGCTATTTCGCTTGGTTCTCTCTCTCCGCCTGTTCTATGACATGGTGGAAGCTCCTGTGGTTATTGGATATGCTTCTACCTGGGACATATCCGGTTTGATCGGGGTATATAAGTTTATCACCAGCTTTAGTCTATTTGCCAGCAAAGCCGTGAGACTTTTACTGTCCTGGTTTAGCATGGATAGTGGTCTACAAGACCCACAGTCTGTGCTTGGCTGATCAGGTTTGAGGAGTGGAATGATTACCGCCTCCCTCAGAGATTCCGGCAGTTTCCCTTTCTCGAAGGCCTCGTTTAATATTGCTAATAGCGGGGGGAGCACTTGTCTGTTTTATAGAATTCGCTAGGGAGCCTGTCTGTCCCAGGGGCTTTGCTCATGGGTAGATGTGTTACCACTGTCTAATTCCTCTATTGTGTTTGGGGCGTCTAGGTTCTCCCCATCTTCCTCACTTACTTTAGGTAATCCTATGTCTTCTAGCGTCTCCTGCTCTGCCGTCTCTCCTACATCTTCATAGAGGTGTTTGTAGAATCTAAGGAATCTCTTGTTCACACTCTCCTTGGTGTTCCAGACATGACCCGCTTCTCCCTTTATCTCTAATTACTGATCTTGGTGTCTCATTCTTGTATAGTGTGGGATGTTTTTACCCATGCATCCAAGCCCTACCTCAAAAACTGTGCAGTACTGGCATTGAAAACATCATGATGGCCAGAGCTTCCCAGAAAATGCCCAGGGAAGTGCATGAAGAATAGGCTGCCACCCATTTTGCCGATGTTATGGGAACAGAAGGGCACTGCCTAAAACCACCATTGGACTACGCACACAGTAGCCTGAAACCATTGGGAATGGCAATGCTGATTGCCAAAAGCAACCTAGAATTGTGGGGAACTCATTTTCTTAAATTCCAAAAATGGGTGCAGTACCAGTACTCACCACTATCAGAAAGCCGGCGTTTTAAAACCACCAGATTTTGTTTAAAACTGAATAAATGAACCCAAGGCAAGCCAAAGAAAGACTTACTGATAGGTGGATACAATCTAAAGTTATATTCTGAAGTGACTTGAAGGTTTATAACAAGACTGGCTGAGCTGTGGATTTCAGCAGTTTAAGTAAATTTGGACTGAAAGACACTAAAAACCTAAATGTTTAAAAGAAATGAGTGACCTACTTCTGAGTGTCACATAGGTTGCAATTGTTTAAATGTCATAGTTTTAAACTTAGAACCAGCATCCTAGCTGCATATGTAAAAAATTGTCTTGACTTAAACTGGGGAACAAAAGTGACATTAGCTGGGGCCTGGCTTAAGGAACTGAATTCTGCCCACCAGCTACCCCCGACAGGAGATGAGACTTGCACAACAGCTGTGTTCCCAGGCCTAGCTGCCCTTTTGCTGCTCCCACCAAAAGGGATATGACACTTCCCTGATTGAATTACCTGGGCTCTGCAGGAATTGACTCAGGCAAATGTTTTATTACGGGGGCCGGAAAAAGTGGCTTCCTCCTGAAGCAAAGGGGAGGAGCACTGCCTGTGAGAGCAAGCTGGCTTGGCAGAACTGGAAAAAACAGAAATTCAACATTGTGCTGGGGGAAACCACACCCCTGTAGCCAGAATATGGTTTTAGAAAAAGCTGAATAACTCATAGAGCGGACTTGTGAAAATTATTTAAATGATACCATAATTCTTGTGATTTTTCTGCCCACATTTTAAGAGGTTTTTAGAACCGGTGGCATGATCTGGGGGCAAGCTAGCAGTTAAGAGGGTATTACTTAAAATGTATGCATGTTAAAAATCTGACACTTCATCAAGTAATGTCCATACTCCTTGCGCACATGTGTGTAAATTTGGGGTCATGTCCGATATTGCGAAACCAGTTAAAAAGTGCAAATGTCGCCATTTCTGAATGCAAGCTGCCAGGAAGAGCAGATTTGGACAGGGTATATCTCCTGTGATATGTGATGGGTGCATGTAATTTTAAACAAATGTGTACCTGTGCAAATATGATTTTTGGATCAAATATAGATTGTGTGTAAAGTTGACAGGGGTGGGTTCTCTGTACCATAAACAGACCTCATCATGACACTTCATTTCGTTCCCCCAATCAAGGGGAAGCGGATGAAGTGGCCAATGACAAGTGGAGAGGGGTAGAGCTTAGTGATGCTGCACACACACCCAGTTTCAAAACACATAAAAGCAGACAGTCAGGACAGATAGGGACCTTCAAATCCATTTGCTGCGGGACACTTTGCCGGGAAAATCCATACGTTACCTCCATCAATCTCTAGAGAAAGCTGTGCAGAAAGATCCAGACTTCAAATCCATCAATCTCCAGAATCCAGAGAGAGAGAGAGCTGACCCAGATCACTGTGAAGTGCTGAGACCAGACCAGAGTCCAGTCTAAAACCTGACCAGATCCGTGGCGAGGCCCATCTAATTCAAAAATATATTGTGAGTACATAGCAGACTGTGCAGAACCAATCTCTTAGTTAAAATAATATAATTCAATCTATTTTAATCAAAGTAGAACTGCCTCCTAACTGACAACTGTCATTTGTAAAGCTGTCACCTGTCATTTTCTAGTTGCTAGCTGTCACTTGTCTTTTTGAACTTTAAAATTTCAAATCTGAAAAACGACCTTCACAAAATCGCTCATATCTCCGTGACCGTTTGTCCTAGAGACTTGCAGTAACTTTCATCTGGAAGCTGAGATCCTAGGCTGTCCTAGGACCCCAAAACGATAGTGCTAGTCCTTGTAGTTCCTCTGTAATCGCGGAAAACGCACTCGCGAATTTGCCGCGAATTGCAAATTTCTCAACGTGTGAAAACAGCAGTTTTCTTGCTTTCAGTTGCCAAAAATTCGTTTAACCTGCTAGTTACTCCTAGATCCTTGCTAAAGTGAGCCTGGACTAATATTAACTTGATTCCACTCACCCTGAACTTCTAGAGGGAATTAAAAGCATTTTAGCATATTTTTCACTTCATTGCCAGCACATATAAAAGTGTTTTGGGCCTGTGTTTCCAACCTCTGTAGTTTAAGCTTGTAAGCTTGCTGGGGTGAACTGAATTACACTTGATTGCATTTCTGAGAACTGTGTTCTTTCCTTCCATTTCTTTGCATTGCATAAAGGGGAGAGGGGACTACCAGAGAAAAGTGATTACATTGTTTGTTGAATTATATTGAGTATTTTCTGTATTGCATTTTTCATTCAACATTACATCCATCTGAATTTATATAAAGTATTCTCTACCACCTTATTCTTCTGTTCCTATTCACAAGTGTGCTAGTGCCAGACTATCCATTATTGATTCCTGCTCAGATTAAGTGTGATATTCAATTATTAATTTATTATAAAGCGTGATATATATATATTATTTAAATTATCCAATAAACCTTTAAACTTGCAAAACAGAACTACTTCTTGGCTCAGTGGGGTCAGGGTTATTCAAAGAGAGGGGTGTTATATAGGGGTAGTCATCCAGAACGCATGAACTGGACATAAAGATATATTAATAAGGGTTTCCATTCAGTATCCCAGACTAGGCATTGACTTAGTTGTAGTGTTGAATTGAATCCTCTTACAAATTGGGGGCTCGTGCCGGACGTTTGGATTAGATCTATCACTTGTGCAGATTAATATAGCGTGCCAGCTGACCAGATACACATATCCGGTCGGATCACACGCTGTGTTACGCTGTAAAGCACTCCTCAAAGGAACGCTCTAAGGAAAAGGTCTGTTTTGCAAAAATAAAATACAAACTTCTATAAGTCAGGAAGGAACTCAAATTCCAGAATGACGACCTTACTAGACATGAAAATAGCCAGAGGGAACTTCTTACATAAGTTATTTGTGAGAGGTGAGTGGACTCACCAGGACCGCATGGTCTGGTTGCAGGCCATCACGCAACAGGTCACGGAAACAGGGTCAGATATATGGAGAGATCAGGATCCCTTACATGTGGCCCTGAGTGAACTATACATGGCTCCTAAAGCTAAGGATGAACAAGACAAGATGGTTAGGATAGCGGCATACCTGTACCTATATATGGGAGACATGCAGGATAAATGTACTGAAAGCCAAGATCTGGCGAATAAGCGACAGATGGCGTTAGAGAAGGTCCAATCTGACCTGGTCTCTTCTGAGCAGAGGCTGCAGGGGAGCCAGGAGTCAGAAAATGAGAGTAGACAGCACATCATTAAAATAAAGAGGGATATGGACATCCTGCAACAGGAAAAGGCTGACCAGGATACCAGATTTCTGGCCTTGCAGAAGGAGTACCAAGAACGTTTGGATTCCCTACTGCAGAGCCAGAAAAGGCTGGAGCAACAGTTAGACTTCAATAGGGCATGTGCTGAGCAGGTAGTCACCCTGCAAAGCCACCTAGATAGGGAGAAGGCAGAGAGCAATAAACTGATTTTGAAAGACCTGGCTACCCAGGCAGAATTTGACCAGGAGCGCCAGAAAGCTGGTGCCTTCCAAAGGCAAAGGGACAACCTGGCAGCACAGATGCAGGCTCTTAGTCAGGAAAGGGATACCTTAGGCCAGGAAGTCTGCCACTTAAAAAGGAAAATGGAAGAAAATCACCTGGCCCTCCAGGGACTGGGTGACCTCCAAAAAGAACACCATAACTTGTTAGAGCACACCAGGAAGGTGGAGGATGCTCTGGCAAGAAAGGAGCAGGCCAATAGGGACACAGCTCAGGAGGTAACCCTCCTGCAGCAAAGACTGGCCCAGTGCTCCAGGACCAATCAGGAAACGCAGAGAGAGAATGAGGCTCTCTGCCAGCACAATGATAGGCTCCAACAACAGGTAGCGATGCAGGAGAGACTGATAGAGTCTAGTAAGGCCTTAACTGAGGAACTGAAGGCGCAGGCTCTGGCATTGCAACAGGGAGCAGGGGCGGATAGAGACCAGGTTCGCTGGGAAAGGGAAACTCCTGAGCATAACCTCAGGAGCCCTAGTACCAGAGGCCTTTTTCTCTCTCAGTCCCTGGACTCTGCCACCCCCATTCCCCCTGGCGCACATGAGCACCGGGCCACAGGGATGGCAGATTACCATCCAGCCAGAAGCATGGGGCTCATATGCCAGTGCCACCCAGGAATGGAGGGGCGGGCATCCGGGTATGGGCACCCAAGCACAGTGCAATTTGATGGGGAACCCCAGCAGAGTAGGCCCATTAAGGGCATCCTGAAAACCTCTGCCCAGTTAGGTCAGTGGGGGGGGGGTTACCATCAAATCCTGGCAGCAAAGAGGAATCTGAAGACTCCTCTGAACGGCGCAGGACACAGGAGACCAGGTCCCCACATTCTGCCAGCCATTCCCAGGCTCGCAGAATCCGGGAAAACCTGGAAGATCAGACAGGAACCTCTGGGAGCAGTGCCTCTGAGTCAGAGGATGAATGGACCAGGGTTACCCGAACCAAAAAGGCCAATAAGGCAAAAAGGGCCTTGCTTAAGGACCCATTGAAGCAAATAAAGGCAATAAGGAGTGTTATCACGCCTTATCATAAGAACGCCAAGTATTCCGTATGGGAACACTTGGAGCTCTATGAGCAAATGATGGAGACTTTCCATTTGAAGGACAGCAGTAGCTGCATCCAGTACGTCAAATGGACATTCTCACCAGAATACTCCAGTTTCTTTGCGGGGCTGGAGGACCAAAATCATTTAAGATGATCCACCTATAAGGCGGCCATCTTGAAACATTTTTCTACTCACAGAAATCCCCAAGAGGCTCGCAAGGCAGCCTACAATTTACAATGTGGGGAGGATCAGGCCCCACAAGAATGTGTGCAGGAGTTAAAGCGTGCTTTTGCTCAGACCACCAGAAGGGTGCGCACAGACAGCAGGGAATTTATTAATACGTTTTTCCATGCCTTGCCCAAATACATAATGACCCAGCTCGTGAGGGATTTTCACGAGAAAAGATCGTTAGACTGGGTCATTGAACAGGCGACCCGGATCTATGAGGTGCAGAAGCCAATAGAAAATAAAAATAATGCGCCCAAAAACCCCAAAGCCAACAACACCCCTGCTGCTGCCAAGGTGGCAGAGGTAAAGGTCACCCCCGTTTTAGAGTTGGAGATGGGGGGGCCTATAAACCTACCTGCACTTGATAATGCCAGGCCCAGAAGGTCCTCGGGCCAGTCACAGACAGGGAGCCAGGGAGGCAGCCCCACAAATGGGGTCCCTCACTCTCCTGACTATGTAAGTCCCTGTTACAAGGGAAGTCGACCCATCCTGGGTTATGTGTGGACTCCTCCAGCCCAAGGGGGGGGATCCAGCCAAGCACCTAACCCAGGGATCCTCCCTCCTAACTTCCCACTGGAGGGCAGAAATTCACCAAACCCGGGCAGAACGTCTTCCCCAGGTATCCACCCAATTTCCAACCCCAAAATCATCCATCCTTCTTTCCCCAATTCCCTGAGCCCAGACAACCTAATCCGGGAGAGGGGAGGCCAAGGGTGGAGGGGTATCCAAATCTTCCCAACCAGGGGTACTACCAAAGAAGAGATAGCTACCCTTCCCATGATCAGCCCAGGGGAGAAAACAGGGCCCCGTATCAGCCTGAGCGGTTTTCCCAGTTAGAGCGCCAGGTTCAAAACATGGTGTGGGATCTGGGTCACATACTGAGGGCTCAGCAGAACCCTCAGATCGGCATGCCGGCGCAGAACGCACCCAACTCTGGACCTGGTGCTCCAGAACAATGACGGGGGCAGCACCCCAATAACTCACCGGTTCCCAGGGAGGAGGCACAAAGGGAAGGGGGGTGTAAAGCCTTGGAGGAAGCTTCCTTCCTCACTTGTAAACAGCCCCTGGAAACCCAGGAACCGGAAACAAAATCTCTTGCCCCTGAAAGTCTGCCTCCTAAGGAGCAGAGGGGGGGGGTAGGAGAAACAAAAGACCCAAACAGACTCAGTTTGAGGAGGAGGTACAGATCTTCCAATTTGAGGGAGAGGGATCCTCAGAGGATCCTGGGAAAAGGATCTTCTCCTTCAGAGATGGGGGAACTCCTCCCAAGGAAAAATGTGCCCCAAGGGATTCCAATCCAGACTGGGGAGATATGGAGACTGAGCTACCGCCGCCCACCATATCATCCCAGAACCAACAGCAAGAAAATCCCCTGGTTCTAGCCCATCCTGGTGACTGCCTCCAAAAAGGGGGGGGGGGCCCGAAACCAGAGCCAGGGGAACCCACAATGGCTCTGATCTCCAGTTGCCAATTTTTTCTTTCAGATTCCCAAGGCTCTCCACAGAATTCTGCCCAAATCTCTTCGCTAGCGATGTCCAAAACCAGAAAGTTAGCCCACCAGTTGTCCAAAAATGTGCATTATCTGTGCCCCCTTGAGGAGAAGGAGGGAAGATACTATGCCCCGGTACAAGTACAGGGACAGGGTACAATTTTGGCACTGGTGGACACTGGATCTCAAGCTACCCTTCTGTCCAGAAGGGCCTTTGATGAACTGAATGCAGGAAGGGGAGAGAATTACCAAATTCCTCTCACCTCTCTTCCTGGACAACTGCAGAACTTTGACGGGAAGGAAATTCCCGTTGAGGGGACTGCAGACTTGGACATGAAGATCGGGCGACACAATTTGAAACACCCGGTCATAGTAGTGACTCCAGAGGGCACCCCTTGTTTACTAGGGAATGACCTCCTGAGAAGGTTGTCACCCCTAATAGATTGCGTAAACAAGGTCCTCTGGACCCAGACTAGCCGACCAATAAAATTAAAACAGAGTGTCAACCATGTTAGTTTAAACGGCACCTGCCACATGGTTGAACAAAAACCTGACCAAGTAGAATTTCACTTCCAGAATAGCCAAATTCCAGACGTGACAGTAATAGCAGTAGGACAACAGACTGGTGATGGAGGGTCCTCTCTCTTTCTGAAAATCAACCTTCCTTCCAGTCTAAAGTGGTACTCCACGCTGGAAGGAAATACTCTGAAATTCTATACTAATCCACAATCAGAAACTCCCACTCCTATAGTCCAGAAAGATGTGAAATCAGCTCAGAGCCTGGCTGATATTCAGCAAATTGGAGAGCAGTTGTTCATCCCTGTCCAGTTCAATGATGGGAAGGACTCTGTTCTCGCTCGAGTGTGTGTGAACAACGGTAAGAGCTTCATCAGCGAAGCCATGTTCCGCCAACTCCCAAAAGATCCAGCCATTCCCACATTCAAACTGATAGACAAATGGGAAATGGACCTGGAAGCGCCTAATTCCAAACATCTCCTTCCAAGCAGGTGTATGCTCAAAATCTCCAACAAGAGCATAGTCCATAATTGTTGGGTCGTGCGAGACGTCACTGCCGCCTTTTACTTAGGCAGTGATATTCTCAATCGCTTTGCCATTAGTTTGGACCTAATAAACTTCAAAGCTTGGTCCCGATTAGCGGATAATCCCATGGGCTTTGATGATCCAGAAAAGGCATTTAGGTCAGCTCAATTGCTACCTTATGCAGTTGAAATTCAGATCAAAGAGGAAGTCACCATCCCAGAAAGGACCCGACAATTCTCCCTGGAAGTGAAAGTTAAAAGAGGACAATATTTGCAAAACCCTGATGCTTACATACATCTAAACGCTTCTCTCCAACAGCAAGGGTTAGGGGTAAACCCAACACCATTAGTCAACATAGAACATGACACCATTCTAATAGAGGTGGATAACAGCGACTTAAAGAGTATTACTCTAGCCACAGGCACCATTATTGGAATGGCGGTTGATGACCGACATTTTTCCATAGATTTAGGTAATGAACTGTTAGGGCCAATCCCCAAGGACTGCTTTGACAGTGACAGTGATGACAATACACCAGACAGGATTTTTACCCGGCATGGGGGGAACTTCCTGGTGTACACTTCGTGCCCTTATGGTAAGGAAGATGTGACTTGTGACTTCAGAAGGGATGAGGTGATTTTCCAGGTCACCGACATCCACACCACAACAATTCCCACGGACCCTGGAATGACTCCAGTGTTTGTGAAGCAATATCGTTTGCCTCTCGCATCCATGGAGTCCCTTACTGAAATAATTAAGAACCTTGAGTCCCGGGGAATAATCCGTCCAATACACAGCACCTTCAATAACCCGGTGCTGGGAATATTGAAGCCAAACGGCCAGTGGAGACTCTGCGCTGACCTCAGGGAGCTCAACAAACGGGTCCATACTTCCCGATGGCCTCTGCCCTACATTGACCAAGGGCTGGCCCAGATCCAGGGGTCACAGGTTTTCACTGCAATAGACCTGACCAATGGATACTGGACCGTGCCGGTCAGTAGGGAGGACCAATACAAGCTGGCTTTTACCTTTGGGGGCCAGCAGTATACATGGACCCGGACTCCCTTCGGATACCTTAACTCCGGTAATGAGTTCAATATTTTCCTACATAAGGCCATGCACAACCTGGGTGCGAGGGGTAACCTGGCTTATGTAGATGATGTCCTCATCAAAAGTTCATCTGTGGAGGAACACATAGCGGAGATCCGTTATGTTCTGACCCAGTTGAGGGCCGCCGGAGCAAAACTTTCCTTTCAGAAAGCACAGTGGTGCAGAACCCGTGTTAATTTCTTGGGGCATGAGATTACTCCTCAGGGTCTCTGTCCCCAGGAAAAGAAAGTGGAAGCACTTCAGAAACTGAAAGACCCCACAACTCTGCGGGAACTAAGGAGCCTCCTTGGACTGTCTAATTACAGCAGAAAGTTCATTGAGGGCTACGCAGAGATCACCAGACCCCTGATTCATCTCCTGAAGGGGGGGTCAAGTGGGAATGGGGTCCAGAACAAGCCGAGGCGGTAAAACAACTCAAAAGAAGCCTATCACAAGCGCCTTGCCTAGCTTACCCTGTCAGAAACAAGGAGTTCTTCCTGGAGACGGGGTTCTCTAATACGTGCTTGACGGCAGTATTATACCAAAAGCATGACAAGGTCAATAAAGTAATCTCCTATGCGAGTAAAACTTTATCCTCTGTGGAGGAAAAATTCAACGATTGTGAGAAGGCACTCCTGGCAACGGTGTGGGCATTGAAGAATTACCGCCCGTTTATCCAGGGGGAACACATCATAGTGGAGACTCCACACCAGCCTCTGCAATATCTCCAAAGTGATAGAATCCGGGCCGGAAATGTGAGTAATTCCCAAATTACTTCCTGGATTCTGTCAATGCAAGGCTTTCCTGTGGAGGTCAGATATGGCCAAAACAAGAAGAGTCCCCTCGCGCAAGGTCTGGCTGACTTGCATGATTGTGCCAGAGAAAACTGTCTCGAGGACGAAAGTCTAAAAATCAAGGACAACATGGAGGCATACCTTAATTCCCCACACAAAGTCTTTGAAGAAGACAAGTGTGAGGGAATGCCCACTGTCTATGTGGATGGATGCTCTTACCATGTTGACAACAACGGGGAGAAAGAACTGGTGGCTGGCGTAGGGAATGCATGGGTGAAGGAGTTCTCAGAACCCTCCGCTGGATACAAAATTGGTCCCCGAAGTAGTCAGGTGGCAGAATTGATGGCTGTGCATCAGGCCATCCTCACTGCTGTCCAGCATCAAATCCACGAACTGGTCATAATCACAGATTCGGATTATGTACGGAACGGGTTCGTGGAGCACCTGGTTAATTGGAAAACCAGAGGCATGTTATGTGCTAACAACAAACCCTTGAAACATGGGAAGTTGATCCAAAACATTGATGATCTGGTCACCTCGAATGAGATGACCATCTATTGGAAAAAGATCAAGGATCATTCCAAAGTAGAGGGACCAGACAAAAGTGGAAATGACTTAGCTGATCAGCTGGCCAAAACCGGGGCCATCCAAGGGGATCTAATTGAGATTGAGTCCCTGTTGGGGGAAATCCAGGTCACTGCTATCACTAGGTCCCAGACAAATGCTCACAACGACCTTTCAATTGCACAATGGAGGAAGGAGACCCCTGATGCTGATTTGATTACCGCTCAGAAGGGGGATACAATTATTGGTAAGTTTTACCAACACCTTGAGGACCCTGAGAACTTTCCCCTGATGGATACCGATTACATTGGGAAAGAGGACCTTAGAGTGTTGATGAAATGTCCAAAAATGTTCCGGATCCAAGACGGTTTGTTGGTAAGGAAATCCAAAGCTGGCCACGATCAGTGGGTGTTTCCTACCTCATTCCGAAGCCTGATGTTAAGTCACGCCCATGATGCGGCCACCGCCAGTCATAGGGGGTTTCAAACAACATTGGAAATCTTAAGAGAGGTTGCATACTGGCCACACATGGGGCAGGACCTCGACCAATACTTGAAGGGGTGTCTTGTGTGTGCACAATTTCAGCCGTCATCCCTCACACACCGCGCGCCTCTCCAAAAGCGGGGGATGACACTGCCATGGTCAGATTTACAAATCGACTTCGTAGGCCCCGTGATTCGCTCTGCTAGGGGGAATATGTACATGTTGACTGTGACATGCTTGTTTACCAGGTGGGTGGAATGTCTCCCAGCCCCAAACTGCAAGGCAGAAACGGCAGCTGCCTTGATGATTAACCACATCTTTTCCCGTTTCGGTCTACCTCAAAGGATTGAGTCAGACAGTGGTAGCCACTTCACCAGTGAAGTGATGACAAAGATGTGGGAGATACTGGGGGTCAAAAGGAAGTTGCATATTGCTTACCGGCCAGCTTCGTCTGGGGCAGTAGAGAGATATAACCGAACCATTGTGAGCATATTAAAGAAGTTTGTGGCAGATTCTGGGCCAAGTTGGGATATCCGATTACCTCTGGTCCTAATGGCCATCAGATCTACCCCTTCATCTGCAACCAAAATGTCACCATTTGAGTTGATGACTGGGCGCAAGATGGTGCTTCCTCAGCATTTGCTCTACAGGACCCAAGAGCAGACACTAATAAATGCCTCCACAACTCATGAGTATCTGGAGAATTTAAGGAAACACCTTCAACATGCTTTTGCTTATGCTCAGCGGAATCTAGAAAGATCAGCTGATAGCATGAAGACCCACTATGACCTGAAAACCTCCAGGAAGGAATATCAGGTGGGGGACCGGGTCTATCTATACAATTTCCAAAGGAACCAGGCCAAACAGCGAACATTTTTGCCTACATGGAAAGGACCCTTTGAGATTATAGACACAATCTCCCCTGTGGCCTACAAGATCCGCATCCCCAAAGGCGGTTTGGCAGAGGGGGAAGACAAGTGGGTCCACATAAACCAGTTGAAGTGTTGCCATCCCAGGCACACTCTGCAACAACTGGAGGAATCCTCTGGAATCCTAGAGGGTACTGTCTCAGATTAATTCAGTTCTAACTTAAAATATCCTACATATCGCCTATCAAATTCTGAGTTTCTCAATGTGGGTGTTGTCGGTTTTGAATGCAAAAAGAAATGTGCATGTTCATATGTTTTGATTATCAATTTATATGCCACCCCACTATACCAATGGTGGGGGAAAAATGTCTATGAATAGGTATTGCCGCTCTTCCTTTGTCGTCCTAGGAGAAAGAAAACCTGGAGACGGGCCAAGGAGGACGATCCGGAGACCGGGAGCAGAGACGCAAGGGGCCCGGGGTACCGCCCAATATTCCCATCAGGACGTGCGAGGAGAACCGACCGATCAGTACCGGATGGAGGAAAAGATGCTGAACTGTGCCATCTATTGGAAGAAGATGAGGAAACATCCCAGGTCGTGCGAGTCCCATCAGTGAAACAGTATGGCCATCGCAAGAGGGGGGCTTGTGGGATGTTTTTACCCATGCATCCGAGCCCTGCCTCAAAAACTGTGCAGTACTGGCATTGAAAACATCATGATGGCCAGAGCTTCCCAGAAAATGCCCATGGAAGTGCATGAAGAACAGGCTGCCACCCATTTTGCTGATGTTATGGGAACAGAAGGGCACTGCCTAAAACCACCATTGGACTACCCACACAGTAGCCTGAAACCATTGGGAATGGCAATGCTGATTGCCAAAAGCAACCTAGAATTGTGGGGAACTCATTTTCTTAAATTCCAAAAATGGGTGCAGTACCAGTACTCACCACTATCAGAAAGCCGGCGTTTTAAAACAACACCAGATTTTGTTTAAAACTGAATAAATGAACCCAAGGCAAGCCAAAGAAAGACTTACTGAGAGGTGGATACAATCTAAAGTTATATTCTGAAGTGACTTGAAGGTTTATAACAAGACTGGCTGAGCTGTGGATTTCAGCAGTTTAAGTAAATTTGGACTGAAAGACACTAAAAACCTAAATGTTTAAAAGAAATGAGTGAACTTCTTCTGAGTGTCACATAGGTTGCAATTGTTTAAATGTCATAGTTTTAAACTTAGAATCAGCATCCTAGCTGCATATGTAAAAAATTGTCTTGACTTAAACTGGGGAACAAAAGTGACATTAGCTGGGGCCTGGCTTAAGGAACTGAATTCTGCCCACCAGCTACCCCCGACAGGAGATGAGACTTGCACAACAGCTGTGTTCCCAGGCCTAGCTGCCCTTTTGCTGCTCCCACCAAAAGGGATATGACACTTCCCTGATTGAATTACCTGGGCTCTGCAGGAAATTGAACAAAGCCCTGTCCTGACTCAGGCAAATGTTTTATTACGGGGGCCGTAAAAAGTGGCTTCCTCCTGAAGCAAAGGGGAGGAGCACTGCCTGTGAGAGCAAGCTGGCTTGGCAGAACTGGAAAAACCAGGAATTCAACCTTGTGCTGGGGGGAAACCACACCCCTGTAGCCAGAATATGGTTTTAGAAAAAGATGAATAACTCATAGAGCGGACTTGTGAAAATTATTTAAATGATACCATAATTCTTGTGATTTTTCTGCCCACATTTTAAGAGGTTTTTAGAACCGGTGGCATGATCTGGGGGCAAGCTAGCAGTTAAGAGGGTATTACTTAAAATGTATGCATGTTAAAAATCTCACACTTCATCAAGTAATGTCCATACTCCTTGCGCACGTGTGTAAATGTGGGGTAATGTCCGATATTGCGAAACCAGTTAAAAAGTGCAAATGTCGCCATTTCTGAATGCAAGCTCCCAGGAAGAGCAGATTTGGACAGGGTATATCTCCTGTGATATGTGATGGGTGCATGTAATTTTAAACAAATGTGTACCTGTGCAAATATGTCTTTTGGATCAAATATAGATTGTGTGTAAAGTTGACAGGGGTGGGTTCTCTGTACCATAAACAGACCTCATCATGATGACACTTCATTTCGTTCCCCCAATCAAGGGGAAGCGGATGAAGTGGCCAATGACAAGTGGAGAGGGGTAGAGTTTAGTGATGCTGCACACACACCCAGTTTCAAAACACATAAAAGCAGACAGTCAGGACAGATAGGGACCTTCAAATCCATTTGCTGCGGGACGCTCTGCTGGGAAAACCCATACTTTACCTCCATCAATCTCTAGAGAAAGCTATGCAGAAAGATCCAGACTTCAAATCCATCAATCTCCAGAATCCAGAGAGAGAGAGAGAGAGCTGACCCAGATCACTGTGAAGTGCTGAGACCAGACCAGAGTCCAGTCTAAAACCTGACCAGATCCGTGGCGAGGCCCATCTAATTCAAAAATATATTGTGAGTACCTAGCAGACTGTGCAGAACCAATCTCTTAGTTAAAATAATATAATTCAATCTATTTTAATCTAAGTAGAACTGCCTCCTAACTGTCACCTGTCATTTGTAAAGCTGTCACCTGTCATTTTCTAGTTGCTAGCTGTCACTTGTCTTTTTGAACTTTAAAATTTCAAATCTGAAAAACGACCTTCACAAAATCGCTCATATCTCCGTGACCGTTTGTCCTAGAGACTTGCACTAACTTTCATCTGGAAGCTGAGATCCTAGGCTGTCCTAGGACCCCAAAACGATAGTGCTAGTCCTTGTAGTTCCTCTGTAATTGCGAAAAACGCACTCACGAATTTGCCGCGATTCGCAAATTTCTCAACGTGTGAAAACAGCAGTTGTCTTGCTTTCAGTTGCCAAAAATTCGTTTAACCTGCTAGTTACTCGTAGATCCTTGCTAAAGTGAGCCTGGACTAATATTAACTTGATTCCACTCACCCTGAACCTCTAGAGGGAATTAAAAGCATTTTAGCATATTTTTCACTTCATTGCCAGCACATATAAAAGCGTTTTGGGCCTGTGTTTCCAACTTCTGTAGTCTAAGCTTGCTGGGGTGAACTGAATTACACTTGATTGCATTTCTGAGAACTGTGTGCTTTCCTTCCATTTCCTTGCATTGCATAAAGGGGGGAGGGGACTACCAGAGAAAAGTGATTACATTGTTTGTTGAATTATATTGAGTATTTTCTGTATTGCATTTTTCATTCAACATTACATCCATCTGAATTTATATAAAGTATTCTCTACCACCTTATTCTTCTGTTCCTATTCACAAGTGTGCTAGTGCCAGACTATCCATTATTGATTCCTGCTCAGATTAAGTGTGATATTCAATTATTAATTTATTATAAAGCGTGATATATATATATTATTTAAATTATCAAATAAACCTTTAAACTTGCAAAACAGAACTACTTCTTGGCTCAGTGGGGTCAGGGTTATTCAAAGAGAGGGGTGTTATATAGGGGTAGTCATCCAGAACGCATGAACTGGACATAAAGATATATTAATAAGGGTTTCCATTCAGTATCCCAGACTAGGCATTGACTTAGTTGTAGTGTTGAATTGAATCCTCTTACAAATTGGGGGCTCGTGCCGGACGTTTGGATTAGATCTATCACTTGTGCAGATTAATACAGCGTGCCAGCTGACCAGATACACATATCCGGTCGGATCACACGCTGTGTTACGCTGTAAAGCACTCCTCAAAGGAACGCTCTAAGGAAAAGGTCTGTTTTGCAAAATTAAAATACAAACTTCTGTAAGTCAGGAAGGAACTCAAATTCCAGAATGACGACCTTAGTAGACATGAAAATAGCCAGAGAGCACTTCTTACATAAGTTATTTGTGAGAGGTGAGTGGACTCACCAGGACCGCATGGTCTGGTTGCAGGCCATCACGCAACAGGTCACGGAAACAGGGTCAGATACATGGAGAGATCAGGGTCCCTTACATGTGGCCCTGAGTGAACTATACATGGCTCCTAAAGCTAAGGATGAACAAGACAAGATGGTTAGGATAGCGGCATACCTGTACCTATATATGGGAGACATGCAGGATAAATGTACTGAAAGCCAAGATCTGGCGAATAAGCAACAGATGGCGTTAGAGAAGGTCCAATCTGACCTGGTCTCTTCTGAGCAGAGGCTGCAGGGGAGCCAGGAGTCAGAAAATGAGAGTAGACAGCACATCATTAAAATAAAGAGGGATATGGACATCCTGCAACAGGAAAAGGCTGACCAGGATACCAGATTTCTGGCCTTGCAGAAGGAGTACCAAGAAGGTTTGGACTCCCTACTGCAGAGCCAGAAAAAGCTGGAGCAACAGTTAGACTTCAATAGGGCATGTGCTGAGCAGGTAGTCACCCTGCAAAGCCACCTAGATAGGGAGAAGGCGGAGAGGAATAAACTGATTTTGAAAGACCTGGATACCCAGGCAGAATTTGACCAGGAGCGCCAGAAAGCTGGTGCCTTCCAAAGGCAAAGGGACAACCTGGCGGCACAGATGCAGGCTCTTAGTCAGGAAAGGGATACCTTAGGCCAGGAAGTCTGCAACTTAAAAAGGAAAATGGAAGAAAATCACCTGGCCCTCCAGGGACTGGGTGACCTCCAAAAAGAACACCATAACTTGTTAGAGCACACCAGGAAGGTGGAGGATGCTCTGGCAAGAAAGGAGCAGGCCAATAGGGACACAGCTCAGGAGGTAACCCTCCTGCAGCAAAGACTGGCCCAGTGCTCCAGGACCAATCAGGAAACGCAGAGAGAGAATGAGGCTCTCTGCCAGCACAATGATAGGCTCCAACAACAGGTAGCGATGCAGGAGAGACTGATAGAGTCTAGTAAGGCCTTAACTGAGGAACTGAAGGCGCAGGCTCTGGCATTGCAACAGGGAGCAGGGGCGGATAGAGACCAGGTTCGCTGGGAAAGGGAAACTCCTGAGCATAACCTCAGGAGCCCTAGTACCAGAGGCCTTTTTCTCTCTCAGTCCCTGGACTCTGCCACCCCCATTCCCCCTGGCGCACATGAGCACCGGGCCACAGGGATGGCAGATTACCATCCAGCCAGGGGCATGGGGCTCATAGGCCAGTACCACCCAGGAATGGAGGGGCGGGCATCCGGGTTTGGGCACCCAAGCACAGTGCAATTTGATGGGGAACCCCAGCAGAGTAGGCCCATTAAGGGCATCCTGAAAACCTCTGCCCAGTTAGGTCAGTAGGGGGGGGGGGGTACCCATCAAATCCTGGCAGCAAAGAGGAATCTGAAGACTCCTCTGAACGGCGCAGGACACAGGAGACCAGGTCCCCACATTCTGCCAGCCATTCCCAGGCTCGCAGAATCCGGGAAAACCTGGAAGATCAGACAGGAACCTCTGGGAGCAGTGCCTCTGAGTCAGAGGATGAATGGACCAGGGTTACCCGAACCAAAAAGGCCAATAAGGCAAAAAGGGCCTTGCTTAAGGACCCATTGAAGCAAATAAAGGCAATGAGGAGTGTTATCACGCCTTATCATAAGAACGCCAAGTATTCCGTATGGGAACACTTGGAGCTCTATGAGCAAATGATGGAGACTTTCCATTTGAAGGACAGCAGTAGCTGCATCCAGTACGTCAAATGGACATTCTCACCAGAATACTCCAGTTTCTTTGCGGGGCTGGAGGACCAAAATCATTTAAGATGATCCACCTATAAGGCGGCCATCTTGAAACATTTTTCTACTCACAGAAATCCCCAAGAGGCTCGCAAGGCAGCCCACAATTTACAATGTGGGGAGGATCAGGCCCCACAAGAATTTGTGCAGGAGTTAAAGCGTGCTTTTGCTCAGACCACCAGAAGGGTGCGCACAGACAGCAGAGAATTTATTAATAAGTTTTTCCATGCCTTGCCCAAATACATAATGACCCAGCTCGTGAGGGATTTTCACGAGAAAAGATCGTTAGACTGGGTCATTGAACAGGCGACCCGGATCTATGAGGTGCAGAAGCCAATAGAAAATAAAAATAATGCGCCCAAAAACCCCAAAGCCAACAACACCCCTGCTGCTGCCAAGGTGGCAGAGGTAAAGGTCACCCCCGTTTTAGAGTTGGAGATGGGAGGCCTAAAAACCTACCTGCACCTGATAATGCCAGGCCCAGAAGGTCCTCGGGCCAGTCACAGACAGGGAGCCAGGGAGGCAGCCCCACAAATGGGGTCCCTCGCTCTCCTGACTATGTAAGTCCCCGTTACAAGGGAAGTCGACCCATCCTGGGTTATGTGTGGACTCCTCCAGCCCAAGGGGGGGGATCCAGCCAAGCACCTAACCCAGGGAACCTCCCTCCTAACTTCCCACCGGAGGGCAGAAATTCACCAAACCCTGGGCAGAACTTCTTCCCCAGGTATCCACCCAATTTCCAACCCCAAAATCATCCATCCTTCTTTACCCAATTCCCTGAGCCCAGACAACCTAATCCGGGAGAGGGGAGGCCAAGGGTGGAGGGGTATCCAAATCTTCCCAACCAGGGGTACTACCAAAGAAGGGATAGCTACCCTTCCCGGGATCAGCCCAGGGGAGAAAATAGGGCCCCGTATCAGCCTGAGCGGGTTTCCCAGTTAGAGCGCCAGGTTCAAAACATGGGGCGGGATCTGGGTCACATACTGAGGGCTCAGCAGAACCCTCAGATCGGCATGCCGGCGCAGAACGCACCCAACTCTGGACCTGGTGCTCCAGAACAATGACGGGGGCAGCACCCCAATAACTCACCGGTTCCCAGGGAGGAGGCACAAAGGGAAGGGGGGTGTAAAGCCTTGGAGGAAGCTTCCTACCTCACTTTTAAACAGCCCCTGGAAACCCAGGAACCGGAAACAAAATCTCTTGCCCCTGAAAGTCTGCCTCCTAAGGAGCAGAGGGGGGGTAGGAGAAACAAAAGACCCAAACAGACTCAGTTTGAGGAGGAGGTACAGATCTTCCAATTTGAGGGAGAGGGATCCTCAGAGGATCCTGGGAAAAGGATCTTCTCCTTCAGAGATGGGGGAACTCCTCCCAAGGAAAAATGTGCCCCAAGGGATTCCAATCCAGACTGGGGAGATATGGAGACTGAGCTACCGCCGCCCACCATCTTATCCCAGAACCAACAGCAAGAAAATCCCCTGGTTCAAGCCCATCCTGGTGACTGCCTCCAAAAAGGGGGGGGGCAGCCCGAAACCGGAGCTAGGGGAACCCACAATGGCTCTGATCTCCAGTTGCCAATTTTTTCTTTCAGATTCCCAAGGCTCTCCACAGAATTCTGCCCAAATCTCTTCGCTAGCGATGTCCAAAACCAGAAAGTTAGCCCACCAGTTGTCCAAAAATGTGCATTATCTGTGCCCCCTTGAGGAGAAGGAGGGAAGATACTATGCCCCGGTACAAGTACAGGGACAGGGTACAATTTTGGCACTGGTGGACACTGGATCTCAAGCTACCCTTCTGTCCAGAAGGGCCTTTGATGAACTGAATGCAGGAAGGGGAGAGAATTACCAAATTCCTCTCACCTCTCTTCCTGGACAACTGCAGAACTTTGACGGGAAGGAAATTCCCGTTGAGGGGACTTCAGACTTGGACATGAAGATCGGGCGACACAATTTGAAACACCCGGTCATAGTAGTGACTCCAGAGGGCACCCCTTGTTTACTAGGGAATGACCTCCTGAGAAGGTTGTCACCCCTAATAGATTGCGTAAACAAGGTCCTCTGGACCCAGACTAGCCGACCAATAAAATTAAAACAGAGTGTCAACCATGTTAGTTTAAACGGCACCTGCCACATGGTTGAACAAAAACCTGACCAAGTAGAATTTCACTTCCAGAATAGCCAAATTCCAGACGTGACAGTAATAGCAGTAGGACAACAGACTGGTGATGGAGGGTCCTCTCTATTTCTGAAAATCAACCTTCCTTCCAGTCTAAAGTGGTACTCCACGCTGGAAGGAAATACTCTGAAATTCTATACTAATCCACAATCAGAAACTCCCACTCCTATAGTCCAGAGAGATGTGAAATCAGCTCAGAGCCTGGCTGATATTCAGCAAATTGGAAAGCAGTTGTTCATCCCTGTCCAGTTCAATGATGGGAAGGACTCTGTTCTCGCTCAAGTGTGTGTGAACAACGGTAAGAGCTTCATCAGCGAAGCCATGTTCCGCCAACTCCCAAAAGATCCAGCCATTCCCACATTCAAACTGATAGACAAATGGGAAATGGACCTGGAAGCGCCTAATTCCAAACATCTCCTGCCAAGCAGGTGTATGCTCAAAATCTCCAACAAGAGCATAGTCCATAATTGTTGGGTCGTGCGAGACGTCACTGCCGCCTTTTACTTAGGCAGTGATATTCTCAATCGCTTTGCCATTAGTTTGGACCTAATAAACTTCAAAGCTTGGTCCCGATTAGCGGATAATCCCAAGGGTTTTGATGATCCAGAAAAGGCATTTAGGTCAGCTCAATTGCTACCTTATGCAGTTGAAATTCAGATCAAAGAGGAAGTCACCATCCCAGAAAGGACCCGACAATTCTCCCTGGAAGTGAAAGTTAAAAGAGGACAATATTTACAAAACCCTGATGCTTACATACATCTAAACGCTTCTCTCCAACAGCAAGGGTTAGGGGTAAACCCAACACCATTAGTCAACATAGAACATGACACCATTCTAATAGAGGTGGATAACAGCGACTTAAAGAGTATTAATCTAGCCGCAGGCACCATTATTGGAATGGCGGTTGATGACCGACATTTTTCCGTAGATTTAGGTAATTAACTGTTAGGGCCAATCCCCAAGGACTGCTTTGACAGTGACAGTGATGACAATACAACACCAGACAGGATTTTTACCCGGCATGGGGGGAACTTCCTGGTGTACACTTCGTGCCCTTATGGTAAGGAAGATGTGACTTGTGACTTCAGAAGGGATGAGGTGATTTTCCAGGTCCATGAGGGCTGCCTTTCCCACCTGAAGCCTCCAGTCCAAATCAGCACTCTGACCAGGGACTTCTCCACCCAGCTGGAGGAGGCCGCTGAAATAGCCAAACCAGAAGTCTTTCCAGGCTTCAGGCAGATGGTGGAAGAGAGAGTCAACCTAGCTGATGCCTGTGTGACTCTGGAACAGAAGCAAAAGTTGAAACAAGTTTTCTTGGATTTCCAAGATCTCTTTGCGATAGACTCATATGACTGTGGTCGCACCGACATCCACACCACAACAATTCCCACGGACCCTGGAATGACTCCAGTGTTTGTGAAGCAATATCGTTTGCCTCTCGCATCCATGGAGTCCCTTACTGAAATAATTAAGAACCTTGAGTCCCGGGGAATAATCCGTCCAATACACAGCACCTTCAATAACCCGGTGCTGGGAATATTGAAGCCAAACGGCCAGTGGAGACTCTGTGCTGACCTCAGGGAGCTCAACAAACGGGTCCATACTTCCCGATGGCCTCTGCCCTACATTGACCAAGGGCTGGCCCAGATCCAGGGGTCACAGGTTTTCACTGCAATAGACCTGACCAATGGATACTGGACCGTGCCGGTCAGTAGGGAGGACCAATACAAGCTGGCTTTTACCTTTGGGGGCCAGCAGTATACATGGACCCGGACTCCCTTCGGATACCTTAACTCCAGTAATGAGTTCAATATTTTCCTACATAAGGCCATGCCCGACCTGGGTGCGAGGGGTAACTTGGCTTATGTAGATGATGTCCTCATCAAAAGTTCATCTGTGGAGGAACACATAGCGGAGATCCGTTATGTTCTGACCCAGTTGAGGGCCGCCGGAGCAAAACTTTTTTTCAGAAAGCACAGTGGTGTAGAACCTGTGTTAATTTCTTGGGGCATGAGATTACTCCTCAGGGTCTCTGTCCCCAGGAAAAGAAAGTGGAAGCACTTCAGAAACTGAAAGACCCCACAACTCTGCGGGAACTAAGGAGCCTCCTTGGACTGACTAATTACAGCAGAAAGTTCATTGAGGGCTACGCAGAGATCACCAGACCCCTGATTCATCTCCTGAAGGGGGGGTCAAGTGGGAATGGGGTCCAGAACAAGCCGAGGCGGTAAAACAACTCAAAAGAAGCCTCTCACAAGCGCCTTGCCTAGCTTACCCTGTCAGAAACAAGGAGTTCTTCCTGGAGACGGGGTTCTCTAATACGTGCTTGACGGCAGTATTATACCAAAAGCATGACAAGGTCAATAAAGTAATCTACTATGCGAGCAAAACTTTATCCTCTGTGGAGGAAAAATTCAACGATTGTGAGAAGGCACTCCTGGCAACGGTGTGGGCATTGAAGAATTACCGCCCGTTTATCCAGGGGGAACACATCATAGTGGAGACTCCACACCAGCCTCTGCAATATCTCCAAAGTGATAGAATCCGGGCCGGAAATGTGAGTAATTCCCAAATTACTTCCTGGATTCTGTCAATGCAAGGCTTTCCTGTGGAGGTCAGATATGGCCAAAACAAGAAGAGTCCCCTCGCGCAAGGTCTGGCTGACTTGCATGATTGTGCCAGAGAAAACTGTCTCGAGGACGAAAGTCTAAAAATCAAGGACAACATGGAGGCATACCTTAATTCCCCACACAAAGTCTTTGAAGAAGACAAGTGTGAGGGAATGCCCACTGTCTATGTGGATGGATGCTCTTACCATGTTGAAAACAACGGGGAGAAAGAACTGGTGGCTGGCGTAGGGAATGCATGGGTGAAGGAGTTCCCAGAACCCTCCGCTGGATACAAAATTGGTCCCCGAAGTAGTCAGGTGGCAGAATTTATGGCTGTGCATCAGGCCATCCTCACTGCTTTCCAGCATCAAATCCACGAACTGGTCATAATCACAGATTCGGATTATGTACGGAACGGGTTCGTGGAGCACCTGGTTAATTGGAAAACCAGAGGCATGTTATGTGCTAACAACAAACCCTTGAAACATGGGAAGTTGATCCAAAACATTGATGATCTGGTCACCTCGAATGAGATGACCATCTATTGGAAAAAAATCAAGGGTCATTCCAAAGTAGAGGGACCAGACAAAACTGGAAATGACTTAGCTGATCAGCTGGCCAAAACCGGGGCCATCCAAGGGGATCTAATTGAGATTGAGTCCCTGTTGGGGGAAATCCAGGTCACTGCTATCACTAGGTCCCAGACAAATGCTCACAACGACCTTTCAATTGCACAATGGAGTAAGGAGACCCCTGATGCTGATTTTATTACCGCTCAGAAGGGGGATCCAATTATTGGTAAGTTTTACCAACACCTTGAGAACCCTGAGAACTTTCCCCTGACGGATACCGATTACATTGGGAAAGAGGACCTTAGAGTGTTGATGAAATGTCCAAAAATGTTCCGGATCCAAGACGGTTTGTTGGTAAGGAAATCCAAAGCTGGCCATGATCAGTGGGTGGTTCCTACCTCATTCCGAAGCCTGATGTTAAGTCACGCCCATGATGCGGCCACCGCCGGTCATAGGGGGTTTCACACAACATTGGAAATCTTGAGAGGTTGCATACTGGCCACACATGGGGCAGGACCTCGACCAATACTTGAAGGGGTGTCTTGTGTGTGCACAATTTCAGCCGTCATCCCTCACACACCGCGCGCCTCTCCAAAAGCGGGGGATGACACTGCCATGGTCAGATTTACAAATCGACTTCGTAGGCCCCGTGATTCGCTCTGCTAGGGGGAATATGTACATGTTGACTGTGACATGCTTGTTTACCAGGTGGGTGGAATGTCTCCCAGCCCCAAACTGCAAGGCAGAAACGGCAGCTGCCTTGATGATTAACCACATCTTTTCCCGTTTCGGTCTACCTCAAAGGATTGAGTCAGACAGAGGTAGCCACTTCACCAGTGAAGTGATGACAAAGATGTGGGAGATACTGGGGGTCAAAAGGAAGTTGCATATTGCTTACCGGCCAGCTTCGTCTGGGGCAGTAGAGAGATATAACCGAACCATTGTGAGCATATTAAAGAAGTTTGTGGCAGATTCTGGGCCAAGTTGGGATATCCGATTACCTCTGGTCCTAATGGCCATCAGATCTACCCCTTCATCTGCAACCAAAATGTCACCATTTGAGTTGATGACTGGGCGCAAGATGGTGCTTCCTCAGCATTTGCTCTACAGGACCCAAGAGCAGACACTAATAAATGCCTCCACAACTCATGAGTATCTGGAGAATTTAAGGAAACACCTTCAACATGCTTTTGCTTATGCTCAGCGGAATCTAGAAAGATCAGCTGATAGCATGAAGACCCACTATGACCTGAAAACTTCCAGGAAGGAATATCAGGTGGGGGACCGGGTCTATCTATGCAATTTCCAAAGGAACCAGGCCAAACAGCGAACATTTCTGCCTACATGGAAAGGACCCTTTGAGATTATAGACAAAATCTCCCCTGTGGCCTACAAGATCCGCATCCCCAAAGGCGGTTTGGCAGAGGGGGAAGACAAGTGGGTCCACATAAACCAGTTGAAGTGTTGCCATCCCAGGCACACTCAGCAACAACTGGAGGAATCCTCTGGAATCCTAGAGGGTACTGTCTCAGATTAATTCAGTTCTAACTTAAAATATCCTACATATCGCCTATCAAATTCTGAGTTTCTCAATGTGGGTGTTGTCGGTTTTGAATGCAAAAAGAAATGTGCATGTTCATATGTTTTGACTATCAATTTATATGCCACCCCACTATACCAATGGTGGGGGAAAAATGTCTATGAATAGGTATTGCCGCTCTTCCTTTGTCGTCCTAGGAGAAAGAAAACCTGGAGACGGGCCAAGGAGGACGATCCGGAGACCGGGAGCAGAGACGCAAGGGGCCCGGGGTACTGCCCAATATTCCCATCAGGACCGGCGAGGAGAACCGACCGATCAGTACCGGATGGAGGAAAAGATGCTGAACTGTGCCATCTATTGGAAGAAGATGAGGAAACATCCCAGGTCTTGCGAGTCCCATCAGTGAAACAGAATGGCCATCGCAAGAGGGGGGCTTGTGGGATGTTTTTACCCATGCATCCGAGCCCTACCTCAAAAACTGTGCAGTACTGGCATTGAAAACATCATGATGGCCAGAGCTTCCCAGAAAATGCCCATGGAAGTGCATGAAGAATAGGCTGCCACTCATTTTGCCGATGTTATGGGAACAGAAGGGCACTGCCTAAAACCACCATTGGACTACCCACACAGTAGCCTGAAACCATTGGGAATGGCAATGCTGATTGCCAAAAGCAACCTAGAATTGTGGGGAACTCATTTTCTTAAATTCCAAAAATGGGTGCAGTACCAGTACTCACCACTATCAGAAAGCCGGCGTTTTAAAACAACACCAGATTTTGTTTAAAACTGAATAAATGAACCCAAGGCAAGCCAAAGAAAGACTTACTGAGAGGTGGATACAATCTAAAGTTATATTCTGAAGTGACTTGAAGGTTTATAACAAGACTAGCTGAGCTGTGGATTTCAGCAGTTTAAGTAAATTTGGACTGAAAGACACTAAAAACCTAAATGTTTAAAAGAAATGAGTGACCTACTTCTGAGTGTCACATAGGTTGCAATTGTTTAAATGTCATAGTTTTAAACTTAGAATCAGCATCCTAGCTGCATATGTAAAAAATTGTCTTGACTTAAACTGGGGAACAAAAGTGACATTAGCTGGGGCCTGGCTTAAGGAACTGAATTCTGCCCACCAGCTACCCCCGACAGGAGATGAGACTTGCACAACAGCTGTGTTCCCAGGCCTAGCTGCCCTTTTGCTGCTCCCACCAAAAGGGATATGACACTTCCCTGATTGAATTACCTGGGCTCTGCAGGAAATTGAACAAAGCCCTGTCCTGACTCGGGCAAATGTTTTATTACGGGGGCCGTAAAAAGTGGCTTCCTCCTGAAGCAAAGGGGAGGAGCACTGCCTGTGAGAGCAAGCTGGCTTGGCAGAACAGGAAAAACCAGAAATTCAACCTTGTGCTGGGGGGAAACCACGCCCCTGTAGCCAGAATATGATTTTAGAAAAAGATGAATAACTCATAGAGCGGACTTGTGAAAATTATTTAAATGATACCATAATTCTTGTGATTTTTCTGCCCACATTTTAAGAGGTTTTTAGAACCGGTGGCATGATCTGGGGGCAAGCTAGCAGTTAAGAGGGTATTACTTAAAATGTATGCATGTTAAAAATCTGACACTTCATCAAGTAATGTCCATACTCCTTGCGCACATGTGTGTAAATTTGGGGTAATGTCCGATATTGCGAAACCAGTTAAAAAGTGCAAATGTCGCCATTTCTGAATGCAAGCTCCCAGAAAGAGCCGATTTGGACAGGGTATATCTCCTGTGATATGTGATGGGTGCATGTAATTTTAAACAAATGTGTACCTGTGCAAATATGTCTTTTGGATCAAATATAGATTGTGTGTAAAGTTGACAGGGGTGGGTTCTCTGTACCATAAACAGACCTCATCATGATGACACTTCATTTCATTCCCCCAATCAAGGGGAAGCGGATGAAGTGGCCAATGACAAGTGGAGAGGGGTAGAGCTTAGTGATGCTGCACACACACCCAGTTTCAAAACACATAAAAGCAGACAGTCAGGACAGATAGGGACCTTCAAATCCATTTGCTGCGGGACGCTCTGCCGGGAAAATCCATACTTTACCTCCATCAATCTCTAGAGAAAGCTGTGCAGAAAGATCCAGACTTCAAATCCATCAATCTCCAGAATCCAGAGAGAGAGAGAGAGCTGACCCAGATCACTGTGAAGTGCTGAGACCAGACCAGAGTCCAGTCTAAAACCTGACCAGATCCGTGGCGAGGCCCATCTAATTCAAAAATATATTGTGAGTTCTTAGCAGACTGTGCAGAACCAATCTCTTAGTTAAAATAATATAATTCAAGCTATTTTAATCTAAGTAGAACTGCCTCCTAACTGTCACCTGTCATTTGTAAAGCTGTCACCTGTCATTTTCTAGTTGCTAGCTGTCACTTGTCTTTTTGAACTTTAAAATTTCAAATCTGAAAAACGACCTTCACAAAATCGCTCATATCTCCGTGCACTAATTTTCATCTGGAAGCTGAGATCCTAGGCTGTCCTAGGACCCCAAAACGATAGTGCTAGTCCTTGTAGTTCCTCTGTAATCGCGAAAAACGCACTCACGAATTTGCCGCGATTTGCAAATTTCTCAACGCGTGAAAACAGCAGTTTTCTTGCTTTCAGTTGCCAAAAATTCGTTTAACCTGCTAGTTACTCCTAGATCCTTGCTAAAGTGAGCCTGGACTAATATTAACTTGATTCCACTCACCCTGAACCTCTAGAGGGAACTAAAAGCATTTTAGCATATTTTTCACTTCATTGCCAGCACATATAAAAGCGTTTTGGGCCTGTGTTTCCAACTTCTCTAGTCTAAGCTTGCTGGGGTGAACTGAATTACACTTGATTGCATTTCTGAGAACTGTGTGCTTTCCTTCCATTTCCTTGCATTGCATAAAGGGGGGAGGGGACTGCCAGAGAAAAGTGATTACATTGTTTGTTGAATCATATTGAGTACTTTCTGTATTGCATTTTTAATTCAACATTACATCCATCTGAATTTATATAATGTATTCTCTACCACCTTATTCTTCTGTTCCTATTCACAAGTGTGCTAGTGCCAGACTATCCATTATTGATTCCTGCTCAGATTAAGTGTGATATTCAATTATTAATTTATTATAAAGCGTGATATACATATATTATTTAAATTATCAAATAAACCTTTAAACTTGCAAAACAGAACTACTTCTTGGCTCAGTGGGGTCAGGGTTATTCAAAGAGAGGGGTGTTATATAGGGGTAGTCATCCAGAACGCATGAACTGGACATAAAGATATATTAATAAGGGTTTCCATTCAGTATCCCAGACTAGGCATTGACTTAGTTGTAGTGTTGAATTGAATCCTCTTACAATAGCCATGCAAGCAGCCTCCCGGTTTGTCTCCCCCTGCGTGTTGTCTTTCAATGTATTTTTTGTAATTCAGGTTGCATAAACTCTCCCAGAGCTCACTACATGTCTGTTGTAAATAACTCGCGTGTTCGGCGTCTTCTCGTGAGGTGCCCGCTCTTTTCAAAATTACTTCTAATTTCTTTTCTATCTCCTGTAAATCTCGCTCTATCCCCCTTGGAGCCCTCTAGATTTGGATATGGCCGCCCCCCTCACCACCACCTTAAAGGCCTCCCATAGGGTACCCTCTGACTCCACGCTTCCAGTATTATTTTCGAAGTACCCAATTATCTCCTCCCTTAGGTCCTCTCGGAATGCAGTATCCTTCAATGCCTCGGCTCTAAGCCTCCATGTTGGGATCCTAGCTCTGGGGGGTGGGGAAGATGTCGCCACGCCAGGACCAGAGGGGAATGGTCCGATAGTATTCTCGCCTTATATTCTGAACCATGAGTTCGAGTGGTGAACATGTAATCCAGTCTCGTGTGCAGGTTTTGTGGGGCTGCATAGTGCGAGTAGTGCCTATCATTCGGGTGTTGCTGCCTCCACATGTCCTCCAGCCCAAAGTCTCTCAGCAGGGTTTGTAGCTTTTTCGATGTGGGGGTGGGCTTATCTAGTTTCGTGTCTGATCTATCTTTTTTGGGGTTCAGCATGCAATTAAAGTCCCCTCCCTATATAACCGCACCCCCTATGTGGGGACTGATTTTGTTATATAGTGTCTTGAAATAGGCCACTGTATCTTGGTTAGGGGCGTATGTATTTATGATGCACATTTCTCTATTTTCTAGCAGCCCCCAAATCACTACCATCCTCCCGTCCGACTCCACCGTGGCCTGCAGTATCTGGAAAGGCACCTGTGGCGCCACCCAGGTGATTACTCCCCTAGCGTATGCTGAATATGTTGCTCCTATGGCGGTCCCTCTCCACTATTTCTTTAGCACCTCGTTTCTCTTTAGTGAGGTGGGTTTCTTGCAATAATGCTATGTCCACTTTTTGCCGTCGCAGGTAAATCATTACCTTATTTCTCTTCAGGTAGCTGTTGAGTCCTCTGACATTCCAAGTTATATTCTAAGGTCTCCCATTATCCCATCTAATTTCACCACAAACCCCCCAACTGATCATCTTGCCCGGTCTCCTCCATTTGCCGCCCTCTTCCTGCTTCAAGTTCCGGCACCCGTGTGTAAACTCGTTCCTCAACTAAAAACACTGCAAATCCCCCAACTTCCCCCCTCCCTCCCCATCCCCCTCTAAATAAAACTCCCCCAGCCCCAACTCCCTCCCTTAACTCAAACTGAGGCCCAGCTCCATCCCTGGATCTCAGGCTACCCCGCATCTAGTCCTTTTCTTGGCTATTGCCTGTACTCTGGACTCAGCAGGGAGTATCACCCTACTGGTGATTCGACTATCCTAACTACTGGGGGTAGACTGTTCCGCCTGTGTCTTTCTCAATTTAATTTTGTATGCCACTTATTTCCTATGCCTGACTGGCGTCACACATCTCTATATTCCAGTCCAAATTAGTCCACCTATGGAGTGTGCGCATTCTCTAGTATCTACACCTACTGACCTATCCCATGCAATTCCACCAAGTACCTTTATTACAGTCGCCTTTGATCTAAGCAGTCAATGATGCCGCATACGTTCACTTTTCCTGTACACCTCGTTCTGGTCCGGCCGCATCTTCGGAGCAACCTTGGGAATTCAACCAGTTTGTCGCCTCTTCTGGCTCCTCGAACAAAAATGCCTTGCCCTTGTGTAGGACCTTTAGCTTCGCCGGGTACAACAGCATATATTTGAAGCCTGCTGCTTTCAACCGTCTTTTCACTGCAACATAGCTAAATCGTTGTCTCTGCACCAGCATAGTGTAATCCGGCTATAGGGTAACCGTTGCTGACGCCTGGGCTATCGTAGCTCCCTTCTGAAAATATTCCAGGATCTTCTCCCTGTCTCTGAAGTTCAGGATCTTTGCAATCAATGCACGGGGGGGGGGCTCCCAGTTGTGGCTTCCTCATCAGGGCCTTATGTGCCCTTTCTATCGTGAACCCCTGGGAAAGCTTCCTGGCTCCTATTTCCTGGATCAGCATATTTTCCACATATTCCGTGGGGTCCATTCCCTCTTCCCCTTTGGGCAGCCCCACCATGCGGATGTTGTTGCGTCTCACTCACCCTTCTGCCTCCTCCGCTCGATTTTCCAGGTTGTGTACTTGTTGTTTCAGTATGTAGACTTCCTTGGTGTTGGCCTTGCTGACTTCTGTATTTGTTTTCACCGCTACGTTCTGCCAGTGCCCTCACATCCTGTCTCAGGAGGTTGACATCCACGCCCACCACATCTACTTAAACCCCTTTCAGTTCCCCTATCGTGGTACCCCACGAGGATTTCAGCTCTGCGATGGCCTCTAGTATTAAGTGGTCTTCCTGTGGCATGGTCGCTGTGCCTTGTGGGCCGGTTTAGCCTGTGCGAGTGTGTTTGGGGATTGCGGTGGTTTGACAAAAATGTCACTCGTTGGCTGTTTACATTTACCTTTGCCTCCCCGGAGAGCCATTGCCCCTGTCATTGCTGGCCAGCTTGTTTGCTGCTTGGGGTTGCGTGCCGATTCTACATTGAGGTTCTTATACTGGGTTCCCCTGGCAACGGGCGTGTTGGATCTCCAGTGGTACAGTCCTATATGGTATCCTTCAAGGGTGGAGGAGTCCACTCTTCACATAAGTGCGCATGTCTCTTTAGTGGTCTACTGGTAGGGGCCCTCTTATTATTTTATTGATCGGTCCCTTTCCTTTGCCCCAGTAGCAATGGGGCATAGCTCCTATGCACTTCTCTGAGCTTATGCGTGTCCCGGCAGTGCTGTATGTCAGCGGGGCCCAGTCAAGCTTGATTGGACGGGGTGTTCCGTATCTGCTGTGCCACATCTCGGTCCAGTGCCTGGCCCTTGGTTTGCAGGTGCTTAGTGATGTCTCAAGGGCTTGGTGGTGTCCTGTTGCCGCAGGCCATGAGCCTGACCTTGGTGGCTCTCGCCTGCGGGCAGCCTTTGACCAAGCTCCCTACAGTGTCTATCACTCCCTTCTGGGTAATGATTTATTCCTCATACAGCCCCATTTTTGTGCTGTCTTGGCTGGTATATGTCAACAGCCTGTGGAATGGAGATGCCAGGTGCTTCTGCCCAGTGCTAATATGCCTCTGCACTGGTTGGTGCTACCCTGTGTTAGGATGTTCCTCGCAGCCCGTCCACCGGTCCCTTTTTTCCAGCTATAGATGTAGATACGCCTGTGTCCTCAGTGCTCCCTGCGTGCCGTGGCAGGCATTCTGCAGAGCCGCTTTGATTTATAGTCTGTGTCAGTCCCTGATTTCAGGTGACCGCACCATTTCGGTCAGGGACGCTTCCAGCCCACAACAAAGTATCCCGTGGGCCTTCAGTGCTAGTGTTCATTAAGGGCAGCCTTTCCTTCCCTTTGTGGGTGCAGCAGTGTCCCAGCAGCTGCTCTCACTGCTCTGCCATGTGTCGCTGCCACAGCGCCGGACACGTTTGGTTTTGCTGCGTCCTATGTTTAGGGGTCTGCCATTTTTCCCCGGGCCGTTCCGTTTTCCGCCTCATCTTCCACAATCGCGGCTTGTCCTGGGCCGACCCGATATCTGCCGGATCTCCGGATATTCTATCAGCCGGTTGCAATGACTAGTTGCATGACGCCGCGAGTGTGTGTTCGTGTATGAGTATGCCACCTGCAACAAAGTATCTCCTTGGGTTATTCACCGCCTCTGTATGTTGGAGGCGGTCTGCTTCTCCTTTGGGCACAGCGATGTTCCAACTGCCAGCTTGTACTCTAGAGTGAGTCATGCCTTCAGCGGCTGTCACGTCCCGCTTCACCCCACCCTTTGTTCAGGGGTCTGCCATCTTGTGCTCATATCATTGGACCTTTCCGCGTTACGGGTCTCTGTCTCCGTTGATCTCTCTTCTTTTCGAGCCAGCAGGTGCTCTGCATATTCCGATGCCTGTCAGGCAGAGTTTGTTTTCCAAATGCTATTTTGACGCGTTGCGTGCATCAGGATCTCCTCAATCAAGGGAGCTTGCTGAAAACACAGCCTACTCCATGGCTGCCAAGCCACACCCCTCATAATCATTCCACAGTTGAGCTAGGCTCACATGGCTAACTTACTGTGGCTTGGATAATGGAGCTAATGGAAACTCCCCTAGTTATGTTTTTGGAACAGTTGCATGTTTTAAATGCTGCCCCTGCACTGCAATTAACTGGGCTGCCTCAGCAGCTGCTGCAAGGGCACCCGTGTCCTTTGAACCTGAATACTGTGTGCACTATGCATTTGGAATAGTTTATGAAGGGGAGATCTGATTAGGATAATTCCTTTTCTGAGGTCTAATACCCATAATTTTATTTAGTAAAAAGGATAACCAGGCTTCTGCACCCTCACCAGATTGTCTATCTCTCACAGGTGCAGAGAGTTGGGTTGGCACACAGCAAGGATGTTTTTTAATTTAGGTGGGAGGGTATAGGCGGTATTGTCGTACTGGTAGTTGCTGACCTTTGGCAGCATCCAGAGGAAGGGTCCCTGACAATTTCTGGGGTTGTTGCTTGCTTATAGATATGAGGTAGTGCTGGGAGCAGGGGAGTAGGGATGCTTGCATTGATTTAGGCGCCTTGGACTGAAATACTCTTGCTAGTGGTTCAAGAGCTGACCTTTCGATCACTTGTATATTTTATGCTTGCTGAATCCACATAACAATTGGTTTTGCGTCATCTGCTCAAGGTAGTTGCATTTTTGAATTGTCTAGGGCCTGGAGATTGTTCTGCTTCTCTGGGTTTTGCACGGCTTTGACTATGGTGAAGTTGGCTACATCCGCCAAGGAGTAATCTGAATTATTGGTAAATACTACCAGTATATAACTCCTGCACTATCTTGGGGGGGTGATGCCCATCTTGTGACAATGGTGACTTTCCCGTGAGGGCTCTTTTGAATCAACTATTTGTCCCATAAACCAGCATTGGTGGACTTGTCCAGTCACCATATGGAGGCATAATTTGGGAAATAAGCTGTCATTTTGTGGGTGGGTGAAGTGTCGGGAGACAGTCTTGCATCAGTCTTCACCTGAAATTTGGGACCTGTCGAACAGCTTTTTAAGGTCTTTCTTAATATTTTTTGGGACCTTTTTGGTGACGGTTCGCTTGGTGGCTTTCAGATATCCTATGAGGGTTTCCATCAAATAGGTTTTCTCTTGAAACACATTTACTGTTTTGTGGCTCCATATCCTTGTGTGCCTAAATCTGGTTTTGAGGGATCAGTCTTTCATCCTCTGACTCGAGCCAATGTTTTTTTCCATCTTCACCCTCTACCTGCTATGGGACAAGTTGGCTGGGAAAGGCTGATCTTTTACCTCGGAGTACCCTCCCAATTAACTTATTTGGTTCTCTTCTGACCCCCTGATCTGTAAAACAGTGTTTTGTCTTCCAACGTTTCCCTTTCAGAGCTCCAGTAGAAGTAATCATGAGCCTGACTGCCCGTATTTTTGTTTTTATGGAAGTAAGACCCTGCTCTGTTTGAATCGACAATTGAAGCATCTCCCACTTGGCATTTGCTGCAATCTGGATACCTGGCACCAGAAGCGAGATGAAATGGTTTGTTTTGGTAAACAATTTGAACTTGTCTGGGATTGCCTTCAATTTATCAGATGAGTCTTTGGACACATAGTTGGATGTTTTCTGGTGGCGAAGACTTGGTGAGTGACAGTCACGTTTGTCAGATGGGGGCATCGTTTTCTGGGTGCGACACATGGTTAACAGATGCGCATCAGGAACTACCGGAACTGCTGAGTGCAAGGTGGTCAGTGACCATACACCCCTCCATGATGACGGTAGGTGTAGGTATGCATATTGTCCATACACCCAATAGACATCCATTGACACTGCTGTGTCTTTGGTCAGAACAGGGATGAAAAGTCTTATTGCAATGAATGTTAGTTCCTACAGGTAGACTGTCATTCCCGCAAGCAAAAGAATTACTCCACTGTACTTTTGCTGGTGTCTCGTTTAAATGGATCATGTCAATTACGGCACAGTGTTTCCCCATGTCCTGCCACAGTTCTGATTGAAGTGTGCCACTACATCCTCCGAGAACCCCAGTAAGCCCCCTGCACCCTACTTCTGCCACCCATCTGTTGGAAAACTACTCCTCCATTTTGAGCAATGGTCTTATTTAGCAATGGGGTTGTTCTAGATACTCCATCTCTGTCCGTTTATTACTGCTTGGACTGTGTGCTGCTGAAAGACTGTACTTGTCACAGTGCCAGGTGTAATAAACATTGGGCTATAAGAGACTGCATTTCTTATGGTATAAACCACCTGGGTGCTTCCATCGCATGAGTTACTAAGAGTAAGCATCGTTTAACCTCTCCCTCCCCACTTTGCACATGTGATATTCCACATGTCTGTCTCTGAGTGCCACACATTTGTTATGGTATCACACCCGTATACTGATTACATACCATCTCTCCCTCAGTTTTCCTCCTAGTTCTGTCCTCACCAAAGATACATCTGCCATTTGCATGTCCCCCTTTAAATGCCCCAACCATATAAAATAACCACAAAGAAGCAATATAGAAACTCAAAAAAGAAAACACATGCAACATAATAAATATATTACCCAACACTTGTAATGTTGAACCTAAAGAGGGATAGAAAAAAACAGAAAAACATGACGGACACATCTAATGTTCATCACAGTATAGGAATTCAATTGTAATACGAGAAAACGTGCTACAAACTACACTTTAATGTCACTCAGTAACTGCTTCATTCTTGCGAGAAGGTGGAGCAGTACCAGGTCCTTTGTGGACCCAGTACTGCAACTCCTTTACAAGAACCACGAATGGGGTGGTGAAAACCACCATATATAGACCCTAAACATTCTTGTTGTTCCAGCACCAGATGAAGTTCCTCATGAACATTAGGTCCCTGCGATACAGTTGAGGTTGGTGGTAAATTCACTGGATCTGCTGTCATCTCAGCTGTGTCTTCTCTTCTAGGGGCAATCTGTCTAGACAAAATCTTTATACTCCCTCAAATACCCCTGAAACTCCTCCCCAATACTCCTGCTGCCCTGTGATGCTGTGGGTGTAGGTGTAATTTGTAAGCATTCTCCCCATTACTATCTCTTACAGAGACAAGTGGTGATCTTTGCTTGGCTGCGTTCTCAGGCTAAACAAAGCCAGAGGGGGAGACACTGCAGCCAATTCCTCCCTAATGTAGTACATACCTTGGATAATGTAGCTTTTAACAGTCCATTTAGTTTTCAACATCTGTTGGCCTGAGGGCAGTAGATCAAACAGTTTATGCCTTATACCAATAGGGATGCTATTTCTTTAAACAAATCGTTAAAAAAAGTGAGTGCCATTATCAGACTTCAGGACCTCACATTACCCCCCCCCCCCCACCAAACCCCTGGTGAGGAAGAACCTTGCGCACAAGAAACGTAGCTGCTGATTTAGCATCTGCTTGTGCACACAGGCCAGCCACAACCCAATGGGAAAATGGACACACTACAACAATAAGGTAACAGTAATTGCAAAACGGTTAAGCATGTACACATAATCAATGTGGAGTTCCTGGAAGGGTCTAGTGGGACAGGGCAATGTGCAGCGCAATTTCCTGGAGGTTGTCAAGTACTATAAAGATGACACGTAGTGTAATTTGCCACACATTTGTTCATATAGCCTTGCAGATTGGGGACAAACCAGTCCTGAATATCGGGTCAGTGTGCAGTTTCAAAAAATGTGCTGGGTAATGCAGTTGCTCAAGTGCATCCATGAGCAATTCCTGTTGCATTACTACTTTACCTGTAACATTTTGCCTCCATATCAAATCAATCAGTGACAGTGAGCACCCTCCTTTAACCCACAGTTTTCTCTTCCTGGGGTGCCTAACCGTAGACCTAGATTATTTGAGTGATAACAGTGTATGGGATTTCTGGCTGCAGCTGTTAATTTGCTACCTTGGGATATGCTGTGACATCTGGTTCCTGCAAATACATGGCTTCTTTGGCAGCGTTATCTGCTGCATCATTACCAAGTGAGACGGGGTCTGTATTTTGGATGTGAGTGGTGCATTTAACCACTGCCACGAGTGTTGTGCAGGTCAGGGCATAAATCATTCTCTCCAGCAAGACTGCATGTTGTACAGGCGTGCCATCTGATCTCTTAAACCCCCTCATTTTCACTCTGGACAATCCTGAATGTACAGCAGAGATAATGTACACAGTTGGAGTATATGGCCACTAAGCATCCTTAAGATGCCTCTAATGCTTCAATTAAAGGAATGGTTTGACCCTGTGGGTCGGCCATGCGTTTTTAAGCCTAAGTCGCTCGATTTTAGAAAAATTTCCTATGGACCATACCCGAGTTTTCGTCCATTAAAAACACGCGAAAACAGGCACCAGGGCGCTGCCATTTTGTGATAATCCTATCACTTGCCGCATCGCCCTGGGTGACCTGCTTTTGCGGCACTAAATCATATCCCCCGCCCCTGAGCCTGACATTATCAAAACATTCTTATTCCCCGCCTATCTCCGTTACGTTACTGTGCTGCGTAGGCAAACGCACCCAGTCGTTGTCTACGCGACTTCACACAGAACCCGGAAACCAACACAGATCAACTCACAACACAGCAGGCCACAATTCGGAATATGAAACTGTACTTTAAAATCAAACAGCAATACGGTACATTTGGTAAAGTACATTTATTTGACATTAAATGTTTAGAGAATATTCAGCAATTGGCATATTAACTCGGAATGGAATTTTTATTCTTTTCTCTCGATCCGCAAATCTGTAAAAGTTTATCGTGAGTCACGCGCCGTTCCTTTATGGTACACAGGGTGTTGGTTTTCGTTAAAAGAAGCACTTTGGATGCACGGTGAACCGCAATGCTGTTCCATCAACTAGGCACTAGGCTACCCTAAAGGTCGATATGTTGCTTCTAGCCGCTATTACCGCGTAAGGGCATATGGCTACTTGGCGATCGTCCCATAAAATGGTCAATGTAGTGCAGTTGTTTACAAGAAGCTGCAGCTGGCGGTTGAAGAAGCCGTCTGCCGGGGTCTGGAATAGGTGGCAGTGGCAATATGGTAGGATGTACCTGTTTAGAAAACATAAAAATTGAAATTAGTCTCACCAGTCGATCTTTATTACTATTATTCATTTTATTTATTACGGGCGAGCTGAAACTATTTGCTTGCGAGGATAGTGCAATGGAGTATGTTCGGCTCTAAAAGCAATGCGAAAACTAACAAAATAAATCGAGGGAAACACACAAACTATTGTTTTTTTTTACCGTTGAACCACTGAGAAACGACTGTCTACATGCGTGTCGAATGGGCACATGCATGCCCATGTGCCCGGTAGAAAGACGACCCCTAAATGTTGTACTTGCTCTTCATTCATGCATTCTGGTATAAAAGCGTCTAAAGAGTTACTTACATTATATTTGCCATATCCATTGTATCTCTGGGTAATGCAGTCCGTAAATCCCACTGTTTTCGTGCCAACGATTTTTCATATACTGAACTAACATGAAACTCGGTCTAGTTTCAGAATTTCCAGCATTATCGTCTCTTACGTTATTGCTCACCTCCTTCAAATGAAGTCCTTTCGGCATGGTCCCTGTCTCTCAAGGTAAAAAAAAAAACAATAGAACCTTATACTGCCAGTGCGATTCGCGGGCCTCTTCAGCCCGCGAGCATAAAATCAAAGCCGCTGACCTTCACTCTGCATGAGCGTACGTTCTTACTTTGCAACATCCCGTGTAAAGCCATCTGAATTTTCGACTCCATGTTTGTACTGGGCCCCAATGTGCAAATGCGAACTGGCTTCTCTCCCATCTGCAATGCCTCGCTTGGTGCGTTCTAAGGCCCCCAATTTTGTCCTCGTTCTCTGCGAGCTTTGCAGCCCTAGAGAACCATAACTATGGAGACATTGACTTTTTTGGGGAAGGTCAGGGAAAGTATAAAGTACATGAGGAGTTGAGTTGAAAGTGAGATTTATTGTTTATTTGTTTTATTATTTGCAATACGCAAGCCTCCCCTCGGTTAACAGTGCGCAGCATATACATGAGATTGCGAAACTTAGTTACAGCAACAAAAATATATACATACACATATTCACAAGGTCAGCGATATGAGGTGAATAGAGAGAGAAGTCAAAGATGACACCCGTGTTGTTCGCCACCCAGGATGGTGAATGGAGGGTTTAGGGTTAGCATACTTTGTATGCACACTGTACAATAACATTATTTTCAAAAAGACAATCAGATTACAATGATTTATTTAAACCGGGATTTGAACTTATCAACGAGCTCTGCTTTGGGGGGGACATGGCACAGTGGCAATGTCTGGTGGCAATGCATCAGTGCTCTGCACAGAAACGCTCAAAATTCCATATCTGTGCTTCTCTAGTACACTAACAAAGTCGAACTCCATTTCCTCATATACTGGTTTTACCCCCCATTTCTTAGTTCTTTTTTCAAAGGTCGTAGTGTAGCGAGGCATCCCTACATTTCCTGTAGTCCTAGACTGTTCACGGCCCACATTCTCATTATGGGCCAAGACCGCAAGTAGAGTCCTATCTTTCATGCCCTGTAAGCTGAAATGCAAACGTTTTGGCATGTACTTTAGGCACATATTGTGGAACACCTCCAATTCTCCTGTGTGACAGAATTCTGTCAGTCCCCTCAAATCTCTTGATATAGTTTTATCGAAAACAATCATCTCAATGGCTTTGTGTGTAGGTGAAGATGCAATCAACCACTTCTTCTTCCGTGCCTCCTCTGTGGACAAAGGGCCATGTTCACATTGGTGGAAATGTTGGTTTTCTGTCCAGCGGTGAACGTTGATACAGTGGTGCATCAGTGACCGCCATTTTTCAAGTATGATTTCCACTGACCCTTCACAAGTTTTGGAGCTCCACCAAAGATGGTTGCTGATAGACTGGGACCACTGTGAAATACTTTCAAAACCTTGTTTTTTCCCCTGCAGCCGAGATTTTCTTATTGATTGATCTAGCAAGATGCCATACGTCAAATTGATGTTTAATATGTGGGAACTGCTCTCTCATTGTCTTGGCAATTGAAACGTGTCTGTCCGTGGCTATGAGGTCGATGTGCATTCCCCTTGATTGTAGATATTGCAATGATTTTATAAATCCTAGTTTCTCCATGGCCACTGAGGATTTACATTGGGACACCTGCACGACCACAGAACTCAAAATGTTCTTACTATCCATGTCCTGAAAGTGGTAGGTGCAGTACTTGGCGGAAAATCCAGGGCTGTCGCAGTGTCCATCGCCGGCTAGCCTGAATCGTTTCCCTTCGAATGTACTTGTAGAGACAATTGTTCAATTTTCCAAACATCACTAATGGCCGGAAACAGATAATCATGTTGGTATTTGTAGTACTGCGTTTTAGAAATGAAATGGAGTCCCACAAACTGAAAGAAAGACTCTAACTTTTTAAAACTGGAGCCACCAAAAAGCGAGGCAGCTGCACAGTAGATTGCCTGCTGGCAGTTTCCCCAGCATCGGTTAGGCAGACCATGAGAACGTATGACTTAATCTACAGGCGGCATGTATTTTGACGCTACTGCCTCGTTTTTGATGAGTCACATGAATCAATGGCTCCCCACATATTTCCCCTCCAACTGAATGCCCACATTTCAGCATACTTATAATATCCATCAAACAACTGTCGAATACTATGTATTTGCCCTCTTTCATTAGACTGTCATCCGGCGTGAAAGTTGTTTCGGACTGTGCCGTTGAGGACATATCAAGAAATTCGAAAGAAATATCGCTGATATCAAGTTCTGATGCGTTGTTGGGTGCTGCTGCTGGTTCATTCTCTGTCATTTCAACATCTGTTACTTCAGCATTGATGGGAGAAAACAACATTGTCGACAGATTTTTGGGTGGCATTTTTTTGGCGGGTGTAGATTGTGTGAATTGATCTGCGACTACTTCAGAGCTATCTTCAATACATTCAGTGTCATCTTCTTTTGGTGGTGCAGTCGAACTGTAGCAATGGTCCAATACAACTTTACCGGATTCTCTGGACACATCAATTCATGTTCTGGCCATTGGACATGAGCATCCCGAGTCTCAACACGCTGCGTCTGAATTAATAGTTCCTCCATAGTGTAAATGGTCTGGCAAGCAACATCTCTCATTTGCTTCACTGTCTGTGTATGTATAGTTCGTACACCCATGGGTAACTAGAGGACAGATTGGAAAAGGGATGTTCATTTTAAACAAAATATAAAGTATAGTACAATTGACAGAAAAAAAACATAATATAGTCCCCAACACAAAACAATTCCTAAAATTATGAACTGTTTGTAACTAACCTTATTTTTGTTTCTTTTCTTTGCAACTTTCTTGACTTGAACTTCAACATCTGCACGCTGTTGCTCCATTTAGTTTCCGCATGTCTTCCCTTTCTCTTGTGCTGCAACAACTATATTTTCTGGATCCGCATAGATAGCACGGTATGACGCTCCATCGACTCCCTGAAACATAGTACTTTCATTACTTTGTATCACAATATTGAAAACATAAAACACACGTGTGGACGAACACACAGGTACATCTCAATAGCTAAACACAAATTAAACATTCTGTAGAACAATCAAACCACAAGTATTCGAGCTCTGATGATCTAGTTCGATGGAACTGTCAGTATCCATACCTCTGGCTCTGCATGGACTGCCATGAATGGTTGTATTGGAGAGGAGGCATCAGCAACTCCCTGAAACACAGTATGTGCATTAGTATGGTTTTCAATATTGTAAACATAACACACACTTGGGGTCGACGGCACAGGTACATATAAAGAGATAACCACAAAGGATGCATTGTCTAAAAGAATGAAAGAATATCTAAATATGATCAGATTTCATCGACTTATTTCTCCGATTTATTTACATCTGCATCACCTACAAGGGATGTTGCCATTGTAGAGGAAGCTCCGTCGTCTCCCTGAAACACAGTACTTGCATTAGTATGGTTTTCAATATTGTAAACATAACACACACTTGGGGTCGACGGCACAGGTACATATAAAGAGATACCCACAAAGGATGCATTGTCTAAAAGAATCAAGGAATATCTAAATATGATCAGATTTCATCGACTTATTTCTCCGATTTATTTACATCTGCATCATCTAAATGGGATGTTGTTATTGTAGTGGAAGCTCAGTCGTCTCCCTGAAACACAGTACTTGCGTTAATAGGGAAGAAAGTATAGCAAATGGAATCACGTTATATGATGACGCTTGATGGAGCTGTCAGTATCCATACCTCTTGCTGCCGAAGAATATGTAGGGATGTTGTAAATGTAGTGCGCACTTCTGAAAGCTGTTGCACCGATTCGTATACGCAAGGTCCCACTTCCACTTCCCCTGGAATTACTTGAATGTCAGGCTCCGCATCAAGTGCAGGGGTTGACGCTCCATCGACTCCCTGAAACATAGTACTTTTATTACTATGGGCCTCATTACGACCCTGGCGGTAAGGGGTTTACGCCAGCGTTAGCTGCGCCGACCCCTTACCGCCAATTACGAGGTCCCTTAGCGCCATGGCGCTTTTAACACCTGATTTTAGCAGGTGTTAAAATCCATGGCGCTAAGGGACCATGGAGTTAATTACGCCACCGTAATTTACGGTGGCGTAATTAACGCCTTCCCCACTCCCATTATGCCCTATGGGGCAAAAATGGGAATGGGGAAGGGTAAATGGGGATTGGGGACTTACCGCCCCGCCTAGGTCGGAATGGGGCGGTAAGTCCGCCTACCACCATGGCGTAAACATAGTTTACGCCATGGTGGTAAAGTCACGGCCCAGGCGGTAACTTACCGCCTGGGTCGTAATGAGGCCCCATGTATCACAATATTGAAAACCTAAAACACACGTGTGGACGAACACACAGGTACATCTCAATAGCTAAACACGAATGAAACATTGTGTAGAACAATCAAACGACAAGTATTACAGCTCTGATGATCTAGTTCGATGGAGCTGTCAGTACCCATACCTCGTGCTGCTGAAGAACATCTAGGGATTTTGTCAATGTGGTGGACGCTTCAGCATCTCCCTGAAAGACCGTACTTGCATTACTATGGATAACACTAATCATAACTGAAAACAAACACCAGTGGACGATAACTAAGGTGTATATCAATTGGAAAGCACTAACCAAACATTCGGTAAAATAATTACACGATACAATAAAAATATTACTTGACATGCATAAAACAAGTCTGTAGCGGAATAGCCAAGTAAGATGACCTGATACGCGCTAGAAGTGGTTGATAACTGCGAGCATGTCACGGATGTAGAATGTTCTTGCTTCAGATTCAAGGGATAGTCAAGCAGTTGTAAAGGTAAGTTATTGATTGATAATGAAATGCCAATATAAAAAATTGCCATGTAAGGAGCAGAATACTTGAGAGTAATGCTATTGAAAATGTGCAATATACCACAGTTCCCTGTGCCGATATATAGATTTTGTTTGTGGGTTATGAAATCGAAAAAGAATATATTGATAAATGTCATTATTCAAAAAGCTATACACTCATATCAATGTTGAAAGTATTACAAGGGACACAACACCTAAAATATCAATGAATCCATTTGGCTACCTACACACTACCGCAAGGCCTAAAGCTAAATCCGGACACTTGACTCACCAGTGGCAGAATGTGGACGAATCGCGTTCGCGAGCAATTTACGTGCCGTTCGCTGTTTATTCTTCTTTGTTACCCAAGATGTTGTGTACATGTTCGAGGAAAGGTGCCGGCTGCAGATGCGGTATCAATCAGCCCTCTTGTCCTCTAAGACTTGTTGGACTCTACTTTCCAGCTCATCCAGTGGATATCTGCAATGTCTGACCCATTCTCTTATTCGATCAACAGTTTTTGGGAATATATGCATTGTAGTGCCTTCAGATTTAGCATGGGTCTTCGAAGGGCAACCGCTAATCGAACAGGCAGGCATTGTTGAAAATTCTGAAAAGTTAATATCGACATTATTATACAATCTTGATGAATACAAATGTGATACAAAAGTAAATGACCATACAATGTTCAATGCAAGGTTTGTTTTGGGCGCAGGAACTATACCAGTTCATCATGTGCGGCTTAGCATTTGCATAAATTGCAGAAATTTGTAAATGATGTGACTAAACTCTGTACATGTTACTCGTCCCTTGGATGTTCTGTCTTGCAGAGAAGGAGAAATGCTTACATTATAGACTGGACCACCGAAGGATGCAATTCAATGACAATTGCCACAGATGAAAATAAATAGATCTATTGATAGCATAACAATGGAAACTCAAGTCAATATCAATGAGACCAATGAACATAGCACTATTGAGTACTCTACTCGCAAATAAATATAAATTTAAAAATCAGCGAAATATGACTAGGATACATGGCCTTACCTTGGCCAACAAACAGTTGGATTCAGCAAGTAAAGCAGTATGTTGCAGGAGAACAGGTAGATGGCCACAGGTAGCACACTGACGAGTTTGCTCGAAGCGTTCACTGAAGTTCACGGATAGCACAACGACAAGCAGATTAGCATAGATCTCAGTGGTTCTCAGGTAGCACGTTCAGGAGTTGACTTGCAAAGCACAAAGATGTTCCCACGAGACATATCAAGTGGTTTATAAAGTATTACAAACAGGGGTGTGTTTGTGAATGAATGAATGAATGAATGAATGAATGAATGAATGAATGAATGAATGAATGAATGAATGAATGAATGAATGAATGAATGAATGACGTATGTGTGTCATGGTATTATGTGGTTTGCTGGGGGCCGGCCAGCGTGAGGGGGGGGTCCTGGCGGGACACACAGAGTCTGAGGAGGCCATGTGAGCGATGGCCCCTTGGCGTGGGATACCTTTTGAAGTGTACATGCTGTTTGGCACCTTGGCCATTCGCGCCCCTGACAGCCCCCCATAGCAGCACGCATCCACTGGCGCGAACCGCCTTTGATCGAAGGGGGTGCAGATAAGGCACAGGAAGACTGCTGAATGGAGACACACTTATGTGGATTGCAGGGGGCGGCCTGCTTCAAGGGGGGAGCCCTGCCTGGAGACACAGAGTCTGAGGAGGCCATGTGAGCGATGGGCCCTTGGCGTGGGATACCTTTTGAAGTGTACATGCTGTTTGGCACCTTGGCCGTTTGCGCCCCTGACAGCCCCCCATGGCAGCGTGCATCCACTGGCGCGAACCGCCTTTGATCGAGGGGGGTGCAGATAAGGTACAGGAAGATTGCTGAATGGAGACACACTTATGTGGATTGCAGGGGGCGGCCTGCTTCCAGGGGGAGCCCTGCCTGGAGACACGGAGCCTGAGGAGGCCATGTGAGCGATGGGCCCTTGGCGTGGGATACCTTTTGAAGTGTACATGCTGTTTTGCACATTGGCAGTTTGCGCCCCTGACAGCCCCCCATGGCAGCGTGCATCCACTGGTGCGAACTGCCTTTGATCGAGGGGGGTGGGATGGATGGGCCTGGGGCGTGCAGATAAGGCACAGGAAGACTGCTGAATGGAGACACACTTATGTGGATTGCAGGGGGGCGGCCTGCTTCAAGGGGGAACCCTGCCTGGAGATACGGAGTCTGAGGAGGCCATGTGAGCCATGGGCTCCTTGGCGTGGGATACCTTTTGAAGTGTACATGCTGTTTGGCACCTTGGCCGTTTGCGCCCTTACAGCCTCCCATGGCAGCGCACATCCACTGGCGCGAACCGCCTTTGATCGAGGGGGGTGGGATGGATGGGCCTGGGGCATGCAGATAAGACACAGGAAGACTGCTAAATGGAGACACACTTATGTGGATTGCAGGGGGCGGGCCTGCTTCAAGGGGGAGCCCTGCCTGGAGACACAGAGTCTGAGGAGGCCATGTGAGCGATGGGCCCTTGGCGTGGGATACCTTTTGAAGTGTACATGCTGTTTGGCACCTTGGCTGTTCGCGCCCCTGACAGCCCCCCATGGCAGCGCGCATCCACTGGCGCGAACCGCCTTTGATTGAGGGGGGTGGGATGGATGGGCCTGGGGCGTGCAGAAAAGGCACAGGAAGACTGCTGAATGGAGACACACTTGATTCATTTAAAAAATCGAAACAAACTTTGTTAAAATATATGTGGTGTTTTATTTTGTTTCTTTTTTGGATGGCACAAAAATACAAACCTTTACACATTGTGCAGGTCAGGTTGCAGCACAGCAAGGGACAATCCCCTGTACTGACCGCTGTCACTCGGGAAAGTTTCTCTTATGGCACGAACGGGACAGGCGGGTATTAATCTTCGAACGCGGTGTCCAAGCCTCCCGGGAAGCCACCATGTAAAGGAACGATAGGCCACCAGCCGGTACCAACTGTGAAAAATAATGATACAAACTGTTTTTAAATGACCAAGATAAGTTGATTAAACATTGGTTGTCAATGACAATTCTTGTAACTAATGGCATTCTGCTCGGACAAATGCTATCTAGACACTGCACACTATTGAACGACTTTCATGTGTTACAATGATATGTAGATGTAATTTTGGATATAGGAGACGACCATGAAATAGTAGTGGCATCACAAGCAGATTATACTTACTCGTTACTCGGATTAGGAGGACTAACAGTTGCGCGAAGTTCGTGCATAAGCACCATCATTATCCTCAACACGGACCGTGTGAGGCAGGCTGCCCTGAAGTCTGGCAGCTCGGTGATGCATTGCGGTCGTTGCTCCCCTTCCGAAATGTAGGCCACGCATCCCGAGTTTTCACAGCAGCAGCAGTTCTCCTCCTCGGTTGGCATTAGCTCGCACCGATTGCATGTGCACCAGGTGGAAACACCGTCCATGCGACTAGGTCCAGTGTCTTCATCCGTTGATTCATCCTGCCAACTGCCGTCCGAAGCCCCATCGTTTTCGCGTGTTTCCTTTTCCAGTAGTTCCTCCTCAGTATACTCGGGCTCGTACATGTAGGGCATTATTGTAGCCATTGTGTGGTAAACAAACTAAAATAATTTGTAGCAATGGTACAGGTGTTCACACGGTCTACAAGCGGCAAAGGTAGCTGACCAGAGCACAGAAACGAGTCACAGAATACACAAAGTAACACAGAGAGAGGAATGGAATCGAAAATCTGCTGCTGTGTGTTGTGAAACGGTCTGTTTATACTTATTGAGGAAAGAGGCGTCTTGCCATTTCCATGGCGACACGTCATTAGCTGAAGCACAGCAATTGTTGACACGAGACGTGCTGTCAGGCCCGCGCCGCTGGCGCCTGCATTGGCAACCATCATGGACTACTTGGTACTCATTTTTCCTCCTAATACTCCTTGAACAACTCCTTTCCACGCCTTGGTCTTTTATTTCCATTTGCTTGGTTCTTATTTTATTCAATTAACTACATTTACCATAATGCACCTGGCTACAGTCCTCAATTCCTGGCTATTCTCATTCATCGTTATTGGGACCACAATCCCCAGAAGCCCTAGCGGCCAGTGCTGCTTCCACCTGCTCAGGACCAGAGAGGGAGGAGGCAGATTGTCTTCAGCTGTGCTGCTCCAGGTGCTGTCAATTAGCCTGCCTCAGAACAGGGCAGGGCTGTATATAAGCAGCTGCCTGCAGGAGCACAGTGTCTTGCATCTTTAGATCTCCCCGCTCCTGTTTGCCTTGACCCTCTACTTTGTATGCTGTTCCTGTTGCTGCATTATCCTGTTTTGACCCAGTGCCCTTTCCGGGCTCCCTGCCTTGCAGCCGATCACGCTCCGCTGCCTTCTACCAACAGCCCTTGTACTCTGGGCTTCCTGCCTTGCAGCCTACTACAGTCCTCTGCAGCCCTCTACAGTCAGCGGCCCTGCTCCTCTGGGTTCACTTCTTGCTGCCCTGCTCTTCTGGGCTCCTTGCCTTGCAGCCTGCCTCACTCCGGCTGCCTACAGTCCTTGTCCTCTGGGCTCCCTGCCCTGCAGCCTGCCTCACTCTGGCTGCCTACAGTCCTTGTCCTCTGGGCTCCCTGCCCTGCAGCCTGCCTCACTCCGGCTGCCTACAGTCCTTGTCCTCTGGGCTCCCTGCCCTGCAGCCTGCCTCACTCCGGCTGCCTACAGTCCTTGTCCTCTGGGCTCCCTGCCCTGCAGCCTGCCTCACTCCGGCTGTCTACAGCCCTTGTCCTCTGGGCTCCCTACCTTGCAGCTTGCAACCCTCTGCTGTCTCCAAGCCCTTGTTCCCTGGGCTCCCTACCTTGGAGCCTGCACCTCTTCGCTGCCTACAGCCCTTGTCCTCTGGGCTCCTTCCTTGCAGCCTGCTCCCTCTGCTGCCTTCAGCCCGTGTCCTCTGGGCTCCTTCCTTGCAGCCTGTCTCCCTCCGCTGCCTACAACCCTTGACCTCTGGGCTCCCTTCCTTGCGGCTTGCTACACTCCTCTGCCTTACAGCCTGTTTTACACTTAGCTGCCTACAGCCCTGCTTCTCTGGGCTCCCTACCTCGCGGCCCTATTCTTTGGGCTCTCTGTCTGTCGCCTACTACTAATCTCTCTCTGTCCTGTTTTTCTGGACTCCCTGCCTTGCAGCCTACTACAGTCCTCTGCAGTCCACTACAGTTTTCCTGCACCTAGTGCCACTCTTGACTGCAGACCTGCTTCCTACTTTGCAGCCCTTCTGGTTTCCTGACTGCTGCTCCCTTGTTCTCTTCCTTGAGTCCTCTGTACTCCACCTTAGGTTATCTATTTCAGTCTAACTGCCTTTCCTTCATTTCCTTCTGCTAGATTGCTCATTGACTTCCTTTTCGCTGGATATTTCTGTTCTTGTCTTCTCATGTGTCTTTTGTAATCCCTTTGTACAGAGCTTGCCTGTTGGTTTCCGGCAGACAACCTCTGCCCCTTCCCTTGTCACGTTTTCAGTGTTACAGACACCCACTGCTGTTGTTCCCAGCCATGAGCATACAGTGTGGGCCTCTGTTATAGCAATCTGTGCAGAAGGCTGGAGTTTCCTAAGGTTTGTGGAACACACTTTCCCATTTCAGCATACACCCCAAGAGGGAATCCAGTTTGTTTGTACCTTTGTATCTTTTGCCCCTTTTGGCTCACAGCTACAGTTTCCTACTCTTCTTTCTTGTTGAACTTCCTGCTGTGTGTGCTTATCTGCTACCTTACTTCAGCACAGCCACCCAAACCCTACCTGGGTACCCTGTGCCACTCTTGACAGAGTGCCATTCTTGACACGTGCTTTGGCGTTGTGAAATGGGCGGTATGCGTCTGCTGATGACAGGCTCAGGGGCGTGGGATATGATTTAGTGCCGCAAAAGCAGGTCAGCCAGGGCGATGGGGGAAATGATAGGATTATCACAAAATGGCAGCTCCCTGGTGCCTGTTTTCGCATGCGTTTAATGGACGAAAACTCGGGTAAGGTCCATAGGAAATATTTCTAAAATCGAGCGACTTAGGCTTAAAAACACATGGCGGACCCGTAGGCACAATAAAACATTTTGACCGAACCATTCCTTTAATGCAATCAGTTCTGCTACCTGGGCCGAATAGTGTGTCTAACCCCTTTTGCACTACATCATATTCCCTGTCCACAAGCTGTCTGATTTGTGAAACTGTGTTTGGCCAGTCTCCTGATCAATTATCGATGACCCATCAATGAAGAGAACCTCCCCATTAAGTGCATCCTCCCTTGATCATATTAAATAATCTTCAGGACCTTTGTACGTAACACAATCATGCACATTCCCGCCTTGCTGGACAGGTATTGCAATAAGCGTGGTAGGGTTTTCTTTGTGGCACCACAGAATCTGAGTGGACAGGCCTAACAATTACTTCATATGCACAGGCCCTTTGTGTGGTTAGAGTGGATTTAGATTGATCTAGAATTGCAAACACTGCGTGTTCTGCATGTGTCACTGAGCAATCTATAGTGATTGAGGACTTTTCAATGGCAAAGGAGGCAGCGGCCAGTGATTGTTCAAAGAAATTGACTCCGATCACAATATCCAATATTGTATTGTAGTTGTCATTTATATAGCACCTTTTACCATTATTATAGTCTCTGTGCACTAGTGGTGGGAACACCCCTCCGTGAGGAGAACGCAGTCCAGAGTGTTGGAGATCACAGAGTAGGATTAGAATGCTTGTGTGCATTTGGCCATTGTAAGGCGTAGGAGGGCTGGCCAGACTCTGATTAAAAAAAAAAGCATCCCACGAATTCAGACGTGAACGTGTGCTGAGAGAGAGGTCAGGGGAAGGCATGAGTGCAAGAGGCTCGTGTCCAGCTGGCCTGAATTTGTCAAAGGTCTTAGCTGCATACTAATGGCAGAGGTGTTCAGGTGTAGTTTGGTTTAAGAAGGCAAGTCAATTATGTGACCAGTGAAACTGAATTTGTTGTAGTATTCTGATGTGTGCAGGTAGCCTTGCCTGTGGCTGGTTTTCACTGAAGTGGTGCATTTATACGTACATAGAAACTCGAGTGGAGATTTGTTGTAGAGGCATCTGTTTGTTCAGGTAGTGTCATCCTCTGACTATTCTTGTGGCTGCAATAGTTAGAGAATGGGTTAGCCTTCACAAATTACCACTAGTACCAAGGCTGGGCGCAGAGGGAAGCTACCCTGACAGATCTTTAAGTGCAGAGGGGCAATCCTAATACACCTTCTAGGTTCAAATAAACAGGCTTCAAGGCGCAATGGCTGGTTCTCACTGTGATCTTCAGAGTGCTGGGGACAGTAGATCATAAACATCAGCATAAGTGTACAGGTTAATGAAAGAGTGCATAACCATTACTACCCCCTGAAAATCCATCTAGGTATAAAACCCTTTCCAACCCCCAACAATCCATCCAAGTGCGTCACATTTCCTACCCCAAAATCCATCGAAGTGCAACAACATTTCTTAGCCTCAAAAATCCATACAAGAACTTCACAGTTCCTAGCCTCAAAATGCATTAAATTTGCCACTGTAGTGTGCTAGGGGTTTGTGTCCCCCAGGTATGTTTGCTGAGGCAACACTGCCGTCATAATCTGACCACAACGCGACCATTAGAATGAAAAATAACATTATTTCGTATAATCGGGGAATGCTAGTACTGGTGCATTCCTTATGACATTTTTGAGTTCTTGAAAACATGTTATCATTTGACCTATCCATGTGAGGGTTCCTTTTATTTTCTGTTCTTCCTTAAGTCCCTGCAGCAGAGGTTTTGTGTAACTAGAATAGTAGAAAATCCATGCCCTACAATAGTTAAACACAAAAATTCCATATCCTTAAATGTAGTTGGCTATGGTATACTCTGGACTGCCACAGCTTTTTCTGAGGTTACTCTTTTATCTGCAGATGATATAATGCGTCCTAAATATACCACCTTCTGACAAGACTCAATTTAATCCTAATCCACTTTGTATACTTTGTCCAGAAGCAATGTCAGCAGTGTATCTAAATCTGCTCTACGTAGGTCTTCTGTTGTGCTGCACACTAGAAGATCAACTATGTACTGAATGACAGTGCTTTGTACGCAATACTGGCCATTATCTCCCGCCGGGACAATGCCAACTCCCTCTATCTCAGTGTCCCTGTATGTCAGCTCAGGAAACTTCAGTGTATCCAAAACGCAGCAGCCAGAATGCTCCTAGCCCGGATCAGCCCTGCACTCAGAATTCTGCACTGGCTCCCAGTTAGCCTAAGAGCAACCTTCAAAGCCATGTGCATCACACACCAAGCCCTCCATAACACGGGATCAGAGTTCCTTCAGCACAAAATCAACCACTACCAGCCCCCTAGAAAGCTGATTCACTGCACCACTCCCCCAGAGTTGGCAACTCAGCCTTCTCTATACTAATGCCCACCATCTGGAACAAATTTCATCTACACATCCGCCACACCGAAAACTACCTTGCCTTCAAAAAAGCCCTCAAAACCTGGCTATTTACCGCATTATCTTGAAAACCCTCCAAAAGACTCAAAATCCAGCATATATGAACACTCTCCCCAGGCGGTGCCGGCCGCATTTGTGGCATCACCGACCTCCACACTCCTGTTGACTGTGCGAACTGTGTTCGCTGTGGCCCAGGTCTCGCATACATCATGGACCTACCTTTCCTTCAAGCGCTGCCAGCTGAATCACCAAACCCATGTATGTAATTGCCACATGGCTAACGAATGACTCCACCATGCAAGTACAGAAAACAGATAGCTCGCAACAATGGTGGTAGAAGCACAGTGATGTAATAGAACCACTGCCATCAACATCGCAATTGTACAGATTGAGATGCACTGCAGGCAATTCATGGGAAGCCAGGCCGCCATGGCCATATCCCGATCTACCAGGCCAGGTGGGAGTGCCCTGTGTAACACAACCACAGCACGGAATAAAGGAATGGGGAGAGCCGGTATTAAGCAAATAAGAACCCTAGGACGGGCAGCCCTTGGCTTTAGCCGCATAACTATCATGCAAAAAATTCACATGTATTCATTGTCAGTACCTGCTTTGCATCTATTTTAAACCACACACTAATTATTGCCCATTACCGAACCAACACTTTCTTTTTCTATACTACTATATGTATTGCTATATTGTAATGCTTGCAAATCTGCGTTCAGCCAATCTATTCTTACCACTTTTATATTTGTACCTAGGTCTGCATTTTGTATCCACTCCTTAGCACCCAAGAGTTAGCAAAACATCTACTTTCAGGGTGCTATATTCTGTTTATATTGTGTATTCTGCTTAATGCGACTGCATATCTACTGCTCACCTCAGAGCTCATCCTAGGATACACTATTAAGATAAGAGGAAACACCTACCAAATGCACTATAGATTTGTCAATCCATTACACGCTACACTATGTGTGTGCTCTACTTCTCATCATGATTGACAAGCAACAAACCTAGTTCATCAGCACAACTGTAGCCACTACATTAACACACTACCACCAACTCACTATGCTAAATAAACTAAACACCAAGAACATAGACACCACACTGTGTTCCAATGGTGCATTTATCCAGCTAGGTTCAGGTTTAGCATGAATACTGTCCCATACACCACCCCCTACCATGTCCCACCCCATTTCTGCCCAACATTCCAGCCTTCACAACCACACCACACACGGCCCACATAGCATACCCCACCACACCCCTCTTAGGCATAGCTCGACGCACCACTCTCCTCTAGAACATACACATCCTTCACACTCAAAAGACCTATACTAGGTACCATAAGAAAAATAAGAGACTATCCAAACCACCAAGGACGGTACCACCCCACTATCCATTAGCAACATACCTAGATACCAAGTGGCTGACACCAAGAACACCACCTATTTCAGCATACAACCTCACCGAAACCCAAGAACATACATCAAAATACACAAAGTACCACCTCACTTCCCCTACCAACTCTCATGACCCAAACACTCTGGCCCACTCCAACAACAGAACCTTTGAAGGGTGCCCTACTCAATGTAAGATCGTTAGGGGCACACGCCATTGATGTACACAACCTCATTCTAGGACACAAACTCGACTTTCTTGTAATAACTAAAACCTGGCTCCAACTACCATCAGGCCCATTGCTCACACTAGCTATACCATCTAACTATACATTACTTAGAGCAGATCATCATGAGGCCCCTGGAGAAGAAGTTGCTGTAATCTCCAAAACTAGTCTCCAGATCAGAGAATGTTAAATGGAAACCTTACCAGGTTACGAACTCCTAGCTCTGAAGCTAGCCACAGACCGCAAAACCACCATCAATTTTCTAATGGTTTACAGAGCCCCAGCCCTACCAACAACCCCGACATCGAACTACCCCTGCTCTTTTCGTCCCCTCAAACCCAATACCAAATGTATCCTCCTAGGAGACATGAATATGGGGTTCAACTACCAATCAGACCACAAAGCTACTGCTTTCCACAATGCATTCCTAGAAATGCAATTCAAACATTTTTTTATGCCCCAATGTATTCTAAAGGACGAATTCTGGACAGGATTCTAACACTGAACACCACAGTGCTCCTAGAAGACATCACAGAAATGTCATGGACCGATCACCTTCTCATCAGTTTCAATATTATCACAACCGGGAACCACACCGCAACCGCCACCCCTTCTTCCCCTATCCTTATGAGAAACTCAAGGAAACTCACCCCTGAAAACTTAACACCATAGCTGAACAAGCTAATTAATACACAACCTCCAGTGGGATCCAACCCTGACAACATCTCACTGCACTACCATACCTGTTTGAAATCAGCCATTGATGAAATAGCACCTCTCAGCTCTAGACTTCCCAAACATAAGCGCAGCAACATATGGTTCAATGACGATGTAACGCTCACCTGGCTCCCATGTAGGCGCTGGTCTGGTCTGGGTTGCTGTGGCCTCTTCAAGCGTGATGCACAGAATTCGGACCACCGATTGAACAGGACCCCCAAATCTTGCTTGTCTGGCCCGTAGGAATATCCTTCTGCAGATGAGAAAGGGGATTAACTGTCTGCTGAATAGTGTGCTTGCACCCCCCCTTTCCCTCTTCGTTCTCCTCTGACTTCCTCCAAAACCCCCCGGTTTAAGCTCACCTTATGGTTTGGAAGGATGAACTCTCCATCCTGCTTCTGGTGCAGGGGTGCGCGTTCGTCCAGTTACTTCACTGGTTTTCAGAATGGAGCTGGCAAATCCACTTGACTTTTCTGAACGATACACCGTAAGTATAAAGATGCTAAAGTTCAAGTGTGAGCCTCCTTTTATGTTGTTTCTCCTAACCTGTGATCTGTCCTTTATTTCAGGTGCAGAACCAAGGCGATGCGTTGAGGGGTTAAATTGCCGGTGGTAAAATCAGGTGAGTTAGTGATGAGGGCGACCCCTCTACATGTCTTTATAATTCCCCAGTAATGTCTTTTGTCCTTTCCCCATAGGGGCCGGGGTGCGGTACCTGCCAAAGATGCGGCGCCGACCCGAGATGTGGAATGGTTCACCAAGAAAAGCCGATAAGTAATATGGCTGAAAATTCGGCCTTCCTCTTGTGTTCCCTTGCTCACCTTTTGTCTCTTCTTCTCTCCCCTAGGTGCAGAGATGTGGCGACTGGTGCTGAGAGCCGCGATGGAGCCGGGCGGCGTCTCGGGAACAGGTGAGTGAAGCGCAGCACTGCAGCGAGCAACGCGGTGCTTTTAAATGGAAGTCCTCCTTCAGGAATGCTGGCGTGAAGATTCCGGATGCAGGTAAGAAGGTTGAATAAGTTCTTGGTTTTCACCTTTCTCTTCTCTTCTTTCCTTACAGGTGTTCCAGGTTCGAGGCGGGCGTGGCTGGAGTCCAGGTGCAGGAGCTGACAAGGTGAGCGTTCAGCTGCTGGGGTGCAGAACAACGCGAAGCATGTGTGGCTGTCCGGGCGTGGCTTAAATAGCCTTGGAAGAAGTTCCAGGTGAGTATTCTTCCACAGCCCCACCCAAGTAACAAAATAGTTTCCTCAGAAAAATAGTCCCTCCTAAGCCTCATTTGGCTTGGTTCTTCATGCAGCATGGTCTGCATCAGGTGAGTGTGCAGCATGGTCTGCTTCAGGAAAGTGCACCAAACACTTCCCCTTATGAGCCTGGCGCCAACGGTGCCAGGACTGATGTCCAACATGAGCCTGGCGCCAACGGTGCCAGGACAGAGCCAAAGAGCCCCTATAAAGGGCCGCTGGGCTTTTACCCGGGGGCGTGATGCCTGCTCCCGGGGGTGCTGGGCCTGGCCTGGCACTCCGGGGGTAGGCATCATGACAGCACTCCCCCCCAAGGCCCCTCCCAAGGTCGTTCCCTCAGGAGGTTTCGGTTTGTTAGGGAAATTCCGATGGAACCTTTTTACTAGCCGAGGTGCATGTACGTGGTCGCTGGGTTCCCAAGATCTTTCCTGAGGCCCGTACCCCTTCCAATCAATTAGATAGAAAAGTTTTGATTTTGAGATCTTAGAGTCCAAAATGTTCTTCACCTCGAATTCAGGCTCCCCATCTATCTGGATTGGTTCTGGTGGCTTTATTAATCTGGTTTCTGGTTGCACTGGGTTCAAAAGCGACACATGAAAAATGGGGTGAATCCGCATGTTAGCTGGTAGATCTAGCTTGACTGCCACTGGGTTAATTATAGCTTTGATTGAGTAAGGGCCTAAATACCTTGGATTAAAAGTCCGAGGTCCCTTGAGCGATAAGTGTTTGGTAGCCAACCATACTTGATCCCCTATTTGGTATGGAGGCGCCTCCTTTCGATGCAGATCCGCATTCTTTTTGTATTTCCCTTTCGCATGTTGTAAGTGTGCAGTAGCATCCTTGAAGGCTTGAGTAATCGTAGAATGCAAATGGTCCACTGCGGGCATTTTGAGCCTCAAAGGTGAGTCCAGGTCTGAAGTACGAGGGTGATGTCCATATAGGGTATAAAAGGGGCTCTGACCAGTTCCAGAGTGTATTGAGTTATTGTATGCATATTCAGCCACCCATAAAATATCCTTCCAATTACCCTCCGATTGGTGCAACATACATCGTAGATATTGGTCAAGGGTCTGGTTCGTTCTCTCCGTCTGACCATCGGTCTGTGGGTGGTGGCTGGTTGAAAGTCTTACGTCGATTTGTGCCAGTTGACAACATTTTTTCCAAAAATGGGAAATAAACTGGCTTCCCCGATCGGAGATTAGTATGGATGGGAATCCATGCAGACGGATGATATTTTCGAGGAATTCCTTGGCAAGAACAAAAGCTGAAGGTAAACCTTTCAACGGAATAAAATGGGCCATCTTGGCAAATAAATCCACCACAACCAGAATAGTATTGTATCCATTACAAGAGGGTAGGTCCGTGATAAAATCTAGTGACAAGGTGTGCCAAGGTGCTGGTGGAATGTCTAAGGGCTGAAGAAGACCGGCGGGTTTTGATTTTTGACCTTTGTTTTGGGTGCAAACTCCACAGGACATCACGAAAGATTTAATATCCTTTCGCCAGGACGGCCACCAGAATTGTCGTTTAATTTTTTCTTCTGTTTTGGCAATGCCAGAATGTCCTTCCATCAGAGTATCGTGATGACGGGAAATAAGCAGTTCTTGCAATTCCTTTTCTGGCAAAAATAAACATCCTTGGAAGTAAGGTAAGCCATCGTTGATTGAAAAGTCAGACCCCCTTTTGATCCAATCCTGCAAGGCTGAAGAGTCCAGGAATAGTTTTACCCGTGCTTCAATGTCTTCAAGGGTTTGTAAAGTGGTTATCCCCAAGATTCTTTGTTCGGGAATTATCGGCACAGGTTCTGAGTTTGTGTCCATTTCTCCCATTCCAATTTGAGATAGCGCATCCGCTTTGCCATTCTTACAGCTGGGACGGTAAGTAATTACAAAATCGAACTCAGCAAAGAATAAAGCCCATCGGAGCTGTCGTGAAGACTGAGCCTTGGCAGTTTTTAAATATTGTAAATTTCGGTGATCAGTGATCACGGTGATGGTATGCCTGGCGCCAAGAAGAAAATGCAGCCAAGCCTTAAAGGCGGACTTAATGGCTAATAATTCCTTATCGGTGATTGCATAATTTATCTCCGGCGGCGAGAACTTTCTGGACCAAAATGCTACGGGGTGCAGTTGGTTGGTTTCGGGGTCTCTCTGGGACAGGACAGCTCCCATGGCTAAGCTGGATGCGTCGGTTTCGACTATATATGGGAGATCAGGACGCGGGTGTTTCAAAATAGGTGCGGACGTAAATTTAGCTTTTAATTTCTGAAAGGCCTGTTCAGCTTCCTCGGTCCATTCAAAACGTTTATTCTTCCGCAAGAGTGCAGTGATGGGTTGCACCACCCGTGAAAATTCCGGGATAAACCTGTGATAAAAATTGGCAAAACCAAGCATGCTTTGGACACCTTTCACCGAACTAGGTGATGGCCATTTGAGGATGGCATCCACTTTCCGTGAGTCCATTCGGACCCCTTTAGGTGTCAGGATGAATCCAAGAAACTCAACCTCGGTGGTATGGAAAACGCATTTCTCCAGCTTTGCAAACAGTTTGTGATGGCGCAATTTCTCAAGGACGGCCCTGACATGTTTTCTGTGATCTGATTCCAAAGAGGAGTACACCAGAATGTCATCGATATACACGACAACACAGACATCGATGAGTTCCCGAAGGACATCATTCATGAAGAATTGGAAGGCAGCAGGCGCGTTGCACAACCCGAATGGCATCACCTGGTATTCGAATAGTCCATATTTTGTACGGAAGGCCGTTTTCCATTCGTCGCCTTCTTTTACTCGTACCAGATGATAAGCCCCCCGGAGATCTAACTTGGTGTATATGCAAGCATCCTTCACCTGGTCAAGGAGTTCAGGGATCAAAGGCAGAGGGTAACGATTTTTAACAGTTATCTGGTTCAATGCGCGGTAATCGATACAAGTTCTAAGGTCGCCTTCTTTTTTTGGCACGAAGAACAAAGCCGAGGATGCCGGAGACTTTGACGGGCGAATGAAACCATTGGCTAGGTATTGTCATGATGGCTACCCCCGGAGTACCAGGCTAGGCCCAGCATCCCCGGGAGCAGGCATCACGCCCCGGGTAGAAGCCCAGCGGCCCTTTATAGGGGCTCTTTAGACTCTGTCCTGGCGCCGTTGGCGCCAGGCTCATGTTGGACATCAGTCCTGGCGCCATAGGTGCCAGGCTCATAAGGGGAAGTGTTAGGTGCACTTACCTGAAGCAGACCATGCTGCACACTCACCTGATGCAGACCATGCTGCATGAAGAACCAAGCCAAATGAGGTTTAGGAGGGACTATTTTTCTGAGGGAACTATTTTGTTACTTGGGTGGGGCTGTGAAAGAATACTCACCTGGAACTTCTTCCAAGGCTATTTAAGCCACGCCCGGACAGCCACACGTGCTTCACGTTGTTCTGCATCCCAGCAGCTGAACGCTCACTGTGTCAGCTCCTGCACCTGGACTCCAGCCACGCCCGCCTCGAACCTGGAACACCTGTAAGGAAAGAAGAGAAGAGAAAGGTGAAAACCAAGAACTTATTCAACCTTCTTACCTGCATCCGGAATCTTCACGCCAGCATTCCTGAAGGAGGACTTCCATTTAAAAGCACTGCGTTGCTCGCTGCAGCGCTGCGCTTCACTCACCTGTTCCCGAGACACCGCCCGGCTCCATCGCGGCTCTCAGCACCAGTCGCCACATCTCTGCACCTAGGGGAGAGAAGAAGAGACAAAAGGTGAGCAAGAGAACACAAGAGGAAAGCCGAATTTTCAGCCATATTACTTCCGGCTTTTCTTGGTGAACCATTCCACATCTCGGGTCGGCGCCGCATCTTTGGCAGGTACCGCACCCCGGCCCCTATGGGGAAAGGACAAAAGAAATTACTGGGGAATTATAAAGACATTTAGAGGGGTCGCCCTCATCACTAACTCACCTGATTTTACCACCGGCAATTTAACCCCTCAACGCATCGCCTTGGTTCTGCACCTGAAATAAAGGACAGATCACAGGTTAGGAGAAACAACATAAAAGGAGGCTCACACTTGAACTTTTGCATTTTCATACTTACGGTGTATCGCTCAGAAAAGTCAAGTGGATTTGCCAGCGCCATTCTGAAAACCAGTGAAGTAACTGGACGAATGCGCGCCCCTGCACCAGAAGTAGGATGGAGAGTTCATCCTTCCAAACCATAAGGTGAGCTTAAACCGGGGGGTTTTGGAGGAAGTCAGAGGAGAACGAAGGGGAAAAGGGGGGAGCAAGCACACTATTCAGCAGACAGTTAATCCCCTTTCTCATCTGCAGAATGATATTCCTATGGGCCAGACAAGCAAGATTTGGGGGTCCTGTTCAATCGGTGGTCCGAATTCTGCGCATCACGCTTGAAGAGGCCACAGCAACCCAGACCAGACCAGCACCTCCATGGGAGCCAGGTGAGCGTTACAGGTATTGATCTAAATATTGTCTCAAATGCAGATTCTCCGGCTCAGTAAGGGCATAAATCCTGCTACAAGGGGGTTGAGCACCGGGCACCAGATCGATTTGGCAATCATACGATCTATGAGGAGGTAACGTGTTGGCCTGTTCCTTTTGGAAGACGTCCTGAAAGTCTTGGTATTCCGGAGGTAGTTGCATGGAGACAGAGGTTACTGATGCTAGACTGATCTTCAGATTTTCTGGGTAGCAGGTTCGTGCACACTCCGGAACGGTTATTCTCTTCGCTCGCCAATCAATTCGAGGATTATGTGTCTCTAACCAAGGGATTCCGAGAATAACCTGAAACTGTGGAGCCTTGATTACATCAAACACAACTGCCTCCCGATGGCCGTCCGGACCTATAAGTGTCACCTCAGCTGTGGAATGTGTTACCGGTCCCGAGGCAATTTCGGTTCCATCGACTGTGGTGATGACATCTTTGCTGGTTTTAGGACGCAGAGGGAGGTTAATCCTGGAGACCAATTCACGATCCACGTAGTTTCCTATAGCCCCACTATCGATGTATGCCTTTATTGCATGCAACTGCTTAGGCTGTTCCGGATCTACGAGGACCATTGGCACAATGAAATGCGAGGTCTGAGAGTTTGTTTTCAAGCTCGGCAAGCGGACCCCTACGCTTGTCGGTCGGGGTTGTTTCCCGATACAGAGGTTTCATGGATTTTTTCAGCGGCTCCTACCACCTTCCTGGGCGGCCTTGCCGGGCAATCTCGTAGAAAGTGTCCAGAGGATCCACAATAAAGACATAAGTGCATCTGCCGTCTTCTTTCACGTTCCTTTTGAGTTAAAGGTCCTTTAACTCCTCCGATTTGCATTGGCTCAGAGGCTTCAGCCCCCTTGAGGTTAACGTGGGTCTTGACTAACACCCAGGTCTCAAACTTGGACCGATCTGCTTTTCTGTTTTGCAGTCTGTGATCCAATTGGACCACTAAGTCTATATATTCTGAGCATTCTTGGGGCGGATTTACAACTTGGGCCAGGACATCTTTAAATTCTCTGCGTAGACCTCGATAAAATAACGTGATTCTTTTATCCTCTGGCCACCCAGTTTCCACAATTAGTCTATTAAAGGTTGCAATGTAGGAAAGGAGGTTTTGATTGCCCTGTCGCAGAGATAGAAGTTCGTCTTCTAGAGCCTGCCCCTGGGAGTGACGAGCAAATAACCTTTCCATGCTTGCTTGAAATCCTTGAAAATCACGAAGAATCGGGTCATCTTGAGTTACCAGTGGAACTGACCAATCGGCAGCACTGCCGCTGAGATATGACAATACAAAGGCTACCTTGGTCTGGTCATTAGGGAAGGCCCCAGGTCTGCACAGGAAATGCAAACGACACTGATTCATGAATACGGCGAATCATTTGGGGGTCCCCAGCAAAGCGTTCGGGTGGGGCCAGCGGCATGTTTCCTGGTAGATTAATCTGCACCGGGTTACTGGAAAGCACAGGAGCGGGGTTCCCTCTGGAACCGGGTAAAGGAGTTTGTCCAGCTTGACCTTGCAAAAGCTGTCTAGCCAGGTCATCAGTCCTTTCCTTTGATACAATCACTTCCCTCCTGAGAGCATTAGTCTCTTGACGAGCAGCGTGTACTTCAGCCCGTAATTCCCCCAGTAGTTGGGCCAACTGGTCAGTCTCAGAAGTTTCCATAGCGCCTGGGTGGGAATCGGTAGGAAGGCTTCGCGTTCTGTAACGCTCACCTGGCTCCCACGGAGGTTCTGGTCTGGGTTGCTGTGGCCTCTTCAAGCGTGATGCGCAGAATTCGGACCACCGATTGAACAGGACCCCCAAATCTTGCTTGTCTGGCCCGTAGGAATATCCTTTCGCAGATGAGAAAGGGGATTAACTGTCTGCTGAATAGTGTGCTTGCTCCCCCCTTTCCCCCCTTTGTTCTCCTCTGACTTCCTCCAAATCCCCCCGGTTTAAGCTCACCTTATGGTTTGGAAGGATGAACTCTCCATCCTGCTTCTGGTGCAGGGACGCGCGTTCGTCCAGTTACTTCACTGGTTTTCAGAATGGCGCTGGCAAATCCACTTGACTTTTCTGAGCGATACACCGTAAGTATGAAGATGCTAAAGTTCCTTTTATGGTGTTTCTCCTAACCTGTGATCTGTCCTTTATTTCAGGTGCAGAACCAAGGCGATGCGTTGAGGGGTTAAATTGCCGGTGGTAAAATCAGGTGAGTTAGTGATGAGGGCGACCCCTCTAAATGTCTTTATAATTCCCCAGTAATGTCTTTTGTCCTTTCCCCATAGGGGCCGGGGTGCGGTACCTGCCAAAGATGCAGCGCCGACCCGAGATGTGGAATGGTTCACCAAGAAAAGCCGGTAAGTAATATGGCTGAAAATTCGGCCTTCCTCTTGTGTTGCCTTGCTCTCCTTTTGTCTCTTCTTCTCTCCCCTAGGTGCAGAGATGTGGCGACTGGTGCTGAGAGCCGTGATGGAGCCGGGCGGCGTCTCGGGAACAGGTGAGTGAAGCGCGGCGCTGCAGCGAGCAACGCGGTGCTTTTAAATGGAAGTCCTCCTTCAGGAATGCTGGCGTGAAGATTCCGGATGCAGGTAAGAAGGTTGAATAAGTTCTTGGTTTTCACCTTTCTCTTCTCTTCTTTCCTTACAGGTGTTCCAGGTTCGAGGCGGGCGTGGCTGGAGTCCAGGTGCAGGAGCTGACACGGTGAGCGTTCAGCTGCTGGGATGCAGAACAACGCGAAGCACGTGTCGCTGTCCGGGCGTGGCTTAAATAGCCTTGGAAGAAGTTTCAGGTGAGTATTCTTCCATAGCCCCACCCAAGTAACAAAATAGTTGCCTCAGAAAAATAGTCCCTCCTAAGCCTCATTTGGCTTGGTTCTTCATGCAGCATGGTCTGCATCAGGTGAGTGTGCAGCATGGTCTGCTTCAGGAAAGTGCACCAAACACTTCCCCTTATGAGCCTGGCGCCTATGGCGCCAGGACTGATGTCCAACATGAGCCTGGCGGCAACGGCGCCAGGACAGAGTCCAAAGAGCCCCTATAAAGGGCCGCTGGGCTTTTACCCAGGGGCGTGATGCCTGCTCCCGGGGGTGCTGGGCCTGGCCTGGCCTGGTACTCCGGGGGTAGGCATCATGACAGATGACCTCATCGAACTCACAAGGAAAAAAAGAGCACTAGAACACCTCTGTATGAAAAAATCCCACGAATTAAGCCATTTCCAAATCCTATAAATTGGAAGTTTACACCCAGAAAGCAAGGTGCCTCAACCTATGCATCACCAATGCCACCTCGAACAGTAAAGAGCTGGCTGCCATCATCAAAGAACTAGAAACACCCAACCCCCTCAGCATAGTCAAAGTCAAGCATGGTGTACCACTATACAGGACACACTAGCCTCCAAAATCAATACTCTTCAAAACAAAATCGACTCAGAAAGAATATGTCTAGCAGTCACCATAGATCCAACCACCCTACCATCTACAGATACAATACCTAATATACCTGAATTCCATTTTACCCCGGTGACCACCAATCAGGTACTAAAAACTATAGCTGCACTTGAACCCTCCAATTGCAAAGGAGACAACTTTCCTGCCAGATTAGTCAAGGACTACGCCCCCACCCTAGCCTAGCCCATCACCAATTTGGTCAATGCCTCATTCAACACTAATACCATTCCAACGAATATCAAAGAAGCCTGGGTTACCCCCCTCCTAAAAAAAACAACCTTAGACCCCCCCCCAAAATTATAGACCCATCACCACAGTCCCATTCCTCCTTAAAATGAGACAAATTGCCTATACCCAAGTCCAAGCCCACCTCGAAAATAATCAACTACTAGGGGAAAGACAATCAGGATTCCGCCCTAGACACAGTACGGAGACAGCCCTATTGGATTTTAAAAACCAGATGGACTCCATCAGGGACTCAGGGAAACTATGCCTTCTACTGCTACTCAACCTGTCCGCGGCATTTGATTTAGTAGACCACAATAAACTATGCCTAACACTAGCAAACAACTTTCACTTTGCAACTGCTTGGATTAAATAATTCCTCACAGACCATACATCCAGAGTAGCCACAGGCGATGTAGCAGCAGATCCCATATCAGTCCCACTGGGAGTTCCCCAAGGATCCTGCATCTCCCCACCACTCTAATGCATACACCAAATTACTCTTTGCAGCACTAGATGCAATGGGAGTAATATATACCAACATTGCAGATGAAAAAAAGATCTATTCGATCATCCAGAATTGGATGGCAGCAAATAGCCTCTGTCTTAACGGTGAAAAAACAGATACTTATAGTAGGCTCCACTACCCAACTAGGTAAGCTTCAACCACAATACACAGCCATAGTCATTGACGGCACCCCTATCACCATCTCCAACCAAGTTAAAACCTTGGGTATCTACCTGGACTCTAGCCTGACCATGTGCAAACACATCAGTGCACTCGCCTCTTCCACAACCTACACTGCCAAACATATTGCTCTGAGTCGACCTTTCCTTTCTCCGCAAAACTGCATCACTCTCGCTAGAGCTCTCATCTTAGCCAAGATTGACTACTGCAATATACTATTACTAGGGACTTAAAAAAAAAATATAAACAAAATGCAACTACTACAGAATAGGGCCCTAAGAGCAGCACTATGCATAAAAAAGAGGGATCACAATTTGCAACATAGGAGAGAGAGGCCCACTGGCTACCTATCCAAGCCAGGATACTCCACAAAACTCTTACCCTAACACATAAATGTGTCTTGGGTAATGCCCCCATTTATCTCAACCAAAGCCTAATTTGTAAAGCCTCAAACAAAACTCTCAGATCCAATGCAGACACGCACTGATTCATTCCCCGTTTCAACAACGCACAAACCGGCAGATCCAGCTTCCCTGTAGCAGCCCCCCATTCCTTAGAACTCACTCCCAGCCAATATGTGCAATGAGCCCTCCCTTATCAAATTTAAGAAGCTCCTCAAAACCTCGCACTTTAAAAAACTCTAATCTCACATCAGCATTAAAACTTTCTTGCCCATCATACTAATCGGAGAAAACCACTGAAAACACTAAAGACTTTCGTCATGTAAATATCCATAGTGTACAATTTAAAGAATGTAAGATTGTAAATTTATTTTTTTACCATGTAGCCAATAAGATTGTAGGTTTGCCTGAAATGTTATCCTGTATTATTGTGAAACTACACTACCATGTACAAAGTGATCTGCTTAAGTAAAATGACTGTACCACTGTAAAACTGTTTAACATGTATCAACTAAGACCAAGTATACCTGTAAACCTATGCCGTGATACCCCAGGGTTTGGGCGTACAACAAATGCAATAAATAAATAAATAAATGTACCTCCTTAGAATGATCAGTAAGCGTTCAATATCAGGGTAGACTCACCACTGACACGCATAGAAGAATCTGGAACCACAACCCATGTGCCCCTAGGGCAAATAGAGTAAAGATCGATGCTGATACTAACCGTTTTCATCACAGCCACTTGAACCGACAGACGAAGCCAAGTACCTGAGCGGACACCTTGATGACAAAATGCCATTAATGGCTGCAAGGTATGTATAATGCACCACACTGCTGGCATGGCTATCCACACACATCAGTATACAGCATACCTACTGTTGTGAGTATGTAATTGCTGCGATATACATGGAGATCATATGAATATACTTGCCTGCTCCTACACTCTTGTGCAAAATGGCCCATTCTTCCAACACGGTGCTGGTCCTCCAAATCCTCCTCCTCGCCCTTCTTGAAATCCCCCTCTACTTCATTGGTAAACCTCCCTGATAGCGTCCCTTATCTGGATGGCCTTGATGCCTTCTCTCCACTCCGGTGCCATTCTCGTTTCTACCAGTGCTATCCTTGGTTCTACCTGCCCCACAGGTGGCACTGCTCCTTCTATACTCAACTTTTCTAATTTCTTCTGTACTAACTTTACTTCAGCCTTCTGCATGTTATCCACCACTTCCTTCTTTCTCTTACAGTTGCCTACAATGGTGTACTATAATTGCCTGAACCTCTGCCCATTCCTAAGCCTCTTTCCTAACTAATTTGTCTGAATCTTTCTGCACATCCTTTGGGAGTCCTTTCTTTAACATATGATAGAATATTGCTATGGTTTTGTCCCATGGTTGCCTTGTCTCAGCCCTCTGCATCTCTTGAATCTGAAGTATGTATTGTGTCGGGTCTTTGTCTTTCGTTGTGTGCACCATAATTGAATATATTTCCGGTGTGTCGGGATAGGCCACCCTTAAGGCAGCCCACACCTTCGCCCAGCAATCATCAAATGTGCTTTGTTATGATGGTAATCGCCCATTAGTACCCCCGGGTAACCCTATTTTTTTCCAAATATCTGCTTGGTCTCCTAATAATACCGCAAACAAGATTTTCATATATCGCTAGTATGATGCCTTTGGTCTGTTTTTCAAGTGCATATATCCACTTGCATGCTCCAGCTGCAAGCGATGGCATTGCCTTTGTCAAATTGTTTGTATCCATGTTTGGCCAGGGCACATTCTTTGCCCTTTAGGGACCTATATGTATTGTACTTGTCATTTGTATAGTGTCATTTTAGTATTATAATAGTTTAAATGCGCTGTTGGTGGGACCGCCCTCGGGGGATCGAAGTCCAGAATGTTGGAGGTTGTGGAGTACAATTACGATGCATGTGTGCATTTGGCCAAAAAGCCTTAGCAGGGCTGGCCAGGCTCTGGTAGAGCAGCAACCCATGTGGTCAGGCATGTGGATGGGTGCTGAGGAGCAGGGTGGCGTCAGTGCTAGAGACTTGCTATGTTATTGGGCATTTGTATAGTGCCTTTTACCATTGTTATGATTCCAAAGCACTGTGGGTTGAACACCCTCGGGGGCCGCAGTCCATGTCAGTAGAGAGAGAGTAGTGTAGTAAAACATGCTTGGCTGCACTTGTGTGCAGCCAGTGTGCTATAGGTGGTGTGTAGCTGCATACTAGTGCTAGGTGTGATGCAGTGGTTGTGTAAGATCAGTAGAATGTGTGCAGCAAGACAAATGGACTATATCATCTGTATTCTGGCAGCGCTGGTGTATGAGTGACATGTGTAGAGCTAGGCTGATTCTGAGGGGTATAGCTGCGTTCTAAAGACTGTTAAGGTGAACTTGGAGGTGTGTAAGTATGTGTGCAGCTGGGCCGAATTAATCGAGGGGTGTAGCTGCATTCTATTTGTTGGTGCAGAGGCAAGGGTGGCATAATGGTGTGTTTGAGGGTCTGTGTGTTTTCCCAGGGTACCTTGTTCCTGTTGAGCTTCTAGTGCCTGTCAAGCGCGTGGTATCGCCCAGTTTCTTGATGGGTCAGATTGTTTTGGTGATGACTGATGGGTTGTGACAGGCAGATCTGTCTCAAAACCCATGTTACTGTATAGGTGCTAGCGATGTCTTCGGTTTGGCAGTTCTGCTAAATAGAATTTCTGATAGGTAGTTCTACTAGAACATTACCAGATAGTTGGGATTAGCAAAGAATAAGTGCTAGAATGTTCCTTGCTATATGATTCTCCACAGGGATTTCCAGATGTGTAGGATCGCAAGTAAGTGAGGTCATGAGTGCTATTAGTGCATGGGTTGCTAGTTCTGCTAGATAGATTACGGGTGGGTAGTTCTGCTATAAACCTTCACTGGTAGGTGTGTTTAGCAGAATAACTGCTAGACAGTCCCCCCGTATCTAGTTGTGCTTTTGAATTTCCCTGTGCGTAGAATTAACAGACATGTGCCTTGTTGGACTGATTGCGTAGTGCATAATGGCATAGCCTTGATCAAGATCATGAATGTTATTGGTGCTTGGGTTACGAGTCTAGCACAATCGCCCCTGATTAATGGCGATAAATAACTCTAGGTCTCAGAGTGTATGGAATTCCTGCAGTTGAGATGATGAATACATTCTGCCAGGTACATGCGTACCGCTATGATTTGGATTATGCGAGAAGCAGTCTGGCAGCTGAGTGTTGTACTCTTTTTTTAATTTATTTAAAAAAAATGTTTTGATTCAAAGGAAGTAAATCAGCTTTACAATATTTTAAGAAAAGAAACAAAAGAAAAAATACTTCAGTAAAAGTCAAATACCAAGTAAATTTCATATTAACACCACTTAAAAATTTAGAGAAAAAGTATTAAAATCAAAAAACACCTGCCAACTAACAAAATCATCAAGACACAAAGAAAAGAATTATGAAATAGGATAAAATCTGCAGGCTTCTTATTTACAGGAGAACAAAGTGAAATAATCTCAATTTCATTCTTCAGATAAATTTACAGCATTTAAAAAGGAAATTGCGGTGATTCTTAATGTAACAATTTATCCACCCTAGATCATCCACCACATAGTTTCTGTTGTCAGATTTACAAAGTTCTGGAATATTTTTTTAAAAGCTGTTCGCGTTTCTATCTTAGTATCACACATTCTGTTATCAGATGGCGTGTGGTCTCTGGTTGGTCTACAGCCTTACAAAACTGACAGATTATCTTTAGATAGTACATTTCCACGTTTTTCTAGGAGGTCTTTAGTCTTCCAAAGATTAAATCTTAATCGCATCCTTTTTGCTCTATGCGCTGGAGAAGGTGATATCTGCAAATAGAATTGCAAATGGCTGGCTTTCTTATGCAAAAACTGTTTTTTCAGAAAATCCCGATATGTCCAACATTTGCCTCGTGTATTCTGCCAATCATATTGGAATAATTTAGTTTTAACCCTATTCGGGTTTGTAAGGAGATCATCCAGAGATACATCGGCGTCAGCAAGAGCATTTATAACCAAATCACGCCATTTACTAAACAGATCATATGACCCAAAAATAAAATTAGCTAAGACATTTATCTGTTTTTTTGAGTTCAGAACAAGTATACATTTCCGAAAGAGAGCAATAACCTGCCATAGGTATCTCGCGTACAGTGACACCAACCCTAGTTCTTTTCTGATCCAAGCAATGGGCATGGACGAGGGCAAGCACAAGATTTGTTTCCGAAACTTGCCTGCAAACCTTGTCCATATGTTACTGGAGATGATCGGTTTCATTTCAGACCCATATAATAGGACTGGAGTAACCTCTTGGGTGAAATAAGTCATTACAGGCATGATGGAAAATTTCCCGTATTTAGCCTGAATTATTGTTGCTTGATATATTGTTGCATTTCATTTATTATTCAGACTCCATTTGCAGTTAGCGTCATTCGCACCGGAGATGACTACTCCTAATTATGTGTATTGTGGGACAAGTTCCAAGGCCTCGGCCTGGACATTCCATTTCAAAGAGTGTTTGTTTTGGCCGTTTTTAGTTCCTCTAAGCGGGTTACACATCATCACCTTAGTTTTGTTTAAATTGATTGTTAACAATTTTTTTTCTATGTATATAGCAAGAGCATCTAGAAGGTTCTGCAGCCCCCGCGGAGTCTTTGAGACCAGCACTAGGCCATCTGCGTATAACAAGGTGGGTACAGCCTTACCTGCCAATTTTGGGGCATCTGCAACCACACCTTCAAACACCTCACCAATATCCGATATGAAAAAGTTAAACAATGAAGCCGCCAATATACATCCCTGTCTCAGCCCACAAAAGGTCTTGATGACTGAGGATAGGGTTCCCTTAAAGTCAAGTCTTACTTGCAGGTTAGTGTTAGTGTGTAGAGCTTCAATTAACTTTATCAGATAGGTGGGACATCTTCTTTTAATCAGTTTAGAGATCAACAAAGCCCTGGAACCCTGGAAACTGAATCAAAAGCAGCTTTGAAATCTATAAATGCAAAGTATAGAGTTTGTTTCAGAAGATGGTGATGTTGAATGATCGCTGTAAGTGTAAATAGGTTGTTTGCAGTCCCCATACCATGGATGAACCCAGTTTGACGGGGATCTTGTTTGAGGCTACTGAAATCCACTTGTTAAAATCCCTCAAAATGAACTGAGTGAAGATTTTACCGGGAATGTCCAAGAGGGCGATCGGTCTGTAGTTGGCAGGACAGGCCCAATCGCCCTTCTTGAAGACACTGACTATTCGCCTCACCAGTCACAGGACTGCCAGGCCAAGCGGCAGAGGCAGCATACAGATCTGTGTAATATGACACCCATGTCCTCTCCAATACTCCATATATCTGTACAGGAGCTTGTTTTGCATTAGACGCTACATTAAGAAGTGACCAAATTTCAGCAGTATTTTTAGCACAATCATCTTTAGCATTTCCTCCCCGTCAGCTTGGTACAGCATACTCCTTTGTGATTTGATCCAATTTTTATAGGTACGCTGTATCAACTGCAGTGTAGAAGTTCTAATAACCACAGGCAGACATATGGCTGCTTTCCTCTGTTGTCACATCAGAGCCCTTTGTTTTTGAGTCTCAGCATTGAAATTATGTTTTGGAGTGAAGGACTGACGGAACCCTGGTTTTGAATGCACTTTACAAGCCTGCAGAGCAATATTGTAAGGTTCTTCCGGCCACTGTGGGAGGCGCTGGCTCTCCAGAAATTTGTTGTTTAAAAGCGCTAAGGATTTCTCTGACCAACGGAAGAGGGATCTAGCATTGTTAACAGTAAGGTGAGGTGTATATTTACTTTGTTTGGATTGGGTCAGGGTAATATCATAGCTCCACTCAACAGCTCATGATCACTAAATGGCTGTTTCACAATACCAAATTGGGTGACAGTATGGAATGTGTACCTGTCAGTGTAAATGTAGTCAATAATTGATCGGCTTGTATCTCTGCTCCAAGTATCACAAGAAGGAACATCACCTGCTATGGCTCCATTGAGCATAATCATGTTACAATGTCCCATCAACAAGTCCCATTTTTCACAGGCAGGATTTTTAGCAGCCTTTTTTGGGTCTAAGCATTGCAAGTTCAAATCTCCCACAAGGATCGTATTAGTTATTTCTGATGACTGGGAGATTGTTAAATAATTGATTCAGCTCATAAAAGAACATCTTATCTGTCATAGCAAGTGGGTTGCGGTAGATATTGATTAACACCACCACACCCACTGCAAATTTGATTTCAACCATTTAAAGTGCTATATTCCGTGCAGCCCATGGTAGATGGAATTTCCTTGACCTAGTTTAATAGCGACCATCGATATCATAGCCGTCCTAAACAGGCATTTCAACCAACCATGTTTCCTGGAGGGCCACTACATCAAATGTATTCAAAATGTCAGCACTTGGGCCAGTTAGATGTACATACCCACAAGTGTTCCAGCAAGCCAAAGTTCTAGTACCGTGCTGGTTCGTCTTGCATTGTTATGAGGAAATATTTGGGTCCTTAGAGTCATTGATTTCTGGGTCTTGGAAACAATTTGTCTGGAATCTTATATTCTGAGCATTATACATTTTTGGTGTGCTTATTGTGGTATTACCACTTGGAAGTGTGCACTCTTATTATCGTCTTTGGGGGTCAGTGTTGTGGGGTCAACAGCAAGAAGAAAACCCATTGTAAAAAGTTCAATTTTAGCTTGCCAGATGGTGCTACGCACGGGGTTTGAGGCTATCCACAGTCTAACAACTCCCAGGTTTTCTTCATTTAAGAATTCAACTTGATGGATGTCTCTAGATGAGATATCTCTCAGACTTTCAATATCATCAAAGATTGCCATGACACTTGTCCTATTAAGATCATAATTTAAATAGGGGGCATGACGACACTTCAATATGAAGCGATGGTAGTTATTAGAAGATAATGCATGTTTGGACTTTAAAGATGTTGGTTCTCGGAAGCCCTAGTGGGCTGATGTCAACATTTTTTTCATTTCTATCATTAGAGATAGTTAATTTGGCAGATTTATCTGGAATCCTAAGGTCAGTAACCACAGATCCCTTATAGGCTTCCGCCTTAGGATCTACAGGTGGTAAGTTTGTAGCTAAAATCAATTGTTTATGTTTTAGAAACTCATCAACTGATCTCCGTATCTCCGCCCTAATATCTCTAAGTATGTCTTTAGCCGTGGTCCCATCAGCGGTGGAGATCAGTTTGGTAGTTAGCTGGGGATCACGAGTCACTAAGGGGATTATCATGGCCCCAGCCAAGGGTTTCAGGAGATTAACATCACTAGCGGTTGCCTCATTGGTTCCTGTGTTTGGATTCGAAACAGCAAAGGGCTGTGGTAAACGAGGAGGGTTTTCTTTTACTCCCTCCTGAGTGGCCCCAATTAACAACACAAGTTCATTCAGCGGAGGATATTCAAATGATTTCTCCAATGGAGCAACCATGCTAGATTGAGGGCATTTTCTTTGCCTTAGATTGGTATATTTTAAATGCAATGATCCACGTTTCTGCGATATTACAGAGCGTTTAACGGAGCATTTAGAATTTGAGCTTGAGCTGAGCATCTCTTTGGTTTTTAGTTTCCTTATCAGGACATTTGAACGAGGCCTGTTTCACAATATTTAACTTTGCATCAAACATATTATACACCTCCAGATGTTTCTCCTGTATAGGCTGGGCAATTGTTATCGATGACTCACACTGATCCACATTGTCAGGCAAGGAAAGAATTTTCTCTATTGCATTTACATTGGCGCAAATGATGGCTGGAAATACTGGAAGTGCCGATTGGCAGTGACCTTCCTTTTTCTGTTCGTTCACATCGGAGTCACCATGGCATAAATTTATCACAACTGGTGAATTATTGGCAACCCGTGGTGGTTTAGTTTGTAATATAATATTGTTAACTTTCTTATTGAAGCCACTTAATTGTTTAGTCATTTGATCGGCTTGCTGTGTCAGTTTAAGATCCAAGGACTCAAATAACTTAAACAAGGAAATGATCAAATTGTTCATTGCTGTTAGGGTAATTTCCAGCAAGGGATTATAGGTCTTCAATGTGGTAGAGGTGCTGGAAGATTCCGTAGGAGCAGGGGGTATCAGAGGCCTGCGAGGTGTTGGATGCACAAAGGAAGAGGTCACAATTTCAGATGTGGAGGAGTGATTTTCAATTAAGCTCAGCGAGCAATATAAATCACTGTTGTGTTGACTGGTTCTATAGATGGTTATAGGAGACGGGCAAAATGAGCCATCTGCACCGTCAAAGCCACTCAACTCATTTGGGATAGATATACAAGCCGTTAAAACATTAGGCGTTTGAAAGTCATGATTAACGGCTTGCGCTTTCTCTAAGGGCAAAGGCAAAACCATTGCATCGGCCGAATCAATTAAAATAGTTCCTTCAGAAGTTGAAACAATTGGCGGCACTATATCAGCTTCACACTGCGTAGTACACACTTTAGTAATTAGGGTTTTGTCAGATATAGACACATTTTTGTCACCATTGGCAAGTTCCTTATAGTCATTAGCAGTGGTTACCACATTAGATATTGTTAGATTATTTGAAGTATTCACAACAGGTAATACGTTAGATTCACATCTGGGAAAGCAAAATCTGCGAATGTCTCCTGTTAAGTTTCTTATATCAGGAGTCCTAAGCGGCTGTCTACTAATTTCTATTTCAAAGCAATTGTGGGTGAAGATTTTTGACCCACTGCTTTCAGCAATACAGAAGGGTGGATACTAGTAAATTAGTCGGCATACCTGATTTCAGGGTGTATAAACTTCCTTTCATTCATGATATAGGAATACCAAGTGGGGGGCTGAGTGACACTAGAGCGACCCGCACAAATTACACAAGCATAAAAGGTCAAACAAAGTAAAAAAAAAAAAAAAGGAAATAAAAGAAAAAATGGGGAGCCAGTCTCACTGAAAATATGTAGGAAGACCGATATACAGCAGGACTCTCAATCAGCCCCACAAGTTTGAAATACCTCCAAATGCTTCAGTATTGTAAATTAGGAGGTTCCTAACACACCGCTGTTACAGCTTAACAGCGTAACAGCAGAGTTCTGAAGCGGACTTCACGAAGCGCGCGCGCATGAAGCGTGAGTTCCGCCTGGTTATAGTGGTTGTGGGTCATGGGGGCAGGATTAGTGGAAGAGAATCGTGAAATGGTGAAACAAACAAAAGGAGGTTAAACGCTTGTACAGCGTATTCCAGTCCACATTAAGTTGATAAGTCAATATAAATCATGGCAGTCCAGCTTCGTACCAATGAAGGCAGCAAAACTTTGATCCAAGCGATCCACAGCATAACAGCAGACTTCTGAAGTGGACTTCACGAAGCACGCGCGCATGAAGCGTGAGTCTGCCTGGTTATAGAGGTTGTGGGTAATAAGGGCGGGATTAGTGGAAGAGAAGCTAATGAAGGCAGCAAAACTCAGATCCAAGCAATCCACAGCGTAACAGCAGACTTCTGAAGCAGACTTCACAAAGTGTTGTACTCTTTGGAGTTTAACTGGTAGGCCGGTGCACCCAGGTCGACGATGTTCGCATAGTCGGGACATAACAATGGGCGTAAGTAGGTATGGGAACATATGCTTCAGGAGGCTAAGGTGGAAATGACAGGCTTTGAATGTATTGTTGATGTGGTGAGACAGTTAGGTCCGAGTCCATTGTGCAGCCAAGGTTTTTGACAGTGGTGGTGGTCGCGGGGGGAGGCTGAGTGAGGGTGGTCAGGGAGTCGATTGGGGGAAATAGAGAAGAGTTTCTGCATACCATGATCTCCATTTTACCTGGGTTTAGAAGGGGATGGTTAGTCGTCTTCCAGTGGTCAATATCTGAGACATCCTGCTGGGTTAGGGGGTCGATTTAGGAATTCTCAGGATGATTTGTGTGTCATCCTCATAGTTATAGCAAGTGAGGTTGTGTGAGTGGAGGGGGGTCAGGTAAAGGTTGAAAAGAAGGGGAGAGAGGCAGGTGCAGTTTACTGGGCATGCAGCAGAGAAAAAAGGGGGAAGATGGGTGATTTGCTGTCTATTAGTGAGGAATGAGGCGATCCAGGAGAGAGCTGGAGTGCAGTCTGTCAAGGAGGATCATGTGGTTGATGGTGTCAAACGCTGCAGAGAGGTCCAGAAAATTAGAGCTGCACATCCTTCTGAGTCTGCTGTCACTTTGAGGTCATCCCAGATAGAGATCAGTGTGGTTTCTGTTCCGTCAATGGAAATCTGATTGTGCAGGGCCTAGGAGATTGTTAGATTTCATGAAACCATTGAGCTGTGAGTAAGCAGTGCGGTCAATGAGTTTTGTCAGGAATCTGGTGTTGAAGATTGGCCTGTAGTTCATTTTTTTTATTGTTCATTTATAACGCGTTTTATATCAGCAAGTGATTCCTAAGCATGAGATTGTGATTCGAACCTGGGTTGCATCACGTTGCCTTGCTTCGAAGACAAACGTGTTGCCCCTGAGCTATCCTTCTCCCCCAGTATTAGAGAGTTGAGGGATGCTTTTTTAAGCAGAGTTGTGACATCCACATTTTGAAGGAGTCTGGGAAGTTGCTGGAGGTGAAGGAGCCGCTGAGAATGGATCCTCATCAATCCTCCTGCACATGTGGAGGTGAAGATTTCTTTGAGGAGAGAGGCGGGTCAAGGTGTGAGGCGGTGGGTCGGCAGATAGTTTTATGAACTCCTCGCTCGAGATAGGGTTGAAAGAGCAGAAAGAAGGGTTGTCATGGGGAGGAAGGTTGGGTCTGGTAGAGCAGGTGTAGAGAATGTGGACAAAAGGGAGAGTTTGGCATTGAGGGTGGCTGTTTTGTCTAGGGCTGCTTTGTGGAAGTGTTCAGACAGGGAGTTGCAGAACGTTTGGGAGGAGGCAGTCGGGGCAACAGTGCAAGGCAGGTTCAGGAATTCAGTAATGATCTTGTGGAGCTCTTTTCTGCTGCTACGGCAGTTCAGGATCTTTTTATTATAATATGCTTTTTTGGCAATGATTTATAGTTTCTGTGGTTGTGGGCAAGTACTGATTTGCTTTGTGGGGTTCTGGAAGCTCATCATTTGAGCTCAAGGAAGCAGTTATGGGTTTTTAGAGTCTTCAGGTGGGGGGTGAACCATTTGGGGGTAGGTCCTTTGTGGGAGGGAGTGGACTTGGAGGAAGTTAGGGGAATGAGAGAGTCGTTTAGCCAGGAGTAGAAGAGCTCTATGGGTAAGGGTCTAGCTGTGGTCAGGAGTGTGCTTAGCAGCACCTCAGCCAGGTCCGGTAATACCTTGACCTTGTTCTAGCACTTGAACTGAGATTTAGGGGTAGAGGATGGCTTGGGGGCGGTGGGAGAAAAGTATGGCAGAGTGGTCTGTCCAGATGAGGGGTAGGGGTGCAGACGTGAAGATGAGGTCGGACGGGCTGAAATTGGCATTGAGGGGTGTGGCCAGCAATATGTGTTGGTCCTCTGATTTGCTGTGGGAGGTTGACAGCCTCTAAGCTGTCGACCAGGGGTAGAGTCATGGAGGTGTTGGGGAAGGCCGAACCAGATGTTAAAGTCTCCCAGTAGGGTGAATGCCGGGTGGTCAACTAGAATGGCTGATAATGAGTCGCATAGGCTGTTGGCGAGTGTCTGTCATAGACCGGGGGCCTGTATATGAGTAAGGAGCTGTGTGAGAGAGTAAGCAAGAGAGAGAGTTTGACTAGGAGAGAATCGCAGTTAGCTGTGCTGGGTTGTGTTTCAGTGGAGGTCATAGAGATGAGAGGTTTGTTCAGGATGGCTAATCCGCCTCCTCTGAAAGGTCTGTTGTGGGTGATGAGTGAGTAGCCAGGTGGGAATGCTTCATGAGCGATAGGCTTGAGGTTGTTCGAGAGCCAGGCTTCAGTGATGAAGGGGTCCTCGGAGGTTAGGAGATCATAGATGCTGTATTTGTTCTTAGCTACAGAGCAGGCATTGAAGAGGAGGCAGGTGATTTTGTGAGAGTTAGTGGGTGCAATGTTTACCCGGGTGTCTGGGGTTGACCGGGTTGGGATAGTTGGGGTCGTTGGAGGGTTGGTCGATTGGGAAGGATAGATGGAGGTGGTTGGGGGGGGGGGTGTTGTAGTGGGTGTGTAGAAGGCCATGGGGAACTAGGGACTGGGAAGAGAGTGGTCTGTCTTTGACTCAGTATTGGCATGGGATGGGTGGTTCAGGTGGTAGCTAAAAGCTTGGAGGGTTGAGGCATGATGATGAGAGGTGGTGGGTAGTACAGAGGTGTCTGGCAAGGTTTTGTTATGGGATGGTGCATGGGGCCTGGGAAAGGGGGGGGTTGAAGGAGAGAGAAGGGGCAATGCTGTCTACAAGGAGGGGGGTAGGAGGGAGGGAGGGAGGGGATGTAGGGGTAGGAGAGGTGGACCGAGAGGTGTAGGGCAGGTGAGGCATGCAGAGTTGAGTTTTGTGCCTTTGGGTTCTGAGGGATTGTGTGAGAGGGTGGGGGTCAGCAGGAAAGGGGTTAGAGATGACGGTTTGGGAAAGGGCAAGACACACCCTGCTCAGTGAAGGAGGTTGCCGGCGTAGGCCAATTGGGGTTGGTCAGTTTGATGGAGATGGTGGTAGGTAGGTGGGTAATGCTTGCTGAGGGAGATGAAGGTAGCACTGGCCAGGGGAAGGGTTAGGTGTAAGCTGTTTCTGCACCCCTGGGATTCCTCTGGGTTGGATCTGGCGAGGGTGTGGAACAGTTTGAGAGTGTTTGTGAGGGAGGTTGTCTGGAGGTTGCTGGGGGACAGGAGGGATGGTTGGGTTGAGGGGAGCTTCCCCTCGTGAGAGATGGTCTGAGGCTGATGGTGTATGGGTTTGTGGCCGAGGGGGCGAGGGACAACAGTGGTGACGAGAGAGGTGCAGGGTGTGCTTCTGAAAGTAGGCGCAACAGTTGAGATGGCAGATGGGCCATGTTTTTTTTGAGCGCCAGAGAGCTTCTCTGCTCTGAGAGGTGGACGCTAGCCAGTGGCATGCTTTGCTAGGGCAAAGGCCTTCTGCTTGGGGGAAGTGGAGAGGGGAAGAGGGGGACAGGGAGGGAATTTCTGGGGTTGAAGGTAACAGTGCAGGGATCAGTTGTTTCTGGCTGTGCCAGAGCGCCCCTTTGGTCTGAGAGTTGGAGGGTCGGCACTGAGAGGATGTGAAAAACTCCTCAGTGAGGGAGGGTAGGAAAGAAGGTTTGGAAGTTGTAGGAGAGCCTGCACCAGTAGTTGGTTGGGTGGTATGTAGTGAGTGACTCAAGGTGGGTCAGGGAGCTCCTCTTGTCAGTGAGGTGGAGGGTGTGCAGTGAGTGGTGGTGGCAACTGTTCGGTATGTGTGGGATTCAAATGGGTGGCTTAGAGGTGACAAGGTTTTGTGGGGTGTGAAGTGGGTTCAAGAAAGAGGGTGGAGAATGTAGGTCGGGTGGGGTGTAAATGGGAATATCTCAGCGCTCTGTATGTGAGGGAATCTGGGTGTGCACACTTCTGTGTTCGGGACAGATGGTGCCTGGTTCAGGTATGAAAAGCGGATGGGATGTGTTCTGGCAGGTCTGAGAGCTTAATCTCTATTCGAGTACAGGGTGTGTGCATGATTCCGAGTTAGTGTTGTAAAGAGCTTGAGAGTGAGGGTGGGTGGTGTTGGATAGCTGTGGTGTATTCTGGAGTTGATGATTCTGGCAGAGTGTGTTAGTGGGTTTCAGACAGAGGGTGGGTGGTGTAGGGCAGTTGTATATTCTGGGGTGCTTGAGAGCTGCTTCTGTAGTGGGAGCGGGGTATGTGTGTGGTGAGTGAGTCTGGGTGAGTGCGGTAGCAATGTACGGGAAGGTGAGGGGGTGGGTATCTAGGTAGTGCATGTGTCTGGCTTGAAAGTATGCTGATCGCCCTGGTTGTGTAAGGGTGTGGCTGGAGGTGGGTGGGTTGGAGGCGGCTGTGATTGAGATCCTAGTGTAGATACAAGGGCTGGATTTGAGAGAGTCTGATTGGTGCGCAAAGATACCCAGAGTTGAGGCAACAGTGGCTAGTGCATCTGGATTGAGGGAGAAGGGCTTTTAAATGGGGGGACAACAGCAAATGCAATAACACATAATTTGGGACACCGGGGTAGAGGGAGAAGGGCCTAAAATGGGGCACAACAGTAAATGCAGTAACACCTAGATTTGAGACACCTGGATACAGGCAGAAGGGCCTAACATGGTGCACAATAGTAAAAGCAGTAACCTCTAGATTTGGGATACCTGAACATAAACTGGGGGTACAACAGTAAATGCAGTAACACCTAGATTTGGGACACCTGGATAGTGGGAGAAGGGCCTAAATGGGTGTGCAATGGTAAATGCAGTAACACCTGGATTTCACATACCTGGACAGAGGGAGAGGGCCAAAAATAGGTGCACAACACTAAATGCAGTAACCCGTAGATCTGTGATACATGGATAGTGGGAGAAGGGTCTAGAATGGGTGTGCAACAGTAATTGCGGTGACACCTCGATAGAGGGAGAAGGGCCTCGAATGTGGGTACAATAAATGCAGCAACACCTAGAAATTGTGGTTTACAAAAACAATCTGCCCAAATGCGAGATATGGCTGACTAACACACTATGGCAAGATGCAATATATGGCTGACTAACTGTAATGAGCAAAGTATGCTTTGCAGGCACATGAACCTGCTGAGCAAACATGCATTGTGCATTAGTGATACAACCTGCTGCTGTAAGATATAGAGCTTATAGTTTATTTGAAGAGTGTACTGAATGCTGCTTACAATGATATACTAGCTAACAGAGGCAGGCATTGAGTGCTTGCAACCTAGCAGTAGTGATTAGACACTAACTAGCAGAATGCAGGGCCTGTAGAGCTTGCTCACTAAGGGTTAATTACAATGCTTGCATTTTGTTCCACTGAGGCACTGTGCTTTTGCAAGCTGCTTCACTGTCCAGGGTAAACAGACACATGGTTGCACAAGAAAAATACGAACTGACTGGGGCACACACTGATAAGGCACATTCCAGCCCAGCACTTCCCAGCAGGGCTGGTCTCTGAGATGGGAGGGAGAGAGAGAATGAGCAGGCTCATGCCTGGCAGGATTTTTCCTAATTCAACAAGTTTCCAAAGGAAGGTTCTGGAAGTTTGCGTCACTCTGATTGACAGGCCTACCCGATAAACGTTTGCACACACCTTGATCGGGAGGGACTCTCTCGTGGGCTTGCATGTGCAGGCGCTTGGGCTTTGATTTGCCCCCAAGCGGCAATTCCTTACTTACCACGTTCTCACTTAAGGGCTGAATGGAGTAGGAGAGTGCTGATCCGAGGGTTACCAACCAGGCCAGTCTTTAAGTTTAACCGGGTTCTGGATGTTGGCTTTAAAGGGACGTAAGACTGTGCACTGTGTAATCTGTTACATGTAACTTGCATTCTTCCCCATTTGTTGCTAAATTGAAGCTCACCTGTTATTTACTCATTGCTTAATAAATGCCAAGTTAATACATTTTGAATTGTTTTCCAGAGTGAGTTCATCGTGATTCACAAGGCTCGAGCTTGCAGGGAGAGGGAGGTGCTATTTGTGTTTGGGCTGGTATCAGGAACAAGGGCACACCCTTTATAGTACACTAACACACTATACCAAGGTGTGAGATATGGCTGACTAACACACTATGGCAAGATGCGAGATATGACTGTCTAACACAATATGGTAAGATGGGAGATAAGGCTGGGTAACACACTATGGCAAGATACGAGATATGGCTGTCTAACACACTATGGCAAGATGCAAGTGAAGTAAAATTACCAGGAATATCCTCAAAGTATATCAGAGCTGCACAGATCAAAGCAGCCTGTTCAGGAAAACGTACTGGCAGAAAAAGCAGCCCTTCCCAGTGAATGCAGGGAGATACCATCCACTTAGAATAAAATGCTGAGCGAATGGCCGATCAGGATGGAAAGTGGAGCGGGAGTGCTGGGATAAGGAAGTTAGGGTTTCTGGCCCAGTAACAACCGCCAGAGAACAAAATGAAGTTAAATTACCCGGAATATCCTTAAAGTATATCAGAGCTCTACAGATCAAAGCATCTGGTTGAGGAAAACGTACTGGCACCCCTTCCTAGTTAGTGCAGGGAGATCCCATCCGCTTGGACTAAAATGCTGGGTGACTGGCCGATCAGGGGGGTAAAGCAGAGCAGGAGTGCTGGGATAAGGAAGTTAGGGTTTCTGGCCCAGTAACACACGGCAGAGGGCAAAATAAAGTTAAATTACCAGGAATATCCTCAAAGTATATCAGAGCTGCACAGATCAAAGCAGCTGGTTCAGGAAAACTTACTGGCAGAAACAGCAGCCCTTCCCAGTGAGTGCAGTGAGATACCGTCCGCTCAGAATAAAATGCTGGGTGACTTTGGCCGATCAGGGGGGTAAAGCGGAGCAGGAGTGCTGGGATAAGGAAGTTAGAGTTTCTGGCCCAGTAACATGTACCGAAGCGCAAGGTATATGTGACTCGTAATCTAAACTATCCGCACATAATCGAAACTATCCGCATGTTGTAATACCTCTTGATCCCTCTCATCATTGTGGCCATCATCCTTAGTCTCAACATGTACATCCCTAATCGCAGTACTGTTGATTCGAAATAAAATATACCCAGCTCTCCATTCATCTGTACCTATTGGCACACTTCTCCCAGTTCTAACGTTACTTGAGTAAGCTCTGCTTCTGCCTTTCAAAGCACTATTTCTAAGTCTCTCTGTGCTTTGTTCTCAGTCTCCGTCTCTAATGGGTTGCGCATGGCATTTTCTGCCAAGGGTTGCGGGACATTGTCATAGGTGGCAGGGGCTCTCTGTCACAGGGCTGCATGGGGCTCATACTGAGGAGGGTGGGGGGAGTATTTTTGTTTGTTTTATTTGCTTATATAGTGCCCCGAACCCAGAGGTATCTGGGCGCGTTCTTTAGGCACAAAGTTACAGTAATATACAGAAACAGTAGGAAGTGCAGTGCAAAATACAATAAAATACAGTGTATGCAAAACTATAAAGGAATATACAAGGTGCTGAAAATATACACATTTTACAGGTTCAAGACATAGTTGAGGTAGAAGCTAGAAACAGGCCCGGGCAACTTGTGGACAGATTATAGTTAAGCTATGGGCATAGTCGGTGGGGTGGCTGGGTCAGGTCACGATATTGAACAGAAGTCCTTAGTTTGATTGCGAGAACAGCCATGTTTTTACTTTGTTTCGGATGGTAAGGAACATGGGTTTGAATCTTAATGCAATAGGTAACTTGTTCCAAGTCTTAGCTGCGAGCACCGGGAAGCTAGATCCTCCTGCTTAGCTAAGTTTGTATTTTGGGATGTTGAGACAGTAGGCATAGTTGGTTCTAGTGGGTCTAGTAGATTCTTTACTGGAGAATTTGTTCATCAAATACTTAGGGGCGGAGTTGTTAAGGCACTTGTGAGCATTATTTAGCAAAACCTGTAGCTCGTGGAGATTCGTTTGGCTGGTGCCCAAATAAAGAGTATTACAGTAGTCTAATGTGGACAGTATGAGAGCTCTTGCAAGGGTGATGCAGCTATTGGGCGTCAAGAAAAGTATACAGGCATTTAAGAGTTTTGCTGTGTAGGCTGTTGAGGATGAGGTGGCCTTGATTTGCCTTTGAAGAGGTAATGCGAAGTCTAAATAGAAGCCTAGGGTTTTTGCTTCATTGTCAACTTTAATGAGGTTGCCATCGATATTGAAGGAGTAGTATTTTGGGCATAACTGGTTAAGTCTTAACTTAGAGTCAATGAGTAGGAGCTCAGTTTTATCGTCGTTAAGACAAAGGCCATGTTTGGCCATCCAGGCCTGTATTTTGCTGAAAACTTTGTTTAGGTATATGGAGTCTGATTGGTGGCTGCCTGACAGAGTGATAAGTATTTGCTTATCATCCCCGTAATTTGTGTATGATATGTCAAGTTCATCTAGATGGTCAAATAGGAGCTTAGTGAATATATTGTAGATGGTGGGGGATACACAAGAGCCCTTTGGGACTCCACATGTGATACGGAAGGGGGCGGCTGAAGCGGTAGGTGAAAACCCCTCATGGATCTGTCTGCCAAGAAGGAATTAACCCAGGCTGCAGCTTTACTGGAGAAGGAGGCAGCAGTAGTGAGGTGGTTGGTTAGGATGTTATGGTCGACTAAATCGAACGCTGCCGATAAGTCTAGTAATAGGAGTAGAGCAGGTTTTCCATTGTCCCTACTCCATAGCCTCATCCATTTGGATTTTCATATCCAAGAGGGCTGATTCTGTCCTATGCTTTGGCCTGAAACCCGATTGTCTGAGGCCTAGGAGATTGTTAGTTTCAAGATGATTTTGAATCTGGATATATGTGGCCTTGTCCAAGATTTTTAGGAGTGTAGGCACAGTGGTGATTGGCTTGAAATTGGTGGGGATATTTGTATCAAGGTTGGGTTGTGGAGGAGCAGTGCAGGAGGCAAAGGACGCATTTATAAAGGAGGTGATAAAAGGGGCAACTTCTTTTGCTCCTTCTTTTCTGATGGAGGCTGGGCATGTGTCTCGTTGGCACCTAGATGTTTTAAGACTTTTAATGATAGACTCAGCCTCTAGTGCAGTGACAGGGGTGAATTTGAATGCTTTGACTAGTTTAGTTGGTGTGGCAAGTTGGGAGCTCGGATCAGTCTGATTGGTGTTTGTGTTACACATTTTTGCAACAGTTGATAGGCTAGATATTTTAGCTACGATCTTTGGTTGCAGTAATATCATATTATTGAGTAGAGCCTTTTGGATGTTGGTACACCAAAGGGCATCTTTTTTTCAAGAGTCAGGCCAGGTGCAGGGAGATTCAAGTTCTTTAAGGATGGTAAAGAGCTCCTTCGAGCTGGATTTGGCATTGGAGATTCTAGGGTTGTAGGTTTTCCTTTTTGTTTCTAAAATGGCCATTTTGTAGGTAGTAGAGGCAGTTATAAATGTATTCTTATTCTGCGTGGAAGTTTTTTTTTTCTCTAGGGCACCTCTACGTCTTTTGGCTTTGCGTAATGTTTTTAATTCTGAGGTGAACCATTTATTAATGTGTGCTGGGGGTTTAGCTTTCCTTAATCTGAGTGGGGCTAGTTGGTCAAGGGCCTTCAGTAGATTTTGATTATGTAGTTTTACCATTGTGAAGGGGTCTGAGTCGGGTGGCAACTGTTGGTGTGTGATAGGTTGAAGTAGGGGGAGCATGCTTTCTAATGAGATTAGTCGATTATTCCTAGTTAGAGGGCAGGGCTTGGAAGCCCTGGGGGGACACTTGTTTGGGGTCATTGATTTCAAAGGAGATGACATTGTTGTCTGATCATGCACAAGGTGAGTTGGCAAGGATTTTAGTATTGCAGTTAAAGTCTGCTACCCAATCTAGAATTCTGCCTTTGCATTGTGTGGGGTTGGTAATCCGCAGAGAGAAACCTAATTCTGAGATGGTACTTTGGATGGCTGAGGTGTTGGTGTCTGAGTTTTTGTAAAGTCTGAGGTTTAAATCACCTAAGAGCAAGATTTGTGAGTTGGGTTTTGTGTTTAGGGAGAGGAGGCCAGTTATGTCTTCCTCAAAGGAGGATAGTGGGCCTGGAGGTCTGTATAGGATGTGAATAAGAGTGTCCGCTCTGACGAAAGAGGAAGTTTCACTGAGAGGAGTTCGCCAGAGAGGAGTTCTCCAGAGAGGAAACATGTGCTGTCCGCTTCGCTGATGGCCAGGGTGTTTTTGGCAATAATGGCTACCCCACTACCCCTCGTAGTAGTTCTATCGGATCTGATGTTATATTCATTGGGGACTGCTAGCATAAGAACTGGACCTGCAGCAGGGTGGAGCCATGTTTGAGTGACCGCTAGAAAATCTAGATTGTTGGCGGTGATGAGATCAGAGCTATCTAGGGCATGATAGCATCTATATGCATCATGCATCTTGCATTGATAAGGTCCCCCTTGATGGTGGCAGCTTCAGGTTGAAGAGGTAGTGTAGGGGCATTAGGCATGAGAGTTGTTGGTGGGGGTAGTAGAGGAGTGTGAGGGCATTTGGTGGCATTGCTAGGGCCATTGACCCTAGAGGTCTTGAATTGAGCACAGGACTTAGTTGTAGTTGTAGAACGATAACTGAGTCTTTTGTTTCTGTAGGCAGGCCGAGCAAGGTAAGAACGGGGTGTTGAAAGCGGCATGCATGGAGGGGCTGTGGATCGGGTGTAGGTGAGAATATGAGTTGTGGTGCAAGATGCCTAGGTCCTGTTGAGCTATAACAGGCGTGTGCCTACAGCTCATTAATATATCTATGGTAGTAATAGAGTGCAGAATGATCAAAGGCTCGAAATGGAGGATGCTCCAATACATATAAAAGGCACTCCACAAGGGCACCATAGGGATGGAGGAGCACTAGTTCTTGATGAGGTGCTGACTTAATGAATAAGTGGTAGCGTGGTGTATGTAATATCAAGGTCAGGTAGGTACAATTCACAGTAGCAAGGGAGGCTAACAGCGATATACAGATGCAATACACAGTGGTGGTGTGGGCTAAATGTGGTATTCAGGAATGACATGCAGTATCAGGCTAGATGTAGCAACCAGAAATGGCACACAATATCAAAGCAGGAAAAATATGGTATTCAGAAATAGTACACAGTATCAGGGTAGACTGGATATGACTTTCAGTATAGCATGCAATATCAGCTAGGCTAAATGTGGCATACAGGAGTGGCAGGTAATCAGAAATAGCATGTACTGTCTATGCAGGCTAGATGAGGCATACAGGAGTAGCGCATAGTAACACGGCTAACTAGATATAGCATATAGAGATAGCACACAGTATTAGGGAGGTAAGATGTGGCATACAGGCGTAGATCACAGTATCGGAGCAAGCAAGATATAATATTCAGGGATGACACGCCGTATCAGGGCAGGCCATGTGAGGCGCGTTCTAGGTTACCGAACAATATCAGGCATGCTAGATATGGTATGCAAAATGAGACATAGTATCAGGCGGCTAGAAGTGGCATACAGGAACAACATACCGTATTACGATTGGCTAAGTATGTCACACAATGTTGGAACAGGCAGGAGTAAAATGACCAAACCCCTCTGCCAAGAAAGTCAACTGTTCAAAATGCAATGACCACTTGCACCATACCACACTTCAATTCAGATATTCTATTGACAGTCACATTGACTCAATAAATAACCCAGTCAATTTCCAAGTTATGTATATGCTGACTTTACATGACAGCCATCATGGGCACTTGTTCTATATGACCAGTTGCCATCGACCACCACATGGAAAAGTAGTGGCTGTTCTTTTTACTCAATTACTCTATTCCATTAGGCAGGCACACACAGGCATGCACACACGCACATAGGCACACACACTATCTCTATCTCTCTCTCTCTCTCTCTCGCTCTCTCTCTCTCTCTCTCCCTCTCTCTCTCTATCTCTCTCTCTCTCTCTCTCTCTCTCTCTCTCTCTCTCTCTTTCTCTCTCTTTCTCTTTCTCCCCCTTTCTCCCCCCCGACCCCTCTAATTATTTTCTCCCACATAGGTGCACTTACATCTACGCATTCTCCTCCCGAGCTCCTCTGATACAGGGTCCCATCAACCGGTCTGCACAACTGATGTCAGCGCCCTACTTCAAGGGGCAGGCAGGCCTTCTGGCAACACAGCGCTGGCGCACCTCTTCAAGTCGTGCATGGGGGACTGGTCACTGCAGATGGGCGACACACTGCAGGATTCTTGGCTGGGACACCCCCAACCTCACAGAGACTGGGATCACATCAGGCTCACCAAATTGTAAAGAGAACAGTAACCCAAAACCCAAACGATAAAAAAGAATCCAAAAGATCAAATAATCACTGCACCTCTTTGCAAGGGAAAACAAGGTTTATTAGATGCAAAAAAGGTCTCGGACTGTACCTTAGAACCAAACTGACACATGGCTTGTTACACACCAAGAAGTTACAGATTATATAGTGGAAAACTGCAAATCTGCATACATAGTTTACAATGTTATCCCACCACCCTCATTGGCTACCACCTATAGAACATGCTAATACCACCCCCATACTCCCTTGACCAATTGGCCACACCTTATCTAAATCCATTCCTGTAGACAGGTGGCCCACTACATTGTCACTATTAGATTCAGGTACGGGATTGGTTAATGAGGATATTGAGACACTAATAAATCGTGACCATCACATGATGTGCACCCCTCCGATTCAGACACAATCAAAATAAATTGCTGAGGCCATTTTTCCTGAATAAGACAAAAGGCCTTCTCATTATACCAGATGCCGTGGTGCACACAAGCTGCACCCCAACCATTTACTAAATTTATTGGCATCACCTCTGCTGCTCCTGTCCCAAATCACTGAATGTTCCAGACATGGCTCCCCCGCCTTATCTCCTTTAAACCCCAGGTGCCCAGTAATGTTGTGACTGTTGCAACGCTCTTGAGTCTAAATTTCAGGGATTTATTTGCTTTTGTTGTGTGTCTACTTGTAATTCAAATGGGCTAACCGCTCCATGGGTGGGGGCAGTAGTGCACTAAATCTTTGCCTGGCCTCTTGGCATGACAAAACCTCATGCCCTATTTTCATTAATTTGTCCGTCAAAGGGTGCATCCCTACCTGCTCTCCCCACATTCCATTCCCACCACGTGCAGGCCCTGTGGCTGGATACAATTAGCGCTTATCTGTGCACTGTGGGTGCCCTGACCTCATCTTCTCTCCTGGGGGACGGAACAGGGATTTGTCTGAGCTAAATGGAGCCAGAGCTCCACATCAAAGCTTGCATTCTATTCTGTTCATTGTGTACTAGGCCTTAAAATCGATTTGGCGGCACACCTGACATGTTAACACACTGATGTTGAGGAGCAGCTATATACATCCGCAGGAGATCGCGCCCCGCTACCTCCCCTGTATTGGAGACATCAGATCATGCCTTGCCTGACACCAGCTATCGTACCAATACCGCAGCAAGTATTTGGAAGAAGATATCCATTGAGAAAACCCTATCGAATGGACCCCCGAGTTGATGACAACCTACAGGAGGAACTCCTTAAGAAATACGAGAAATAGCTGATGGCGACATTAGAAAGTGTGCACGACATCCCGAGACACTGAATGAAGATGATGTATGGATTCTAGAGGACAAATGACGAAAAAAAAAAATCAAGCAAACTGTCAAAATGGAAAAGACGAAGATTACACGTTAACAAAGTGCTGCAGAAAACAGAAGTGCAATCAATGTACAGATGCTGAAACGTAAGATAGATCAAGTCATCGTATAGGCTAGCTATGAGTAGTGAATAGAATGCAGGCAAAGCTGTCATTGTATAGAAACTGGACATTGGTATCATGAAATAGTAAGCCAAAAACCATGAAAGGGGAACTAAAAGCTATGTTGCAGTGGAAAAACCGGCTGCTGAAGCTGCATTGCCAGGCTGTCTAACCTAAGGTCAAGATCCTAGAAATCGAGGTCAGCTATCTACTTTGAAGAGAATGAGTGTGTGGAGGATGAATCTTCTCAGGTTAAGGTGAAAGGAGGAACACAAAGGATACCAAGTTTTAATTCATTTAAAGCATTTAAAAGCTGCGGAATGGACCAAATTGTGGTCTCTTGTCACGTGAACTTGGAGTTGCAGACACAATAGCGAGTGCCCTCACTCCCATGCATTTCCAGGACGACAATACTCTGCAAGGCCAAGTACAAAGACAATTTCATGGCAGAAGGCATGGGTGATGAGAGAATTTGGGCTCATTGGCTGGTGAGGTAGCTTAATGTCCTATCTCCCTGCACCTAGGTCTTGGCTAGCGTGCTGCTAAATGAACCGAATGTTCCAGACATGGCACAAGCATGCCAACTAATTGTATTAGTCCATATAATTAAGGACCTCATAGTTGAGAAGACCAATGATACACGATCTAACTAGTGTTTCTGAAATTACATGTTTGAAGAGGTAGGCATAAGTTATTCACCGGATAAAGGACAGCCAATAACAATCCTAGCTCCTATATGATTGTATATCTAGATGTCTCCCTTAACCAAACCCGACCCTTGATAGCTTTTTTACTATTGCCACGTAGTATGACGTCACTCTGATGCATAATGAAGTATATGAAGTGTATTTTCTGTGGAAATCATTGAGAGACTGAGCGTACGTCCATTGATGTTCCTTGTAACCTCCCTGTTTTAGATGATTGTTAATAAAACAGTGACTTGCCATCTTCTTGAGTTTGTCTGGTTATTTGGACTCAGAATTATTCTGCTGTAATCCGATCCATTACCATATGAACATTCCAAGGGCCATAAGCTCACGGGGTAGCAGTGCGGATGGTTTCAGATCTAAACTAGTTTGACTTCAGAGTTTCGGACGATCGAGCATCCTCTGCCATTAGCTGGAAGATCGTGGAGTTTCCTGTGGAAAGCGGGCGATAGAAGTAAACTTGCAAGAAAAATCTAGACTGTGGGCTGGCCCCTTTTTGAAGAAATTCCTGTTCGATTTCCACGGGTGCTCCGCAGACAGAAGACAAAGTGGTCGGGTTGGACGAGGGGTTGATACCGAAGGACTCGAGTTGATTAACAGATGTAAGTAGACTGAGGGCAATGGCAATATAAAGGTCCGGGATTGTGATATTTTTGGGTAACGGGACATTTTGTGTGGGTAAAGGAACGCCTAAGTAATCCTATTTCAAGGGAGATAGAAGAAGACGTCTCAAATTCCAGTCGGAATGTTAAGAGAGAGAATACGCACAGTCAGGACTGTGTAAGGTGACGTTTTAAACCCTGCATGGGGTAACATAATTGGAGGCGGGGAGGGAATGCCTCTTACTATAAATGATTATAGGGAAAGGGAAGGTGATCACAAAAATTATTAATGTGTGTTGTGTTGTTGTTTTAAGTATTATTTGAAGTATGAAGTCTTGAGAGGCATTGAGCTGTGAAGGTTGGAAGTGATGTTGTTTTAAGTTAGTGTAGTAAACGATTGGCGCCAATTAAAAGGTAGATAGGTTGTTGAAGCAAAAGCGTATTGAGCGGTGATTGATGGTGCATGCTCATATTTATTGTTTTGATATTAAAAAGTGTTGAAGCGATAAGCTTTGAAATAGGTAGAGGGTTATTAACAATATGGTAAATATTGACAGTCAATTGCTACTTGTTATTATGGAGGACACTCCTCTCATGCACCTTTGTAAAACATTACCAAGATATGCGCTCAAGCTCAAACAGTACAATGCAGAATGGGTAAAGGGCACAGCTGATAAAATGTCCATGCCATGGCCACAAGGGGAATCATTATCAAAGGAGGTATTACAACACATCACCATATATGTGCACACCGCGTACACAGGAAAGAAATTGGAGAAAAGACTGGCAGTTTTAGAACTTTGGAAAATGCAACAAGAAGAGAAAGAAGACCCAGTACAGAAGGAGTGGATGCTTAATCAGCATAAAGGGGAGGGTTTTAAGCCCTCAGCTCCTCTTACTACTTCCGAGATTGAGCGTAGATGCAGAGGAGATAGGAGTTTATCTTTTAAAGGAATTAAAAGCAACCGTGGGTTATAGTAACCAAACGTATGAACCCCCGCTTATAGTAGTGATGACAGTCCAGAAGAGAGCAAAAGGAAGGAAGATGCTTCTAAGTTCGTACGAGATAAAGAAGAAAGAAGCGAGAGATCGAATATATTAACAGAAATAGACATAAATTAAGAAATGGAAGGGAGAAAAGATAGTGCTGATGAGATAATGCTCGTACAGAACGAATGGATGAGAGGGCAGATATTACTCAAGTTAGATTGAAAAAGCATTCAGGAGGTTAGGCAAAGGGAAGATAAGGACGAACAAGAAAAGAACGATAGGGAACGAGAAAAGTGGTTGAGGGAGGATGAGCAAGGAAGAAAAAGCAGGGATCGACAGGAACGTATATAGAGAAGAACAAGAAAAAGACAAAAAGCGTGCAGAGGAACAAAGGAAGTATGACACTAGAAAGAAAGATAGAAGAAAGGGATGGGAGAGAAAGAGAGAGGAGGAAGAATAAGTGAAGGAAAAAAGGTTACAGAGGAGGAGAGAAGAACAAAGACAGGAAATGAGAAGGGAAGAACAGAGGCAAGAAGAAGATAGGGAAAGAAGAGATGTAAGAAGGAGAAGGGAAGTGAACAAAGAAACAAAACAGAATAGAAGGCAGCAAGGTCTTGATGCTAGTCTCGTTCTTAAAGAATGAGTAAGACCAAGCGATGGAATACAGGGGCAGTGGGACACGATAAACAAAGTTCTCCCGATGAGAGAAATGACTCAAGAAACACCTAAAGTAGCACAGGAAGAGGAAAGATATGATGCAGAAAGTATTTGAGAAATGATTGATAAAATATATCAGCAAATAAGGTAGAAACCGAGGAAACAAGCAACAAAATGGACATCCTTTAAGAGGGGGGACAGCTTATCCACCACCATACAGCACACAAACAAGAGAGGGCTTTGCCCAGGATCGCACATCCTATTAGATATACGTGCCACAAGCACAACAGGCACAGCATCAGGGGTCAGTGCAAATGCACCCACCGCAAGGGCAATTGCAACAAGCATCTATATAAACACAACAGAATACGAACACAGGGCGAATACTAACAACTAGGATAAAGGGTGACACTGTGGTAGAAGGGAACCCTTTTACGGGAACAGGGATGAATTTGTACCCTCAATAGGACAGCTCACACGGTGACTTTATGTGTTCTGTAATATCCGTGACACCAGAGCAACCAAGGGTTGATGTGACGATAGGAGGCAAATCCTTTTCTTTTCTTGTAGACAATGGGGCAACTCGCTCTTGTATAAGGGAGGGAACATATCCAATGTCAGGTATTCCCATTAATGCTCAAGGATTCTCTGAAGCTATGAATTTAGTTCCTTTTACTGATAAATGACCTGTTTCTATAGGGGAATGTGACAAACGCCAGCTAACATTTTGGATAGAAATTTAATGACGAAACTTAACATGACGATTTCATTCACTGATCAAGGAATAGCGTGCACCACTCCAGTAATACACTATTTAAATGTAGGAGAGTTTATACTGGCATTTACAGGACAAGTGGCTCTGCGAGGAATCCCGGTATCTCCAAAAGTTTTCATGTATGGGATTAACATTTTATTAACATGGCTACCTGGATTAGTAGGGAAGATTGTGAGGATACCTGATGAGTTTTATTTAGACCACAATTACCTATGGATGAGGAAGAAGGGCAGATTATTCCTATAGAATTGGAAGCAGCTATAGTATGAGGGGAAATAGCAATGCTTGAAGGAGTAGATGATGAAGGCAGAGCATGGAGGACATTGATAGCTCTTGAGGAGGGTTACAGATTGACTGACCTAACAGATGAAGATATGTTCAGAGATGAACGTTCTAGACGATGAGGTAGTGTTTTTCATAAGCCTTACACACTGGATAAAGATTGAGAAAAGGGAAGTCCCACAGCGAATGGCAATAATGCGGCAACAACCAGCGTTTTTCAGGAAGATCTAGAAAAGGTGTCACATATCCTTGGGGGAGGGGAGGAGAGGACAGGGGAGGGGAGGACAGGAGAGGACAGGAGAGGACAGGAGAGGAGAGGAGAGGACAGGACAGGAGAGGAGAGGAGGAATGTAACAAGCAACTATTGGACTAGGCCTGACAACATTTCTGGTAGTGCTGGAGAGTGACAAGGTGTGGGGGAGTCAGAGAGGAGGGAGAGGAACAAACAAGCGACTATCGTACTATGTCTGATGACATTTCAGATAGGGTAAGTGCATAGAATATAGTGAGGGGAGAGGGAGGAGGAAGAGGGGAGAGGATAGAGGGAAAAAGACAGGGAGAGGGAGAGAAGACTGAGAAGCAGTGAGTGTGGTGAAAGAGAAGAAGAAGCCATCTGGTGAAATACAGTGTTATACAGCACATAAGCAAGTGGAGAGAGAGCACATCAAGTTGCAGAGGTCAATATTGAACACATAATGTTGCAAGAGATGAGCAAGTGCAAGCCAGAATTCAAGTCGTAGATGGGCACAGCATGATCACCATGATTACGTGATGCTTAAGGAAGTCCAGCATGAGAAGGATGAGATTCGAGATGGGTGAACCAACACAAGTTATATGAGTCCAAAAAGTCAAATCAAAGTATCAGCAACAAGGCGGTGATGGTGTCACCATAATGTGTCAATACAAACTCCCACAATGGGGAGGGAGGGATTCTTGATGCAGGGGGGATAGCAGGAGAGGGCTCCCTTGGGGAAGGGGGCAGCAAGAACATGAATTCAAGCCATACAACCGGTGGAGGACAACGAAATACAAGAGGCAGGCATCACATGCATACATCAGGGGTGGCATCACATGCATACATCAGGTGGGGACAGGGGGGGCATCACATGCATACAACAGGGGGAGAGGATGGAACATCACATGCATAGAGCGGGGGCAATGAATAACAAGAGGCAGGCATGCAGGTATCACATGCATACAACAGGGGGGAAGAGTGGGGCATCACATGCACACAACACGGGGGACAATGAAATACAAGAGGCAGGCATACAGGTATCACATGCATACACAGGGGGGTTAGAGGGGCATCACATGCATACACCAGGGGGAACAACGAAATACAATAGAATGGGGGGATGACAAAATACAAGAGGCAGGCATATAGGCATCACAGGCATATACAACAAGGGGGCATCACATGCATACAACAGGGGGGAACGGGGCATTACATGCATAGAACAGGGGGGACAACGAAATACAAGAGGCAGGCAGTGTTACGGTAGCAGACGGGGAGCTGACAGGGTCTTCGCTGTGGGCCTTAGTGGATTGGGCTGGTTCATGCCTCCAGGTGCCATCAATTGGCTAAAGAAGAAACACAGGTAGCCAATTGATGGGGTCTCAGGCCCAAGATGCAAGGGGAGTCCAGTAAAGGTGAAGCCATCTTGGAAGGGAACAAGGGGGCATCATGACCAGGCCATCCTTTGCAAAATAAAACTTTCTTTCAGCAACAAGCCACAATTGTGGGGAGGTCACACCATGCAGGGCACCCTATCGAAGCACAACATGATAAAATGACACGTGCTTCCTTACAGATACAGCAACGTGAAACACACAATGAAAATGCTGGATTGAATGAAGTAACCAGATAAATTGCTTTTTTGATGGTACGGGGGGCCAGGGGCGATGCTGCATAAACCACAAGACTTACCTTTTTCTTTTTTTGCAGCATGCCATCCAATTGTAGTAGGCTTCAAGGATGCAGCGCCAGAGTACAGATCAGCTGTGGAGCCCAGTATCCTATGTCCCAAGAAGTTAAGCTTTTTCAGCATTGATGAATCAGGGAATCCTAGTGCCATTGGAGTCTCTGTGCAATACCGCAATGTATCCGATTAAGAAATCTAAAAGGGCGGGTTGTGGAGATTTATCCAGGACTTGTGCCCTCTTAATCAGATTGTAGAAGCAGAGTTTCCATTAGTTCCTAATCCTGCGACAATATTGTGTAGCATCCCAGTTGAAGCTAAGTATTTCACGGCGATCGATTTGAAAAATACGTTTTTCTCAATCCTGTTGCACAAAGACTCACAGGACCTTACTTCCTTTACGTTTAGACAAAAGAGACTACACCCTACTAATTTACCCCAAGGGTACTGTGAGTCCCTGTCAAGCTTTAACAGGGTCCTACAGATGGATCTAGGCAACATTGGACTCAAGAGTACGGTAATTCAGTACGTAGATGACATATTAATCTGCAGTGAAACAGAGGATGAATATAGACAAGACTCTGTCCAGTTAATGGCTGTATTGGCAGACAAGGTATACAAGGTAGACAAGGTAGACGAGGAGAAATTATAGTATTGCCAGGAAGAGGCATTGTACGTAGGCCAGTTAATTTCGCATGAAGGAAAGAAAGTGACACCTGAAAGACCTGAGGCTATCATGAAGACACAAAACCAAATATAGTGAGGCAAATGCAGAAGTTTCTGGGTTTATGCATTTATTGCAGGGCCTGGGTGTTCGACTACAGCACATACACCAAACCTATTTTGCAAGCACTTAAGAAAACCCAAGTTGGTAAGGAAGGATTTGAGGAATTAAAAAGAGCAATCTGTACAGCTCCAGTTTTAGGAATTCCCACTTATAGCAAAGAATGTAATTTGTTGTGACACCCCAACTGGTCAGTAATGAGAGCAGTACTCACACAGAGAACCACATTAGGGTATAAATCTTTGGTGTATTACATTGGGATTCTAGATCCAGTTATGAGAGGACATTTTCCATGCGAACAATCTTTGGCTGCTGCTACATTTGCAATTGAGAAGTCCACAAGTATTACCAAGGGCTGTTCCATGACTGTACATGGAGCATGCCTTATTTGCCATTCTAGAGAAACCCAATAGTACTTTGACATTACAAAGAGCATGTTACGCTCACCTGGTCCCTGAGGAGGCATTGGGGCACGGTTGCAGCCCTCCCTGAACGTGAATCATCCCCTTCAGGCCTCTCCCTCAGTAGAAAAGCTGTGAGCGGTGGTACGTGGTGATACTGCTCCTGCATGGAGATAAGAGTGTGTGAGTGTGCCAATCTGTGATTGTTGTACCTCTCAAACCCTTGACACCAAAGTACGGTTTCTGTAAGCATAAGCCGGCCCATAAAGCTCACCTGTGAATTATGGAAGATAAGCTCTCCGTCCTGCTACTTCTGGCAGGGGCGCGTCGAATGGGATCTAGTTCCTTCACTGATCCCTGATAAGGATTAGTCTAGTCCTGCTGCGACTATGCTTCTCCTTAAGATTGGTAAATCTTTCTTGAGCTCTTGTTATGCTGTTTGTTCTGTTTAATATCTTTATATGTTGCTCCTATTTATGCCAGCAATAATGTCTATCTTCTGTTTTCTTCCTTAGATGGAAATGCAGCCTCAATGCAGCTGTGAGACGCGAGGCGCGGCCGGATGGAGATAGTTGCTACCGCAATGTTCGACAGCAGGTAAGTGATGGTTTAAGGAAAGCGCGAAGTATGGCGAAGTATGGGGAAGCGCAACCTAAAACTGACTGTTTTTTTTATGTCTAACCATGTCTAACCATGTCTTCTGTTTTTCCTTGCAGGTGCTGCTGTCAACGGTGGAGCGTGTCGTGCTGTGGTGCCAAGACGAAGATTTCAGCGTTCCGGAAAGTGTAAAGATGAATACTTGGTTCACCGAAGAGATGTACAGGTAAAAACAGCTTCCTTCAGTTGGTAATTATGCTGGCAGGAAGCCGGATGTCCAGAAATCAGGATCTTCAAAGGTAAGTCTGACCACAGGCGACGGTGAATACACATAGGGCTGCTTAATGGATGGAATGTTCAAGGTTAATGCATTCTGCTTAATGGATGGCATGTTCAAGGTTAATACATCTGAAGTACTATGTCCATAATAAAAGCTTTTTGGTGTTAAATGGATGTTCTTGTTTACTTTTGTTCATGAGCCTGGTGCCAAAGGCGCCATGACAGTGTCCACCTAGGTCTCCTGTGCATGCAACCCCTGCATGCCTGTGCCCTTGACTTCATGACCATGACAGCACCCCCCCTCAAGGGCCCTCTCAAGGGTGGTTCTCCTCCCGGTCCTGGTTTGGTGGATTATTGTGATGGAACTGTCTGATTAAACGCGGAGCATGGATTTGTTCACTGGGTTCCCAAGTTCGGTCTTGAGGTCCGTAACCGTTCCAGTCAATTGGGTAATACAATTTTGATCGAACCACCTTGGAGTCCAGGATGGAGTTGACTTCATATTCTGGTTCTCCATCTATTACTTTGGGCTCTGCCAGAGATCTAAGCCGTGTATTGGACTTCATTGATTTGAGGAGGGAGACATGAAATACGGGGTGAATTTTCATGTGAAATGGTAACTCCAATTTCATGGCGACAGGATTGATTATGGACTTTATAGTATAGAGGCCCAAGTATCTTGGGCGGAAAGCTGTTGGCCCCTTCAGGGGAATTTATTTGGATGTTAACCACACATTTTCTACAATCTGGTAGGCAGGAGCTTCCTTCTGATGTCGATCAGCAAACAGTTTTTGTCTTTCCTTAGCCTTTGTCAGATGCTCTGTCGCCTCCTTCAGAACCTGAGTGATGGTTTTATGCAAGTTTTCTATGGCTGGCATCTCCAGGGTATTGGGTGGATCAAATACTGATGTCCTCGGATGTCTTCCGTGCACAGTGTAGAATGGAATTTGCGATGTGCTTGTGTGAACTGAGTTGTTGTATGCATACTCTGCTATCCAGAGTATATATTTACAAGAATCCTCGGACTGTTGCAACATACACCTGAGATATTGCTCTAAAGTTTGATTGGTTCATTCAGTTTGCCCATCAGTTTGAGGGTGATGGCTTGTGGACAACGTAGATTGATTTTGGCAATCATACAACACTTTCTCCAAAGGGCAGAAATAAATTGCGTTCCGCGATCAGATACTAATATTGACAGAAATCCATGCAATCTAACAATTTGCTCTAGGAAAACAGAAGCGAGAGTTGACGCAGTTGGGAGTCCCTTCAGAGGGATGAAATGGGCCATTTTGGAGAATAAATCCACAACGACTAATATGGTGTTCTATCCATTGCAGGGTGGAAGATCCGTGATGAAGTCCATAGACAGGGTATCCCAAGGTACTGGCGGTACTGTTAGGGGATGTAGTAAGCCAGCGGGGTTCTGTTTCTGAGACTTGTGTTGTGCACAGACACCACAGGTTTCAATAAATTGGGCAATGTCTTTTCACCAGGTTGGCCACCAGTAGTTTTGTTTTACCTTAGCCTGAGTTTTGGCTATTCTTGGGTGTCGTTCCACTAATGAATCGTCGTAATTTGTGATGATTTGCTTTTGCAGTTCTTGGTCTTAGACATATAATCGTCCTTGGAAATACGGTAGATTGTCTTTGATGGTGTACTGATCACCTTTTAACAGCCATTCCTGTTGTGTGATTGATCCATCGGGATTGCAAACTGGTTCTTTGGTCATCCACACACGTGGTGGCAGCTATTCTGGTTTGAATCCTTTCCTCAGGAATTACGACCACAGGGCCGAATGCTGTAAAAGCCTCTTTTTCTTCACTTATGCGTGATAGAGCATCTGCTTTCCCATTGCGTACTCCAGGTCTATAAGTGATAATAAAATCGTATTCCGCGAAAAAGATAGGCCAACAAAGTTGACACGAGAATTGTGCTTTGGCGGTTTTCAAGTATTGCAAGTTACGGTGGTCCGTGATGACAGTGACTGTATGTCTTGCCCCACGAAGGTAATGTCTCCAGGCCTTGAATGCTGCTTTAATCACCAGTAATTCCTTATCTGTGATTGCGTAGTTCAATTCGGGGGTTGAAAATATGTGGGACCAGAATGCGATGGGGTGTAGTTGTCCTGTTTCAGGGTCTCGTTGTGACAATACTGCTCCCATGGAAATTTTTGAAGCATCTGTCTCAACTATGTAAGGTAGGTCTGGTCGTGGGTGTTGAAGGACTGGTGCTGTAGTGAATGCTAGTTTCAACTTCTGGAAGGCTTCTTCAGCTTCCGTCGACCAATGGAACTTTTGATTTTTCTTTAACAAGGAGGTAATTGGATTTGAAATTTGTGAAAACCCAGGTATAAACCGACGGTAAAAGTTGGCAAATCCGAGCACGCTTTGCGCTCCTTTTGTGGATGTTGGAGAGGGCCATTGGAGGATTGCATCCACCTTTCGTGTATCCATACGTACGCCTTGTGGTGTGAGCATGAAACCGAGAATCTCGACCTCGGGTTACATGGAAAAAACATTTTTCCAACTTGGCATACAATTGGTGTTGTCGAAGCTGCTCTAAGACTGCCCGTACATGGCCTGCATGTTCTTCCATGGAATTTGAGTAGATAAGAATGTTGTCAATGTAAACAAGAGCACAAACATCCAGTAGTTCACAGAGTACATCATTCATAAAGAATTGGAACGCAGCAGGGGCATTGCATAGCCCGAAGGGCATGACTTGATATTCAAAGAGGCCGTACTTCCAGTCGTCTCGCTCTTTTACTCTTACAAGATGGTATGCTCCTCTTAAATCCAGTTTGGTGTAGATTTGAGCATGTTTCACTTGGTACAGGAGCTCTGGTATAAGTGGTAAAGGATATTGATTTTTTATGTGATCTGATTGATGGCTCTATAGTCGATGCAAGTTCTTAAGTCCCCCTCCTTTTTAGGCACGAAGAATACGTGCGAGGAGGCAGGTGACTTGGATGGGCGAATGAAACCGTTCACCAGTTACTAATCCAGGTAAGTTCTAAAATGATAATTTTCCTGTTCTGTTAGAGCGTAAATTTGGCTGCAAGGGATCTCGACTCCGGGTACAAGATCTATTTGACAATCGTAGGGTCTGTGCGGGGGCAGAACGTTGGCTTGCTCTTTTTTGAAGACATCCTGGTAATCTTGGCATTCAAGCGGTAAGGAGCTGATGAGGCCCAACACGATTCCTTTCTTCGGTTTCAGATTGCTGTCATATTTTTTGTAACATGTGTCTGCACAATCATGAGGAAATGCCAGAACTCGTTTTCGTCATGTGATCCTAGGATTGAGGGTCTCCAGCCAGGGCATTCCCAATATCATCTGGAACTGAGGAGCACCAAGGAGAATTAAAGTAATGTCCTCTTGATGCCCGTCCTGACACAGAAGCTTGACTTTCTCGGTGTATTGTGTCACCGGGCCGGATGATAGCTGAGAACCATCCACAGCAGTGACGTTTTCCGATTTCTGCTTCTGTCAGAGAGAAAGGCCTATTCGGAGAGCCAAATATTGGTCAATGTAGTTACCCACAGCTCCAAAATCAATATATTTATTTTTGATGGTTGCTTGTGATTCACCAAAAGCACTGGAAGGACTAGATGTGAGGTCTGTACGGATTCCTTTTTCATGCTCGACAAGCGGACCCCTACACTTGCCAGGCATTGGCGTTTCCCGAGTTCTGTTGTTGTTCTTCATCAGTTTTGTCTGTTGCCCCAACCGTTTTCTTGGGTGGTTTTACCAGGCAGTCAAGGAGGAAGTGACCTGCTTGTCCACATATAAGCAAAGCTGTTGTCTTCTTTTTTCCCTTTCTGCTTTGGTAAGGGGACTTCGTAATCCACCAATTTGCATTGGCTCAGACTGCTCATGTGGTTTAGTCTGATTCTCACGAGGTCGTACATAAACTGACCGTCCCTCTGATCTAGCTCAATCCATTTTCTGATTCTGCAACCTATGATCGAATTCCACTGTCTGGTCTATGTAGTAGGTACACCTCTCAGGGGGACTCACCACTTGCGTCAAAACATCCTTAAGTTCTCCCCGTAACCCTTGGTAAAAGAGTGTAGTCCTCTTCTCTTCTGGCCAGTTGGTCTGGGCTATGAGATGATTGAAGTTTGCAATATAGATTAATAGATCTTGACTCTCTTGTCTGAGTGACAATAACTCGTTGTCCAGAGCTTGTCCTTGAGTATGACGGGCAAACAATTTCTCCATCTCATGTTGGAAATTCCCAAAGTTTCGGAGTAAAGGGTCATCTTGGTTTACCAAAGGTACAGACCAGTCTGCCGCACTACTTCCTAAATTCGAGAGTACAAACGCCACTTTGCCTTGGTCATTAGGAAAGGCTCCTGGTCAGCACAAGAAATGAAGGCGACACTGGTTCATAAATACAGCAAACTTGTTTGGGTCGTTGATGAAGTGTTCAGGAGGGGCTAGAGGCACTGCTCCTCCAAGAACCACCTGAACTGGTGTTGATTTTTATGTGGAAGAATGAGTAGAATGGGTCACTCCAGGCAGTGGAACCTGTCCTACTTGTGCTTGTAGCATTTGTCTTGCCAATTCGTCAGTTCTTTCTCGAGTTACAATAAGATCCCTCCGTAATGCATTGGTTTCCTGTCTTGAAGCATGTACTTAAGCCCATAATTCCCCTAGTAAGAGGGCTAAGTGATCTGTTTCTGAAGTTTCCATAAAGCCCAGGCAGAGAGTATTAGAGGCATTGCGTTCTGTTATGCTCATCTGGTCTCTGCGGACACGTTGGGGGCACGGTTGCAGCCCTCCCTGAACTTCAATCACCCCCTTCTGGGCTCTCCCTCAGTAGAAAAGCTGTGAGCGGTGGTACGTGGTGATACTGCTCCAGCATGGAGATAAGAGTGTATGAGTGCGCCAAGTACAGTTTCTGTGAGCATACACCAGCCCATAAAGCTCACATGTGAATTATGGAAGATAAGCTCTCTGTCCTGCTACTTCTGGCAGGGGTGCGTCGAATGGGATCTACTTCCTTCACTGATCCCTGATAAGGATTAGTCCAGTCCAGCTGCGACTATGCTTCTCCTTATGATTGATAAGTCTTTCTTGAGCTCTTGTGATGCTGTTCGTTCTGTTTAATGTCTTTATATGTTGCTCCTATTTATGCCCGCAATAATGTTTCTCTTCTATTTTCTTCCCTTAGATGGAAATGCGGCCTGAATGAAGCTGTGAGACGCGAGACGCGGCGGATGGAAGATGAATGCTACTGCAATGTTCGACATCAGGTAAGTGATGGTTTAAGTAAGCGCGAAGTTTGGCGAAGTGCAACCTTAAACTGACTGTTTCTTTCGATGTCTAACCTTGTCTTCTGTTTTTCCTTGCAGGCGCTGCTGTCGACGATGGAGCGTGTTGTGTTGCAGTGCCAAGATGAAGATTCCGGCGTTCTGGAAAGTGTAAAGATGAATACTTGGTTCGCCAAAGAGATGTACCGGTAAGAACAGCTTCCCCAGTTGGTAAGTATACTGGCAGGAAGCAGGATGTCCAGGAAGCAGGATCTTCAAAGGTAAGTCTGACCTCAGGCGACAGTGAGCGTTACGCTGCTTGCAAGTGTAGAATAACACGAAGGGTCTGTCTTGAGGATCGGGGCAGCTTATATAGCTGAGATCGTGGGCACGCCCATTAGGGCCGGTTTACCAGCCACACCCTGTCACTCCTAGAGAGTGAGCACGTGCAAAGGCAATCCATTAGCAGCCACACCCAAGAAAACACTAGGGGCTGCTTAATGGATGGAATGTTCAAGGTTAAGGCATCCTGCTTAATGGATGGAATGTACAAGGTTAATGCATCTGAAGTGCTATGTCCATGATAAAAGCTTTTTGGTGTTAAATGGATGTTCTTGTTTACTTTTGTTCATGAGCCTGGTGCCAAAGGCGCCAGGACAGTGTCCACCCAGGTCTCCTGTGCATGCGACCCCTGCATGCCTGTGCCCCTGACTTCATGACCATGACAGAGCATCTGCATATGAGGTGATGATTTCTAATCCAGAAATTAAGATGTGTGGTGTAAAATAGTGAATCCAGCTACATTTGTTGCAGAACCTGTAGAAGAAGGTGATCATGTGCATGACTGTTCAAATTATGTGGAATTTTAAGTTGATATGCCACATGTGAAAGAAAATGCTTTAGCAGGAAGGAACATTATTTCTATTGACGGTTCTTCGAAAAATTGACCAAACTAGTGGGGAGAGGTATTCAGGCTCTGTGGCTGTAAGACAAAGATTAAATGGTGAATCTGAGGTAGTGGCGAGTGCAAGGCTACTGTCTCATTTTTCAGCACAGGCAGCAGAATTGGTAGCACTTATTGTTGTGCTTGAAAAACACGGAGGTCAGGAAGTGACAGTGTACAGCGACTGTGCCTATTTGATGTCAATCGTACACACAGGACTGTCACGCTGGAAGAGGAGAGGTTACCTCTGTGCAGATAGCACTCCAGTGCAACATGTGTCTTTATTACACAGGCTCATTAAGGCACTACAACTCCCAGGAGTCATAGCGGTCATAAAATGCAAAGCGCTTAGTAAACGAACAGACTTTGAGGCCGATTCATGGAATTAATGTGCGCTGAAAATTCCCGCGCAAGCGTGCGAAAATCGCAGTGCAAGCGCAAAAATCGCTGTGCAAGTGCAAAAATCGCTGTGCAAGTGCAAAAATCACAGCAAAACCCGCGCACATCGATTCATGGAAGTCCGTGCACGAGTAAAATCTGGGATGTGCGCTGAAAATCTGCGTGGCGCACGCCGGCGCACAGGTCATCTAACGGCATGCGCTACGGCCACAGCGAAAGCGCACATAGCGCGGCGCACATAACAAAAGTAGGCGTAACACGGGGCGTGACACGCGGAATGGGGAACAACGCGTGAAAATGTGGGCGTCACGGGGGAAGTACAGGAGGCAAGTGCGCGGAATGCCCACACGCTCGCCTACAACATTCATGGAATAGAATAGGGTACACCAGCACAGGGGCGAAGACACGCACAGGCCTAAACACGTCCGCCACACGAAGGCAGGCGGTAGCATCCCTGCGCATGAAAAAAATGTGTGCCAAAATGTGCGCTAACAAAAAGCACGTGTATACAGCTCTGATGATTGTCCCATACTGTGGCCCTCTAGGACAAATGACGTGCAAAGGGGTACCCGCTGTGTCAAAAAATAGCGTGTGCGTGTATTCCGGGGGTGCGTGGGAAGTTTCACACATGATTGGCCTCGGGCGAGCGGGGTGCGTGTAAATTTGGGGTTCGCGGGAAGTCTCACACGCAATAGGCCCTGTGCGAGTGGGGTGCGTGTATTCCTGGGGTTCACGTGAAGTTGCACACGGGATTGGCCTGGGTACATGTATTTCTGGGGTTCGTGGGAAGTTTCACACGCGATAGGCCCTGTGCGAGTGGCGTACGTGTATTTCGGGGGTGTGCGGGAAGTTTCACACGCGACAGGCCCTGTGCGAGTGGGGTACCTGTATATCTGGGGTGCAGGTGAGTCCTACACGTGAATTGGCAGTGTGGGTCCTCCCAGGTGTTCCCTCTACACCCTCCACGGCCCCTGCAGGCAGCCCACACCACAGGGGACTACCCTGCACCCCTGGTCATGTCCCGCAGGCAGCCCATCCACCATGGGCATGCCCCCCAGGCAAGCCAAATGTCAGCTTGCACTACTGATCACCAATGCATGACCCCCTCCACTCCCACCCCCCAGCAGTGCAGGGCACCTGCCAGCAGGCCCCCACTCATGTCCCACTCATGTCCCCTTGCACCCCCACCCTCAGCAGTGCAGGGCACCTGCCAGCAGGCCCCCACTCATGTCCCCTTGCACCCCCACCCCCCAGCAGTGCAAGGCACCTACCAGCAGGCCCCCACTCATGTCCCCTTGCACCCCCACCCCCCAGCAGTGCAGGGCACCTGCCAGCAGGCCCCCACCCATGTCCCACTCATGTCCCCTTGCACCCCCACCCCCCAGCAGTGCAGGGCACCTGCCAGCAGGCCCCCACTCATGTCCCCCAGCACCCCCATCCCCCAGCACTGAGGGGCACCTGCCAGCAGGCCCCCACTCATGTCCCCTTGCACACCCACCCCCCAGCACTGAGGGGCACCTGCCAGCAGGCCCCAACTCATGTCCCCTTTTACCCCTACCCCCCAGCACTGGGGGGCACCTGCCAGCAGGCCCCCACTCATGTCCCACTCATGTCGCCTTGCACCCCCACCCCCCCAGTACTGAGAGGCACCTGCCAGCAGGCCCCCACTCATGTCCCCTTGCACTCCCACCCCCCAGCAGTGCAGGGAACCGGCCCAGCAGGCCCCACTCATGTCCCCTTGCACCCCTACCCCACAGCACTGAGGGGCACCTACCAGCAGGCCCCCACTCATGCCCCACTCATGTCCCCTTGCACCCCCACCCCCCAGCAGTGCAGGGCACCTGCCAGTAGGCCCCCACTCATGTCCCACTCATGGACCCATGCACCCCCACCCCCCAGCAGTGCAGGGCACCTGCCAACAGGCCCCCACTCATGTCCCCCATCACCCCCACCCCCCAGCACTGAGGGGTACCTGCCAGCAGGCCCCCACTCATGTCCCCTAGCACCCCCACCCCCCAGCACTGAGGGGCACCTGCCAGCAGGCCCTCACTCATGTCCCACTCATATCCCCTTGCAACCCCACCCCCCAGCACTGCAGGTCACCTGCCAGCAAGCCCCCACTCATGTCCCCTTGCACCCCCCACCCCCCAGCACTGAGGGGCACCTGCCAACAGGCCCCCACTCATGTCCCACTCATGTCCCCTTGCACCCCCACCCCCCAGCAGTGCAGGGCACCTGCCAGCAAGCCCCCACTCATGTCCCACTCATGACCCCTTGCACCCCCACCCCCCAGCAGTGCAGGGCACCTGCCAGCAAGACCCCCACTCATGTCCCCTTGCACCCACCCCCCAGCAGTGAAATGGCGATCTCATGACACAAACCAAAAGTCAACTATGTACATCAACACGTGTCCGCCACACGAAGGCAGGCGATAGTGTACCTGCGCATTAAAAAAATGTGCGCTAACAAAAAGCCCGTATATACAGCTCTGATGAATGTCCCATACTGTGGCCCTCTAGGACAAATGACATGCAAAGGGGTACGCGACAAACACAGACACCCGCTGTGTCAAAAATAGCGTGTATTTCGGGGGTGCGCGGGAAGTTTCACACTCGATTGTGCCTGGGCGAGCGGGGTACGTGTACTTCAGGGGCTCGTGGGAAGTTTTACATGCGATTGGGCCTGGGCGAGCGGGGTATGTGTATTACTGGGGAGGGCGGGGAAGTACAGGAGGCAAATGCACCGAACGCCCACACGCACGTGCCAAAAAAGACACGCTAATCCGGAAACATGTACGCCAGCAGGAAGCAGGCGTACGTGGACCCGCACAGCATAAAAGTGCGCGCAAACAACAAGCAAGCTCAGACGCCAGGATGAACATACCGTTCCTAGCAGCAGTGGTTGTGGGATACCGCAGGAGGAGGAGGAGGATAGTCAGGCCCAGAATTTTCACACCCAGAACCAGCCTTTTTGGCATGCCTGATGACCAGGTGTATGGGAGGTACAGGTTTCCACCCCACATATTACTCGACCTGGTCAGTGAGTGGGAGGATGACCTCACATCACCCACCCTCTGCTCCCAAGCACTCAGCCCCCTGGAGAAGGTCCTCAATGTACTGCACTTTTTGGCCAGCGGATCATTTCAGCGGACAAGTGCCATAGTGGGGGGGGTGTCACAGGCCACGCAGTCACGGTGCCTAACCAGGTCTTAGCCATCATGACTGCATGCCCATCACTCCGCAGGCACATATACCTGCTCTGAACACCTGAGAAAGGCAGGCTGCCGTCCAGGATTTCTATGGGGTAGCACAATTCCCCAAAGTCCTAGGTGCCATTGATTGCACCCATGTGGCTCTACGTCCCCCCAGGGCATCAGAGCACATCTATAGAAACCGCAAGCACTGGCATTCCATCAACGTGCAGGTAGTATGTGATGCCAAGCGAATCATCACCTCAGTATATGCCAACTATCCAGGGTCCACCCACAACAGTTTAATTTACAGAGGCCCTCATTAGGACCCTGGCGGTAAGGGGTTTGCGCCAGCGTTAGCTGCGCCGACCCCTTACCGCCAACTACGAGTTCCCATAGCGCCATGGTCATTTTTCCGCCCGCTTTTTGCGGGCGTAAAAATCCATGGCGCTATGGGACCTTGGTGTTAATTACGCCACCGTAATTTACGGTGGCGTAATTAACTCCTTCCCCACTCCCATTGAGCCCTATGTGGCCGAAATGGGAATGGGGAAGGGTAAATGGGTCAATGGGGACTTACCGCCCCGCCGACCTCGGAATGGGGCGGTAAGTCCGCCATCCGCCATGGCGTAAAGGGACTTTGCGCCATGGCGGAAAAGTCCGCCGACGGCGGAAAAAATCCGCCAGGGTCCTAATGAGGGCCAGAATGTCAACCCTAAACCGGGACCTAGAAGCTGGGCAGCATAGCGATACATGGCTAATTGGTGAGAATACATGCCACAGCAAATGCATACATGCCAGATACTGAGTAATGTCACAACCCTACTAATGATACCCATCACCACCTCCCCAGGGGACAGTGCCTACCCTCTGAGCACCCACATGATGATGCCAATTCGGAACCCCACCACGCCACCCGAGGTAAGATACAACACAGCCCATATTGCAACCCGGGGCATAGTGGAGCGCACATTTGGAGTGCTCAAGTCACACTTTCGCTCCCTTGAACGTTCTGGTGGGCAGCTGCTATACGCTCCCCCAGTAGTGTGCAGGATCATAGTGGCAGCATGTGTCCTGCACAACGTTGCAACACGCCGGGGCCTGCCGGTGGACATGGTGGTGCCACCACATCCCCAACCACATGCACGCCTGCTGCGCATGGGAGGGGAAAGGTGTTAGGGAGAATTCCCCGTTTAGGCTGAATTTCCTAACCTAGTGAGTCCCCCAGCAGCTTTGCTGGATTTCTGGAGTTTGTTTTTTCCATCCTGCCAAGAGTGTTACTCTTTTTCTCCCACTCTTGGACATGTATGTGTGTAATTCCTTTGAATGTCAATGTGTTCTATGGGCTATGGGGTCTTTTACTCCATAGGGTCTCATATGTTTTTCTATGTGTGTTACACCGCACCCTACGTGCCGTAACACTGGGGTGTCCTAGCGGACCTCCGTCATAGACTCCATACCCGGGGACTGACTACTGTCTCCCCGGGCATGTAAAGTCACCATTGGCTTTATTAGACCTAAATTTACTAACAGAACTAGTACAAACCATCTTATTGTGGACGTACTAGTAGGGGTAATTCGATTACTCCTGGATCTGTTATTCGAGGGGGCACTGTCCCGTCCCCCCTCGTCGAGTTTTGGCTGGTGGCAGTGGAAACTACTTGTTATGTTCGACCCCGAACATAACCCTATGGGATTCGTCCCATTGTTAGAGATTGATACTTTTTCTCGTTAATCTCTAACGTACCACCGGTCTACTTATCTTAAATAAGTTTATCGGATGGTATTTTCTGCCAGAACTCGGTTTGTAAAATGGCATCTGTGTTCGTCTCTGTGACTCATAAACCAAAGGTTGAGCCCTTTGTTCCACTTTTGGCGGGCCTCTGTACAGAGACCCTCCAAAGTGGTGCCATTCTGTCTGGGTTACCACAGGGGTGTGGGAGGGGGTTTAGGCACCCTGGACCGAGTTGCCTTGCCAACTCCGGTCGCACTCTGGTGTGATTGGCCCAAGTGGTGAGCCTCCCCGCTCACCACTTAGTGTGTGTTGATTGACAGCTAGGCTGAATGAATGGGGGTTTTCTTCATAAAAGCAGGGCTTCTGGGACTGGATCTACAGGACCTAAGAATCCGACGAGGGTAATGCTGAGCCGACCTGCACGACGACACCCCTGGTGGAGCCCTGCGGAACCGACTCACCACTTCCCGACGACAGAGGAGATCTCCCTGCCGGAGAGTCTCTTCACCTGACTGGTGGGAACAACCAGTCCCCTTTGCTTTTTCTTCGCCTCAGGACGCAGTGGTCGAATTGCCCGTGCAGAGCACCTTGGCAACCGGATAGCCACTACCCCTGTACCACGACCAAAAGGTGGTGCCTTGTGACGGAGCACTCCGCGGCTGGTCTCTTCCCTGGTGGTGCACCGGACTTCACTTTTCTTCGACGACGAGATCATCTCTACTCTTGGCAAAGACCCGACGTGCATCCACCACCAGGAACAACTGCCCCCGCCGGAGCTGTCTCTCCACAAACAAGGTACCATGTCCGCATGGCTTCCCTTTCGATCGGTTCGAGGGAGGTGCCTTAATCCTCTCCTTTCCGTTGGGTCGCCTCCAAGCTTTCTCACGTATTGTTCTGAACTGGTTCAATCTGCCGATAACAATTTGCTACAAAGACTCAAACGCATTTCCACTATGAGACTTTTTGGGACATATCGCCTTGCCTCTCTCCGAGTGGGCCTGGCCTCGGAACTTTATGATCTTTTGTGGTTCTTTTCTTCTTGCCTTGCATTTTTCCCGTGAAGTATTGAACTGTGTTGATTTCATAACCTGCTTATTTTTCTCTCCCGTCCTAACTAATATTAGCGTGCCATCTAAGTTGAGGCATACACCTCTGTCTGTAAATAAGTGATGCTGGTAGAACCTAGACTTGTCGAAATATTGTTAGGGGGATTGATCGTTTCTTCTTCGTAGAGTAATTGTGATTGAAGTGTTTGCCGTGATAGTGCCATAGTGTTTTCCATAGATGTTCCGTTATAAATAAATACCTTAATATCTTTACACTGAGCCTCGTTGCATGTTTGCTTGTCTTACGGTGAAGAATTGCCCTATATTGTATACTCCACATACTGCTTGACTCTTCTTGAGGGAAGTCTGACTGCTCAGCCACAGCTACCAAGTGAATCTGTGTGGTACAGACTGCTACCAAGTGGGTTTACTGCCAAACACCTGTAGTCCTAAATCTTTTGCAGTGGTCCCAGAGGGAACTGCACAGGTTTCCTCCTAACAAAAGGGCACGGGGTGAGGCAGCCCAAACGCAGCTGGTGGCTAATTAATTCACTTATAATCACACCCCGTGGAGTGCACACAGCCCTGCCACATATCAGCTGACACCCAATGTTGATGACATAATGGACAGTCAACTGTCACAACCATACCAGCCTGAGATTGTTCACCTGGAAGTGTCACAATGTGTGCATCCCTACCTACAGAAACACCACCAATGCTGTGTCATCAAAAGACACATATGCTGCCAAATGCATTACCCCCTTGCAAAATACAACATGAGAACAATGCCATGTCACCTAAGCCCTCCCCAGCACCGCCACCCAACACACCATGGCATGGCATGTCATGCTATGTGAGAGCAAACAAAGCAATCCCGAAAACCTGACACAAGTGTCACAAAGTACAGTGCCCCTAATGGAAACTGGCCACACACAATATGCTCCCAGTAATGTTGAACTAACAACACACATGACCAAATACTTACCAACAATACAATGCAGCTACACAAGCTCAAACATAACTAAAACATGACAGTACTAAGTTAAAGTAGTCGTAGTCTTACAACCTGAATATGCCACCACATCGCCCCCTTCCAACTGTAGTCTTGCAGGCTTCAAAACTTGTCTGTGTACTGCATACAACATGAACTCCATCTCCAAAGTAGACGGCCTTGTGAAGACATGAGGAATGAACCTGCAAATTCAGAGGGAGACATGGAAGCAGAAGCATACATAATTCCAACATGCAGTGTACAATACAACAACAATATACACAAGGAATGTCTACACAGTATTGACTACAGACTGCCCACACAGCTCATGGGAGCCCAACATCACTGTGTACATCACTGTCACTTGGTCACACCCTTTGCAAGCCCATGGAAACGGAAAGCAGGAGGCCATGTGGGGACTCGGGGGGGGGTGGGGGGCACCCAGGAGGTCCGAGGACAGGGTGTGCACCAACAGCCGCCTGTGTGGATGTTGGAAAAAAAAAACACCTCCATGGGCTCATGGCCTGCACGGCTATGCCAATGTGGGAGAACTGCTGCTGTCGATCTCATTACCCTCTGCTGCTGCCACAGGAGGTGGTGGTGCTATAGGAGGCAGCACACGCAAAGCCCTGGTATGGTCCTCCATGGCAGCAAGCATGCGGGTGTGGAAGGTCTCGTTCTGGAGGATTATAGTGCGGAGATCCCCATGCAGCACCTGACGTGATGCCCGGATCTCCTTCCGAGTTGCCTGCATCTCAGCTGAGAGCGAACGTGTGAGCCGCTCCAGCTGCTGTTCTGTCCTCAAGTTAGTGGAAGTCTCAAGGTCAACAAGAGTCTCCCTGAGGTAATGGAGTTCTACCCTCAGGGCTTCCTTGTGGCCCTGGGACTCTATTGATATCAATTGGCGTAGAGTCTCCAGTGCCGCCCGTCTGTCCCTGTTGGACACCAACATGTCCTCCCTGTGTGATTGGCAAATGGAGTTTGTTGCCTGCTGTAGTTGCTCCATCTGCCTTTCAGGGGGGACAATGGAAGTGGCCACCCTTTCCATTGCTTGAGCCATCATCTCAACTGATGCTGCCTGTTGGGTTGCCGAACCGTACATGGATTGTTCCTATGCGGTATTGCCTGGTGGCGTGCGGCCACCACGTCGACGGGCACCACACCTGTTTGGGGCAAGGCGATCTGCGCCTTGCTGTGCCGGCACTGCCTGAGGCTACAGGACTGCATTCCACCTCTGATCTGCTGGCCCAGGAACAGGATCAGATGTTGTGGAGTGTGACCCTCCACCCGTAACCGCCAAAGGCTGACTAACCAACACTGACATCCCCATAGAGGGTTCTACCCCTGGTGCAGGTGGGTTGGACAGAACAGAACCCCTTCCAGAAACACCTACCTGCGACGCCACATAGGTCTCATCATCCGAATCAACACCTGAATACAGGTCTGGGGAGGTGCACCCAGAGACACCCCTGGACAGAATCGTCTGCAGCAAGAGTGGGTTCTCACCCACCACCACACCACATCCCCCACTGGTGGCCGGTTGTGCCTCAGGTTCCTCCTGGGTCTGCACTATCTCCTCAACCTCAACAGCATCACGTGTCTCATCCCCTGCAAAAACATGAAAGACAGAAAATGGAAACAGGCATTAGCACCAGAGCACACAAATAGGCCTGACAAGTACAGAACCAGTACATGATTTACACATGTCCCACATGACTATAACCCTCCCATGCATGCACTGTCACAGAGTTGGAAGGGGAGGCAAAAGTCAGACACTGATGACACCAAGATGGAAGAGCAGCACATTTGCTGCATGCTGGGTAGCACTGCCATCACACATTGGCCTGTGAGAGGCATGTCCTATACACATAAATGACACATGCCATCACACAGATGGCATGTACCATAGCCATGGTACATTCCACAAGTACATCCATATGTCAGTGAATGAGTACTGTCACCCATCCATGTGAGATGGACATGAAGAGATGAAAAATGCCACATAGTGTGAAAAGATACGCCATGTGCCACACATTGCAACACATCCAGTGTACAAAAATACAGTGATTGCAGGGCCATGTACACATCAATGGTTGTGCACTTCAACATGACAGGAAACAACTAGCATGTTCCACATTCAAACAGGCCCAAAAACATCATGTGATCAGGACAATACTCATTCAACCTGAATGGTCAAATTATTCAACTACCAAGGTGACACATGTGGGCCAATGTGGGGTTCTTCAATGACAGAAGCATGTCACATATGTCACAATAGGGCTGGGGAATGTGTTGCAAAAGTGGGAGAATTGAAACAATCAGCCTGAAAGAACACTGAAAAATACAAACAATGTTGTTGCATGATGCCACCTCAAGGGCAACTGCCGTAATGTTGAGCTAAATTACTACTGTGGGCAGAAGGGATAGTGTCACACCCAAATTCAAGGCCGCAGAATGTTTTGGATGAAGCACATAGGTGACCCATACTACTCAGTCACACACACCCTCACCTGCCACTCAATCAGAACCTGTCACACAACATACACATGCATTACACACACACGCATGGGCACTCACCGGACAATGTGTCATAATCGGGTAGTTCACCCACACCTCGGATCTGTTCCTCTGTGACAAAGGTCCCAGCAACAGACTCATGTTCAGTGAGTTTGTTGTCCTCTTGTGGAGACCCACCGCCAGTCACCAGAGTAGCGGCATGACTTGAGGCCAGCTTGCTCTTTGCTCTGTGTTTCAGGTCGTTCCACCGCTTGTAGCAATCATCAGCTGAGCGCCTCACAAATCCAAGGGCACTTATGTGGTTGGCGATGGTCTGCCAGTGTGCCTTACGCTGACCAGGTGTGGTCTTGGACCCTGCAGTCACCACCATTTCGTGGCTATGTTGCAACACATAGCTCACAAGTGCATCAAGTTCCGAATCATTGAAGCAAGGCTTCCTTGAGGTACCGGAGTGTGTAGCCATGCCTGGGGTCTCAGCCTGTCGTGCCAGAGCACCCTTCTTCCTCTTTTTAGAAGGTGGAGCGGAGCCAGAGTGGCTAACGCCGCTCTGGTCAGTAGGGGCAGAATCACCGGTGGACTGGGTTGTTGGAGTGTGCGAGTGCACATTGACTATAGGACTTGGTTCAGGCATTGTCTGAATTGTGATGTTGGCAGGGGGAACATCAGTATGATGGACCAGGACCGACACTGTCATGGCTGTGAGAGTCAGAGCTGGGGCGGATGGAGCTGCAGCTGCCCCTGCAGCCTCACCACCCTTCATACTTGGGGCAGCAGATGACATAGCTGCCCCAGATCCATGTGGCTTGGTGACAACTTGCACCGCCACACGTGGCTTAGACTTGCAGACCAGGAAGTCAGCCAGGGAGTCATCCTGTGCCAGGTCAGGTGCCACAATGGGCTGGTCCAACAAGGGCTGAGCTGGGATGGTCTCAGCCACGTTTCCCTCAACCATGGGGGGGGGGTTCATGGGTGTCCCTGATTGCTCCTCCACACAGAAACACAAAAATAAGCGTACGCGTGATACACGCAGCCTACAATGACCTCTGAAGGGGTACGCGACACACGGGGCAAGCAAAGTTGCTAAGTACGTGCGGTACTCACCAACTGCCTGGAAAAAGAACGTGAAAAATACACGCGTGTGCGCGTTGGCAACACCCCCGCCAAAAGAAGAATTGTACACTGTCTGAGGAGACAGGACAAAAGGAGAAGTGAACACTGTTTGAGGAAACAGGCTCAAAAAAAGTAGAAAAATGAAAGCTGTCAGAGGTAACAGGGAGTACGAACGTGAAACACTGTGAAGTAATCGCATGTGAACCGACAAGAAGTACAGAAACCACCCACTCGCTCTCCACAAAAAGCACATACAAGGAAATGGTGTCCTACACGAACCTTTTAAACCGGCCCACACGTACACGTCACTTATGCGTGTACGCGCCCTTTCCTCCAATTACACGCGCTGGCACTCGGACGTGCAGCTTTTCCACGTGTGCTCTGTCATCACGTGCTATGAGGGAAACACCCGCACGCGTTACGTCACAGACACGCTTACGCGCTAACGCGCTAAGGGCCTTTGGTCCAATGAAATCGTGTAAGATTTCCATGTGCCAAATCACTCCGTATCAATCTGGCCACGCGTTCATACACGGAAGACCACGCTCCTGCCCAGAAGGCCTAATTACTGCCCCCCAGAGTCCCGAGCACGCTCCCACCTGCCATCTGCTGCTGCCTGATTGCCTGCTGCCCATGTGCCCTGCCATTTGCTGCCTGCACGTCTGCCAGGGGTGCTGTTGCTGTGACCACCCCTGCTGGAACCGAAGACTCCCGACTGGGATTCCATCGGTCCACAGCCCAGCCCCAGGACCCAGTTGCCCACCCACTCCTGCCTCTGGGGTTGCCATGTCCAGCACTACACCATCTGGCGGAACTGGCAACCCCCAGCCAGAGAGGCAGAGGGCCACTAGCTTCACTGCCACCGAAGTTGGTGTCCTGGTGGAGCAAGTCCTGGGGCAGTATGATGTCCTCTCCGGAAGGTTGCGCGCCGACAAGGAAGGACGGACCAGGATCTGGACGGACATCATGACTGCGGAGGGGGTGGAAGTCCGCGAATTCCATCATGTCAAGAAGCGCTGGGAGAACTTCAGGTCCAGGACTCTCAACAAGGCCCGGAGCCTCTTGAAGGCAGCGGATGCTAAGGGGCGCTGGGGGCCACCTGTCGGAAGACCAAATGAGGGTCCTTGAATGCGTATGCCCAGCGCTCCACGTACAGGTCCTTGAGAGGCACACCCGTCTGGAGTCGAGCGGTAAGTGTACATGCATACTGATTGGAAGCTGTGCGTGTGGTGGTGTGCCAGTAGTGTACAGGTTGCACATGTGGTTTTGTAGGGCCATGTATGGATATGTATGTACAGGGCCGTGAGGCTGACACATGCAAGTCCTTTTATGTGTGAGACACATGGATGGTGTATTTTTGGGTAAGCATGCAGGCCAAATGCAGATGTGTGAGCACACATGTTTGAATGACTGTGTATGTCAGGTGTCAAGGTTGTGGTGTCACACATGGATGTTGGTTCCAGTTGCATGTATCTGCACTGTGTACATGTGCATGTATGTGTATCTGACAAGTGTGCAACTGTCATGCAACATGGATGCATGTGAGACTGATATGTAGAAGACTGATTGCCAGATGTGACATGGATGCCGATCTCATCACTGCGACACTTGGTGGAGGTGTACACATGCATGTAAGTGTGGTGGCGTGTGTGCATGTCTAGTGCACTCCCTGTGTCTCATGTGATGTCTGGCTCACCTTTGGCTGCTCATGCTGTTGTATGTGTATGGATGGTGCTGGCTGTTGCGATATGGCTGTGGAATAGCTCATGTGTGTGATTTGAAATGACATGTGTGTTGGGGATTGTGATGCCATGTCTGAAGTTTGACAGTGACACTTGTGTGCAACTGTCATGTGTGTATGAGTCCATTGTACAGTGCCCTGATGCCTGTGTCCTATCTCTCCCTGTCTGCAGCGTCGACTGATGAAGAGGGAGGAGAGGGTGCTGTGGAGCACAGCGGCAGAGATCGCACCGCCAGCCGGAGACGCAAGGCCCGGCTCCCCTCCCAGGTTGTCATCTCGTCAGGGAGTGAGGAGTCCGGTGCCGCGTCCCAGGTCGCAGCTGCCGAGGGGAGGTCCAAGAGGCGGAGGTCGGAGTTGGACTCCTCGGCAGCAGAAGGGGCAGCTGAGACCCCACAGGGCCCGACGGAGGAAGATGGCACGTAGTCATCCAAGTTGGTGGGGGGATTGGTGGAGGAGGAGGCCATGCAAGGGACAGAGACGGGGTCTGGAGGTAGGGATTCCACTGGTGCTAGTGGTGCAGTGCAGGGGCAGGGACAGGAGGCAGCACAGGCCACCGTGGAGGTGCCTGTGTGTATTCCTGTCCCCGATCCTGTGACTGCATCATCCTGCACCAGCAGGGATACCTACGTCCAGACCTGTTTTCAGGCAGGGGATGAGCTTACGACAACTGGCCTTCCTCTGCCTGTGGACGTGGCTATCCGGGACCGGGATGAGCCTGTCCTGGGTGATGTGGTGTTGCGTCAACGGGCCATGCGAGGCGAAATGCAGTCTTTTCATGGGGAGACTGCATGTTGTCTCGAATGGCTCGTTGACCACGTCGACCTACTGGGACAGGTCACCAGGGCCGGATTCCTCCATTTGCTGGGCCTTGTTCCGACCCCCTCCTCAACTGAAACCCCTATGCTCCAGTCGTACTCCGTGCCATCTTCCCACGCATGTGTCACCTGGGTGCCCTGTGGAGCGACCTCTCACCCTCCGGCCAGGCTGGTGGAGGACACATCCCTGCCACAGTCGGGAGTCAGACGTCCAGCAGAGGTGGCCACCTCAACAACTGCACCCCAGCCGGAGGAGGATGTGCAGGCAGCAAGAGCCAGGGCACGGGCAGAGGCACAGCAGCAGCAGCAACAAGGTGGGAGCCTTGATGGCTCGGGGCATTCGTCATCGGAGGGGCAGGCATCGGCCAAAGGGCAGGAGGACCCAGGACGGGAAGTGTCTTCCATGTGGCAGCGGTTAGGCCATGCCATAGATGTGGAGCGACAGCGGGCAGAAGAGGCACGGCTCACGATGGTCAGGGCGGAGAACTCCATGTAGAGGGCCCTGAGGCGGGCCGAGTGCCTCGAGGCAATTCGCAGGGAGCTGGAGGAGAACATGTCATCGTCCCTGCGAACCCTCGGGGCCATGGAAGAGGACCGCCTCCGGGACATTGAGCAGGAGTTCGATGATGCCCTGGCCCGGGACATCCAAAAGTGAGCGGTCGGACTAGCCTGCTGCCCTTGTAAATAGTTAGATAGTGTTAGGTTTCATTTGTTTTTTTCTTTATTTTGGTTGCGCTTGGACAATGCACCACGTTTGTGTATATAGTTTTTCGTTAGGTACTATTTTTGATAGGTTTCATTTCTTCAGTTGGGATCATGGACCCTGGATTGTTCATCTGTATATAGTTCACTATTGGATTCACCTCTTTTTTTTGGATTTCCCCATGGAGCAATGGTTTTCACTTTTGTTTTTCCCTTGGATTTGCTTTGTTGGACTGTGACTTTGGACACCTTTCCTTTGGATTATGATTTCTTGTTTTTCATTATTTTACAGACATGCAGCTTTTCTTGTTTTATTCCCATTGTTGTTTGTTTGATTTTAATTCCATTCATGTTGCGTTTAATACATTGTTTTCTTCATACTTCGATGTGTGGTATTATCTCATTGGTTTCATGCATGTCATGATATGGGTTTTCACATTCATTTGCAACCATTGTGTGTGTGTGACGGACATGTATTCATTTACATACTTGCCATTGGGGTTGTATCATGTAATTGCCTTTTCTATGTGGGTGGATGCAATACTTGGTTGGGTCTTTGGGCTGGGGAGGCTGGCCATAAGGGCCATGATTGAGGATCATCATGACCTGGGGGCAGGGGGACATGAGTGGGGGCCTGCTGGCAGGTGCCCTGCACTGCTGGGGGGTGGGGGTGCAAGGGGACATGAGTGGGGGCCTGCTGGCAGGTGCCCTGCACTGCTGGGGGTGGGTGTGCAAGGGGACATGAGTGGGGGCCTGCTGGCAGATGCCCCTCACTGCTTGGGGGTGGGGGTGCTGGGGGACATGAGTGGGGGCCTGCTGGCAGGTGCCCTGCACTCCTGGGGGGTGGGGGTGCAAGGGGACATGAGTGGGACATGAGTGGGACATGAGTGGGACATGAGTGGGGGCCTGCTGGCAGGTGCCCCTGACTGCTGGGGGGTGGGGTGCAATGGGACATGAGTGGGACATGAGTGGGGGCCTGCTGGCAGTTGCCCCTCAGTGCTGGGGGTGCTGGGGACATGAGTGGGGGCCTGCTGGCAGGTACCCCTGACTGCTGGGGGGTGGGGGTGCAAGGGGACATGAGTGGGGGTCTGCTGGCAGGTGCCCTGCACTGCTGGGGGGTGGGGGTGCAAGGGGACATGAGTGGGGGCCTGCTGGCAGGTGCCCTGCACTGCTGGGGGGTGGGAGTGCTGGGGGACATGAGTTGGGGCCTGCTGACAGGTGCCCTGCACTGCTGGCGGGTGGGGGTGCAAGGGGACATGAGTGGGACATGAGTGGGACATGAGTGGGGGCCTGCTGGCAGGTGCCCCTGACTGCTGGGGGGTGGGGTGCAAGGGGACATGAGTGGGGGCCTGCTGGCAGGTACCCTGCACTGCTGGGGGTTGGGGGTGCAAGGGGGTAATGCGTTGGTGATCACTAGTGCAAGGTGACATGTGGCTTGGCTGAGGGGCATGCCCATGGTGGATGGGCTGCCTGCGGGACATGACCAGGGGTGCAGGGTAGTCCCCTGTGGTGTAGGCTACCTGCAGGGGCCGTGGAGGGTGTAGAGGGAACACCTGGGAGGACCCACATTGCCAATTCACGTGTAGGACTACCCTGCACCCCCGAAATACACGTACCCCACTCGCACAGGGCCTATCGCGTGTGAAACTTCCCGCAAACCCCAGAAATACATGTACCCTGCTGGAATTGCTTGTGAAACTTCCTGCGAAGCCCAGAAATATTGGCCCTGTGCGAGCGAGCGGTGTATGTGTAGTTCTGGGGTACAGCGTGAAGTTTTACACGCAAAGGGCCCTATTGAGCGGAGTACGTGTATTCCTGGCGTTCGCAGGAAGTTTCACCTGCGATTTCAGCAGGGTACGTGTATTCCTGGGGTTCGCGGGAAGTTTCACCTGCGATTTCAGCAGGGTATGTGTATTCCTGGGGTTCGCGTGAAGTTTCACCCGCGATTTCAGCAGGGTACGTGTATTACGGGTTTCGCGTGAAGTTTCACACGCGAAAGGGCCCTGTTCGAGCAGAGTACGTGTATTTCAGGGGTGCGCGGCAAGTTTTACACACGAAAGAGCAACGCCCGTGCACAATACGTCACAGACGCGCTTACGCGCTAAGGGCCTTTGGTCCAATGATATCGCGTACGTGTGCTGACGCGATTACGCGCTAAGGGCCTTTCCTCGAATAACACGCTGACGTGCAAGATTTTCACGTGCCAAATCACTCCGTATCAAGCTGGCCACGCGTACACACACGGAAGACCACGCTCCTGCCCTGAAGGCCATTTTCCTGCCCCCAAGAGTCCCGAGCACGCTCCCACCAGCCATCTGCTGCTGCCTGCCTGCCTGCCTGCCTGCTGCCCACGTGCCCTGCTATTTGGTGCCTGCACGTCAGCTATCTGCAGGGGTGCAGTTGCTGTGTCCACCCCTGCTGGAACAGAAGACTCCCGACTGGGATTCCATCGCTTCAGAGCTCAGCCCCAGGTCCCAGTTGCCCACCCACTCCTGCCTCTGGGGTTGCCATGTCGGGCACATATCCGTCTGGCACCAGTGGCAACCCCAGCCAGAGAGTCAGAGGGCCACCAGCTTCACTGCCACCGAAGTTGGTGTCCTGGTGGAGCATGTCCTGGGGCATTATGATGCCCCCTTCGGAACAAGACGCGCCAACAAGGAAGGACGGGAGAGGATCTGGTATGACGCAGTGGTTGCCATATACGTGGAGGGGGTGGCAACCCGCAACTACCAACATGTCAAGAAGCGCTGGGAGGACTTGAGGTCCAGGACCCTCAACAAGGCCCGGCGCCTCGTGGATTGGGGCCGGGGCAGCATGAGTACCATCCAGATGAGGGTCCTGGAACGCATAGGCGCCACGCCCAGATCCTTCGGAGGCAGACCCGTCCGGAGTTCAGCGGTAAGTGGCCAAGCAATGCTGTGTGAGACAGGGCATGTTGCAGGGTGCTGGTTGTCTGATACTTGCCTGTATGTGTGACATAGGCCATGTACGTATATGTGTGTGCAGGGACATCATGGTCATGCATATGAGACCAGTAATGTGTGAACCACATGGTTGATGCATGTGTTACAATGCAACATGCGGAGCAGCATGGGGAATGCACACATTAATGCATGCCTGTCTCTGTTATTGGACATGGATGGGGTGTGAGAGATGGGTGCTGCTGTCATGTACATGTATGGTGTCCATGTCTGTGTGTCTGACTTGCGTGTCTGTGACTTGGAAATGCCATGGATGCATGACACATGTCTGTGACAATGTTCAGATTCACTGATGCAGCCTACTCATCCTTGTATCCACTGTGTCTGGGGTGTACGAGGCCAGATGGATGAAACTAGGGTGAAGTGTGTGCATGTGATGGGCATGACCCATGATGCATGTGAGTTTCAAACCAGCATTGTATGTTTGAAGAGTCCCTCGGACATGTATGCTAATGTTCATAGCATGCGCCATGCCTGTTACTCAATGTGTTTTGCCTGCACTGACCCATGTGTTGTGGAGGGACATGGTGGAAGTGATGTTTGACAGTGCCACTCATCTGCTATTGCTTCCTGTCTAGGGGACCATTGCACAGTACCCTGATGCTTGTGTTCTATGTCTCCCTATACACAGCGGCAAGTGATGAAGAGGGCGGAGACAGCGCTGTGGAGCAAAGCGGCAGGGATGCCCCCACTGGTCGGCGACTCAAGGACCAGTCACCCTACCAGAATTTACCATCGTCTGGGAGTGAGGGGACTGGTGCTGTGTCTGCCACTACAGCTGCAGCGGAAGGGGTGGTTCAGCCCCCACAGGGGCTTGCAATGGCGGAAGACGGTGTGGAGCCATCCAGGTTGGTGGTTTCCACAGAGGAGGAGGAGGCCGCTACTGTGCCGCACATGGGGCCTGGTGGGGGTGGTAGCACTGGTGCAAGTGGTGCAGTCCAGGGCCAGGGGCAGGAGGCAGCACAGGTCACTGCGGAGGGGCCTGTGCATGTCGCTGTCCCTGACCCTGTGACTGCACCACCATGCACCAGCAGGGATGCCCCATCCCAGGCCCGTACGCAGGTAGGGGGGATGTCCATGTCATCTGACACTCCTCTACCTGCGGACGAGGAGACCCCTGGCCGCATGGAGAAGGTCCTGATTGGTGTTGCGTTGCGCACGCGTGACATTTGTGATGATGTGCGTGCTTCCCGGTGGGAGCACGCACGTCATCACAAAGAGGAGCGTGCCAACGTGGCCCTGTTGGGAGTGTCTATGGTCGGGGTTTTGTACATGTGTCAGCCACTCTGGCGGTCCTCTCCTCCTCTGTGGAGACTATGCGCCAGTCCTTCTCCATGCCGTCTTCCTGCCCAGATGCCACCAGGGCCGGAAGACAGCATGGACGGCAGGACCTGCCCTGACCAACGCAGCCAGCTTGTTGGGGATCCCATCCCTGCCACAGTCGGTAGTCGGAGGTCCAGCAGGGTTGGACACCACAGCAACTGGACCCCAGCAGATGGAGGATGTGCCGGCATCATCGAGCAGGGTACGTGCAGACGGCGTCAGTGATTCCATAAGCCTGGATGCCGTCGTGCTGGCAGAGGCAGTTGCGTCGGAGGCAGTGGCAGGCTCAACGTGGGAGGCATCATGGCTCGGGGCAATCTACATCAGAGGGGCAGGCATCGGCCGGAGGGCAGGAGGACTCTGGAATCGGAGTGTCTTCCGTGTGGCAGCGGTTGGGCCAGCATATAGGTGCGGAGCAGCGGCAGGCGGAGGAGGCACGGCTCACGATGGTCAGGGCGGAGAACTCCATGCGCAGGGCGCTGAGGCGGGCTGAGTGCCTCGAGGGAATTCGCAGGGAGTTGGAGGTGGACATGGCGTTATCCCTGCGAGACCTCGGGTCAGAGAACAGGCCCACCTCCAAGACATTGAACAGGAGTTTGATGATGCCCTGGCCCATGACATCAACAAGTGAGCCATTGGACTTGCCCGCCGCCATTGTATATAGTTCATTAGTCTTCAGTTTCATTTCTTTTTTATTTCATTTGGGGCGCATGGACTATGCCCCACATTTTTGTATATAGTTAGTAATTTGGTAGGTTTCATTGTAGGTTTCATTTATGTCGTTGGGCTCATGGACCCTGGATTTGCTATTTGTACATAGTTTTACGGTGGATTTTTCTCCTTCATCTTTATTTTTCTTCACCATGGAGCAATGGATATTACGCTTTTCTTTCCCTTTGGATTTGCTGTGTTGGACGGTGACTTTGGACACATTTTCATTTGGATTAATTTGGATTCTCATTTTTTTTATTTATCATTTTTTGGGACATGCTGCATTTTCATTATTATTGGCATTATTGTGTGTTTTTATTTCATTCCCTTCATTTTGACTTGATTACATTTTTGTTTCTTACTTCAATGTGTGGTCTTCTCTCATTGGTTTCATGCATGTCATATGTGGGTTTTCTCAGTCATGTGTTGCCATTGTGTGGGTCGGACAGACTTGTACTCATGCGCACACTGCTTATTTGTGATCTATCATGTAATGGGGATTTCATTTTGGAGTGTATGTAAAGCTTGGTTGGTTGTTTGGACTGGGGTGCTGTGGGGTTGGATTTGTGTGGCCATAAGAGCCAGGGACCTGGATTGTGATGACGTGTTGGCTGGGGGACATGTAGGCCTGCTGGCAGGTGACTGTCAATGATGGGGGGTGGGGGTTCAGGGGGAAATGTGTGGGACATGTGTGGGGGCCTGCTGGCAGGTGCCCCTGACTGCTGGGGGGTGGGGGTGCTGGGGGACATGTGTGGGGGCCTGCTGGCAGGTGCCCCTGACTGCTGGGGGATGGGGGTGCTGGGGGACATGTGTGGGGGCCTGCTGGCAGGTCCCCCTGACTGCTGGGGGATGGAGGTGCTGGGGACATGAGTGGGACATGAGTGGGGGCCTGCTGGCAGGTGCCCCTGACTGCTGGGGGGTGGGGGTGCTGGGGGACATGTGTGGGGGCCTGCTGGCAGGTTCCCCTGACTGGTGGGGGGTGGGGGTGCTGGGGTACATGAGTGGGACATGAGTAGGGGCCTGCTGCCAGGTGCCCTGCACTGCTGGGGGGTGGGGGTGCAAGGGGACATGAGTGGGACATGAGTGGGGGCCTGCTGACAGGTTCCCTGCACTGCTGGGGGTGCAAGGGGACGTGAGTGGGGCATGTATGGGGGCCTGCTGGCAGGTGCCCCTGACTGATGGGGGGTGGGTGTGCTGGGGGACATGAGTGGGACATGAGTGAGGGCCTGCTGGCAGGTGCCCTGCTCTGCTGGGGGGTGGGGGTGCTGGGGGACATGTGTGGGGGCCTGCTGGTAGGTGCCCTGCACTGCTGGGGGGTGGGAGTGCAAGGGGACATGAGTGGGACATGAGTGGGGCCTGCTGGCAGGTGCCCTGCACTGATGGGGGGTGGGGGTGCAAGGGGACATGAGTCGGACATGTGTGGGGGCCTTCAGGCAGGTGCCCTGCACTGCTGGGGAGTGGGGGTGCTGGGGGACATGTGTGGGGGCCTGCTGGCAGGTGCCCTGCACTTCTGGGGTGCGGGGGTGCAAGGGGACATGAGTGGGACATGAGTGGGTGCCTGCTGGCAGGTGCCCTGCACTGCTGGGGGTTGGGGGTGCAAGGGGACATGAGTGGGACATGAGTGGGGGCCTGCTGGCAGGTGCCCCTGACTATTGGGTGGTGGGGGTGCTGGGGGTGCTGGGGGACATGTGTGGGGGCCTGCTGGCAGGTGCCCCTGACTGCTGGGGTGTGGGGGTGCAGGGGGACATGTGTGGGGGCCTGCTGGCAGGTGCCCCTGACTGCTGGGGGTGGGGGTGCAGGGGGACATGTGTGGGACATGTGTGGGGGCCTGCTGGCAGGTGCCCCTGACTGCTGGGGGGTGGGGGTGCTGGGGGACATGTGTGGGGGCCTGCTGGCAGGTACCCTGCACTGCTGGGGGGTGGAGGTGCTGGGAGACATGAGTTGGTGATCATATTGCAACGTGACATGTGGCTTGGCTGGGGGGCATGCCCATGGTGGATGTGCTGGCTGCGGGACATGACCAGGGGTGCGGGGTAGTCCCCTGTGGTGTGGGCTGCCTGCAGGGGCCGTGGAGGGGATAGAGGGGACACCTGGGAGGACCCACACTGCCAATTCGCGTGCAGGACTCCCCGCGCACCCCCGAAATACACGTTTCCCGCTCTGAAAGCAAAACCGTGTGTGAAACTTCATGCGCAGCCCGGTAATGCACGTACCCTACTCCAATCGTGTGTGAAACTTCCCACGCACCCCTGAAATACACGTACCCAGGCCAATCGCGTGTGAAACTTCCCACGCACCCCTGAAATACACGTATCCAGGCCAATTGAGTGTGAAACTTCCCATGCACCCCTGAAATACACGTACCCAGCCCAATCGCATGTGAAACTTCCCGCGCACCCCTGAAATACACGTACCAAGCCCAATCGTGTGTGAGACTTCCTGCGCACCCCTGAAATACACGTACCCAGCCCAATCGCGTGTGAAACTTCCCAGGCACCCCCGTAATATACGTACCCCACTCGCACAGGCCCTTTCGCGTGTGAAAGTTCCCGCAAACCCCGTAATACACGTACCCTGCTGAAATTGCGTGTGAAACTTCCAGCGAACCTCAGTAATACACATACCCCACTCGCACAGGCCCTTTGGTGTGTGAAACTTCACACGCACCCCAGTAATACACGTTCCCCGCTTGGCGTTTGCTGTTTTGCAGCCCTGTAAACTGGTCCAGGGTTAGTGCAGCCCTTTGCGCTGAATTGGGAATTTTGATGGCTTTTCCTTGCGCGAGGGCGTTTTTGGGGGAATAACTGGCGCTGCTGCAGGGTCGCTGCGCCACTCTTCCCCACGGCTGGTTTTGGAGGCTAAAATCCATGAATACGCTGTGCGCGGAAATCGATTTTAGCGCACACGGCTGGTGCAGACATTCGCACACGCACACTGTGCACCAGCCGCGTGCGCCACTTTTGTGCGAAATTCTATGAATTACCCTGTTTGTCTTTCATGAAACAAAGTCGCAGACCCAGAAGTCAAAAGAGTTGTATATTCTTCCAAATTGTTTAAGTTTCAACATTGAAAATGTTAACGAAGTATCTAATAGAAGCATGCTAGTACAAGAGGGTTTTAATATGCTGTTAATCAGGCAATAGAGATTCAAGGTAGAGCCCCACAAGAAGAGCAGGAGCTATGGAAACATAGGGAGGGTTTGTTATCCCCCACAGAAGCACTATGGAGACAGGAAAGCCACTCAAGAAGGTGCATGTAACCATAATTGCAGAAGACTGGTTTGTTCCCAATCTATTGGAACATGTTGCACAGCTCATTGTGAATTGCATCGCGTGTCAGAAGTTCACATTTGGACCTCGATCAAATCATGACATCGATATGCTACAGATATGTAATGGATACAGGTATCTATTAGTGGTAGTGTGTCCCTTCTCTTGGTGGATCGAAGCCTGTCCTTGTACACACCCTGATGCCACGTGCGCAGTGAAGTTTCTAGTGTACAAAGTATTTCCAAGATGGGGTGTGTGCGAAGTACTAAGGTCTGATAATGAGCTATTTAAACAAATAGGACTTCTATTGAGTATAAAACACAAGTTCTGTTCTGCTTATCATCCGCAGCAAAGAGGATATGTGAGAGACTCAACGGCCCCCTAAAGGAAAGGATAGCCAAGATCAGATTAACTTTGAAAAAGGGATGGCTATATTGCCTACCCGTAGCCTTATATGACCTTCAAAATCAGCCAGGTTCAGACCACCACCTTACGCCCCATGATATAGTGACAGGGCAACACATGTGGACACCTCTTATGCCCCCATCTAGAGTAAGGAGTGATGCCAAGAGTGTAGTGAAGACTCTAGGTGATGAAATGCATGATAATTTGACATATATGACTACCAGTGTTTCTTTCATTGCAGATCAAGTCAAGCATCAGAGGGAGGGGCCAAGGAACACAGAAGAGGACAGCTCAGTAACCAATCCAAGTGAATTATTGCCACCACCAAAGTTGTATGTTGGAGACCAAATCCTTATAAAGAACTTTACCCAGAGATGGCACAAGCCTAGGTTCAATGGCCCCTTTTGCGTTGAGGAAGTCTCCCCTTCTGCAGTTAAGGTATTGGGAAGAAGAGCTTGGTTACATTTAGGAGACGTACAAATCTACAAAGGCGAGACCCTCCCTCCAGCACTCGTTGACCAAGAAGCAAGAGAACAGGAAGAATGTCTGCATGTGCAGACTCGATCGATGACCAAGAAGAAGGACGATAAAACAGCGTGTGGTTAGCACACCGTTCTTTTAGACTCGAAGACTTGAATTCATTGGACACTCCTTCAAACTTGTAGCAGGAAGTGCATGGACTGGCAGAGAATTCTAAAGGTTAAAAACATACTTTCTAGAAATTCTTTCTAGAAATTCTTTGAAGGAATAAATATTGCATCAGTATATGCCAGAACGTCGGTTTCTGATTAGAAATTGGAAAATAGATCAATACCCAGATTCATTACTAGGAGCATATTTGTTTCAAGGATAATATATGATACCGATCGACAGTGACACACATTGGCTTGTAGTTGCTATCTTTGTGTTCATACTTCAGTCATACCCATCTCTTCTTAGGGGAGATGTTAACATTCACACCTTTTTTCATGAGCCTAACAATGGTCCAGTCATAAGAAAACTCCTGATTGCGATAATTGAGCAAATTGTGCAAGTACGAATGTAAATTGAACACCTGTATTACATTTTTATTTTTAAATGTTTTTATTGGCATTTGTAATAAACATTGTAGTGATTAGCATGATTCGCCAATAGTATTTTGCATATCAAGTGTTATTTATAAACATAAAGAAACAACATTAACCAACAAGTCTTCATACATTATATTGTTGGTCTGTAATTCCTGCAGGTGCTTCAGTAGGGTATCACCAGCGTATCAGCGCTGTTGTGTTGGAGGGGCAGACTGGGTTACCTGATCAACAACTGCGTAGTAGCGTCTGTAGTGTGGGCCATTCAGGACCCTAATTATGGTCTCTAGTTTTTCACGGGGGTTTATCGTCAGGTGAGTGGAACATGTCCCAAATTAGTGCCTTCTAGGCTTAGTATGCTGTGCCTGCTTCAGCCCCAGCTTTGGAGACCCTGTCAGCCCACACTCTAGTCTAAGCACTCGTCCAGTGCTCCAGCTCATTATGCCATTTTTCATATCGTGGCCATTCCGGCGATTTCCATGCCATTGCGATGGACCGCTTTGCTAGTATACATACCATATCCATGAGCTTAATCACATGTCTATATTTAGCAACCCTTGGGAAGGACCCCAAGAGACATTCCTTCGATGTCCACTCGAATCTCACCACTCCGGCCTTCCTACAGGCCAGTTCTATCTTGTTCCAAAAGCACTGTGTCTTAGGGCACTCCCAGAACATGTGGATCAGTTCCGAGCTGCACCAAGGGCACTGTGAAGTAACTTTAGTGTTAAACCTAGCAATTCTGCCTGGAGTCATATACGTCCTATATAGGACATTTTGTTGAATCAACCTGAATCTAGTGTTTCTACAGACTTCCCGGTGATATGCCAGTGCCCTCGCCCATTGCCTGTCTGTTACATCTGTACCTGTGTCAGTCTCCCATTTTTGTTTTAGTGCTATGCTTTTGGGGTTAGGTCTGTCCATCAGTTGAGTATAGATTCTGGACACTTGTCTCCAACCATCCCCAAGATTGTGTAACACTGCTAGCATCGGGTCTATTTCTTGTTCTTCAGGCCATTTCTTCCAATATTTCTTCGAAACATTTGTAATCTTGTGATACCATAGAAATTGGCCTCTGGGCAGCCCTTCTTTTTCTGTGATGGACTCAAATTCCCTGAAGGCCCCCTCTTCGTAGACATCACCCCATGTATAAACACCAAACCCCTCCCATAGCCTCATGTTTATTAGGTCTTCTTTAACTACACAGACCTCGGCTGCCATTGGAGCTTAGGGGCGTATTGGTGATCGCTTTTTGACAGTTTTAGGGCCCTATTCCAAACTTTTCTGCCCAGCGTTACAATCATCGGGATTGTATTCAAACACTTTAGTGAGATCCAGAGTATTTCTTTCAGATGCGCAGGAGCCACAAGCCTTTTTATCAGCAAGCCATTTGGCCACGTGACTGATTTGCGCCGCTAGGTAGTTCCTCTCAAGATCTGGTAGTTGGACCCCACCTTCCTTGTATGTCAGCAAAAGCGTGGATAGAGACAGTCTGTGTCTGGCATTGCCCCATACGAGTTCTCTCAACAGTTTCTCAATCATAGAGAAAAAAGCAGCTGGAATGAAGTGGTGCACATTGTGGAAAAAATACAAGAACCTGGGCAATATTATAATTTTTGTTATGGCAACTCTACCCATCACCGATAAAGGGAGTTTACACCAGAACCCAATAGATTTCCTGTGCCCCCGCAACACCAGTTTGGTGTTGTCCTCATGAATCAAGCCGGTCGGGTTCCAAATATTCACTCCCAGATACCTAAATGATTTAGGCTGCCAGTTAAGCCCCACCTCTTGAAACTCAGCCGCTGGTTTCCCTGCCAGTCCCAATAGTGGGAATATGCAGGATTTCTTCCTGCTGAAGGATATCCCGGAGTACTCTGCAAATCTTTCCATCACATCCAGCATCACTGGGACATTCAGGTGCAGGTCCCTTAGATATAGGAGCTCATCGTCCGCATGCAGGGACACCACGTGATGAACTCCCCCCACTGTGATTCCTGCATCAAAAACTGTTTTCTAATGTATATTGCTATCAGCTCCAGGCCCAATATATGGAGCATGGGTGACAGCAGGTAACCCTGTCTGGTCCCTCTCTGTATGTCTCAGCGGGCCAAAACTATCCTTCCCGTCTTAACCCTGGCCACTGGCGCTGCATAGAGCAGTTCAACCATCTAATGAAATGCTCGCCTAGCCCAAACTCTGTCAACACCACGATCAACCACTCCCAATATATGGAGTCGAATGCCTTTATGGCATCCAGCGAGACTACTGAAAAGTGTTCCCGCTGGCTAGATGTTTGTTCCACAATGTGTTGTAGACATCGTAGGTTTACCACTGTATTGCGGTTTGGGATGAATCCACTCTGATCCTCATGTATTGAGGTTCCTATCACCTTGGAGAGGCGTTTAGCCAATATAGTTGTCATCATTTAGGAATCACACTCGTCTGTGGGTTTACCAGGCTTAGGAATCGGGACCACCAAGATCTCTCTCATGGTGTTCGGGAGCATTTTGATCTTAAATGCTTACTGAAATACTTTGTATAAAATCGGAGTCAGCTCCGATGAGTACATTTTGTAAAATTCAGGGGGCAAACCGTCGCTTCCAGGAGTTTTGCTGGTGGCCAATGACTTGATCGCTTCTCTTATGTCTTCAGCGGTTTAGCATTTCTCTTTGTGCCCTGTCTAATTTTGGTAGCCCTATCTCCTCCAGTGTATCCAGTATTTCCTGTTGTGGCACTTGTTTGTTGTGGCGGTACAGGTGGGAGTAACATTTTTGGAAGGTTTAATTTATAGACAGCTACGTCGTGTGCGTCTCGCCCAACTCGTTCTTATGTGTCGTAGTTAGGTGTCTCGGATTTTCCCTTTTGCACAGCCATGACAAAAGCCTGCTCGGCTCGTCCCCCTCAGAGTGTGCTCTAGTGGTTTTCGTTATGTAGTCAAATTTCGATAATCTATTCCAGGCCTCTCTGTTGCTTTCCCTGAGCTCCATCAGTTCCTTCTCCCCACCCCATGTCCTCTGGGCAGTGGTTTCCAGCTGTTTGATCCTTTCCTCAATTACCTTTAGTTCCCTTTTTAGTGTTTGCCTAATTCCACCCGCACCCGCAATGGTTTCCCCTCTCACCACTATTTTCAGTGCTTCCCAGAAGGTGCACCATCTATCTCCACTCTCCACATTAGTGTCTATGTACTCAGTCAATTTAGTGCGAAGTTCTTCTCGGAATGCATCGTCTGATAGAGCATCAGTCGGCATCCGCCACAGCGATTTGGGAGGCCTAGGACCATTCATTGCCCAGACCATTTGTAAGGGCGAGTGGTCCGATATCGATCTGCCCAAGTAGGCTGCAGATTAGATTTGAGGGTAATGCACCCTATCCACTAATAGGTACTCAATTCTCGTGTGCAGCCCATGTGGGGACGAGTAGTAGGAATATTTCCTCCTCCCCGGGTGTAATTCCCTCCACACTTCTGACAGGTCCAGAGTCTCAATAACCTGCTTGAGGGACGACATTATATTCCCCATCCCACTATGTAGCGGTATGGACCTATCCAGGTCATAACCATTCACACAGTTGAAATCCCCCCCCTCCAGATAAAGAAGCAATCATGATGTGGGGCCAGTGTCTCACACAGCCCATTTAAGTATGCCGTGGTTCCATGGTTCGGAAGGTAGGAGTTCACTATACAGACCTCATTTTGCTCAATGCTGCCCTTAGCTATGATCCAGAAAATAACAGGGAAAGCTTATAAAGCTAGAGTGCACGGTACAACCGTGTTTGTCCTTTTAACCGTTAACAAAATCACATATGGTAACACAAAAACAACGGTTTTATAGGAGAGAAGGTATTCAAGGTGCATCAAATGTATGCAAAAACAAAAACAAATAGGTGAGTTAAAGTGCTCACACTCAAATACATGAGAAGGAGGGCCACCTGGCTCGGCGTACCTTGCCCTAAGGAAGAACACCCTGACCCTGACGGGGTGCCTATCCCTGGGTTGCGCGTGGTGTATCGCCTACTAAAAAGATATAGAGGAGAGTACTGTCCCTCAACCTTCTATACTGGTGGCGATGTCTGGAGACAGACACGAGTAGTCCAACAGGGACATCTAAAAAGTGGTAGACTTCAGCAGGTGAGGCAGCGTGCAACAAAACTGTATATTAGATCTTGAGGCTGCTAGAATGCATGGATACAACCTGCGAGACAGGTCAACTGCTTCTATTCCATCCAGAATGTATAACTTTAATAATTCCCGTAGGTCATTGTGGTTGGAGTATGAAACAGTGCTGCTGGAGACACCACTGGAGGGTATAAAAAAACAAACCCAGCAAAAGGACTGTAGGGCTAAAAAATGGCTCTTATAAAAAAGGTGTAGCTTGCTCTGTGAAAGTGAGTGTGCTACAATTGGCAATTTTTAAAGAGTACAGTCTCTTTGGTTGGTGTAAAAGAGATCACGAGTAGGTCATGAGAGCCCTCATGACCGAAAGAGGTCGACCGGGTTCGATGGCATGGGGGATTCGAACCATCTTCTTCAGGACCGTGACTTGAAATGCAAACGAGTTTGCCAAATGTTCAGATAGATGCTGAACAAGGGGATACTGGTGTCTCCTGTAGGGAGACAGAAAGGAGGGGGGGAGAAAAGGAGGGGCAATTACATTGATGAAAGGATGAATGAAAAACAGGCACCAATAGTGTGCAGACTTACAGGTGGTGATTGTCATGCATAGAGTGGAGCATGTCGGAGCAAAAAAATGCAGCGGTCAGAAGGTTGCAGGAATGGTGGAGGTGCCTGGACACCTGTGTAGGGTCTCAACGCCATAAGTGAGGGAAAACAGGGACAATGGGGTGAGGGGGAGGTAGGTCGTGAAGGAACGAGTCTCTACAGGTGACTGATAAGCTGCTGTCTAGGTAGTGAGGGGCAGCGGATGTGCTAGTGTTGGAATTTAGTGCACTACAGGGCAAGAAGGCAGGGAGCCTCTGTGTGGGCTATCCCAAAATAGTGCAAGTACAAAATAATAATAAATATAATAAATATAAAATGGGGGGCTCTGGGCCTACCTCTTCGCCACAGCCTATAGGCACAAGGTCTGTCTGGGAGGCGAGGGATGGCACTGGATTGCATACAGCAACGTGCTGGTAAGGAAGAAATGAATACCTGCACAATCTGGTGATGATGTGCCTGCAGGAAACAAAAAGACCACAGAGTGTAGGTGGTAATGGCTCCAAAACCACATGGCTTCTTGAGTTGGAGTATAGTGCCAAATGATCTAGGGGTGTGCCATACCTATAAAGCAGCAACTGCTGGGCTCCGTGGAATCCGTGAGCTGTATTGAGCTGGTACAGCTCGAGACTGGCGGTTTTGAGAAATGAGGCCCACCGCCTATAAAAAGAAGCGAGCAACGCGCTCGCGCTGGTTAATGCGACGTTCGGCGTCTGTGTGACGCAGCTGGCTCCAGGGAAACGCCTCAGGCGTTCGGAGCCAGCGGAGGAAGCCCAAGCGCCTCTCGAAAGAGTAGAGCGCGCTTGGATTCCAAAGGATCGGGCACTGAAGCCCGATCTCAAGTGGAAGAGACTCGATGGGAGGGGGGAGGGGGGAAAGAGGGGGGGGTCAGGGGGGGAGGGGAACTGGGATGGTGATAAGAAGGGGTGAGGAAAAAACGGGGGGGAAAAAAGGGGGGGGAAAAAAAGGGAAGGGTGACAGATGACACCGTGGGGACTCGAGAAAAAGGGGGGGGAGGGAGGGCCGGAGGCTAAGGGGAATACTGGAGGGGAGGGGGGGGAAATGATTGGTTAGAGGAGATGGGGAAGGGGGGACAAAAGGCCATGACCAGATGGGGTGGTCAAGATAGCTCATGAACCCTGTGCAGAATGAGGAGGGTTTACCTCATGGGACTCATGATATGTCTAGACGAGTGAAGGTAGAAACAAAAGAGCACTATTGCTATGCGTGGGATAGGTGATTCAGGACAACACTGCTAGTTCGTGCCACTGGATTTGTTCATTGAGACCTTCTGAATAGGTATTGAGTCTATAAATCCACATCTGTTCTCTTTTGAAAAGTATATTGTGGTAGTTGCCGCCTCTGCGGGGCGGTGAGACTTTTTCAATGATGGTCCATTTGAATTGGTCCGCAGTATGTCCTTTAGATGTAAAATGAGTCACCAATGGTGCAGTGAGTTTGTTCGTTCTTATGCATGATTTGTGTTCGGTCATGCGGGTTCGGACTGGCCTAATGGTCATTCCAATGTACCTCAGGTTACATGGGCAAGTGATCATATAAATGACGCCCTTGGTGTTGCAATTGGTAAATGTATTCTGTGTCCATGGTGTTTTCCAACCTATTTCTATCTGCGTGGTTCTCGAGGTCTGTGCGCACATGGAGCAATTGCCACAAGGTGCATGGCCTTTGATGGATGGGGTATTCCAAAGAGTCCCCTGCGTGAGGACGTCCCTGGGTGGACCCGGTGTGAGGGTTTTGACAACCTTGTCTCTCACGTTGCAACTTCTCTTGAGGGCAAACCGTGGGACAGGGATGGTAGATTCGCCTGTATTCAGAATAGGCCAAAGTCTTTTAACTTCCCGCTTAATTTTATTCAGCAGGGGTGAGAAACTAAATACTGCTGTGAAAGTGTTGGACTCACGTGGTTTAGGATGTTGTTGTAAGGTAATAGAACGTGGAATGTTCCTAGCTCTTTTGCAGGTGTCCTTAATGATCCTCCTGGGGTAACCTCTCTCGGCCAGTTGTATTTGCAGTTGTTTAGATTGTCTGGTGTAGTCCGGAGTCTGTGTACACAGCCTCCGGTAACGTAAGAACTGTCCAAAGGGGAGATTGTCTCTGAGTGCCTTGGGGTGGTAGCTTGAGTAACAGAGCAGGGCGTTTCTGTCTGTAGATTTTTTGTAGACGCTCGAGTGAAGGTTCCCGCTAACTGCTGAGATGGCAAGATCGAGGAAGTGAGTTTTGGATCTATGTCTCTCCAAAGTAAACTTGAGGTGTGGATTGAGGGAATTGAGCCAAATGTGGAAGGCCTCTATCTCATGTTCTAAGCCTCGAAATATCACAAAAATATCATCGATATATCGCCGCCATATAATTAGGTGTGCGAGATACGGATTAGTCTCTGGATAGATATGTTGACGTTCGAAAGATCTATACTCTTTCGAACGTCAACATATCTATCCAGAGACTTGCACTATTTTGGGATAGCCCACACAGAGGCTCCCTGCCTTCTTGCCCTGTAGTGCACTAAATTCCAACACTAGCACATCCGCTGCCCCTCACTACCTAGACAGCAGCTTATCAGTCACCTGTAGAGACTCGTTCCTTCACGACCTACCTCCCCCTCACCCCATTGTCCCTGTTTTCCCTCACTTATGGCGTTGAGACCCTACACAGGTGTCCAGGCACCTCCACCATTCCTGCAACCTTCTGACCGCTGCATTTTTTTGCTCCGACATGCTCCACTCTATGCATGACAATCACCACCTGTAAGTCTGCACACTATTGGTGCCTGTTTTTCATTCATCCTTTCATCAATGTAATTGCCCCTCCTTTTCTCCCCCCTCCTTTCTGTCTCCCTACAGGAGACACCAGTATCCCCTTGTTCAGCATCTATCTGAACATTTGGCAAACTCGTTTGCATTTCAAGTCACGGTCCTGAAGAAGATGGTTCGAATCCCCCATGCCATCGAACCCGGTCGACCTCTTTCGGTCATGAGGGCTCTCATGACCTACTCGTGATCTCTTTTACACCAACCAAAGAGACTGTACTCTTTAAAAATTGCCAATTGTAGCACACTCACTTTCACAGAGCAAGCTACACCTTTTTTATAAGAGCCATTTTTTAGCCCTACAGCCCTTTTGCTGGGTTTGTTTTTTTATACCCTCCAGTGGTGTCTCCAGCAGCACTGTTTCATACTCCAACCACAATGACCTACGGGAATTATTAAAGTTATACATTCTGGATGGAATAGAAGCAGTTGACCTGTCTCGCAGGTTGTATCCATGCATTCTAGCAGCCTCAAGATCTAATATACAGTTTTGTTGCACGCTGCCTCACCTGCTGAAGTCTACCACTTTTTAGATGTCCCTGTTGGACTACTCGTGTCTGTCTCCAGACATCGCCACCAGTATAGAAGGTTGAGGGACAGTACTCTCCTCTATATCTTTTAGTAGGCGATACACCACGCGCAACCCAGGGATAGGCACCCCGTCAGGGTCAGGGTGTTCTTCCTTAGGGCAAGGTACGCCGAGCCAGGTGGCCCTCCTTCTCATGTATTTGAGTGTGAGCACTTTAACTCACCTATTTGTTTTTGTTTTTGCATACATTTGATGCACCTTGAATACCTTCTCTCCTATAAAACCGCCCTTAGCTATGAGGCATCTCCCTTCTGCATCCGCTACTTTCGATGTTAAGTGAAAAGGCACAGACGCATCTATCCAGGTGTATACCCCCTGTGCGTGTTTAGAATATCCCGCACCAAAGCCCTGTCCCCCCCAGTGCTTGTCCATTTTTGCATTATCGTCTACTGTGAGGTAGGTCTCCTGTTGCAGTGCAATAGAGACTTTCTTTCTGTGCAAGAAAGACTTAATTCTGTTCCTGCGCATGTAGGTGCCCATACCCCGGACATTCCACATCAACATTTTTATGTCAGCTGCCATCCTTATCTGGTTCCATTCCACTCAGCATTTCCCCATCAGCAGCCCACCAGTCGACCTCCACCTCTTTCTACTGATTACTTTTGCCCCTACAAACCGCAGAGCGTTTCATCAATTTACGTGGCATTACGGTGGCAACAGGACTCTTGAACCAGTAGGCGTCATGTTTTCCCCAATCACCCTCGCTCCTCGCTTCAGGCACCCACAGTCTCTATTTGTCTGCTAACTTGAAGACTTTAAAACCTTTCAAACAACAACAATAATAACAAAACAAAATTAACCTAATGCGCCCAGCAGCCGCTTCTTGCAGGCGGTGCTCAGGCGCCTCTGCGCCTTCATGGCCTATCCGGGTCATCGTGCGTGGTTCGACAGGTGTCAGCAACAGGCAAACAGCAGTTCTTTCGCAGGGTGTGCCTATACGCTCAGGCCAAGTGGTCCGTCTGTGCTCCTGTCTTTTTCAGATCTAGGTCTTGGAAGTGATGCTTTCTGTCAGCATAGTGTAAACTGCTTCTTTCGATACATTTGTCCATCTCAGTAGCTATTTCCTTGTTCCGTGTGTTGGGATGTAGTCTACGGCACGTTGTCCTCACCTGTGTCAAGGTAATTGTGTTCCAGCCACAGGGTGGCTCCCGCCGGGGTTTCCAGAAATACAGCTCAGCCTTTGTTTATCACTTTGAGCCTTGATGGGTACATGAGCATGTACTTGAGGTTCAGTGCTCGCAGTTTAGCCTTAATCGGGACAAAAGAATTCCATGCTCTCTGCACTGTTTGTGTGTAGTCTGGATACATGGCGATTTTGGCATTGTCTCTTTTTATTTCGCCTCCTTCCCTGGAGTGTGGTAGTATAATCTCGCTGTTCTAGAAATTCAGGATCTTGGCTATTATCGGGCGAGGATATGATCCCGGAGGGGGTCTTTTCTGTAATGTTCTGTGGGCCCTCTGACCAAATATGAGGTCAGACTTTAGCCGGGCATAGGAGTCCTACTATCAACGTGTCTCCTCCATTTGTACTTTTTACCCTGTGTTCTCTACACCTAATGGCATGGGATATTCCACTTACAAGCAAGTTGTCTGTTTAATGTGTTCTCGGGGGGAGGAAATTACTGACGGACCCATTGGTCAGTACTCGACCCCCAAAAACTTGTAATACAAGATAGCTGCACCGTGTGAGGACAGGGTGCAGGACGTACATACTCCAGTACAAATTAATACTAAGGACTCAGTAAGTTGGCAAAGGGAAGTCTGTTTAATAATACATACATCAGCTTATGGATATCAGCAGCATCGCGAACACCTGTCTCGCCCCGACTTCCCCGAACTTCAGTAAAACAGCCTTTTTTATTGGCAAATTCCGTCATCAATGACGTACACTTCTATAAAAAATCATCATGCAATATAATTGGTTGCGAAAGGTAACTTAAGTGTAGGTGTTATATCTGTATTTGAAAATAAGGCATACGGATTGGATAACTCTTATTGGGTGGGCGTCTATGCCCATCCCTCTACACCACACATGATTGACGTCACCACAAGTACGACATCTCATTGGTTACAATGTCTATAGGACCCTAGATTACATGGTCCCTTGTGATTGGGCAAGTTACAGCCCTAAACATAAATCTCCACTTTTAATTAGCAGCATGCAGAATAGACACCCTTGTGCCTGGTGTGGCACCCTCTGGTTCTGGATGACATCAGGCGGTGGTACATCTTCCCGCCTGTCTGGTTACGTGTTGGTCCACCGTGAATCTGCTTCAGTTTCCAACCTTTTGTGCATTTAATTCTGTATGCGCTTGGCCACCTGCATGGGCCTCTCTTATCTTGACCTTCACGGGCGGGCTGGCATGCTCTGAAGTTGGAGCCTTGTGAGCTCATGCTCACCTCCCCTTCTCTGGTTGACCTCGATTTCCCCTGCATGAGCCATCCTTTGTTAAGTTTCGATCCCGCTCTTTTCCTCCACTTGGGTCTGGATATGAAACTTGGCCAGTCAGGCCTTGGCCGCCTGGGAGTACTTCTGATTATACAGAATGGAGTTGCACGTGTACATTGTGCTGTATTGAGGTAGATGTATACGGTCGGCGCTTGCCGCTCTAACTTCTACTAAGCATTGCAAGCAGACTCGAGTACTTAGCGTCTTGCGTTTCAAGCTTATTTACATACGTTCAATAAGGCGGTTGCTTCCATCTTGTCTCATGGCACCATTCTCATACATTTTTCACAGTGTCTTTCCCCTTTGTCCATTACAATTATCCTCGCAGTTATCGGTACTGGCATGCATAGCTTTCAGTAGCCACTTCTGGTTGTTCTCAGGGCTGCCCAGGCCCTTAGTCTATTTCCATTGGCCTTCCATTAAGGCCTTCGGGGTTTCCTCGTGGACAGTCTGTAAATACTCGTTGTTTCATACCCATGGCAGGTACGGTTGTCTGATTGGGTACTGTGCTGCCCAGGGTTGCCTGGTTATGGGCATTTGAACAGGTATTGATCTTCTAATGTACACAGGGCAGGGGCCCATTGCAGCCCATTGTTGGTTCAGCTGCTCCTCGCACGTCACATACCTTGGCGATTACCTTACTGGCAACTCGCAATAGGGGGCAGGGGTGCAGGTCGTATCTGGGACCTCCTCTATACTCCCCCCTCTGGTTGGTTCATCGACCACTCCTACTTCCTCCTTTATATTCAATTTCTTTGATTCCTCAGCTTCTTGCTCATCGTCTCCTGGGTTTACACAAGATGGCGTGAAAGTATGCAATTTTGGTGTCCATATCTTTATCACCCCTTTCAAGCTTCCTGCTGTTTTCAAATGCTCATCTTTGTTCCAGGTCATCAATTGGCATTGTCCATTTGGACTGCAGTAAATCCTTTTGCCTTCATACCTTCTTCGTTTCTTGGGATAAGTATATTTTGTTCCCTCTGGTGCAAATTCACTGGCCTTCACGAAGTCCTTTATCTCCTCATCTGTCAGGTCTCTGGGCTTCCAGGCTGGTTCGACATCGATCATTACTTTCATTCCAATGGCCTTCTTTGCAGTTTTCTGGCACTGTGTGATGATTATCTTGATAACACAGAATCCTAGCAGCACCCTTGTTAGCAATGCTCCTATAAACATGAATATGTCTGCCATCCATTGCGGGACCCATGAGAATAGGTTCCCAAACCAGCTGTCATCATCTACTTCATCTGTTTCCTCAGTCATCTGGTTTTTCAGGGTCGTTTACATTGCTTATGGCCTCTGTGAGGGTTCCATTTTCTTCGTTGTGTGATGGTATAAAAGGGCAACATGATTCTCCGATTTTGCACAAACATTTTTGCACAAACACCTCCATCCATTGCTTTGATCATCAGGGGAGGGTCCTCAGTCTAACCGCTCTCGGCTCATCTTTGATCGCATTGAATCCTTTTATTGTGGTGTTGATGGTCTGCAGTAACTCCCACCTGGTTATCTGCAACCATTTAGCATTCACTCCAATTTGGATGTGTCGCAGGAGCATTGTGGTGAATACTGTTGAAGGGAGGCTGAACAGCCTTTGTTCATATGGAATCGCATAGAATGCTTCTTCTGATTTGGCAGAAAAGTAGTTTTCTCTCTTCATTCTGGATATCAGTTCTGCGTATCTCCTCCTTCTCAGATGAGCCTCTGCTTTCGGGAAGCTGTCCAGATTCAGATCGTTCTTTGGAATCACCAGTGCGGGAACATGGACAGTGACCAATGTACATATGCCCCCCCAATTTCTTGGCAGTCTTATGTATGCTTTGGATCCACATGCCCCATAGCGGTCCATCAGGACTGCGGTTCCTTGTGCCATTCCTGGTGCCTCATATATTCATCCACAGTTTTGAGTTTCGCCCATTTTCCTTGTGCCGCTGAAGCACAGTTTCAGGTTTTCCAGTGGCATTATTTGCAAGGGTTCTCCTCTGTCTTCGTCCCATGTTAACAGCTTCATCAACTTCAGCCATAGAGGTTTACATAACCTCTGTGAGTTTTCTACTGCTTCCTTGCAGGCTCCAAGGACCATCCAAGTTCGGCAGATTACGACTCCTTCCTCCCATCCGTTAGGGGAAACTACTGATCCCCAGATCTGCATTTGTCCCCGGTTCCTCCATTTTTGAGCTTCTTCTGCCATTTTTCCTTGGATGTTCAGTCTTGAGTTTATTTCCCACCTTATTCCTGATCCTTTGACGTCAGGGTTTTCATATCTAATAACGTGATTCTTGGTGTGCGCCCTGTTTCTTCTTTTGATGTTCTGAACAAACCCGTCTTCATCAGGGTAGTCCTTTTCGTTTGTTCATATCAATGAGGCATCTCTTCCCATGAATTGTCCTCTGATGTTGCACATAGCTACGTGTGACATACAGTGTGCTGTGGGGACATCTTCTTCTACAGCCACGAAGATCTTGGACTTTGCTATGCTGTATGGCAGGAGTGCACAGACGAAACATTCTCCTTCTGATTGCCTTCGTCCAACTTCCTTCATGTACTGGTACCATATGTTGTTTCCAAGATGGGCTGTGCTGTCCAAGTAGTCATTTAGTTCATTGTCCGTTTCATATGGGCTTCTCTTGATTCTTAACGTTTTTCTGTAGTTGGCCAACACTATGTCTCTGAATGCGTCTGTACTGCTCTTTCGTTCAGGTAGTTTCTCAGGTATTATTTTTGGAGAGGCAGGTTTCATTTCCTGCCCTGCAGTACTATGGGGAGGTCTTGTGTTTCTTCTCCTTCCCTCGTGTGCTCTCTCGTAGACCTCCGTCCACATGTGGCTCATCATCCTTCCAACATGTGGCGGTGTCGTAAACTCGGCCGTTATCTCTGGTGTTGGAGCAGGTGAGCTCGTTCTCACAGTTGCTGTAGTTTTCTTGCTCAGCTCTTTGTGTAGCTTCTTTGCTCTTAGTATGAGCGGAAACACATACTTGACTACCGCATGTGTCTTCCCCATGAGTTCTTTTGTGGCTTCCTCTGTTCTCTTGAGGGATTTTGTCATGCCATCTCTGTCTTGTTGCTCGCTTGGTTCTCTGTTCTCTGGAGCTGTTCGTTTCACAGGTATCCTTTTGTTTTCTGTCGGTTCGGCCTGGGGTCTCAAAGCCATTGACACCTGCCCTTGCTTGTGTTCATTCAGTGTATGGGTGCGTGCCGTGGACAGTGCTATGTTGTCATTCATTCCGTGCTGACCCGGTCTCCACCTTTTCTCACCATTCATTACTTCAAGTGTGTACGTATTACTGCTAATTACATTCAACTGTAAATCGTTTGCTTTATCATCAGGTTTTCTTGGAACAGGGATGACAATATAAGGTCTGGGTGCCTTTGTGGGGCCCAGACGCTCATTACCTGGTGGATGCATGGACATTGGGATGCTTTGTGCATCAATAAAAAATGCAGTTCTGATTGATCGTTAACGACAAAAATACTACAATAATCACTATACATATACATATGATTGTCTTGAAGGACAGTTTGCAGCACCTCCTTCCAGGAAAGCGAGGGCACCCATCCACTGGTGGCACAACTAAATTACTGTTTTGGGCCCCCATCTCGAACAAGTCCATAGTCAATAGTTTATTTGTTTTCTTATCTTGATTTCGTTACTTAAAAAGTTCAGCAAACACTAAAGTGGCGGGTGCAGCTTAATGTCCCCCCTTTTGCAATTGATGACAGAAGTCTCTAGTTATGGAGTACAGATCCTTTGCTAGACTAGGGAAAAAGGTTAGACTACCGTTTTTTGCACATCACATTATTCTTGCATTTGTGTGGTACAACACATTCCCAGGCACCTTCCCAATTCGTCTTGGCCCTGAGGACATGCAGGAATTTGTTCGCAGTGACACCATAAAAGGATGGCTTCGCTGCACATCACGCATAGATAAACCATTGAAAAAATAAAAACAAAAATAAAAATAAAAGTGAACATATGAGAAGGTAGGAAAAAAAAGAAAAAGGTTGAAAAAAGTAAACACGGCAGTGAAGTTTGTTGCTCTGCTCCTTTCGCTTGGTTCTTCGAGGTCGAGTTGCTGCAAAGTCTCTCTCTCTCCCATTTACTCCACTGCGGGATGATGATGAAAAACTGAGAAAAATAAGAAAAATAGGAAAAGAAGTTCAAGATGTAGTTATCCCCTTTTGATTTGTTCTACGTTGGGAGCATGAAGAACTGTGTCTTTGTTTCCTTGCTCAGCCCCAGGCTGGGGCTTCTAAAGGGTTTTATCTTGGATCTCTCCTTTCTAAGGCTCGCCTCAGCAGTGGATGTCCATGGTTGCTTCTCAGCTGTGATGCAATAGCTCTCAGGAGTCTGTTGAGTTGTGCATTTTTTGCTGGATCACAGAGAAACGTGTGCACGTTGACAGTGATGGGTATACCCACTCACTCTGGAAAGTTCTCAATGAGGTGAAAGAAGACTGTGAAGGCAATTCTGCTATCTTCAGGTGATAATGACATTTGCTCTGATTCTCTGTCTCTTAGGTCACCGGTCTATTTTTTTTGCAGTGTGATCAGTCCTTGCCTTCTCGATCTGCCCCTTGCCGACTAATTTCACTGGAATTCTTTCAGAAACTCCCTCTGAAAGCTGGACAGTTCCATTTGTAGCTGTATGCTATAGAAGAGTGTTCCTATCTTTCTCGCGTTGGCAGGGTCTCTGAGGAAGGTGAGGGCGTCAACCTCGGCAGGTCTCCCTACCATTTCTGGAAAGTCATTTACTAAGCCAAAGAGGACATTTTGGGCTATTAGGCTGTCCTCAGTGGACAGGGACATTTATTCATTTTGCAGAGTCTCAATCACAAGTTTTTTTTTTTTGCTTTCGTGAACAGTTTCTTTGCTTATTTCCCCGATCTGTCCCTCGGCGGAAAGTTTCACTGGAGACTCCTGAGGAATTCTTGCTGAAAGTTGGTCAGTTCTACCTGGAGCATGATTCCGTGGAGAAGAGTCTTCTTGTGTAATAAATTGGCTGGGTTTCTGAGGAAGGTTGCAACGTCGACATCAGAGGGCCTTCCCACCATTTCAGGAAAGTCTGTGACCAGTCTAATCAGAACATTGTGGGCTAGCTGTGTGTCTGCGGGGGACAGTGGCATTTGCTTTGCCTTGCTGGGTCCCAATCACACGCCTCGCTATTGCTTTGAGCAGTCTTTGCACTTGCCTGCTGCGTGGATGGCTACCACATTATTTAGTTTACTCCATATCTAGTTTAGAAAATGATTGTTTCAGGGATCTCTGATGAACGTCAGTGTATCTGTGGTCCTCCAGACAAGTTCTGGGCACTCCTCAATGATTTGAAAGAATAATGTGTAGGTCACTTCGTCAATGACTGCTTGAGGCGGGAGCATTGGTCTTTGAGTCACTGTGCTCAGGCAACTCGGCGAAGACCTCTGCGATCACAGTCAATAGTTGCCTGATTACCTTCTCGTTTTCTGGGTCTTGAATGTGTCCAGTGACACTTGTTTCTCTCCCTATGAGTGACGGGTATGACAGTACCACCAGTTGGAAGTAGGTTAGTACATCCCACTTAAGGCTTCTGCTGGGGTGTACCATAAATTTGTGAACAAAGTCTAGATACTGGATGCTTTCAGGATAACAGTTTCAGTTCTCAAGAATGTCCGGTTCTGTTGCTTACCAGAGTCTTAGGTTTTTCAATGCTTTGTGTGGCTTTTAAATGTTCATGAGCTTAACGCTTCTGCTGATATGAATACCTGTTTTTCTTTATTTACCCTGCACCTTTGGCTGCACAGGGTGTTTGCTTGCTTCTTATTGTCTTTTTATGCCTATAGAAAAGGTTCAGTGTGGACAAGATTTTCACAAAAGTTCTTTGTTGGCTACATTCAATGTTAATTTAATTGTCCCTATATCAATTTTCACTTGGTTTGAAGAACTGTCTTGTTTTGAAAGTCTCACCTTTATATTTTTTTTCCTTGTCTTGTAACTTGTCTGCTCATGCGTCCTTCTTCCTCGCCATAGATCTTGTCTGCACGTGCTGAGGTTCTTCTCCGTTGTCTGCGGATTCCTCGGCAGTAGATGCAGTAGGAGTGCCTTCTCCTATAAAGGGCTTGACATCATTCAGGAAGATCCAGGCTCTTCTTCCTTGGAGCTTGACAGCAGACGGGGTGCAGTCCTCTATGTTGAAAGGGTCATTAAATCGGGGTTCGTCCCATGTCTTCCTCGTAAAGTTCCTCACCAAAACGCTGTCACCAGGGAAGATGAGTGGCGCACAAAGACTGTGTGCTGCGCCTGTCTCAGCACTGTCTGTTGTGGTGTGCTGTTCCCTTTACGCCGTCGCTGCAGCTGGCCTGAAATTACAGATGCACCAGAGGTAAGGCAGTCCAGGTAATTCTTCATTTCTTCTCCCAGAACCTCCCTAGCAGGCTGGGCATCACATCTAGCCCTATCTCGGGGGGTAAGAGGGGTTCTCATTCTTCTACCAGTGATAATTTCGTGCAGCGTGAGGTGATGGTCGGAGCCTGGCTGGTTCCAGAGGGCATATAATGCCAGTGGTAGGCAGTGCAGCCATCCCTTCTTTAATGTGAGCTTCAATTTGGCTATCCTTTCTTTCAACAGGCCGTTGAGCCGTTCACATATGCCATTTCCTTCTGGGGGATACGCCTATGAGAACTTGTGCTTTATACCAAGCAATAAGCTAATCTGCTCAAATACTCAGTTTACAAAATGGGGCCCGTTGTCTGACCTCATAACGACACACACACACCCCCCACCTGGGGAAAACCTCCCTCACCAGGAATTTTGCAGCACAGGCAGCGTCAGGGTGTGTACAGGGCCCTGCTTCTATCCATCTAGAGAATGGACACACCACGACAATTAAATACCTGTACCCATTACAAACCTGAATCATATCGACATAGTCGATATGCAGGTGCTGGAAAGGCCCTTCAGGTCTGGGAATGATTCCTCTCATCACCTTCAATGTGTGCCCAGAGGTGAATTGCTGGCAAATTATGCAATTGACCATAAAGAATGCAACATGCTCTGCTAGATTCAGCGTGAACCAGTCTTCTGAGAGCGTTGAGATTTTCTTTTGACATATGGAAAGGGTAGTGGAGCTGTTCTAACACTACCTTTAGAAGGGTGACAGGCATTACCGGTTTACCAGTGCTGTCCTGCCTACATAATCCATCAGAGGGGTTTAAAGAACACCCTCAACACTTCCATAAATTCTTCTCATCCTGAGGTGCCTCCCCCTGGAGTTCCATTAACTGTGTCTGCCCCATATTGCTAAAGGCTTCTGGAGTGGCTCGGGCTATCATCATTCGTTCATGGGTACGTGCCATCTCCATGTCCATGATTGTCTCACCCTTGGATGCCATGCGCTTGGCTTCCGTGTCCGCTTCATGGTTTCCACGTGACACAAAATCTTTTCCCTTGGTGTGAGCAGCGCACTTAACGACCGCTATGCACGCTGGGAGCTGTAGTGCTTTGTATCAGCCTGTCCAACAAGGCTGCATGTTGCACTGGAGTGCCGTCCGCTCGGATGTAGCCCCTCCTTTTCCATCGTGCCAGGCCTGCGTGCACGGTGGACGTCACATAGGCAGAGTCACTGTACATTCTTACTTCCTGGTCTGCGTGATTCTCAATGGCGAGTATCAATGCCACTAGTTCTGCAGTCTGTGCCGAATAGTGGGATGGGATTTGTGCACTGACAAGTACTTGGAACTCTCCATTTGCCATGTGTTTGATCACGTCCACGCCTGTATAGGTACATGCCCATGTTCAGCTGTTGGACCACTTGCTGTGCACCTTGCTGCAAGCCAGCTGCCTGCTGCTGCACAGTATAGTTTTGTGCATTGCCCTGTTGTGGGGTAGCCGGTTGATTCACCGTGCCTGCCCCCATCCCTTGATTGTTCTGCCACATGCCTTGGCTTCTGCACATGCGTGCCACATGTCCTGTCACTCCACACGGCCAACACACTAGTGGTGATCGGGCCATCTGTCCATCTGGCATAGCTGGACTGCCAATTGGTGCGCTCTGAATACCACCTTGAACATTTTGAAAACCTCCTTGGTTACCTCTAAAGCCTCCCTGATTACTCTGCCATCCTCTTCCTCCAAATCCCCTTCCTCTCGGATAATATCCCACGTTACCCTGATTGTTCTGCGGCGGGTTAGTGGCACATTGCACACTTGAATTGGCTGGGCTTGTTCGCATGGCTCCCTAGAGCGCATACTTTGAGAGCTTCCTTTGCACTAGCTTCGCCTCTTCTCCCTTACGCGTTGCTTCTTTCTTTCGATTCTTTTCTTGCAACAGCCTACAATAATGGGCAATTGTCAACTGGATTTCGGCCCACGGTTTAGCTTCTATTCCTAACAATTTTTTTAGTTGTTTTTGCGCCGGTTCTGGTAACCCTTGGCACAATATATGATAGAATACAGGGATAGATTTCATCCAAGACATGCGTTTCAAGCACCCATGTGTCTTGAAAATTCTGGATATAAAGCAACAGATCCTCCGACTCCTTCATTTTTCGAGTCATTATAGCTCCGATATCGGATGTGTCTGAATATAGCATACGTAGCGCTTTCCATACTACTGCTCTACAGTTATTAAACGGTGCTCCATCATGAGAGGTGTTAGTTATGGTTACCCTAGGGTAGCCTGCCCTTTTCCACACATCGTCTGCTCTTTCTCCGAGTATAGCAATTAGGAGACCCTTGATGTCCCCTATGGCTAGGGTGACACCCCCTGTCATTTTCTCTAACTCATGTATCCACTTCCCAGCCCCCGACATCAGCATGGGAAGTTTATTTCTAAGATTCTCACGGTCCATGTGCGGCCAAGGAATATACTGCGGTCTTGCTCCCCCTTTCTCTAACAGCGGGAATTGGAATGCGCAGTCCTCTATCTTTCTGGTCTTTTGCCAGGGTGGCGTTTCCGCCTTGCCGCCTGCCTGGTAATGCTCTTAGCCTGTCCACATAGGCAGGGGCTGATGCCCCCCTCTGACCGTGGGGTGTCTCTTTGTGTCGGCTGGACTGTCCAGCGGACTTCGGTGTCCTACTTGTGGATCCTCTAGCATCTGACCATCGTACCTCTTGGTTCCCTGGGTGCTGCTTTTCGCACCGTCTCCCTTCGTCATACACAGTTTCTTCCGTTTCCCCTTCGGAGTCAGACTCTGAATACTCCCAGTTCACACAGCTTCTTGTATCATCTTCGTTCTGCTTGACTTCGAGTCTATCTAGGGAACGTCCCCTACTCCCACTACTTTGGGTGACATCCTCAGTGTCATATAACTGAGTGCTCTCTAAGCGCTCATCTTCCCTTCCCTCTTGGGAGATTCGTTCCAGTCCCATTTCATCATATATTTTATCAATCGCTTCCCCGATGCTTCTGGTGTCGAAGTCATCATCAATAATTGTCCTGCTTGTACCTGGTACTCATCACTTGCTGGAAAGAACTGTTCTATGTCTTCCGAGTCTACAGCAGGATTGGGTTTTTTCACTTCCCACTGCAAATATTCTAAAACTCGTGCCCTTTGCCTGCGTTTACGCTCTGCTTCCTCATCCATTTCTCTTCGCTTCTTCGCTTCCTCTCTAGCATTATCTGCTTCCCTCATCCGTTCGTTTCTACGTTCTTTTGCCCTTCTACTTTTCTCATCTTCTCTCTTCTTCACTTTCCTTTCAGCACCCTCCTTTCTTCCTCCAACTTTAGCATGTTCTGCCTGCACTTTTCATAGGCTGCATATTGTGTGCGACTGAGCATTATACCCTGCTCTTCGCGATATAGTTGGTCTCGCCTCAACCTATCCTTTTTTCTTGCCCTCTCGTCTCTCAAAGCCATTTCTTTCTTCTTTTCCTTACTTTGCGCCTCAACAGACCGTTCACTCGGCCTTGCGTCATCACTTCCTTTTCCATCTAATTTCAATAGTATCTGCCATCCCATCCATTTGTCCTTTGCAAATGTTACCTCATCGGTTCCTTTCTGCTTCTTTCACTCTCTCTCTCTATCGAGAGGTGCACTCGTTTGTGCCTGGTCCTTCCTTTCCTCATCTCGCCTCTCTTTGTCCCACGGGATTGTGGAGGCCGAGCCAAGTTCCTGTTCCTTCTCTTTCGTCTCGTCACTGCTACCCGCAGGTGACTCGTATGCAGTGTTGCTATAACCTGTGGCTGCCTTAAGTCTCATAGTGGGTAAAGGCCTTCCGACTTACTTCCCTCAAAAACTGGTTCCGGCGGGGCAGGTGGCGCGGTAAGTGTCTCACCCCCCTCTGTGCATACATTTAATATCCAGTCTGCGGGAGGTTCTTCTTCCTTTACTTGTTCAAACATTTTCCAAAGCTCGAGAACGGCAAGGCGTTTCTTGAGTTTCTTCCCATTATATGTGGCATGTAGGAACGTGGTCATGTGCTGTAAAACAGCCTTAGACAATGACCCATTCTGGGGCCACGGCATAAACATTTTATTTGCGGTGCCCTAACCCACTCCTGGCTGTATTTCTTCAGCTTTGCTGCATGTTTTGGCAATTGCTTGCACAAGTGTGCAAGTGGGGTAACTTCTTCCATTCTTAATTTTTTCACCATCAATGATCACACAGTGTTTCAATTTTTACACTATTATGAGCGAGAACCACATACGCAAGCTCCAATCCAACTTTTCCGCAAACTTTTTACACCAACAGTTTTACTCGAGACACATCAATTCAGTGGCGATTCCCTCTCATTTACAGAATCGCGAAAACCAAACTGCATTGCCATCATTTAATATCACAATAATTCCACATTCAGATACACAGAACATGTAGGATAGACGCTTGACAGACTAGACAGACACCAGCTGGTCAACGTATACCTGCCTTCTAATTATTACCCCGTCATGGGATTTGAACTACCCCTTTATGACGTCTTTAAATGTCATCGTAGCCTCGCGTCCCCCTCTTTGTGTGTTCTGGGTTCAAGTTCCTTCTGACCACTCTTTAAAGCGCAGGAACAAGGCGAATTTACAGTTTTTCTCTCGGGTGCCCCCCGGTATCCCTTACAGTTTTTAATCTCGGGTGCCCCCCCGGTATTCCTTACAGTTTTTAATCTCGGGTGCCCCCCCGGTATTCTTCTATATCTGTCTTCCTTTTATGCTCGAGTCTTTAACCCACTATATATATATAACCCAATATATATATATATATATATATATATATATATATATATATATATATATATACGGTCTTCTCTACCTCTACTTTAGCTTTCTCCACCACCCTCCGTTACCTTTCCCCCACTTGCTCTAATGCCTATAAGTCATTTGCCAAGGTAACGGGTTTCGTTGTTTCACTCACCGATCGTCTCTTTTCCTCTCTGGATCTCTGGGATCACCGCCCCTTCCTCTTCCCGCTTTATGGTTTTCATCCGATCCGCTTCCTGTGGGAATGAAAAGGGTTATGCTTGGAAAAGCGGGTTCCTTCAGACCCACTGCAGATTTTTGGGAGTAAATACACTATCACTGTCCACGGGAAGCTTTGCGGCCTACTCAGCCGTAATAGCGAAAGGACTCGCGATGTAACCGGAGATCCAGAGTTACTTCGCGCCGTCGGTCTAAGGGTGTCTTATGACTATATTAATCGATTATCAATAATCGATGGCCGAAACCATCCTCACGCTACCAAGTGTTCTCGGGGGAAGGAAATTACTGACGGGCCCATTGGTCAGTACCCGACCCCAAAAAACTTGTAATACAAGTTAGCTGCACCGTGTGAGGATAGGGTGCAGGACGTACATACTCCAGTACAAATTAATACTAGGGACTCAGTAAATTGGCAAAGGGAAGCCCGTTTAATAATACATACATCAGCTTATGGATATCAGCAGCATCGCGAACACCTGTCTCGCCCCGACTTCCCCGAACTTCAGTAAAACAGCCTTTTTTATTGGCAAATTCCGTCATCAATGACGTACACTTCTTTAAAAAATCATCATGCAATATAATTGGTCGGGAAAGGTAACTTAAGTAGAGGTGTTATATCTGTATATGAAAATAAGGCATGAGGATTGGATAACTCTTATCGGGTGGGCGTCTACGCCCATCCCTCTACACCACACATGATTGACGTCACTACAAGTACGACGTCTCATTGGTTACAATGTCTATAGGACCCTAGATTACATGTTCCTTTGTGATTGGGCCAGTTACAGCCCTAAACATAAATCTCCACTTTTAATTAGCAGCATGCAGAATAGACACCCTGGTCCCTGGTGTCCCAAGATTCACCCTGCCTCCCTTCCATCAATCAGTGGTTTAGGGCTATGTGTCATTTAGTTGGCTGGGTATGGCCTCGGATCTGTAGTCTCTCATCAGGAAAAGTTATGGCACCCTCTGGTTCTGGATGACATCAGGCGGTGGTACATCTTCGCGCCTGTCTGGTCACGTGTTGGTCCACCGTGAATCTGCTTCAGTTTCCAACCTTTTGTGCATTTAATTCTGTATGCACTTGGCCACCTGCATGGGCCTCTCTTATCTTGACCTTCATGGGCGGGCTTGCATGCTCTGAAATTGGAGCCTTGTGAGCTCATGCTCACCTCCCCTTCTCTGTTTGACCTCGATTTCCCCTGCATGAGCCATCCTTTGTTAAGTTTCGATCACGCTCTTTTCCTCCGCTTGTGCCTGGATATGAAACTTGGCCAGTCAGGCCTTGGCCGCCTGGGACAACTTCTGATTATACAAAATGGAGTTGCACGTGTACATTGTGCTGTATTGGGGTAGATATATACGGTCGGCGCTTGCCGCTCTAACTTCTACTAAGCATTGCAAGCAGACTCGATTACTTAGCATCTTGTGTTTCAAGCTTATTTACAAACATTCAATAAGGTGGTTGCTTTCATCTTGTCTCATGGCACCATTCTCATACGTTTCGTACCCATGGCAGGTACGGTTGTCTGATTGGGTACCGTGCTGCCCAGGGTTGCCTGGTTATGGGCATTTCAACAGGTATTGATCTTCTAATGTACGCAGGGCAGGGGCCCATTGCAGCCCTTTGTTGGTTCAGCTGCTCCTCGTACATCACATACCTTGGCGAGTACCTTACTGGCAACTCGCAATAGGGGGCAGGGGTGCAGGTCGTATCTGGGACCTCCTCTACAAATGTATAAGTGGATGATTCACACCCTATGTAATTTGTAATTATGTCATTTGCAATTATGTTACAGTGAATTTCTAACTATGTGTTTGTTTACCACAATGGACACCATGTACTTTCATGTATATATAAAAACCTAAAATCTTTGCATAAAGAAAAATGCATCAGCAAACTAATAACTAAAAGCTGAAATTCTTATATGAGTTTGAGATATGTGTTTGTCAACAGCAAGCATGTTGTTTCCAACAACGGTTGCCCAAATTGTATGGGCACCCAAAAGGGTCTAAAAACTGGTGTGCATTTGATTCATTTAGTGCACTCCTTAGAGTCATAGAGGGTAGGACAACCCCCTTGTCATAGCTGTGGGCCCTCTCAACCACAAAACCCTGTGATAGCCAGCCGACTCCAATTTCCTGCTGCAGTAGCGTCTCTACAAAGTTTGTGGGGTTGGATCATTCGATTCCATCCGGGACTCTGAGTAGACGTACGTTGTTGCACCTTGCGCGACCCTCTGCGTCTTCCCCCCTCTCTTCTAAGGCAGTATTTCTTTTTTCTAGTACTTGTAGCATGGTTTGTACGTCTTTGAGTATTTCCGTCGTTTCCTTCTGGTCTGTCTCAGTGGTCGTCACTCGGTCCGCCAGGTTTCGCACATCTTGTCTCAGTAACTGCATATCTTCTTTGATCTCCCCTAATTTGGTATCAGTGAACGAGCGCAGAGCTGCTATTGCATCTAGCACCTGTTTGTCCTTGTCCTCTTCTTTTGGGGCTTCTTGTGCCGGTGTAGCTCCCTTGCTGGTCTGAGTGGGGTCTTTCGCTTTAGCTGTGACAAACAAGTCCATTGTTGTGGACTTGTTCTTTTCCTTAGCCGAGGGCATATCCACCTGGCACCCCTAGGGTGACTGTGCGCCGTAGATTTTATGTTGTCGGCCAGCCGTTGTCTGTCAGGGCTCTTGTGTGTGCCCTCGCAGTGCCCAGTATCTGTTCACCTCAGCGGCACGCTCCAGCGCCCCCCGGTGATGTGTATTTCTTCTTTTTTGCGTACCCCTTTCTATTTCCCCCGGGGTGAGGTGTCTTATCAGCCGGATGCTATGGGCTATGGGCTCACTCAGTTGCAGGCAGTTATTTCGCCGTTGTTATGTGTAGTTATAGGAGGTACTCACTGCATTTTGTTGCCTCTTTTGCCACTTCTAAGGTCCGCCATGTGTAAGGCTGGGAGGTGTGGTGGCGTGGTCCTTAGTGGCTTCGTGTATCATGGCCACCAATTCATAATGGTTCCCCCTGCTACTTCACGTGGCGACCCAGAAGTGTGTGTGTACCTCATGTCGGTGTTGTATCCACAAGGCCGATGGGGGTGAATAGGATCTATGCAGCCGGAAGTGTTGCCCCGTGTGTCGCACCTTCCATAATGATGTCTTGTTGCCTATGCTTTTCTCGTGGTTTGCCCAAGCCGTTACCTTGGCTTGATCGGGGGGTGCCTGGGATGTCCTCCGTCAAACTGCTTCACAGTACTCCGAGTATGGCTCGGTCTTTGCACGTTTTCCCCGTGTGCTCTTAGCCCTTGCCTGCATCCGCAGTGCTTGATGTTAAGCCACTCGTGGGCCGCTCGTAGGCCTTGAGGAGGTACAGGCTTTGTTCTCTCCCCGTCCTCACTGTGGAATCGTGCCTCTGTCCGCCATCTTGTCGAGCAAGGGGATGCCTGTTCAAAGGTCTCGTTCCAGTGACTGTGAGCTCCAATTTTCCCCAGATTTGTTGCGATTAGGGGCGGAATCGCCTCTTCTTTGTTGTGCTGGAGTTATAATTAGTGTACGCCGCTTTGCCTCAACAACGAAGGATCTTGTACAAGATCAAGACGGGAGCCCTGACTAGGCACGTCTTTATTCCATGAGCCCTAGGCCACGCCCCTGAACACCTGTATTAAAATGATTAGTGAAGAAAATAATGTGATTATATAAAGAGCAGAAAGAGCCCGATTTCAAAAAGTATTGGGATGGCACACCATATGTTGTTCTAGACTTCCATGCCTAATATATATATGTCTGTGTGTTTTCTTTTTCTTCCTGTACCTTACATTTCAAAGTCTCCATTATCATAATGGTCCCATTGAAAAAACACCTATGATCTTTCCTAGTATGAGTACAAATGATAATTTCTTTGAACTCTATAGGCATGTCAGGTGACATAAGAAGGACGCAGAAGAAGATAACCGGAATAAATACCTATCTTGATAATTCAGCTCACCTGGGGAATAATATGTGGTACCAACACATGAGAAAGGTGGGGGAGAGAGCATCTGATGAGAATTGCTATGTCTGCTCTCTCATCCCCTATGCCATGACTAGAGTAAGAACCTTCATTTCAAAAGAAATGTCAGCGCAAATGAAAAGTGCCTCAGTCATCTAGCAGCATGTACTACTAGAGGACAGTTTAAAGTTAATTGGACAAACTTGTGATGGAGATTAAGACAGTCATTTCCATACCAGGATGATTATATCAAGACAACACAAATGCAAAGCAGCCTGGATGAACAGGCAAGATGCTTGTGTATCCTCCTGCAGGACAAGACAAGGTGATTGTTGAAGAAATGAAGAAAATTAACTGTTCTGACATGATAGAAAAGACTGGAATGCCTGGATGATGGGAGCGTGCACAGCTGCTAATCTATAGATGAGCGAGTACAACCAAAGGATGGGAGGATGGAATGATGTCCTATGCAGCTCATCTGCTGAGGAAGGAAGCAGTGCAAGAGCTACAGAAGGTGAATGATGAGTGTCTAAAGTCGTGGGCCAAGTACTCTAAACTGCTGACATGGGTGGAAGATGAAGCAGGACCAATGTATGTAGTCCCGTTGGTCAATATGACGCTGTGCTTTCAGAGCAACGGAAAAAATCAAGTTGTACATAATAAAGGGCGCAAGAGCATAATTGACGTTCCAGGAATTAGGAGAGGGACGGCTGTCTTAATGGATCGATATTGGGCCTGCAGATCTAGAGTATATATGAAACTGCCCAGGAATTGGGGTGGAGTGTATTCCTTGGTACATATCCCTGTTCCAGCATTGGTGATTCCTCAAAGGGATCTGAAAATTGACGAATTTCCAAAAGTAGACGATCACCTGAGAAGATGGAGGTCACTAGAACTCCAGCGGATGAAGAGAGGGAATTATTTCTCACATAAATCACTAACTGCTTATGAAGACATTCCTGATGAACACAAACTGTTCAGCAGGATTGCTGTGAAGTTCACATCTATGTTCATGCCTGGAATCCAAACAGCAGTGAATGTCAAATGGCTACAGATCACCAGATGGGAGCTGTTGCAAACAATCAATGCTACTATAAAAGGATTTCACACCATAAAAGAAGAGCTGAGGGCCATAAGGTTGATACCCTCCAAAATAGACATGTCCTCGACATGATTACAGTAATGGAAGGAGGTGTTTGCACCAAGATTGGGCCATCATGTTGTACATTCATACCATCTCATGACATGAGAACAGGACTTTGATGGAGGCCGTATCGATGTTGATAGATCTACACATAAAAATGGTGGATGAAACATAGGCCATTGGAGATGACAGTTGGTTTGCACCCCTGTTTTTCATTGATTCCTATATTGGATGGCAAACATATTCAAGTTCCTTGGAGCAATATTGGATGTAATAATATTTGGATTCTGTATGATATGGATAATAATTGGACAATGTCAGAAAATGGCAAAGAAAGCAGTGGGAATGAAGATCATGATTGACACAAAGGATGAACCAGAAGACAAGGTGCTGATCGATGATGCCATCGGAGACTAAATAAAATCAAGTATTGTAGCACCTGAAGGAACACAATTATGGCATTCAAAGGATCATAAGAATTACATGGGATTTTGGGTCTTCTGTACCCCAAATAGACAATGAAATTACATGACCTGAAGTGTGAATGAGCACATTGACTGGGTTGATGAAGATATGGACACCAAAGAAACACTTCTTCAAGAAAAAATACAAAGAAGCAGGAAAGCTTGAGGAGGTGGTCGAGGACTCGACCAGAGGCGGGAATGTAGAGGAACATATATATATATATATATATATATATATATATATATATATATATATATATATATATATATATATATATATCCGTAGGAGATCCCGCTCACTAGCTCCCCTGTAATGGAGACATGAGACCATGCTTTGCCTGATACCAGCGATTGTACCAATATTGCAAGTATTTGGAAGAAGATATCCATTGAGACAACCCTATTGAATGTACCTCTGAGTTGATGACAACCTACAGGAGGAACTCCCTTAAGGAATATGAGAAAGAGCTGAGAAAATGAACTGATGATGTCATAAGAAAGTGTGTGCAAAGTCCCAAGACACTGCATGAACATGATGTATGGATTCTCGAGGACAAATGACAAAGTAAAGAATCAAGCAAACTGTCAAAGTGGAAATGATGTAGATTACACGTTAACAAAGTGCTGCCGAAAACAGAAGTTCAATCAATGTACAGACGCTGAAACGCAAGATAGATCAAGTCATTGGATAGGCTAGCTATGAGTAGTGAATAGAATGCAGGCGAAGCTGCCAGTGTATAGAAAATGTACATTGGTATCATTATATAGTAAGCCAAAAAACATGAAAGGGGAATGAAAAGCTGTGCTGCAGTGGAATAACAGGCTGCTGTAGCTGCATGGCGAGGCTGGATGGCATGAAGTCAAGATCCTAGAAATTGAGGTCAGCTAACTACTCTGAAGAGAACGAGTGTGCAGAGGATACATTTTTTCACATTAAGGTGCAAGAAATAGCACAAAGGATGCCACGTTTTAATTCATTTAAAGCATTTAAAAGCTACAGGTTGGAAGTAGAGTTTGAACTTGGAGTTCCAGACACGATAGGGAGTGCCAAGTACAAAGACAATTTCATGGCAGAAGGCATGGGTGATGAGAGATGTTTGGCTAATTGGGTGGTGAGGTACCTTCATGTCATATCTCCCTGAACTTGGGTCTTGGCTTGCGTGCTGCTAAATGAACCGAATGTTCTGGACATGGCACAAGCGTGCCAACCAATTGTATTAGTCTGGATAATGAAGGACCTTATAGTTTAGAAGACCAATGAAACACGATGTAACTAGTGTTTCTGAAATGACATATTTGAAGAGGTAAGCATAAGTTGTCCACCTGATAAAGGACAGCCAATAACAATCCTAGCTCCTATATGATTGTATATCTAGATGTCTCCCTTAACCAGTCCCGACCTGTGATACGTTTTTCACTATTGCCATGTAGTATGATGCCACTCTGATGCATAATGAAGTATATGAAGTGCATTTTTTGTGGAAATCCTTGAGAGACTGCGCGTACGTCTGATGATGTTTGTTGTAACGTCCCTGTTTTAGATAATTGTTAATAAAACAGTGACTTGCCATCTTCTTGAGTTGGGCCGGGTATTTGGACTCAGAATTATTCTGGTGTAATCCGTCCATTACCATATGCACGTTCCAAGGACCATAAACTCACTGACTTCTCTCCTAGCACAGTCGCTTTCTGACTTCATCTTCCACCTGCTACAGCCCTTTCCTCGAACTTCACTTAAGAACATAACTTCATATACAATTACTGAACACAGGGTCTATACATGCTGCCCTATCTATAACATCTGCAACCGCAACATTAATATATATTTGTTGCTACTTCTGTGACTATATGTGGGCATCTAATATGTGTCAAAATGAACGGAAAGTGATACGTGCGCCTTCTGCTGCGCAAAACTCACCCTGCTCATACAATGGTACGTGCTAATAGGTTTTTCTCCACTGGAATCTTTTTGCCTGGTTGGGATGCTGTAAATTCATCCCAACAGTAGCAGCTTAGCTATTTGGGGGTTTGTACACAATGAGAATTGCTGCTCCTTATCGGAATACGGGTGAAAGGCCACATACATGAATCTCAGGATAGGTGTATATGCTATTCGTGTTCTGTTGGAGAAGGACTTGCACCTCTTCCTGCTAGAAATGTGTAATCATTTACAGATTAATAAGCTTTGAGAGCCTGCTCACCAATACTTCACTGCATTTTTATACATGGCTTTTAAAGTTCTTCCTCAAGTGACCTAGGCGGTATGGCGCTTGAAGGATTTCAATTCTCTGCCTCCTTTCCCTTGTGTTCCCCACAATAATCTTTACACTGCAAACTCGGTGAAGAAGCTGCCATGCTTAAGGGCCAGATTGACACAAAACAAGCAATTGCTTACTAATCATTATACTAGAAAATGCCTAAACAGAAAATTGCTTCTCATCTCTGGTGGAGTTTTCATGCTTTTCATGATTTGGTTTATCTACTAGCAATTATGCACACCCTTTCTACCACAGCCATGCATCTTCCCCGTTACAACCTTGTACCACCATTGTTGGTGGCTATTATGTTCAAACTTATCCTCTCGCCCACAGAATATTGTCTGGTTTACCTTGGGTGGGGGCATACTACCACCAGCTTCCAGACAAACCACAGTATTGTAAGACATTGTGATGGGCACAGTAGAACAGTGTATGAACAGTGCTTCAGAGAAGGCTCAGACCATTCAATCAACTGCATCCAGTAAAGGCAATATGGACATGGGATGCTAGAATTTCCATCACCCTGCTGTCAAGTAAAAGAAAAGCTGACTGCAGATGCTGCTTATAGCAATGGTGGCCTCTCAATGGTTTCAATTCAAAATGTAGGTCCCCAGTTCAATGATGTTATGCTCGGGTAACATCACGTTTTTTATGCTTTCCAAGTTAATCTATTGCACGATTTTCCCTATTGCGGAGAATGAACGTATGCTGTATTTAAATTCTAAGCACAAACCAATTAACCTGCTGCCCTTTTTTTTCAAAGTTAAGATTTAACATCGGCAACCTTTAAACGTAATTTTTCATCCAGTTGCTGTGTCAATCTAGATCAATATTTCAGTCTCTGGTTCAATGCCAGCCCGCCAGTTATGCATCATCTATAAAGGACATGCCTCAGTGGGAGGCAATGGAGTACTGGAGTTGTGGTTTGATGTACAGGTATGGTTCAGAGAGATAGTTGCCGCATGTGGTGGGAGATCCAGAGAAGTAGTGTAGGCTTGAGATATTGGCAATCTTCTTTGAATTGCGTTTCCAGGACCTTCCTGAAGTGTAGAATGCAGCATGGGCTGCTGTTTAAACTGGTTTCATTTCTAAAACTAATTTAGACTTGTGTAGACCAAAAATCCAACTGGTTTGTTTTGTCATCTAGGGGGCCTGCTGATGGATCCATTTCTCCTACTGGTGAACAGGAGTGGACCTTAACTCCAGGTGCTGAAGTACCACCTTTGGGCAGTTCCAACATTCCATAATTGTGTAGGATTGTCTCTTGTGGTGTAGGCACTGCCTTTGTGCCAGGATCTTGTGTCTGGGCCCTTTGTTTACCACAGTTGACCTCGCAGCTCCTGTGAGCTACAGTTGATGCCAGATCTTGAGAGGCTCCAAATAAGAGTTGCTGTTGCAATTTACAGTTGACTTTGAGAGATGGTTTCCAATGGATTCATGTGTGGCAACGGTTGATGCACTTTCTTAAGTGTATGAATTGGAGATTACCTTGCTATGCATTGTCTGGCATCTAGCAACTGGTCCAGAGTTTCATTTTTACAAGTTTGTTCTTAGCATCATGGGTGGCTCTTTGGTACGGTCCCCGCAATACATGTACTTACCACGAAGCTCTATCAAGCAGTCTTTGCCTTGGTTTTTGTCTGGCATCTGTTTGGTCAGTGGTGCTGTGCACGAGACAGCATCTGCAACAAACCACTTCATGACAATGACCATCTCAAAATACTTGTGGTAGCAGATCAGGCATGCCAGATATAGTGGTTGCATGTGCTTGACATTTGGGCTTGCGCCTTATGAACCTCTTAATACTAACACAGCAGCTGTTGTCTTTCACAGGACCAATACGAAAAAGTGAGGCCTGTAGAACTGTCTGCGGAGATACTAAACGAAAGCGGCTTCAAGGTGTACACCATGAAAGCTAAAGTGACCATGGCTTCGGTGGTGGACTCCTGAAGCGAAGAAACCGAAGGTTGAAAGGTGCAATATGAGTGAGTGCGAACCAAGTCTCTTCATATTTCACCTTTTAACCTTTCTTTGCCTCAGGAGTCCACCATCATAGCCATGGTCACATTAGCTTTCATGGTGTACACCTTGCAGCCGCTTTCGTTGGATATGCGTGAAATTGCAGAGTCGAATAATTCAACCTTATTTTCCGCATATATATATATGGGGGGAAACCCCCCACACCTCCCTCCTCCCTACACCTATATATTATACATAAATAGGGGTCAGACTTTTCCACTTCTGTAATTTCCTCCTATTCCCGCCAAATAAGGTGGTACCTGCATACAGTGTCTAGATCAAAATTGTGTTTCTAAGCAGTCAACACGTGACCGTCACAAGGATGGTGGGGAAAGTGAGAAATTAGGCCAGATCAGTTCACATCTGTGACAAAGGTGAAACTGTTTGGACCAAATAAGCAACTGTCCTGGTTATCTGTCGCAATGGACCTGCAGTCTCATTGGGAGACAAACAGCCGGCCTGTCTACTCCAACCGAATTTAGGCTGAGCTGGCTGCCCGACAGAGGTCAGATTAGTGGATGGCATCACACAGTAATGACAACATCACTGCAATGCTGGCCCCACAACCCATACTGTTGCCCTTCTCCACTGAGCACGTTTATCCAGCTGTTTGGACCAGCTGTTCTGCTGGGTTTCTCCCACCACACCAGTGGTGGCATGCAGGAAGCCCTCACAGGGTGGAATTAAGTGCTCCCTGCCTACTCTCCCCACCCCCAGCAGGATGGGCAGCCCTTTCTGCAGTCTCTCCAGTTCGCAGGACTGATGTTTAGTTACTGCTGGACGTGGGCATGATCTCTGCAGCAAACCTTGTTCTAGAGAACGATTTTGTATTTAAAAACATCTATGGGAATTCTCTGGTATATTGCATGGCTCCTGTGACTTCAGAGCTCAGATTTTTTAAAGCAGCCGAAATATCATCAACGCATACAGAGGCCCAGAGAAGGTGGCTTTCCCGGCTTTGGCCAGTGTTGCACCCCCATGGCAGATTTATTTGGGGAAGGCCCAGTGGTTGGCGCTTTGGACTTGCTAATACTAAAACTGCAGGTCCAAGCCCATCAGTGGCTTGACAGTACACGAGATGGTTTGTCAAGCTACCCATTGGGAAGCAATAGGTCGCATTTTAATCTTTGCATCCTGAAGGTAGAGAGAGACTACATAAGTTAAAGTCCAGATCATCCACCTGGGGTAAATAGTTACATGATGAACATAACTGTGTAATAGCACTGAGCAAAGAGTGGGCCACCTACGAGCAAAACGGCAGATCAACTATTGCTAACACTACAACAGGATTATCTTGTAGCCAATTGGTTGATAATTGGGCTGAATAGTCATCAGTCACTTGCTATGATCTGCCAGACCACCACCTTAAAACAGCCTGGTGATGTGGCCAGCGTCAGGGTGTGCTGCTGTAACATGGCGCCTTAACATGCAGTCAATGTGCGGAAAGTGGTCCAGTGGTGTTTCAATCCGGTTTTCTATTTTTTGCGATATTGATAACAAAGCCAGATAACAAAAAAACAGACATCAAACAATACATTGTAGGTGGTGTGGTGTACAGGTTTGGTACAAGTTAGAGAGATTACAGTGAATACCAGCCTAAATGATCACAACACGTCATTCTGCCTCATCGTGGGCTGTCCTTTCGGACTATGTAGGGCTGGACCTCTTGGGACAGTGAGAAGGTAACATTGGTATGGGGCAACACATCCAAGGGTTGTGCACTCAGTGGCCTGGTGCGTCTATAAAAGGCCTCCATTTTGTGGCATTACGCTATGCTCGATAGCCATGCATCAAAACCTGGGACTGAGGTGCTGCACCAAGTCATCGCTATCTACCTCTGGACCAGAACCTGCAAGAGACCAATCAGCCATCTAGCGAACCTGGGATTGGATCGAGTGGATCGTGGGGGGGCCATCATAGGGTTCAAGTCAACGTTTTCTCTGGTGATATGGTTATTTACCTCGAATACCTTCCCCCAGAAATTCATGACTCCTGGGCATAGCCACGCCAAGTGAGCAAAATCAGCCCCTGATTGTTTACATCGCGGACACTTGTGTGATAGAGCAGGGTAACATCTGGGGAGCTTTAGCTGTGTATGGTATGGTTTGGTGTATGAATTTAAAATGAATCAATTGATATCTAGTGTTTATGAGACCACCTTTGCCCAGAGTGAATGACCATTCCTCATACTGTATCTCCAAGTTACCCCCACGTGAGCATGGAGGGACCAACCATATCAGTTGTCCTCTTGAATATGTTGATGATCAACTAACTCTCACCCTGTGCAACAATAACCTTGTGAAGTAATGCAAATGTAGGAGGTGGTACAGGGAATGGCCGGAACCATGTTCTAAATTCGTTCCGGAATCTGAAATACATAAAAATGTCTAGTGGAGAAGTTCCTCCTATGCCCTTGAAGCTCTCTAGCAGGGCTGTCACGAAGAGGGGGGCAGGAGGGGCAAACTACCCCGGGCCTCGTGCTTGCAGGGGGCCTCGCGGCCCCCTCTCCTACATAGAAGGCAGCCCTGCTGCCTTCTATCTGCCCCTGAGCCGTTTGGCTCTGCAACAAACAGCAAAATAATGGGAGACAGCAGGGCTCAGAAGTGAGCTCTGCTGTCTCCCGTTATTCAGCTGACAACGTGGACATGCTGCCTAACAGGAGAGGACTCCTCCCCTGTCAGTCAGTGTGTTCACATTGCTCATTGTGAACACGCTGACTGATAGGAGAGGAGTTCTCTCATGTCAGGCAGCATGTCTACGTGTCGGAGTGAGTGCCATCCGGTCCCCCGTGGCTGCTCCTTTTCAAGGGTGCATGGAGGTAAGGTAAGTGTTTTTTATTTTAATTTAAATGTGTATATATGTGTAGTATATATATGTATTTAAATCAAATGAGTATGTATGTGTGCGTGTATGTTGGTGTTTACGTTGGTGTCAAAGCTGTGCTTGGTTTTATGTATGCGTGCATGCAAGGAGTTGTGTGACTGGTGGATGAATGCATGGGTGAAAGTGTTGTATGTGAGTGTGTGCGCCAGCTCCCACCCCTAAATTTAGCAGACCTGCGGGCCACTGCATCAGAGGTGCACCTAGGCTAAATTTTTGGGGGGCGACGGAGTGGGTCTAACACTTCAAATGTTGGGAGGGACGCTAACTTCAGAGCCTGTGGGGGAGGGGCAACCTTACTTGTGTGGGCACATCTAATATCTTTCCACATTTGAATGAGACTATTCTGATGAAGCTTCAATGTTACAAGCAGCTAACTCTCGCCCTCATTTCTGAAACGTCACACTTAAGGACTGCTGTGAAAATGAGACGTCTCATGTTACCCTTCCAATCACTCCCCTAGCATGCAAGTGCTAACCCCACATCCCAATTTCAATTACCTAAAAATGTATGTTTATGAATGCAGGTGCTAACAGTGAAATGTTTTGTGTTAGTAATTTCAGGGCCTTTTAACAGCGAAGCCCAGGTCCCGTTTAATGTCTGTGTCTTGTTCAATCTTTCCACAGCTCTGTTGGTCAGCCCGACGGGGTCTGAGGTCTGGATGACAGTTTTGAAAGCGGATAGTGAGTGGGGCCAATAAACCCATTGCGCTGTCGGTCTCCCCACTGAGGGAAGGTGTCTGGGTCTTTCAGCTTTTGCAGTTGGAATGGGCCCCCAAGCAGCTGGCCTCATGTTCGCAGTCTTATGACACAGACACCTACTGATAATCTGCAGCTTTTAACCACCTCACTGTATTATTTTGACTTAATTATTGATTTAAGCACTCTACAGGTGCCTTAGCCTATTCTTCCAATCTGTAAGGCCTGGGGTGCCCCACAAACATCGCAAAGAAGTGGGCCCCCACCAGCCCTGCCACATCGTCAACCAGCCCTGCTCCCACTTCCCTCCCAATGCCCTGAGCCCAGCTAGGAAGCTGAATAGCAATTTCACCTTTCCTTTGGCCATTAGTCGTACCTTTCATTCCAATTCAAAGGCTCTTTACTTTCATAATGTTATGCTCATCTCTGGAGAGGTGGGCCATCTAAAAGCTGAGACCAGAAGTTAGGACTTTGGCTTTATAAAAGTTAGTCTGTTGATATCGCATGGATAGGCATTTGTACTCTGCATGTTTGATGCTGCTGCCACTCCATAACGAGAGCTACGGGCTGGCGACACTTTGAGAGAGGCCTTCTGCCTCAAAGTGTGAATGCTTTAGCCCTCCCCAGCCAGGGGCTGGCTCTGCCCAAGTAGGCAGGTCGAGTCAACAACACCCAACATTTTGGGAGAGGGCTAGAGCCTGATCCGCTGAGTGGTGTTGCACCCTACGTGTCTTTCACTGAATTCCTGTTAAAAACAAACATTGGCAAAGCCAACAGTTTTGGCTTGTGCATACGTATTAGGCATTTGCCAGGCAGTGCTATTAGATGCCTAGGTACTCAAATCAGTTTGTATCTGCTACCATCAATGGCCAGTTAATACCAATACAACAGTGCCTTTACCATGCCTACATGAAAGCCCAAACTGTTAGGATTGCCAATGCTTGTTTTGCTTTACCCATGTTGCACAGGACTGTGCATCAAGGTTAAAGCAAACCTACTACTTGGCTAAATTGGCCCACATTGAATTTAGACCAATCGAGCCAGTAATAACACTTATGGTGCACAGTCAGCCTGGACATACTTTCTGTGGCATGGCATGTTTACTGGCTTGGACGGTGTCCATGGTAATAATGGCATATATTGATGCAGCCTGCATGCACCACATGGGAACAACCAGCATGAATATATCTTTATACTAGCATTTGGTTGTGTGCAACGGCGGCATGAAATTTATTGGAAAATGTTCCTGTGCACGGTTGGTGACTTGCAACTATTGGGGTTTTCCATGTGCTTCCATACAAAATAAATTGCAAACTGTATGGATTTCTACACAATTTTACAAAGAAAGTGCTGTAAAATGCATAAGTGTAACCCGATGTTTCAAACATTTTCTTGGGAGTGAGAAACCCCCCTCAAATAACCCTTGTTTGGTTTGGGCACCCTCACTGTGCTCTACCGATCCTGCATAGTTGGCACAAACATTTAAGCCTCTTCAGTTCAGAAATTCACCAGCCTCCACTGTACATCATCCATCTGTCACTGCGTATGATGTGTGTTTTAATGAGCACACAGGGCAGGGTGCTCCTTAATGCTGGCGTCAAGCACCACATGCCGTCATGCCATCCTGTATAGGTTTATGCCTCTGATACAAATGTTAGTCTGGCATAAAAGCTTTCTTCAGTTGAAAAATCTAACTTTGCTGTAGTTGATTTGCAGTTGTAGTAATAAACCATATTTGGGTTCCTCCACACAAACTCAAGGGGAGATTTCTCGAGTCCCCTGTTTGTGAAGGTGCTGCCGCGGGCCCAGCGCTTAACATCAAAAGGGGGCCTAATCACATCTTGTGACAGCCCTGACACTGAGATCTGCTATCCGGTCAGCTCATTCCCACCAATAGGCTCAGAATGTGGTCTGTTCAGAAAAGCTCTGGTTCCTGTTGCCAGGAGAATTTATAGGCCGTTGTATTTCCCTGCAATATGCAATCGAGGGGGGCACGGGCAGAGGATACATGATGGGTAATGGGAGTAGGCTGGTCCTCACAGGTTGCACTGTCATGCAGGGTGAAGCTCCACTCCCACAAGACAGCCACGTGCATCTGTAGTGTGGTAGACCTGCGGACTAAGGCCCCGTCCAAATCAGCACCCCTAGGCGGTAAGCAAGTCCCACAGGCTTGTCTATGCCGCAATGTATATTACGTGTCACCACCTCCACGCTCCTCTATGCTGTGGATCAGTCGTATGGCTGCAGCCATGCTCCAGAACATGATTCGTACCAGCTACAGGGGCCCTCCCCACTAGCTACCGCAAGTCTCTGCACAGTTTGCCTCTGCGCTGCTGCCAACACCACCTGCAATGCAGCTCCAGTCGCTTGTCTCACACAGCTCCGTTCAGGGACTCAGCGGTGATCCAGCAATGAAACCGCAACGTTTCATGGGGAAGACTGCCAGGATAAGGGGTTTCGATCAGATTGTGTGGTCTAGGGCAGGTGGGGTAGTGTGATTTGTGTCATGGTGGTTTACCACCCTGGACATCATCCATGGAGCGGTACTGTGATTAACTGTTTGGAGTGACAAGCGTTTGTATGAAAGGGATACATCTGGTTTAGTGCCATGCCTGGAGTTATGGTGGGATATTGGTTGCTTGCTTATTTCTTTCTGGAAAGTATGGTGATACTGGATGGTGGTAATTCCCTTTTGGATATCCACTATGTCTCATTTGTTTATTGCAGGAATGGTAGGAGTGTGGTAGGAGTATGTCTTTTCCCATCTCCCGCCTCCTCATCACTGTCATACTTTCACTTGGAATAGTCCATCTAGGGCTCTGAAGGGTTCAGTGGACACTTCAGAGCAATTTGAAGTGTTCTTGTCCAGTAGCCAGTCCAGGATTTTGTCCTGGTGTGATGTAGTATCTCCTGTCAAAGCAAGAAGTAAGAGGGGCAAAAAAATGGTGGCACCCTCTTTTTTGTTGAAGGGGGGCCTGACTCTTGAGGGTGGGTATAGACAAGGGAACAAGACAGAGTCAAAGGCTACCCCTATTTCAGAGATGCATTGAAGTTAGGCAGGGCTTTAAGTGGGCCGGGGCCTGCCTGGGCTGGGCCCCGGCAGGCTCCGAAATTTCTCGCTCGTGAGCGAGAGCTTCAGGCTTCAGAAAAAAATGCCTTTTAGCCATAATGGTGGCGCCGCACCTGTGAGGCATCCCTTTAATCAAGTGATGCACGTGGGCCGGTGCCACCATTATGGAGAAAACGTGAGGCCGCTGGAAGCAGAGGCCTTGCTTTCTAAATACTGAAGCTCCTGCGGATTCGCGGGAGTTTCAGTTTTAGGGAACAGGGCCTCTGCTTCCAGTGGCTTCACCCTTTCAGCAGTAATGGTGACGCTGCCCCTCCCCAGCTGGCGAGGGGCAGCATCACCATTAAGGCTGAATAGGCGAGGCGCTGTCCCCTGCTAGGCAAGCCTATACAAAATAAATGCAGAGATCAGCACCCTCTCCCCCATTGGGGAGAGGGTAATCTCTGCAAAAGGCTGCCTGGCTGGGGTGCCAGTAGCCCATTGAGCCAGGACACATCAAGGGGGCGTGGCCTAACGGGCCATGAAGACCCCATTGTTAGGCCACACCCCCTCGATGAGCCCCGGCTCGATTTGTAGTGCCACTTAAGGCACTGAAGTTAGTTGTGGAGTGCAGCAAAAGCTAGGTTTAGCAAATACTAGCCAAGGAAGGTCACGATATCAGGATAATGAATCCAAAACAAGAGCTTTAATTAATATTGGACACACATCTAAAAATTAGAGGCCTATAACACAACATGTGGCCTTAAAAAACATAAACAAAAAGTATGACACAATTAGCTCCACATTCTTGTGAGGGTTAGTAGCAAGATTATTTGTGCAATTTCATGTACTACTCATTGGTAGTTGTACGCATTGTTGTCGACACAATAAACAGTTAGTGTTTCTGGTTCTGAATGTAGATAACCAACAGAAGAGGCTATGCTGGGGCCAATTGATTGAAGGAACCGAACTGTCATCAGGACAAACTTGGTGGAAAACAGGTAGTGTAAGGTACCTGTAGGAAAAGAGATGACATAGTGTGTGTCGGAGAGGGGTGACCTAGGGTGGATAAATGTATTAAAAAGGCTGCAGGTCCAGGACCTACCTTAGTAATGTCGTCTCGTGAATAGAATTGTCAAGCCAGAATGTTGCAGCAGTTTTGGACTTGTTACGGCCATTTATTTTTTGTAGTTTTGGCATGCCAAAGAATATCCTGGTTACCTACTGCTTTCTTCGGCTCTATTCCAAAAACCCAACTGTTGAAGGCTACAATCGAAAAAAGGCCAAAAAAGGCCAATTTGGTGCAGCCCTCCACAGGTGGGAAATGCTGATTGGGAAACACCCTCTGGAGCCACTCCCCTACCTTCTCCCATGATTTCCTTTTCATCAAGGGGATCACCCCCAACTGCACTTTTGCTCCCTCAACCCCATCAACATGCCTACCTGTGCTCTGTCGCTGTGCCTTCAATCTGGGCTGTTGAGGAAGGGCCTTTCTGCCCTAGCGTGCACCCTTGCCATGGGACTCTACGGTCTTTGGTATGCTGTCTTTTGTCTGCAAACAATAGCCCTTGGGTAAAAGACCGCATAATGTTACTTCATAGGAAGAGGCATAGGACCATGCAGTTTCTGGGGGAACGTGAGGAAGGGCATTAATTGTTCACAGTAGATGGATGGAAGTTTTATTTGTGGTTGCAGGGTTAGTCCACTGTCCTATAAGAATCTCTATTGTGGCCAGTGCGCATTCGTGTAAACCCATGGGATTGTGGTGTTGGCAGGGGAGATCATGTTTTCTGTCTTTAGTTGGCAGGGGTGTTGTTCAAGGTCTCATCCTTAATTAACCTCATCACCTGAAGCATTTATGCAGGGCCCACGCTTCCATAGTTGTCCTGCAACACTGAGCCTTGTCTGGTAGGGGCCTTTTTTTGCACCTGTTTGGGGGAAACTAGTGTTCTTGGAAGTGATTCAGAAAAGCAGGAATACAATAATTACAAGTCTAATGGGGAACACTGGGGTGCAGGTATGTGGTGGTTTCAGTAAGGGTGCATGTGGGAAAGGGATTTTGTGAGGTTGGCTTCTGTTTTTGTTGGCTGGGTGTTGGAAGATTTTTCGTGAGCGAGGCCATATTTGTTGAAGAGCAGGTGTGATGACTTACACCTTGCCGTAGTCTGTTATGTTCAATGGCTTTCTAGAGTGAACTGCTACCATGAAAGGTTTCCTGGCATGGTTATAGACTGCACAAACTGGAATCAAACATAAGAAGCCGATTTAAATAGGCCGATTTAAAGTTTTCTAGGAAGCAAGTTCTACATCTTCAGTGCAAGGACTGAATCTCCACACTGTCAAAAGTGCTTGGCCTGCTGAGTGTAGACTCTGGTTTGGTTGAAGGTTTGAGCCTGGACGAGAAGCCAGTCCTACTTGGATTATTGGGCACTGCAACCTGCAATTTAAATACGATCTATTTAATAGGCCAGTACAATGTTAATAGGTGAAATTGGCCTTTTGTAATTAAACCCCAAATAAACGGCTCCATTCTGGTACCTGAAGCCTCACCAATAGACTCTGGGAATCCCGCATAAATTGAGTTGTCATCCTTCCAGTTGGGACTGGACTATGCCGAGGCTGCAGTACGTTTCACTGAGACTAGAAGAAAAGAAAACCCGCCCCAGCAATATAAGTTGATAAAACACAAGTTCACCAAGATTAATCTACAGGACAGTGTCAGATTTGTGAAATCTGAAGCCCCGATGTTTTACATAGGGCACGGACAAGGTGCCCATGGAAAGACGAAAAACCTGTAGTCCCAAATTGCAGCTTTTGGAGACCAGAAGTCAGTCTCCTCAGTATTGAGTTGACTCAAGTTTCCTTGCAGGTCACTTGCCATGGACATGCAGCCAAATGGAAAAGGAGCTGCTCTCTTCAGTATACATGTGACTCGAAGCCAAGGTTCAACCTGAGCAGCCGGCTATTGCGTTTTATGCTATACCGGAGTGGTTTTATGGTGCCTGACCTTGTCTGAGAGGTGGTGTACTGCAACCTTGCCTGCTTCCAGACCATAGTCTGCGGGTAAAGGGCAAGAGGGCGGAAGAGGAGGGAGATTGAGAAGGGCTAAGATTAGATATGTCATTTATAACTTGCCTGTACACAAGTGTGTCTAGGCGCTACAAGACAAGGGGGGGAGACAGGGGAGGAGAAGACAAACGATCTAACTAGCCCTTGTGCCTTTCAGATCGTGCAAGTGTGGCAGCGCAAAAGTGCAGGGGGGAAGGAGAGGGGGAAGTTCCAGGGAGTAGGAAAAGCGCCATTGAGAGGGAAGGAGGAAGTACAATCAGGGCAGCAATGCTCTGAGTGAGTGCAGTCAGGGCAGGGCCGCTCTGGGTAAGTGCAAGGAGGCAGGGGACTGCAGGGTTCCAGATACAGCCCCTATGTTCGCAGTAGGCTCGGAGGCAGTGCAGGGGAGACTGATCATGGAGAAGCCTGGTACCAAGTGAGACTATGGGGGTAGCCAAGCAACCAGTCGGTGCAGCAGGCAGGTAGGTCAGCAAGGGTGCCCCCCAGCACCCCTTACTTTCACCCGTTGCAACCCAGGCCTCCCAGGACATGCCTGCATCAGCGCCGACACTTGAAACTAAAACAAAATGTCGGGCGTGATGCGGCGCCACATCAAGGCTGTGCGTCGTGCTGGTTGCTAAGCAACCGTGTGTTTAAATGTATGCCGCATCCGCCGGCAGGCGGAAGAGCCGGCCCACCGAAGGCCATCTAAGCCCTTGTTTGCCTCTGCAGTGGCATTGCATCTGGAGCCAGCAAGTGGCGAGGGCAGGAGCCCCCACCAACCCACCTCTGCCCAGGAACCAGGGATCCGACCCTGCATTAAGGAACAAAGCACCCACATACGCCCCGGATCTCCAATGAATCATCCTAAGTAAAGCAGAACATATTGGTGCACTGGTGCGCCCCCCCAGCACCCCTTGCTTTCACCTGTTGCAGCCCGGGCCTCCCAGGACGTGCCTGCATCAGCGCCGACACTTAAAACTAAAACAAAATGTCGGGCGCGATGCGACCCCACAACGAGGCTGTGTGTCGTGCTGATTGCTAAGCAACCATGTGTTTAAATTTATGCCGTGAAGAGCCGGCCCACCGAAGGCCATCTCAGGCCCTGATTGCCCCTGCAGTGACATTGCATCCGGAGCCAGCAAGGTGGTGAGGGCAGGAGCCCCCATCAACCCACCTCTGCCCAGGAACCAAGGATCCGACCCTGCATTAAGGAAAGAAGCACCCACATTCCCCCCGGATCTCCAATGAATCATCCTAAGTAAGGCAGAACATATTGGTGCACTTGTGCCCCCCCCCCAGAACCTCTTACTTTCACCCGTTGCAGCCCGGGCCTCCCAGGAGGCGCCTGCATCAGCAGCGACACTTGAAACTAAAACAAAATGTCGGGCGCGATGCGGTGCCACAACGAGGCTGTGCGTCATGCTGCTTGCTAAGCAACCGTGTGTTTAAATGTATGCCGCATCCGACGGCAGGCGGAAGAGCCGGCCCACCGACGGCCATCTAAGGCCCTGTTTGCCCCTTCAGTGGCATTGCATCTGGAGCCAGCAAGGTGGCGAGGGCAGGAGCCCCCACCAACCCACCTCTGCCCAGGAACCAGGGATCCACCCAGCATTAAGGAAAGAAGCACCCACATATGCCGCGGATCTCCAATGAATCATCCTAGGTAAGGCAGAACATATTGGTGCACTGGTGCCCCCCCCCCAGCATCCCTTACTTTCACCCGTTGCAGCCCGGGGCTCCCAGGTTGTGCCTGCATCAGCGCCGACACTTGAAACTAAAACAAAATGTCTGCCGTGATGCAGCGCCACAACGAGGCTGTGTGAAATTTTAATGCCGCATCTCCCGGCAGGTGGAAGAGCCGGCCCACCAAAGGCCATCTAAGGCCCTGTTTGCCCCTGTTCGCCGCTGGACGGTGCGTGGTGATTTAGTCTCCTGGACTCTGCTATATGAACATGCATCCATTTTAAGTACCTATATGCAGTCAGTTCCTCATTATTCCTGCGTAAATAGCGTTGTGTAAATGTATCGTGCCTGAGATTGCTGAACTATTGTATATGCAACCAATATCAACTGCACTCTGACTCAAGATAGACACTTCTGCCTACCGTACTTCCATGCTCATATCTCATATCGCTATGCTCTGCATCCTTGTTCTATTTGACCATGTCACTTATTAGCTCCACATATTTCCCTAATAGGGCTAGTCAGCTCACACGCTACAACCACGCTTAGCTGTGTGTGCACCTTGCCTGAATAATAGCAGCAGATACCTCCATCTGCTCTGAATTACCCAAGCTGTGCCTTTTCACCCATTAAAATGTATCATTTGATGTTCACTGCCCTGAATGCCAGCCACAGCTCTGTTATCACTGTTTGACCCCCCTGTGCTTTGGAAATTGTTTACTGTCACTACCAGACACAGTGGGGGTCATTCCGAGTATGGCGGTAGGGGGTTAACGGCATCGGTAAGGATGCTGGTGCCGTTAACCCCCTACCGCCGCATTCCGAGGTCCCTTAGTGGGTCCCACTAGGGCCGGCTGGTTTTACCAGCCGCTCTTAGCGGGACCCGTTAAGGGACCATTGAGCTAATAACGGGCCCGCAATTTGCGGGCTCGTTATTAGCTCCTTCCCCATTCCCATTGAGCCCTATGGGTGCTCAAATGGGAATGGGGAATGGTTTTCGAAATGGGGACACTCCGGGTCCGCATAGGTCGGAATGTCCCGGTATGTCCCCATTCCGACCTGAAACTTCCTATTGCCTACTACCTATTGAAACTACTTATTGCCTACTGCCAGCCACTGTGCGCCCACTTGGAATAGCCAGCTTGTCAAACCTTGTATGACCTCTGAACTAGCCGATTGTCAGTTGCTGTGTACCCCTTGAAACTCTCTATTGCCGGCTATTGTATGCCAATTTGAAATAGCCCACTGCCTGACTTTGTGTGCCACTGGGAAACAGTTAGCCACTGTGCGCCCTTTGAAACAGCCTACTGCCAAACATTGCGCACCCCTCTGAAGTAGCCTACTGCCAGCCACTGAGGTGAGCTAGACTACATCTCCCACCACTCCCACCTACCCACTACGATGTGCATCAATAAGACTCAAGTGGCCTCCTCACTGGGCCTTATCATACCTTTATTGTGCCTTGCCATTCCTATTATTGCTTCAATTATTTCCTCCTCTACACACGTACCCTGTCCCACCATGGTCAGAAACAGCAGACTTTGAGCTAGATTACCACACCTTTACGAGCCTTTATGTTACAACAACAAGGCCCCTAACACCCAACATAAAACTTCCTCATGGCACCCTAAGCTATGTCCCAACCTAACCATACCTTGCAACAATACTACCCAACCTAAACTCATCCCAAAAAAATCCAGAACACACCTAATGTAACCATACTCTCTGGTGCTCTGATCAATGCCAGGTCTATAGTGGCCCACGCTACTGAAATAGCTGATACCTTATCCTCTGATAACCTTGACCTCCTGGCAGTCACCGAATCATGGCTGCACGAAGCAGCAGGTTCAGCACTCTCTCTAGCAATTCCTGAAAACTATCAATTAATCAGAATGGCTAGACCCAATAGTAGAGGAGGCGGTTTGGCCATCGTAGCAAAAACGAACCTCGCTCTAAGATTACTAGTTCACCCTCCCCTCAAATCATGCAAACTCCTCACAGCCAAACTGCCTATCTCCAATTGCCAGACTTTAACCATCTACCTAATATATAGGCCACCTGGCCCCATTGGAACCTTCGAGGAGGATCTATCTAGCCTCTTAGCCAATAATAGAAAAAGAAACCTCAAAAATCCTACTACTAGGCGACTTGAATCTAGGATTTAATGACCCTGATGACAAATCAGCCCAATCCATAGCCACTATGCTAGCCGAACATGGCCTAACCCAAAAAGTTCTCACCCCTACCCACAACAAAGTAAGGACTCTGGACTGGGTCACCACCTTGAATTGTGATACCACCATCACCAAAACCACCCCTCAACATTGGACAGACCATTACCTTATCAACTTTACTCTATCTCTCAATAAGGAAATTACTAAAGAGAAAATCATGGCACCACCCCCACCCACTAGAGCAAAAAAATATATAACTCCTGACAATCTCCTGCCACTTTTGATACCAACCATTAATGCTCTTCCTGATAACCTGCACCCAGAGCGCCTGGTAGAAAGCTACAATAACGCTATGAAGAAAGCACTTGACACAATTGCCCCTCTAAAACTTCAAAAAAGTAAACAACAAGCACACCTAAACGCCTGGTTTGCCCCCCATTTAAAAGAATTAAGAATGCAAAAAAGGAAACTAGAAGCTAACTGGTGCCACACCCCATCTGAAGAGAATAAACGGAAACTTAAACTCTTTCCTAATAATTACAAAAAATAAATCTCTTTAATAAAAGAATCTGCAATGCCAGTTTCAACACCAGGGAACTATTTGCTATCCTAAGGGAGCTGGAATCCCCTGTACCCCACCTGACAACATAGCCAAAGATAAACAATGGTGCACTAGCATCCAAAATGCACTAACAAATAAAATTAAAACACTCCAAACCAAAATTACCATAAAAAAGACTCCCTAACTCCCAAAGAGTCACTTCTCACCACCCACACCACGACAACCAACCTACCAGGCCCGGACCTATTCAAATTCACTAAAATCTCCACTTTGGAAACAGAAAGAATTATCGCATCCCTCAAACCATCCAATTGCAAGGTTAATAGCTGCCCAGGCCAGCTAATTAATGATGTTACAAGGGACTTAACACCCTTCGAAACCAAATAAATTAACGCATCCTACTCCTCCAACACTATCCCAAGCAATCTAAAAGAGTCTCTGGTTCTGCCTCGCCTCAAGAAGCAAACCCTAGACCCCGCTATTCCCATCAACTACAGGCCTATCACCACGGTACGGTTCCTTCTCAAGATAATAGAAAGACCTACAAATCCAGCACTATCTTGAAACCAACAAACTCCTAGGTGCCCGCCAATCAGGATTCAGACCGCAGCATGGTATAGAGACAGCCTTAATTGATCTCAAAGTACAGATTGACGAGCTCAATTACAAGGGAAACACCGCTATGCTACTCCTCCTTGATCTGTCTGCAGCCTTTGATGTGGTGGATCACACAGTCCTGTGCGAACTCCTGGCTTCGGCTGCCCACTTTTCAAATGAGGCCATAGCCTGGATCCAGTCATTCTTGGACAACCGCACAATGAGAGTTTTCTCCACATTGGCAACAGCAGACCCCTTAAAATAGCCTGCGGTGTACCCCAAGGTTCTTGCGTCTCACAATCGCTGTACAATATCTTTACCAAGCCCCTATTCGACAAATTGGACAGACCGGGTGTCACATAGACCAATTACGCTGATGACACTCAGATCCTCATTCCCCTTTTGGGCAATTTCGACTCTGATACGGCATTGGTAAACAAAATATACCTCATCATTCAGGCATGGATGGCCACACATGGCCTATGCCTGAATGATGATAAAACTGAAATCCTGCTCCTCGGATCCGATGCCAATCTAAAAAACTCAGCTCCAACTACTCGCCATTTAATATTGATGGCAACATCATTACAGTTGCCAAAGCAGTGAAAACACTAGGCTTTCACCTTGATTCGGCCTTGACATTAAAGAAACAAGTGGACTCATTAGCATTCTGTACCGCCTACACGTGTAAGCTTATTAGAGCAAGTAGAGCTTTCCTCACCCAAACCAGTTGTATCATTATCGCTAGCGCCCTAATTCTCTCCAAACTTGACTATTGCAATGCCTTGTATTTGGGAGCCAACAAATACATCATTGACAAACTTCAAACATTGCAAAACAATGCCTTAGAAGTGCCTTAAACTTACCTTCCAAAGAACATATCTCCAATAAAAGAAGACAGTACAAATGGCTCAAAATCTGTGACAGAATTTCACTTAAAACGGCATCTCTCACCTTCAAATGTCTCAACAATGCAGCCCCCCAGTACCTGGCAGCAAGAACAGCGAGAAAAACATTGATCCGCCCCACCAGAACCGTCAACTCCTACTGCCTACAGATACCTAAATTTAGACTTCAAAAAACAGGAGGCTGCAGCTTCCCAGTCAAGGCAGCCCAATACTGGAATGCTGTTCCACTCAACATTAGAACAGACCAATCATACTATAGCTTTAGGTGCAATATCCTCATTTGGCTACGCTCTAACGACCCCCAAGATTAACCATCCCTCTACTTACACCAACAGATCCCACTCAATCTTACTGTATATATGTATATTCTTTAACTGATTTGTTGAGATGTAATGTTTCATATTTATATTGTGCCTTACCCTGTAACTAAGTTTTTAAGTATTCATTTTTTTCTGTTCTTTGTTGCGCCCAGTCACTTCTGGGTTTGGCGCGCCATACAAAATCAATAAACAAACAAACAAACAAACAAACAAACAAACAAGGGAGAGAGAGAAAGCAGATGCAAAAGGATGGATTTAAGCATCTTCCGGAACTTCAGGTGGTCCGGCTCAAGCTTGAGAGGGGCAGGGAGATAAGATGAAACAGTTCAGTGGAGAAGATGGTGAGGGAGTATGTGATAGCCAGTGAGGAGGCTCGTAACGGGACTATCCCCGCTCCGAGCCTCCCCATGGATGGAGGCTACATTCGTCCCCCGCTGGGAACTCGGGTACATTTTTTTTCTCCCCTCCTCCCCCCTTCCCTACAAACTACCCCCTCCCCCAACCCCATTTTACCTTCTTTTTTCTTCTTTTCTCGGGTGCGAACGCGCTGGGAACACTTCTGTTCCCAGTGTGTCCACTCCCGACGGCCGCCATGGAAAGCGAAAACGGATTACGTTTTCTCTTTCCTGTCGGCCATTTTATTTGACTTATTTTTGGAACAGAAAAAAATGACATTATTACCCCAGTCTAACAGGCTGGGGTACTAATGGCTATAAACCCCTCGACAGCGGGCCAATACGGCCCACGGTAATGCCCCAAGTGCCTCGTTAACTAGGTGCCCCAGGGTCATTACCTGGGGTGGTATTGGACCACTGTCTCGGGGCTTATTGCCCCAGAATGACATTTTTGACAAGTGGGTAATTGTAGAAGACATGGGGAACAATTCATGGTAAATAGTGCCACAAAGCTTTCAGTGCTTTGTGCTTTAGTAAAGAGTGTGTATTGGGTAATAAGCACGAAAAACACAACCTAAGAACCTAGCTCCCTACGTTCGGTCCTGGTGTTACACAGAGGTCTACAATCACAAGTATTCAAATAAACTCTTAAACTCAAGGTTTCTTGGTAAAACACTTATTAATTTATTTCACAGTCAGTTATAAAACATTCACTAGAAGGAGGCAATGTATATCACACACAAATATACTTCAGCACTTCACACTGTCATGTTCTGAGGCATTTAAACTACTTTGAAGGAGGAGCAAAATGGCATTCAGAGCATTTGAAGTAGGAGCAAAAAGGCATAGGTTAATAAAAAGATTACAGTTACTCCGAGACAGTGGAAATAGTTTGAGTTCGCCAGAGGAGTCAATTCAATGCAATAGGTTAGGCCAAAGTCAATGGGCTAATGTCTTGTATAGGATAGGCAGTTCTGGTGGTTAAACGGAAAAGTCTTTGCAAAAGTTCTTCGAAGTAGTTCGTAAAAGAAAGAATTGTGTGTTGGGTCACAAACTAACTAGGCCTGCAAGTTGCCAAAGTTTCAAGCACGTTCACAGTGATAGGTAAGTTCTCTCAGTCAGGTTTTTACAGTACCTTACAATGAAGAAAAAGATGCAGCTGAAGACTTCTGTTCCTGGCAGTTCCTGCAGATCTCGCTGTTTCTGAGCTTCAGTCGCGGGGACAAGATGGAGAACGTCGAGGGACTCCTGCACTGCACGGGGACTGGTCAGAAAGCTGGCCAAGACAAATCTTCAATTCCGGTAGCTGTAGACAAGCACACAAACTGGTGTCCCTCTCCCTGGTTATTCGGTTTCCTGCAGAACTCTGAGGAAAATACAACCAGCTCCGAGAATGGTATCCAGGTGGCTTACGGGTCGAGTTGATTGGTCCCACCAACTCAAAGGGAGAAGTCGTCTTTGAAGGGCTTCTCTGTCGAGATGAACTTGGCGATTCGGACCTGCAGCAGGGCTTCACCGGGCAAACCAACGGTTCAGGAGTTGCAGCAGCCGTCCTCTTCCAGCTCTTCTTCGGTTCCAGTGGTCGACTCTGCCTTCCAAGCCAAGAGACTCGCTTTTTATCCAGTTCCCTCCCATTCATTCCAGCCTAGCTGCCACTCACCCAGCAGGGTGGCTGTCCTTGCCGGACAGTCAGCCAGCCAATCACGCCAGAGTGCATTTGGGTCTCCTAGGAGAATAAGCACAGGGAGTTTCTGGCACCTCCCTCACTTCCTGCCCATCCCAGACACTTGGGCGCCAGAGGCGGTCTTCAATCCTGAAGTCCACCAAAGGCGTAGGAAAAAAGGGACCAAACCTGGTGTGGCACACAGAGATAAACTCTAGAAGGACCTTTCCAAAAAGAAATGCGAAAAAAGAAGACCGGGACCTGTTTAAACAAAGGGGGCTCAGACACCATCTTGAAAAACATGGCTCCCGCGATTTAACGCTACCGGTGTTTGCGGTCGGGAAAAATCATGGTAGTTCGTTGTAAACCCACTGCCACCAGCCATTTCGAGAGGAAAGGGTAGCATTTGACTGCTACATGAGTTTCTAGACATAGGGGATACTAGGTATCCCCTCAAGCACTCTATTGTAAGATAGGATGTGCTGGGTCTAGGAATTTGAAAACACTAGAAAACCTTCTCTGGGAAACAGTAGTTTATCCCAGAGAAGGTATTTAAACCTTGGGAAAGCCTGAAACGTTTTCCCTGTGACACTGCATGGAGGATGCTGTGTGACACACATGAAAAGATGATGCGTATGGAGTTGTCTAAAACTCCATAATTCAAAAGAGACAAACACCGAAAATAAGTAGAATTAAAAAGGACAAAGTCCCAAAGTTCAGTAAAAGAATTGGGGGTCTCTAAGGTGGGAGGAATTGGCACATTTTGAGAACTCTCCCTAACACTCTTCCCCCCAAGACTAAGGGACAGGAGGATCTAATCCCCACCAGGATGGATCTCCTGTTGCAAGTCGGTTAAATGGCCTGCTGAGTACACCAGCAACCTTTTGTTACCCTTGTTATGGCACTTTTGATCAGGTGTTTTCATTTGTAAGCTATATGACCTACAAACCCTGATGGTACATCTCTCTTATTTAAGGTGTAGGGGATCTGTTCTAACAGCCCCTCACAGAAGTTGTGACAACCTCTGAACCTACAATAGGCTTTTTCAAGGGGTCCTTAAAAAGGAATCCCTTAGACCTAGAGGGGCCTCCATGGTTCCTCACCACCTCTCTTACAAGAGCAGGTTGGGTCTCGGGTATCTTGGTTGGAGGGGCTGTGGTCAAGCAAAGTACATGCTTCCACTTCCTCTGAGATCTCAGTTTACCTGGCTTAGAAGTTTCACTCTTAACACTAGGATTTTTACGGGAGTCTTCAGTAGAAGATCCAACAGTCTTAAGGTGTTTAGCCTTAGACCTATATTTCCTGGTTTTCCACCAGCTTTGAGAATTACCAGTTCTCACAGGCCTAGAGAGGGGTCCAATTTGTCTATCCACCTCTTCCTCAGAAGCAGGGTGGGTCAGAGACTTAACAACTGGATGGGCAATGATGGAGCTTGGTTGGGGCTCCCATTTCCCTACTATTCTAGCCTCAGATTTGCCTTGGTTAGAGGACAAGTTACTAACACAAGGGCTTACAGCGGGGGTCTCTGTAGAGGTTCCCACAGGCTCAGAGTGGTCTCTTAAGGTTGCCTCTGTAGCCAATTTGGTTTGGTTCTGTTTCTTCGTACACGGAGGCCTGGGGGTACTAGACACTACTCCTAGAGCTTTTAAGTCATTCCCTAACAGGACTCTCCCAGGCACCTCATTCTGAATACTGACAGGAATCCTCACTGTCATATTGTTACACTGAATGAGAGCTGGTAGAATTGAAACCAATTGGACAGGGCCTCCAGCAAATCTAGTGGGACCATTGGGTGCCTTAGCAAAATCCTCAGGTTTGAAAAAGCTTTCATCCACAACTGTTCTGCTGGCCCCAGTATCTCTCATGACAGGGGTGTCCTGGCCATTTACAAGAACACTGTCCATATAATACCCTTTGGAGTTCTCTGGAATGGAGTTGTACACATCCTTCTCCAGCATGGGGTCTGGCATGGATTTGCATGCCCATGAATATTCCCTGTCGTCAGGCTGGGAATCCTCAGTAAAGAAAAAATCCATTTCAGTTTCACTTCTGAACTGTCTTTCTCCTAACAACCAATCACTGGTCTCTGGGTCATACTTCCCCCAGCCAATGACTGCCCTCTACCTAAGCCTCTCCTGTGGTAGCCATCTTCAGATTTGTACTGTACGTTAAAGTGGTGGGAGTCCTTGTGATTAGCTCTCAGGCTTTTTACTGTGTTTTGCGCTTTTTCTTAGAGTTTACTCTATTTTTCCAGTCAATTGAGCCTCAAGCTCCATCGATCCATCTTCCGACTAACAGGGAACCGTTTTTTGGAATTTTCTACACCCCTCAAGGGCGTTTTTTTGTCGAGTTCCCTTCTTGGAGGATCCCGAAAGATCCTTTGAGGTCTACTCCGTGTGAACATGGATGAAGATAAAGGAGACTCGACGCCTCTGTTCAGGATCTGCCCTGGATGTGGACTGTGGAACCTTTTCCTAGATGATGGGCACTCCCTGTGCCTTTATTGCCTACATTCCAACCGTGGAAGAGGCCTGTGCGTTCTGCAAGGATATGGTGCCACGCACCATGAAGGACCGTTGCAAGCGGCTCTCCGAGTGGCTCAACGATGGCGGTGAGTCCCGGCAACAAGCCTTACCCAGCAAGAGGAAATCTGAGTGTTCTTCTAAGACCTTTGAGGGCGATCTGGCGACAGGGGCCCAACATAAGGCAAAGCACTGCGAGCCCGCGGGCACCTGGAGCACCGTTGGGACAGGCTCCTCGGCAGCCAGGTCGGGAATGGCATCTTCGGCACCTTCGACCACGAGCCAATGCTCTGGGTCAGCAAATAAGAGGAAGTCGGACCATCTGGGTAAACTTCTGGAGAAGTCCCAGCCGACTCCAACGGAGAAAGCCATCGGGGATGGGGGGAGCGGGGCGTTGACCCTCTCGCCACGCTGAAGGCCTCAACGCGCCCAAGGCCATGAAGGCCCAGGTTCACCAGGCAAATCTTCCCTCGAAGGAGTAGTGGTGTCCCTAGCGAAGGCCACGGATGGGGGTTGGCACGAGGCGGCCCCTAAGACGAGAAAGACGAGAGTCTCCCTGCCTGCTCGGAGGAAATCATCTTTTCTAGCCAATGAGAAGACACCGGTGAAGACGATGCCGATCATCTCCCTTGGACCATCCCCGCTGGTCGAGCAGAAGGCGGGGGGGCCCGGTAGTCCTGCAGGGCTTGGGAATCTCCTCCTCTGAGGAGCTTTCTGGTCTGAAGGCCGTACTGGACAAGAAGTTTGTTGAGGCCAGGTCCTACAGGAAGGACCCCGGTGAGGCGGATGTGGGGAGCAACGAGGAAACCGACAAGGAGCAGCAGGGCGGTGAGGAGCAGGAGGAGCCGGTGGACATCACGCTACTATCATCGCTCCCGTTGCAACCACCGCAGAAACCGCTGCCACCACCAGCGGACATGTCAGCGGACATCCTACAGGCACTGCACACATTGTGCTCAGAGAACCGCACAAGGATGCCTCTGTCCCGGCAGGAGATCCCGCGACACCGAGACCGTCAGGGGAACCACCTGTCAAGAGAAGGAGAGTTCACCCTCCACCTCCTTGCCATCCTTCGCCACCATCCCCTCCTCCGAGGGACGATACGGAACCGGATACGGCGACAACGGGCACGGGTATGGACAACGACGGAGTGGACCTCCCTTCTCCAGTGCCCTGGGCCTCACCGTCCAACGAGATTGGCTCTTTCCATTACATGATCTCTACGGCCTAGGAAATGTTCCAACTGGCTCCTGAGGAAAAGAAGAAGGAAGGCTTCCTCTACCGGCGCCGAGAGGCCAAGAGGAAGACTGTGCTTTCGATCCCTCTATTGGATGACATTTGGGACGAGGGACTGTCCCTTATGAAGAACCCGTCCTCAGCCCCAGTGAAGAGGGACCGGTGCGAGAAGAAGTACAGAGTGCCCGACTCTGCACCCAAGTGTCTCAGATCCCAGCCGTCCCCGGACTCGGCAGTCTTGGCAGCGGCGAGGAAGAAGTCTTCCGGATCTTCTGCATCAACGTCCTCTTCGCCCTGTACGATGAGGGAAAGAAGCTGGACGCCATGGGGCGACGGGCCATCTCGTCAGCTGCGACGACGAATAAGGCGGCCAATGGCCCTGGCCATCGTGGCCCGTTATGACAGGGAGCTATGGTTCAAGATCGCCCCCCTCCTGGACTTCCTTCCCAATGACAAGAGAGCAGAAGCGCTGGAGATCCTGCAGGAAGGCAAGGTGGCATCAGACCATGCCATCACGGTGGCCACGGACATCGCCAACACAGGATTCTGCCAGGATGGGCAACAGCGTTTGCCTTTGTCGTGGGGTTGGTTGAGGCCACTAGCTTCTGCCAGGATGTACAGTGGAGGGTGTTGGAAATGCCCTTCGACGGGGACAACTTCTTCGGCAGGACTGTGGATGAGTCTCTTCAGGCCATCAAGGAGGATACTGAGAGGGCTCGTGCTTTGGGCATGCTCCAGCAGCGACGGCCGTCCTTTCGGACCTCCGGAGGAAGGTCCCAGGGTTCCTCCAAAAGTTTCGGTGGTGGCTCATCATTCTATCATCCTATCATCAACCATCCTGCTCTTCAGCTCAGGAGGCCTACAGGGGCCACAGCAAGTCCAGAGGAGGTTGCCGTCGTCACCAAGGTCCCCAAGATGGTGCACAATGGCAAAGCTGGATTGAACCGGCCATGATGTTGGGCCCCTACCCGTGCACCCCAGTTGGAGGCCGGCTGGTGAACTTCGTCAGTGTGTGGAAGTCCATCTCCACCGACCGTTGGGTGCTGGACGCCCTGGCCCACGGTCACACCTGGAATTTCAACTAAAGTGTACATTCCACCGGTGGCCAGGTAGGAAAACCACGTCCCTCAACTTCTTCTGGAGGTACAGGCCATGCTGAAGAAGGGCGCAATAGAACTCGTCCCAAAAAGGCTCTGGGGTTATGGAGTGTAGTCACGGTATTTCCTCGTCAGAAAGAAGACGGGAGGTTGGAGGCCCATACTAGACTTCCTCCGCCTCAACAAGTACATCAGGTCCCAGAAGGTTTGAATGGTTACCCTTCAGCACATGCTGGGACAGCTGGAAGAATGGGATTTCCTATCGTCGCTAGACCTGGAGGATGCCTATTTCCACATCCCCATTCACAAGGGGCACCGCATGTTTCTGTGCTTCGTGATCCAAGGGCAGCATTACCAATTTAAGGCCTTTCCCTTCGGATTGAAGTCGGCACCAAGGGTTTTCACCAACTGTCTGGCGCCAGTGGTGGCGTGGTTGCGCCTGCAGGGGATTCACGTCTACCCTACCTGGACGATTGGCTCATCCGAGCGAAGTCAAGAGAGACCGCCGTCGAGCACACGGCTGGGATCGTCCGGCTACTCATGGAACTGGGTTTCTCAATAAACTTTGCGAAGTCCTGTTTGGTGCCATCGCAGGACGCGCTGTTTCTGGGGTCACTGCTCAACATGGTGTCATGCCTGGCATCCCCGTCAGAGGAGAGAATCGCGGCCATACTGGGCAAGGTGCAACGGCTGTTGACCCTGAAGGTCGCATGGGTTAGGGCCATCAAGTCCATCCTCGGCATGATGTCGGCATGCATATATCACGTGCGCCTGTGTAGGCTGCGCATGCGACCGCTGCAGGAGTTCCTCGATACCCGTTGGATCCAAGTATCGGGAAGCAATGAGGACAAGATCACCCTCGACGAGAGTTTCCGTCGAGCAATTCGGTGGTGGGGTGTCCGCCCGCATCTGTCGGCGGGTGCAGATTTTCAGACCCCCCCTCATCAGGAGACGGTCACGACGGACGCATCCCTGGAAGGATGGGGAGCACACACCGGACGTCTCCACGCAAGAGGACTGTGGCTGCCAGAGGAGAATTCGTTGAACATCAACATTCTGGAGCTACGGGCAGTGTTTTGGGCCTTGAAGTCTTTCCTTCCATCCCTCAAGGGCAAGGTGGTGTGGATCTTCACAGACAACACCACCACAATATTTTACATCTGGAAGTAGGGGGGCACCAGATCCCCGGCGCTCTCCAAAGAGGCGCAGGAGCTATGTCGATGGGCGGTCACCCAGGAGATGTTCCTCGTCCCTTTTCATCTGGCAGGAGTGAAGAACACTGTTGCTGACTCTCTCAGCAGGGAGCTGCGCTCGTCCCACAAGTGGGAGCTTTGTTAGGACCAAGTGGATCTTCTTTTCCGACGATGGGGCAATCCCCAGATCGATCTGTTTGCAACGGCGACGAACACCAAGTGCTGGAAGTTTGCCTGCAGGTTTCCCCACCCAGGGAGCATGGGGGATGCATTCTCCTTCCCCTGGGATGGCATGTTCCTCTATGTGTTTACCACGTTGCCGTTGCTTCTGCAACTCATCAATCATCTCAGATGGTCCTGGTGCAGGATGATCCTCGTCACACCAGCGTGGCTGAGGCAGATATGGTACCTGGACCTTCTGGACATGTCAGCGTCCCCTCCAGTCAAGCTTCCGGCTGACTCAGATATTCTCGCCAGGGAAGGAGGTGCAAATCTGCACCACGACCCAGGGTCGCTGAACTTGAAGGCCTGGCTCCTGCAGTGCTGGAGTTTGGTGGATACGATCTCCCGGCGGACTGCAAGGAAGTGCTTGCCAAGGCCAGGGCTTCGTCTACACTGAAATGCTACGGACATAAGTGGAAGAGGTTCACCGTCTGGTGCCGCACACAGAAACTCGACCCTCTACGGATTGCAACTCTGCAACTGCTGCCGTACTTATTGTCGCCTGCCAAGGCAGGGTTGTCTCATGCTTCCATCAAGGTTCATCTGGCGGCTATCTCCCGCTACACCAGAACTCCGGGCGGTCATCGTTATGGTCACACCGCCTGGTCACGGAATTCTTAAAGGACTTTTTCGTTTGTTCCCGCTGGTAAAGGCTCTGGCCCCGGCGTGGGAGCTCAATGTGGTGCTGACTAGGGTCATGGGTTCCCTGTTCGAGTATATACATTCAGCACCGTTGAAGTTTTCATCATGGAAAACAGCGTTTCTTGTGGCCATCACCTCAGCACGATGAGTGGGAGAGATCCAGGCCCTCTCTTGTAAACCACCTTACTTGACATTCGACAAAACAAGGGTGGTGCTACGGACAGACCCCTCCTTCATGCCCAAGGTCCCGTCGGACTTCCATCTCAACAAGCCCTTGATGTAACTTGTTTTCTTCCCGTCGCCTTCGTCGCCAGCGGAGAGGACTTTGCACTCGCTGGATGTGGTTAGAGCGCTGAAGTGCTACGTGGACCGCACAAAGTGCTTTCCAAAGACATCACAGCTGTTTGTGAACTTTTGCCCTGTGAACCAAGCTAAGGCCCTCTCCAAGGCTCCCATTTCCAGGTGGCTCTCTGACTGCCTCATCCATTGTCACCGGTTGGCAAACCGACCATTGCCTGGCCGTCCGAAAGCCCATCCGACCAGAGCGATCGCTGCAACCGCCGAGTTCCTGTCTGATGTTCCCCTGCTGGACATCTGCAGGGCTGCTACTTGGAGGTCGACGCACACCTTCACAACATTCTACTGCGTCGACCTTGATTCCAGGGAGGATTCCAGAGTCGGCCAAGCAGTTCTGCGCAACCTGTTCGCTTGAAGGTGAGCCTGGTGAGGAGGTAAGAGATGCTTAATGTTGAGATGTTGAGATGCTTAATGTTGAGCCTTGCCACCTCCCGTGATTGTGCATGTGTGTATTGCTTTGTATTCTTTATTCATGAGCATGTGAATCCATGCCAGACCCCATGCTGGAGAAGGAACAAGTTACTTACCTGAAACTGTTGTTCTCCAGCATTGGTCTGGCATGGATTCACATGCGAACCCTCCCACCTACCACTCTGTGGGTCTTCTGTTGGTCCTACTGCCACTTATTGTGCTACCAAATCTGAAGATGGCTTCCAGAAGAGGGGCTTAGGTAGAGGTCAGTCATTGGCTGGGGGCAGTATGACCCAGAGACCAGTGATTGGTAGTTAGGGGAAAGACACTTCAGAAGTGAAACAAAACAGATTTTTTCCTTACCGAGGATTCCCAGCCTGACGACGCCCCAGAATCCTCATGAATGGCCCTGTTGGCTACCCATGAGTCAGCTGCTCTGGCTAACTTTTTGGGATCCATCTCTTTAGAGTCAGCCATGTGCTGTCTCAGCTCAGGAGAGCAGGCATCAACAATAGTTTCCAAACAAAACAGATTTCTCATCCCTTAAAAAGTGTTAACTCTGTAACCCTTAACCCAACCATCTAAGTTCGTCAAACATTCACACACCTAGCTAGCCCAGGGGGTACCATCAATCCTTTTGAGGGTTCTAAACCTCTTAAGGTACTGGGAAGGAGTTTTCCCAAATCTAGCTATCAAAGCTAGCTTCACATTCTCATACTCCAATCTTTCAAGTTCCCCCACCTCCATTACAGCATCAGTTGTAACCTGGGGGAGCGTAGACAAAAGCCAAGGAATCAACTGATTTCCTGTGAAACCCTGAATCCCATAGTTATACGCAAAAGCACCCAACCAATCAAAAATATCAACTTTCACCTCATACATACTCACAGCTTTTTTATGCATGCAAGGTTACAAGTATTCAACTGAACTCTTACACTCAAGGTTTCTTGGTAAAACACTTATTAATTTATTTCACAGTCAGTTATAAAACATTCACTAGAAGGAGGCAATCTATATCACACACAAATATACTTCAGCACTTCACACTGTCAGGTTCTGAAGCATTTAAACTACTTTGAAGGAGGAGCAAAATGGCATTCAGAGCATTTCAAGTTGGAGCAAAAAGGCATAGGTTAATAAAAAGAAGATTTCAATTACTCTTACACAGTGCAAATAGTTTGAGTCCGCCAGAGGAGTTTATTCAATGCAAAAGGTTAGGCCAAAGTCAATGGGCTAATGTCTTGTATAGGATAGGCAGTTCTGGTAGTTAAACGGAAAAGTCTTTGCAAAAGTTCTCAGACGTAGTTCGTAAAAGAAAGTTTCCTCCCATTCATTCCAGCCTAGCTGCCACTCACCCAGCAAGGTAGCTGTCCTTTCTGGACAGTCAGCCAGCCAATCACGCCAGAGTGCATTTGGGTCTCCTAGGAGACTAAGCACAGGGAGTTTCAGGCACCTGCCTCACTTTCTGCCCACCCCAGACACTCGGGCGCCAGAGGCGGTCTTCAGTCCTGAAGCCCGCCAAAGGCGTAGGAAAAAAGGGACCAAACCTGGTTTGGCACGCAGAGACAAACTTTGGAAGGACCTTTCCAAAAAGAAATGGCGAAAAAAGAAGACCGGGACCTGTTTAAACAAAGGGGGCTCAGACGCTATCTTGAAAAACATGGCCCCTGCGTTTTAACGCTACCGGTGTTCACGGTCGGGAAAAATCATGGTAGCTTGGTGTAAAACCACTGCCACCAGCCATTTTGAGAGAAAAGGGTAGCATTTGACCGCTACATCGGTTTCTAGACATAGGAGATACTAGGTCACCCCTCCAGCACTCTATTGTAAGATAAGATGTGCTGGGTCTAGGAATTTGAAAAGACTAGTAAAGTCAATTTCACTTTACTTTCTCTGGGAAACAGTAGTTTATCCCAGAGAAGGTATTTAAACCCTGGGACAGCCTGAAAGGTTTCCCTGTCCCACTGCACCGAGGGTGCTGTGTGACACATGAAAAGATTATGCCTATGGAGTTGTCTAAAACTCCATAATTCAAAAGAAACAAACACAGAAAATAAGTAGAATTAAAAAGTACAAAGTCCCAAAGTTCAGCAAAAGAGCTGGGAGTCTCCAAGGTGGGAGGAATTGGCACATTTTATGAATTCTCCCTTACACACATTATCAGTGACCCGTAGTACTCTGTGAGCATTACAGACTGAAGCACGCCTGCAGGATAACATGGCTCTGTCAAGATTATGGTAAAGACAAAGCTGATCGGGAGTGCCGCAAGGTTTCTTGTCTCGGAAGGCGAGTCATTTATTGACCCGGTATAGCACGTTGAAAAAGCAGAATGATGCAGTGTACTGGGTTTGGTTGGAATTGAGCTGGTAATAGAACATCAGCCAGTCAACCTTTGCACACAGATACCCTTTATGAGATGGGTGGCAGACAGAGATATGGGGCCAAGGTGGGAATAGTGCAGGAGGCCATGCCCTTCAATTGGAAGTGGTACCTACAACAGTGAGGTGAACCTGGCACCACAAGACTGTCGTGCCTGCAAGATGGTATGGTGGCTGCAGCCAATCTTGAGACGGTTCCAATGGAGCATCCAGATCCAGTGACAACCAAAATTCCTTTCAGGATTGCACTGGCATTGATTGTTTGATCAATTGCCAGAAGAAGGAAGATGTAAATTGTGGTTCACCACAAAGTATGAAAGTGGTTCTAGGTGGTGGCAAGCAGTAGCCTACCAGCAGCATACCAGCCAAATAAAAAGAAGCTGATACTGTGAGGAAGTGTCCATGGGTAAAGCCAGTATGGGGAGCATCAAGCCGTCCCTGCAGTCATTGCACTGGAGACCAACAGACCTTGTACATCTACACTGACAGATGACATCTATCAATGAAGTTGGCACGCATATGTCAGGAAGATGACTGGAGAATCAAGAACACCAGTGTGTGGCGGCCCATAACTCTTGGAAGCTATACGGAAACAAGGAGAGAAGAGCAGCCATGATAGAGCATGTGGATACCCATAAACTTCAAGAAACCTCCCTGCTGCCCTACAACATCCTGCACAGACAACAGGAGACATGGCAGCCCAACAAGCAATGGCGGACTGGGCCCATGCACTGTCATGGTATCTTTGCCAGCATATGGTCTATGAGTATACAAAGAGGAAGCTAGTGCCAATCAGCAAAGAAAGTTGAAGGCAATTGTTCTGCCAGCAATGAAGTGAAGCAGTACTGGGAAAGAAAGTTCCATAGAACTTTTAAAAGAGGAGGCAAAGTGGCAAACATGTGGCAAGTGGACTTCATAGACCCCTCCTGCCAGATGAGGGTGGCAAGCAGTGTGCCCTCAGAAACGGGGGACACTTATTCAGCATTGCTGCTAGGATATGCCACAAAATATACAGCACTGAGAGCAACCCTGCAACGGTTAGATTATCTGACTCCTCACTATCTTATCTTCAGGATTTATGAAGTGCCTACAGACGAGTTGCATTTAAGCTCTGCGTTCCAGGAGAACGTCAGGACATGGAGGTTTTAGGTTTACACCTTAAAGATAAAAGGTGATTGGTCTTTCGGAGTTCCTTAGGAAAAGTATTCCAAACCTATGTAGTGAGGAACTAAAATGATGACTTCAATGATTAGGTCCATTTGAATCACATGTGTGGTGGTGTTACTGCTGAGGGTTCAGGGTGATCTGGTTGTGCGGTATGGCATGAGCATGTGCTGAAATTAGAGGTGCTATTCCATATAGTGATTTACGGACATTGGTCAGTGCTTTGAATTTGACTCTGGCTGACACAGGGAGCCAATGTAAAAAGGATGATATGTGCTCTCTGTGGGTCACAGATATTTTGTACTATTTGCAAGTGGTCTAACATGTGCTTGGGAGCTCAAAGAAGAAATGCAATCCCATAATCAATACAGGAAATTGTTGCTCTCTTTGCACAATGATTCTCACATAAAAAGAGACTGATTTACCCTAAAATCATATAGCAGTAGTTGGAAGAACCAACAACTTTATTGGCGTGTTCAGTTATTGATAATGAGGAGTCAAAGTTGAGTTTTGATATTAACATTCGGGCAAGGGATTACTTCATAAGGTTCGCTTCTATTTGAGCCAAAAGATTTAAGGGATACTATTAGACATTCTGTTTTGGATGCATTCAGACTAAGCCAGTTGTAGTCCATCCAGTTTTTGATGCTTTGAAAGGTTTTTGCTATGTTGTTTAGGTTGTCCTTAAAGTCCATATGGAGTTGAAAGATCAGTTGGGTATCATCTATGTCATTGTGAAATAATCGATTTTGAGAGACCAGCCAATAATGCAGTGGCTTCAGGAAAACAATAAACAGCAGGGGGAGGCAAACAGTCGCCTGAGGATACTTAGCACTCAATGTTAACTCCCTCAGAGGCATGGTCAGCAATTTTTACTCTTGAATACTTTGTCCACTAGAAACAATAAGAGCCATTTGGAGGCATTGTCCGACACGCCTGCCACTCCCCTCAGCCGTGACATAAGCATGGAGTGGTTCAGGGGATCAAATGTAGCTGACAGATCTAACAACAATAGTAGACCTGCTGAGCTCTGATCTGCCATTTTGAGTAATTGGTCTTTGACATCAGTGCTGTTTCAGTGCTCCCACCAGGGTGATAGCTAGATTGGTAGTCTCCTAGAAAAGCTTCTTGCTCTCTGTGGACTTGGACCTGTAATGTAGCCACTGTACCAGGAATCTTCAGCAGAATTGGAGCATTATAAATAGATCTACAAATTTAAGGCTCTTTAGGTTTCCCCAAGGCTTTCTTTGGTAGAGGTGTTACCCAGGTCCTCTTGAAAGAAACTGGGTGTCTGCTTTCTAGGAATTATATATTCATGAATTCAGTGATGACCATTGGGTGGAATGTAAAATGTATGTTTGTATTGATTACTGATGAAGTGAAACTCATCTAATTCTTTGAGAGGAAATACACATGGCCATAACCCAATTTGTGTGCCAGGGAATCAGCTGATGTAGCTGATGAATATCTCAATGTCTTCATTGTTTTGTTTGTTATACGATAATTGCTATATTTATTATCTGTCGACTTATTTGTATTTGAAATGTACATTTGAAAATGTGTTGTTGTAGTTTAATGCCTGTGCCCCAAATGCAGTCATTAGAGGTGGAGTATAGCATGCAGAAGAGAACTGTAACACAGAAGGGTTAATTTGTTGATGTCGGAAGCAAATTGATGCTCACTGAAGTTATGTTCTTAGCTAGAGGCCTAGCTTGGAAGATGAATGTTTCTGACAGGCTGTAGCAGGCAGTGCTTAGGATTCTTATATGGGAGTGCATTGGCAAGATGCTATACTACTCGTGTAAGTTCAAACAGCTTCTCGACACCCTGTCCAAGTGAAGGTTCTTAAAAGATCATGTTACTTGTACTGTTTCTCACATATTATAAATACACTTCCCTTATTGCGCTTGATGGTGAGAGTTCCCAGAAGTAGCCCTTGCAGCGTTCCTGCCCTGATCAAGGTCAGAATCTCAGGCCCTGGGATCTCCCTGGTATAGAAAGGAAAGTCAGATTTGAGTATTTAATTCCTATCTCTGCATGTATGCCGATATACTGTTCATCTTCTTTGATAATATATGGGTTGTTCGCTTTGGCACTAGTGCTATATGCTAATGCTAAAATCAATTATCTTTAAACCCCTGTTTCTAGTGTGTTTTGGGTGGCTTTATCACTGAGTGTATTCAACCAACCCCCTGGCTGTGCTAGCACAGCCTTGTCTGATACCCCAGCAGATGGGAAGTCTAGTATCATCCTGGAGTCTCCTGAGCATGGATGATCATTCTTCTGAGGGTACCAGGATGAAAACCAACGGAATAGACAGGAGTATAGCTCAGGGGTAATGCCTTTGTCTTGGAAGCAAAACAACACGTGCTTAGAGACTGGTCTACCGGTATTAATCGCTTTATATAAGATTATCAATATAAGTAGGAATCGTGTATTTTCACGACCTTGAATCATAGAATCAGTCTTCCTGGGGATGCCAAACTCTATAAAGACATCTAGTTCAGTTTGCATGCTGCTCTGCACAGGTATCCAATTGTTGTTTGTGAGAGGACTGCACCACAGATTGGAAATGGAGAAGTTGTAGTAGAAACATCACCTTTGGTGCTACCATGGCAATCACTTCCAGAGAGCTGCTGCCAACATTATGACACTATAGCTTTCCCGTCATATCCCATAAAGGGAAGGGAGGAGAGACATAAAGAACCTCAGTTGGGTGATCTTTGAAACTGAAAGACCTGGTTGGAGTACTGCATACCAAGGGACATAAGTGTTCAAACTCGAGGAAAACAGGACTAGCCATAGGAGATCCCATTGGTCTACAAGAGTTGGAGAATTCATGGGTCCAGGGTGTATTCAACTAAATAAGGGATGATCCTGCTTAGATTATCTGCTGCAGATATCTCTCAACCAGGAAGGGAGGTTGCCCTGAGATCCTGAACATGCATCTATTCCCAAGAGAATATCAGATGAGTGGTTCTGTTCCGGTGAGTTGATTTGATGCCACCCTGTCTGTTGACACATGTTGGTTCTTATGATGAGTTGCCTTCCTTCTACCATGACCTGGAAACAGTGAAAGGCCACTGTAGTTCTCAATTATCTCCAATTAGAGGACATCTGGGCTTCTGTTGGGGTTCAAAGGACCTGGAGGATGTGGTTTTCAAGGATGCCCCTGAACCCTTTTTGCTGGAGTTGCTCACTATCACTATTGGAGAACTGTGATCCAGATACACCTGGTTCTGTGGATTCTTGCATCTTAAAAGGTATCTTTGGACAGCTTCTGAAACCAAGATCATCTGATGGTGGTTTCTGGATATCAATGTTTCAGAGACAGCAGGACCAGGGGTTTGAGATGAAAATGGGCCAATTGTCCGTAGCCATACACGATGCCATATCTCCCTGGAGTTCCAGCCATGTTCTAGCTGTTGTCTCTGGTAGAGACAGCCCATAAAGCATGTGTTGCTGCAAGGGTAGTGCCCATGGTAGAGGAATGAATGCCTTTGGCAAGACTGTGCCAAAAGGTACCTCAATGAATTGTAGATCCTCTGAAGAGAGAAGCAAAGACCTGTTAAATTGATTTGTGATTATCATGGTTTTGCAGAAATGAGCACACTCAAGGTGTGGTGGGCACATAGATCCTCTGAGGGGGCCTTTAAGAGACAGTCATCCAGATAGGAATGCACAGTTATTCCCTGCTCATGCAGGAGACCCATAAGGGAGCAAGTACTTTGTGAAGACTTAATGGGCTGAAAGACTAGGCCTTAGGACTGGTAAATCCATGTGTGCACAGCAAAATATAGGAACTTTGGGTGTGAATCGCTGGTTGGTGTATGCAGATATGCACCATCCACGTCTATGGCAGTTGTCCAAATCTCTGGACCGATTGATGAATTGACCATTTGAGGCATTTTCATGTGAAATGCTTGTGAGAAATTAAGCAGTTGAGCTTCTTCATGTCTAGTAATTTTCGGACGGCTTCTTGACCTGGAAGATTGGGAAAACCCCTGCTGCGTTCTTTGGTTTACATGTGCAGATTGCATTCTTGTGAATGAGCTTTTCTATCCATTCATAAGTGCCTTTTTCTTCTCAATTCTTTTTGGAAGACATGATCTTGGAAAATCAATGTATTTTCTCGAATTCTAGAGCGTATCCCCAGTTTACAACTTCCCATGCCGATGCATCTTGGACATTCTTTGACATTCCTGCAAACAACAATAGATGATGCCCGACTGGTATGTGTATCTCATAGTCATGCTTTGGCAGAACCTGGGCGGCTGGACTAAAGGAAACTGCTGTGCAATCTTTGCTTTAGGCTCTTCTGTCTCTTTCTCTCAGTGAACCCCTTAACGCTGGTGTTGAAGGCAAGAAAGTTCTCCAAAAAGACGATCTGGATATAAATGACCAATTCGTACCTCGAAATAGGATACAAATAAGTACAGCCCTAAAAAAGGAAGGTTGGTCAGGAGTGTCTTTCAAGCTGCTTCAGTCTTCCATCTGCCTCCAAGGAACTCCAACCAGACGTTTCATCCTAAGAAAGTTATACTTGGTATTTGAGGATTGTTGCACCTTTTGTTCCATGATCCCCAGCCACAAGGCAATATCTGTGTCATCTTGGTAGGTGCTTTATAGTGCCTGGAAGTCATGAAGCAGAGTTTGCATTGGAGCCTCAGTAGGTGCCTGCTATAATGATAAGGTGTTTGGCTGAATCGGTTTGTTTGAGGGCCCTATCGATGTACTCATCTAGGTGATCAGCAGGCATTTCTTTGTCTGATTAGAGCTACTTTGGCCTATTAGAACTCTCAGTTGTGTATCTGGTTTTACATTGCCTGGGCATTGACTGTGAAACTAATTTAGTGGGTAGAGTTTGACTAGGTAATGGGGAGGTAAGGTTTCTTGATAGGGAGACAAAAGGGTATCCCAACGAGCTACCTTTTGATGTACACACTAGAGGTGACAGAGCTAGATCACAACCCACATGCACTCATAACCCCATCTTTATCAACATATATAACAAGATGGAGGGGTCGGATTTACAAAAAATATATCTTAATTTTATTTGGTCATCGATCATATAAAACAGACCAACAGGTTACATTTGCAAATCAAAACAACATAAAAAATAATCAATAGAAAGACAATAATTCAACACTTTTTGTCCTTGTGTTCACTTATAGAATGAATTATACTTCAAGTGATGTTAGTATTCACCCATGTGTTACTAACATCACTTGAAGTATAATGCATTCTATTAATTATGTTTTATGTTGTTTTGATTTGCAAATGTGACCTGTTGGTCTGTTTTATATGATCGATGACCAAATAAAATTAAGATATATTTTTTGTAAATCCGACCCCTCCATCTTGTTATATATGTTGATAAAGATGGGGTTATGAGTGCATGCGGGTTGTGATCTAGCTCTGTCACCTCTAGTGTGTACATCAAAAGGTAGCTCGTTGGGATACCCTTTTGCCTCCCATGATATTCAGTCCTCCCCCCTCGAGCCCCTAATAAAAAGAGGACTACTGTTTGTTCAGTGTGCTCACTGAGTATCCACAAGGTTTCTTGATATCCTTCCATTGCTTGATTCATACATGCTCCATTTCTTTGTGGAAGGGAATGGAAGTAGCGTAAAGACCTTTACTCTGCTTTTTCTCTGGATCCTAAATGGTTATGGAGAATTCTAGGTGCCTCCTCCTAGGTGCAAGGATGACCTTTAATTTGTCTTGTCCAGTGTATTTTGGAGAGAATACCTCCCCATCGTTAGAAGGTTTGGTAGAATCCATCTTCTGGAGACCCTGCCCTCCACTTTGTGGGTTTGCTGGTTGAGTGACCACAGGAGACTGTCCATCTGGAATAGAAGAAGCTGTAGGGATTAGGCTGTCCCCAAGAGCTTCAACAATAGTCTCCCTAACCACTTTGACAACTTGGGTCATGTCTTTGATGCTTCTGGTGATGGTGAGAGCACAATGGAGAAATCGATCTTCAGAGCTTTTTCTTCTCTATGCATTTCTTCCCTGACGTGGTTGCTTTGATCACAAATATGCTCAAATATCTTCTCCTCAACCAATCACTGTCAATGTTTTGAAAAAGAGGTAAGAAACGTGGCACAAGACCTATCCACCATCTTGAATTTCAGGAATGCTTCTGAATGGACAGGCCACTGAAGATTAATATTTCCCCAAACTCTAGGTAAGTATCCTTTTAATAGTTTGTTTGGAAAGGACAATGCAAACTTCCATATGCTAGTATCCCCTGTGTAATAGGTGAATGTATATCCTCAGCCTATGACAAATAATTAATTCTTTAGAAGACGTTATTAACATTTCAATGCACACTGTTGTGAGTCAACCGCAGAACCTGTAATGTCCCATTTTCCTTTATGCCAGAGCAAACACCTGCTTCAAAAAGAGAAAAAAAGCAAGGATAGAAGAAATCCATGGACGTCTCAACTTCTGGCTCGCAGGACAGTTTTGTACCCAAATGACATCAAAGTGACTCTACAACCTGGGTCCTACTACAGAAAACCTATCACCCTCTGGGATTGGCCGTCGGGAGTCTAATACTCTATAAGATTGCCTATATGTGTTATTCTACTGGCTCTCCCATTTCAGGTGGCTGGCCTGGTCCATCCCGAAATCACTATAACAATGTTGCAGTGTAAGGGTCTTGCCATTGGTTCTTGCACGTTGCTACCCATTCCTAGGATACTAAACTGCGATTGGCTAGAGCTGACATCCCCAGGCCTGGGATCTGCAAAGGTTCTCAGCTCTTGGTGTACCTTTTCAAGGTAACAAGAATAACTATGTATCTAAATTGTAACTTGTGTGTACAACCTTAGTCTATGAGAGTGCTCATTTGTGCTCTGCAACACTTGTCTCACATTGTAGCATCTTTGTTTCAAGTGTCTGTCTGGTAGCGTGAGATCGGCTCCCTTTCTAAGTGCTGGTTGCTGTCCATTGTCTGCGTCGGCCGGGGTCACGTGATCCAAGACCATAATTTGTAGCTATGCAGCTCTGAATTATGTGGAATTATTCACATTTTCTGCAGCTGGGGCTACTGTTGTTCAGGGAATGGAATGTCATCCGTATCTGGTGGCCTTGGCAGCGGGTCCTCTCTGACATGTTCTGCTCTTGTCCAAGCTGAATTCAGCTCAGCTTGATCCTCGCTGAGAGGCCTGCTGTAATTTTCCTAATCCATAATGCGGCTACTACAATGTTCATGCTATTCTATATTCTACATAGATTAGTCACACATGGTTCCGTCAGGTCCCATAGGTGCTCCTGCCGTTCCTTCGCGACTACTTTCTTCTCTTACTACACCACGACGCACTACTATTCCTGCCTGTGCACCGCAGTCATTGGTAGGAGCTATCAGTCTCACTTGCGGACTGCCGGAACACCGTGGCAGGCTCTCTATGGCTGCTCCCGAACTCAATATTTTATGCCATTCACCACGGCGCGAGCCTCCCTTCCACACTACCGCTGCCCACCTTGCGGCCTTTTGCACTTTTTGACTTACACTGCATTGTACTTATTATAGCATTTTAACCCGCTGAATCTCTTCACTGCCTGTGATCATCACATCCAGTATATTGTGTCCACGTGGGCCTGCATAACCTACTGTGTTACACTACTGCTGGTGAACCACACACTCAGCCCATTGTGTTTGTGACTGCCCTGCCTAGTCTATTGTGACTCCTCACCACCTTGGGAACACCACATTTAGCCCACTGTATTCATGAATGCCTTGCATAGCCCTCTAAGATTTACCTCTGTTTGTGAACATCATATCCAGCCTACTATGCCTGTGAATGCCCTGCACAACCTACTGAGTTTTTCTACTGCCCTATGAACACCCCACTTAGCCTATCACGTTTTTGAGCGCTGTCCTTAAACCCACAGTGATACCATATTGCCAGTTGCGCACATCATCTAGCCTATTGTGTTTGCACATACCTTTCTAGATGATGCCAAAAATGTATGCCATAGCTTACAGTGATTCCCTATTGCCTGTTGAGCATCTCATCTAGCCTATTGTGTTGCACATGCCTTTCTAGATTATGCCAAACATGTATGATATAAGCTTGCAGTGATTCTGTATTGCCTGTTGAGCATCACATCCAGCCTATTGTGTCTGCACATACCATTCTAGATGTTGTCAAAAATGTATGCCACCATCATTATGATATTTCAGCTCAACCTATATACCTCTCTCATCTCTGGTCAGACAGACAACCAACCAAAGGCCCCGTCCAATTTTGCCATGTCGCTGAAGGCCACATTTAGTAGCCCTCGCAATATCCCAACTCCTGCATTTATTGCTGATTGGATCAAGCCTACCTTGTGCCTACCCTCCTTGATCCCCCACAGACCATATCAAGCCCACCCCATTCTTTCCACCTCTGCACAACACCTACCCACTTCCAACCGATCTTATCACTACCAATATCCTTAATGTTCCCCATAGTACCCAACTTGGCAATGTGCCCTGGAGTCTAGATTGCACCCATATACCCCGGATTACCTTCCCCAACCTAATTCAGAACTACCCTTGCTCTTCAACGAGTAGGAACAACAGACTTGGCACCAGATTAGGCAAATCGTATACTATTATATGCAATTTACCTGCCACGAATAGCCAACCACAGGGGCCTCACGAAAAACCTCCCCAAAAACCCACAGTCAGAAGGAGAGCCAGGCCAGTTATCCCCGCACCTGACATCAATTAACAAAGGAACAGTCTCACCTCTATCAGTGGCGCACTGATTAACGGCAGGTCCGTAGTAGCACATGCAACTGAATTTGCCGTCCTAATCATTGAGAAAAATCTAGACTTCCTAGCTATAACGGAGACCTGACTTCATGCGGCTTCAGGACCATCTATCCTTATTGCCACTCCTGATAATTATACAGTCCTAAAATCCGATAGAGCGTCCTCCAGGGGCGCAGGAATTGCCTTCATCGCCAAATCCATCTTAGGTCTTAGATTAATTTCACACTCGCAATCACAGTCATGTGAATCTACGACTGTTACACTTCCGCTCAACAATTCACGTACCATAACGATGCACCTGTTCTACAGACCCCCTAGCCCATCGGCTCCTTCGAGGAAGAAATCAGCACTCTTCTCTCTACTAATACTAAACATTCCTCCCAAATCATAATATTAGGCCACTTCAACTTGGGTCTCAACGGCCCCAATGACCAATCGGCCAAAACTTTAGCTAACTCAATGACAGAGCTAGGCCTCACTCAAAGAGCCCATCTCCCTACACATGAAAAAGGAAGAACCCTAGACTGGGTAGCGGACCTTAACTGCAAAACCACCATAACATCCATCAAACCATGCCCATGGACCGACTACTCCCTTCTTACCTTCACTATCCAAGATTGCAGATTGCCCAACAAACAAAATAATATTGTGCCACCTGTCGTAACTAGAAATAAAAACATCACAGTGGACAAACTGATGCCTTTCCTCCAAACGCTCCTCAATCTTCTACCTGTCTCATCCGATCCACCAGAACTAGTGAAACTTTACAACAAGACTATTACCCATGCCTTGGATAAAATTGCACCACTCAAACTGCACAAAAGCAAACCCAAAGCATACTTGAAAAAAGAACAACCCGGCACGACCTGCCAGGACCACCAACTACAGTTGCCTAAGAGTCCCTAGGTATAAACTAATAAAAGCCGGTGGCAGTAGCTTTCCAGTCATGGCCGCCCAACTTTGGAACTCCCTACCAGCCTCCTTAATAGTTACTCTATCCTTCTACAAATTCAGGGACAATACCAAATGCTGGCTCACCTCCAAAGATCTTTCACATCGTTAGCACCTTCAAAATTTCCTAGCTAACCACGCCATAGCCATCTATTTATATATGTATATTATCTCTACATATTCTCTGTATATATTATGATGCCTTTCCTGTATTATGGACTACTCTGTAATGCTTCATATCTTGTAATTCCTGTGTATTGTAACTAAGAAATTGCATATTCTTGTAGCGCCCAGATACCTACGGGTGAGGAGTGTTGTACAAATAAATAAACAAACATACAAACAAACAAATAAGGTTATTTGCATGTAAGCATCTGCAAGCTCTGTTCAGGATCTCTTGAGGTTTCTGTGTTGCTGCGTTTGGCTAGTGGCAAAAGAATAAAGCAATGACAGTATGTATAGTTATCTGTATATGTATCTGTCCTCTAACTATAGAACTGTACTTGTGTGTTCTTCGTGTATTCGAGTACATGTTTGTGTCCCAAAGTGCGGATGGCAAGTGTATTTCATGTCTAACGCTGCTAAGTCGCGGTGTCTCTATTGACGTCAGCAATATGGCTTCTTGGAGCTTTAATCAATACTGTCAATCGAGGTCTCTTTAGTTGCAGCTTGGATCATGTACTGGGGATTTTTTATAGTCCTTTCTGGTGCCTCGCCATTTACTATTGTTTTTTGGTGGTGTGTGTTCCTGACAACAAATAATGTCCACCCTATGGGTCCCCCTCCTATCCCTCTAAGGATGAGTGGGCTGATGTGGCAGATTGGCAGATGCAATTAGAAAGAACTCACTCCACGGGAATGTAGAAGGGATTAGTGATACGAACGTATTACATGGACGCGATAGCGTCAATGTAGTTATGGTTAAGTTGTTGTTTGCATAGGAAGAGCACTTTTTGGGCGGCTTATAACTTCGCTCCCTCTGGATGAATCCTCACCAAACTTTGCAGAAAATGTATATGGCCCACTCTGAATTCTTTTGCAAAGTTTGGAGAGGTTTGGTCCAGGGGGGGCAAAGTTATAGGGGGGGTCCCAAAACTTTTGTTTTTTCCTATAGATATAATGGGAAAAAACTTTGCGCACGGCTACAGCCCAAACCGCTGGACGGATTTACACCTGCGGCAGGAGCGGTGGCTTGCGGTTTTTGCAAATTTGGTGCAAATTCGTCCAGTAGTTTTTTTTTAAAAATGACCAAAATGTGAGGCAAAACTATTAGTGATATCTGTGTTCGCTTCGCGGACGGACTTCCCTGTTCGCTCCGCGGACAGCGCCCCGATTGGCCCATGGGCTTGCGTCATGTCCGCGGACATGTGACGTGTTCGCTGATTGGATGGCGTGGGGCGTGGAGCGCATCAGATTTTCTGTGGCGCCCGCCATCTTGTATTCGCCGTCGACCGCGTACAGCGCGGTGAAACTTGGATTAAAAAGTAGCTGTGCCACTTGACCAGCTACAGTGAAGTGGCACAGCGAGTATAGCGCTTGACCGGCTACAGACCGGTTAAATTATTTCTATTAACCCACCCTGTGTCGTCTGCCTTTTTCAGAGCCCTCTAAACGACAGGGGATCAATTCGGCAGTGATAGTGCGCGGTAGAAAACAATATGCCACATTGAACGAACAAGTACAACTTGACCGGGCGCTATTGTTATTATATTCCGGTATAAAATAATCTAAAGGGTTACTTACATTATAATTGCATTTTCCATTGTCCAAGTGTAGTGCAGTCCCAAAATACGACTCTGCGTGTGCCAACGATCTTTCTCAAAGTGATATAATTTACAAAAGTGGTTTCGTTTCAGAAATTTCATCTTTATCGTGTCTTACGTTTTTGCTACACTTCTTCAAAAGAAGTCTTTCAGCATAATCTCTGTCTGTCAAGGTAAAAAAAAAATAAAACCTTATACTGGGAGTCGTGGGCCTCTCCGGGCTGCGAGAAAAAAATGGAAGCAGCTGACCTTCACTGTGAACAAGCATAAATGCTTACTTTGCAACATTCTGTGTAAAGCCATCTGTGAGAACTTTCTGTTTACACTACATCTTTGTACATTGTTTGCGTGCTAATAAAAAAAGTTTGTTTAAGGGACGTTATGGTTCCAAGTAAAGCCGAAAAATCCCTGAAATTCGTCAGTTATGGTAAGCTAAGCAACCATAACTCGCGCCACCACCGTGCACTGCTAAGACTAACACCCAGGACATCAAAGATGACATCGCAAATGTCATTGATGACATCACTGATGACATCACATGTGCATTTACTTTTCACGAAATTTGTGTACTAGGGATTTTTATTATAATGTTGCGAAAAAAGTGTCAAGGATCATTGCAATAAATATCATACCATAATTAATGCTTTGAACGATGCATTGATATAAATAGCATTGTATTATGGGGTTCTATCTAGTATACTGAGCTACTAATGGAGAAACATAGCATTGTGTGCAGCGTACACGATGAAAGTATAATATTTGTAATGTTAATATGTTGAATAATGAAACGATAATTGTCCTGAAATGTTCGAAAATAAACTAAATGGGGGTGTTCTGAGGACGTTCTTCGTATTGTGTGACTGCTTAGCTCTATGCAATGAGGGAATGGCACAGAGAGAAAAGTGGAAATGGTAGAAGGGGTGTCGAAGAGTTACGCGGTCCGCGACACCGCGGCTGTCCGTGGACAGGGCGTGCTACATCTGGGGTTTTCCAGCAAATCCAACATGGAAAGAAGACTGTACGGATTAGCCAATCAGATGTCGAGGTTGTGGATTTGTGTTGAAAGAGACTGTGTGTGGTGAAGATGGCAGAAGTATAGTACCTTTTCAATTTTTACTTCCTGACTGTTACTGAAGAAAACTATGTGGCCTAGATATGTCAGTAAAGGGAAAAAAGGGAGAGCCAGACATGTGATGTCATCAGTGATGTCATCAATGACATTTGTGATGTCATATTTGATGTCCTGGCTGTTAGTGTTAGCAGTGCACGATGGCGCGAGTTATGGTTCCTTATCTTACCATAACTGCCGAATTTCAGGGGGTTTTCGGTTTTACTTTGAACCATAACGTCCCTTTAACAACGTTTTTTTACTGAATTTCATAGGTTTTTCGTAGTGCAACTTAACCATAACGTCCCTTTAACAAAGTTTTTTCACTGAATATATATATATATAGAGGAGTCCCCGTTGGTATCCCTAAACAATACACCTTAGTGTCAGTGTCTCATGAAGGAGTAAGGCAAGGACTCAGGGCCTAGTACATCTCTTGTTTAACAACAATTTTATTTGAAGGTTCAGCGTCCCTCCCTATTCAGCTGACCTGGGGGTGGTTGCTTCCGTTGGAGACTGCACTTGGTCTGGGATAAGGGAGGTGCATAGCCCTGCCTCGGGCCAGGGCCAGACAACAGGGGCTACACGCCTCTTTCGGGCCTCATCTTGTTCAGTAACTGCATCTATAACTTGCCCTGTTCCACCCATGTGATTTTGCTTTTTTCATACTACCTTTCTCCCCATCACCCTCATGCTGCCCAGGCCCCCATATCACTTCCCTCGGAAGCCTCTTACCCTCTGTTGCTTCAGGGAAAGTTTGTGAGTGTCAGCCAAAACCCGGACATTCCCACTAGCCCTTGTATGGGGTTATGGAGCCGGATAGCGAGAGTCTCAAGGCTTAAGGAAAAGATTGGAGCTCTCGGGCAAGGTTCGCAATAACGATGCAGTTGAGGAACTGAGATCTGGACTACATTTCCCATGAGCCCTTACGTCTCGGCTGCCATTTGACCCGGCAGCCTATTGGAACTGCGCCCAATGGCAGGGCGCTGCATAGCATTTACTGCGAGTCAACAAACATTCTTGGAACCGCTGCTCTCCTCCCTTGTGTCCTGGAATGGGCATGTTCTCCGGCATCCTCATCCACGCTCATAACTCCTGGAACAAGAAGGAAAAGATTTAGCAAAACCAAATTAGAGAAACTAGAATCTGCTTTCATCAATTGATACTTACCTGCATACCGAACCTTTCGGTTTTCGCCACTTGAAGGCAATCATCTAGCCACCCCTGAGACAGAGGAAGGAGAAGCTTAGGGTTTCCTCTATCGTTAGATTTGGACACAATATCCAACAAACTTGTGAGCGATACTTGGGAGCAAATACCCAATTTGCGACATGGTTATGGCAACTGCCACATCTACTCTCAGAGATGCAACTGGGGAACCAACACACTAATTTCAGTGAAGGAACTGAGTACACCAAGAGCACGTAGGACTGCAGCCAGTGGAGCCGGAGGTAGCTGGTCGGCCGCAGCCTAGGCAGTGAAGCGACTGCTTGGGTAAGCTCACTGCGCGTCACCTGAGACTCCATAGAACTGAAGGGGCCTTGGCAAGGTTGGGATGGGGAGGAGGCCAATGAGAAGCATTCTTTCGTGTGATCCCTCCCTGATATGAGAGATGGACAATTCTATCACCCGAGGAGGACACCAACCCAAGGACACTGGTGGAATCGCCCTTGTTGCTTATACATCCCCATTCCCTCCACACTGTGGCGGGACTCCTGGGAGAGGTTGTGAAGGATGCCTCAAAGGAAGGCAAAACAAACTCTCAATCTTTGGACAAAGGGAGCGAGTGTAGAGAACACATTAGCAAAAGAGTTCCCTCTGTTCATTGTCGCATAGAAAACCAATTAATCAAATAAATAACAGACTGATATATAGAGAACATGTGTTCTGTTTGAAAACGTTATTTTATAACAAAGAGGTCACATTCAAATACAAACACCAAGTCACAAGTCGCAAAAGAATAACTGCTCACGTGACAAAACGTATTACGTCCAAGTGCTGCTGACAGGGGGTAGTGAAGGATCCTTGACGGCCTCACTCGTCTGCCAGGAATCACTATAGAATGAGTTGCGTTTTGGGGTTTTAAGGGAGTTTTGCTCCTTTTATTTATGTATCTATTTATTTGTTGGGCCTTCATTCATTTGAAACAATGCCAGTTGCTTTGACCAAAGCCAACAAAGCATTGAAGAAACCGGAACATGGGATGTAGCATTTAAAAAAAAAAACACTCAAACACATGCAAGTAGCACTCTGTTCATGAAAAGCGTAATAACCTAAATAGACCTTCAAATCTACACTCTTAAACCCTCGTTTAACAGGACAAGTTAACTGAAGCCAAAGTCTCGAAGGGTAGACAAGCTTGGATTATGGCCATTAACTCACAGAAGACTCGCTGCCCAAAAATAACTCAGCCTTCTCCCCATCATAACCACACCCACAAAGCCCCTGGCAGCTCTCAAGAACTTCCAGGTAGCCCTGTCCATGGCATTCCTCCTAGAGTGGCGACAGCTCATGCCCCTGCCTTCATTGAAGGGTGCCAGTAGTCCCCCCTTCTTTCCTGTCTATAGAACATGAGTATTCATGATCGAGGTAGTAAGTAGAGAGAGGTATGCTCTCTTGTTCTCTTGTGCATCATTTCAACGCATCTATGCTAATGGTGTTACAGAAGACCTACCTCAAAGCACATACTCACATCACCAGAAAATATTCACACAAAATGGTGGCAAGTTTCCAGGCATCTGTGCCACCCCTCTCCAGGTTACCTGCTTGTCGTCGCCCACATTCACCTTTCACTCAGTCTGCCCTTGACCTGGCCGCTTTTGGACTCTAGGCTTGGCAGACTAAGAAATACTATTCTGGAGTTTGTTTTGTGAGAGCAATTAAAAATACTCCTGGGCAGGAAAAAGGGACATGCTTCAACGGATCTCGAGCACACCACGAGTCCATCAAGCAGCCACTCACTACTTTTAGTACTTCCTATATATTACTGTTAGTACTTCCTATTTGGAAACACTCTCGCGTAAACACTGCCTCTACTTCAGACACCTTCGAGAGTACCCTCACTAATTCTGCAATCCTGATCGATGATCTATTTTATCTTGATCCACATGCACCCAAGCATTCACAAAAACGACCCTTATTCCTTTGACCTATTGCACCTCTGTTTGAACCCCTGTCTGTTTCATATTCCCCCTCTCGTTCCCATCACTTCACTTCTTCCATCTTTCTTTCCTCCCAGGCTGCGATCTGGAAAATCCAGGCAGGGCCACACACGCCTAACCTTCAGGTAAGCCTCAGCATTTTGAGAGCACTACAGGGGTTATTTGGCTCAGTAAAGAATCAAACATAACATAACATATGCTAGGATGTTGAGATTGCAGCTCAAATGCTCCCCCCTCCAGGGAAATTGGCTCAGAGGACAGCCCACCCCTGGAGAACCAACTCGTCCCCTGTTTGATGCAGATGTCTAAACCCTGCATGTGTTTCTAGCTTTTGCAGCATGCTACAGTGTCCACCAGCGACAGGACGCAAACATAAGGCAGCACGCTAGGGCTATTTAAAACAAAGAAATCCTAACCTTGAAGGCACTGTTCCTTTCAAATGAATAGAGATGCCTTTGCTGCAAGCTTGCTCTTATTCCAAGGGTTTAATTGAGTTTAATGATCCATTGTAGGGAGGAAGGGTAGCTCAGGGGCAATGCATTGTCTCGGAAACAAAGCAGTGCAACACTGGTTCGAATCCTGATCTGCACTTAGAAACCACGAGCTGGTATTAAGTGCGTTATACAAGAACAATTATAATTAAAACTGCCTTGCACAGCTCTCTGCACTTCATAACCAGGGATGTCAATTGGGGGGTTTCCAGTGGCTCCCATGCTACCCCTAATAAACAAAAACAAAATGTAAGCCCCTGGGCTGTGGCCAGAGCCATGTGGCTCTTTGTTTCTGGAGTGGCTTTCTTGTTCAAAACAGGGGGTTCCACAAGTGTAACACTTTGAGTAGTGACCCTAAATAAGAAAGAATAGGAATAACAACAAATGTGTCTTTCTGGAATCCTATACAATAATTGCTAGACTCATTCAGGGACACTTCAGGGGGTTAATTACCTCAACTCAGCCTTTCATCTTTCTGACATAGATAGATGAGTACCAACACAGGTTGGGTGATGTATGTATATTTGTTCTATATAAAGCGCTGAAGCGTATGTACCACATAATAACACATCATTATCATTTGGCTTTCAATGTCTGCTTGCATTCACAGTAATTTGGTAATATGGGCTGATGCACACTGATATTGACAATACATATGGTGCTCCAATCTTGCATGAAATGTATATCACATTCATAGCTCTCAACCATTTGTGTTGCAAAGGCAGATGAGAACACCCGATTTTATTTTTGTCGGGTGAGAGGCCCATTGAAACGAATGGGCGTGCTGGAGGCTTGGTGGGTGAGTCAGCTGTTTACAAGGGGGGGTGACACCTGCCAAAAGCGTGCGAGTTGACAGCTATGCACATTACAGTGATATGGCAATCATATTTTTCATAGTGTACTTAGGAACAATGCTTTGTGTTTTGGCAAGGGGTGTAGGCTGATATCACTTCAGGGTGGGGTCAAATGACATCACCAAAGGTCAAGGGTTGTGTGCTGTCACTTCTGCTACCCCAGGCATTTTGGTGAAATGACGTCCCTGATCATAACTGAAGTTAGCATACACGTAATTCGTATATTTCTGGAAGCATGTTTTACTTTAGCCATTCATAATACTAATTTACTACAAGCATATTTACATACATCACATTATAGTGACTGGAATGCACTCACGGTCACACTGTTCTTGAATTCCAAACCATCGTGTTTTAAAACTTCACATGCGCCTGCGCGAACTCTCATCTAGGAATCTAATCATTTTTAGCTCTGGTGTATAGGTGACGCTGTTGCGCCACCTAGCGTACACACACATTAACTGTGAATTGTGAAACTCGGAAATGGCATCTCTCCATACTCGCTGCATTGCTCACTAGTTGTGAGCATATTCTGAAATGCGATGGCTACTTTCTCTTTTGTCCCTCTTTCTTGGAAAGAAGGCAAGCTTCAAAGAGGGACAGCAGAAATGGCCAATAGGAAATGCCCAAGTGCCCTATAAGTTTTTTTTCCTTCGCCGAATGACTATTAATATGATTTTAAAAACGTTCAGACTAAATAGGCTGTAGATATTTTTGTCATTTCCATTGACATAAAACAGAAAGAAATACTATATATTTCGGAACCTGAAAAGTTCTTTAAAAAATGATAAAAACACCTTCCGTCCCGTGTTTGTGGGGAGCGAGAATTCCTCCTGCTCAAGCATGTTTATATTGCTACTTACACAAGCATCATTACAAATAAAGGTTAATCCGCAATTTTAAAATAATTGTAAGGCTGATGCAGTAGAGGGGAGGACCCTGCAGAGTTTAAGGCATTGTTCAATGTTTTGAAGTACCTCCTCGATAGGTTAAATATATAGGATTTTTTTTGCCCCTCAGCCTCCCCTTCCTCGCTCTTCGCCCGCCATGCAGTTCACCTGCTCTTTATAACACGTCTTTGTTTTCTCCCCTTCTTACAACTCGTCTTTCTCCCTCTGATTGTTTTTTTAACCCCTTTTAAAATCCCAAGTGCCCCAGTAACCCTTAATGGTCCTTATTGGACAAGCAAACATCACCAACGTGTGTTTTACGGTTATTAGCACGCTATGCACCCATTGGCTGGACTTATACTAGTTTATTCATTTTGGTTTTGCGGGGAAGCAGTCTTCCTGTGATTAATGCCCATCCACTTCCTTTCAAAACAAACAGTATAGCTAAGTACCCCGCCTAACAATGGCAAAGAGACGCTGTCCCTTTAATTTGTTCTGAGTGCAGGACACGGACTCGGATGTGTCAGACAGGTAAGTGGGGCCCGGATGGGATGGGGGACTGTGCAGCGGTGTGGGGACATCACGTGATCGCGGGAGCGTGTTCTCGCGAGATCTCGGCATACGTGATCTCGCGAGCCCACGCTCCGCAGGAAAGCTTTCCCACCAGTGTTGATGCAGCGGCAGACCAAGCAGGTCATGCCACAGCGCTGCTCCTGATAAGGAGGCAAGAACAGGAGGTTTTGAGAAGCCTCCAGTCACAGCTTCTAGGGCATAAGTCCACAGCCACAGGAGGCTACATGGGGGCCCTAGAAGCTTGCAGCGTGCCATCATTGTGCACACCCTTCCCACAGTGAGTTAACTGGGAAGCCATGAAGCTGAACTGAACCGAACTGTGAGTAAATGTTTGTCCCGAGTTAAGGCAGTTTAAGGTCCACCCGTTTGTCTTACAATAAAGACAGTTGGAACCTCTTACAGCATCCTGTCGTCCTTTAAGGCCACAACAAGGGGGCTGGTGTGGGTTATAAATCTGTTGTGGGGTAAAGGACACAGGGCACTGTCAGACAAGTGAGGGCAATCACAGCCATGGGAGAGACACAGAAGGACAGCATGGAATAGGGGCATTCACTGCCGGATTATGTCCTCATGCCATGATTTAGCAACACATCTAGGCTCGGACTGCGGTATAAAATCCGTCCAGGCATAAATGAAAATGTGGCCCACAATCACACAATTCAATTCATTAAAATCCAGAACAGACAGAGTACTATTAAGTGGGTGTTTCTGATCAAATGTGTTGCAAATAATTCATTAGAAAACATATTTGCTTAGTAACATTGGTTAAAACTAGTGAAGTAACTTGTGAAACTGGCCCACTCTGGCCAAAAAAGAAAGTGGTCCATTCTAGCAAGTCTGCATGCTGTAACCTCTGAGCCACTGGGCCTCTCTTCAGAAAGCATAGCTCTTTGCTTTATGACAGAGGCGTTGCTAGGGGGGGGCTAAGGGGGCTATAGCCCCTGGTCTTTTGGCTGTAGCCCGGGATAGAATCTCAGGAGCTACAGCCAAAAGGCTAGCTAGCCCCCAGTCCTGAGAGTTCCGACATTAGCGTAGCCCCGGGTCTTTTCCAGACCTAGCAACATCCCTGCTTTATGACATGGCGGTCACAGGTGTAATGGATAAAGATGCATCTGGGAACAAGCAATGTTGGTTGAGATAAACACATGTGCTGGTCTCTCTGAACCATTTGTTATAGAAGTAAAGGTAATACAATATTTTATAACTATAAAAAAAAGTCATTCAAAATGGTACCTCTTTCCTCCCAATGTACCATTCAACCTACCACTTTGACTGTTTTCATAGCAACCAGGGAACGTGAACCTGCAATCCTAAAATTGGCAAACACATGCTCTACCCTCTGAGCCACTGGATCTTGTTTTAGCAAGGCTAGCGTTTGCATTATGACATGGACGTCAAAGGTGTAATGGATGAAGAAGGACCTGGGAACTAGCAATGTCGGTTGGGATAAAGACATTTGCTGCTCTCCCTCTCTGAGCCTTTTATAATGAAAATAAAGATATATCAATATTTTTATAACAGGAGAAACAGAATTCAAATTTAAAAATCTTAGCGTTTTCCTATAAATGCACAGCTAAACTTATCAGTTGGAGTATTTTATTTGAATGATGGGTCATGAACTGGCCCATGTAAAATGAAGGGCTGGCAATTAAGGACTTGTCCTATTGTTCTTTAGTCCATCCCAAACCTGCATGCTCTACCCTCTGAGCCACTTGGTCTCCTTTCAGGAAGCTTAGATTTTTACATTCTGACATGGCGGTCCAAGGTGTGATGGATGAAGATGCATCTGGGAACCAGCAATGTCAGTTGGGATAAACATATTTACTGGTTCACTGAGCAATTTGTAATGGACATAACGCTAGAACAATGTTTTATGAGAGTAAAAACACTTTTAAATGAATACATTTACTATTTTCCTGGCAATACACAGCTCGACCTAACATTTAAACGGTTTACTTATTTCATCCCAATCTACAAGACTTGAACATGCAACCATTCCATTGGGAAATCCCTGCTCTAACTTCTGTGCCACTGTGTTTTCCTTTTGAAAATATACCTTTTTGCTTTATCACATAGGGAGGTGGTGGAAAATATGCATCTGCGAAGGTGCAATGTTGGTTTGGATAAACACGTTTGCTGGTCTCTCTCTCATGCATTGGTAATGGAAATAAAGATACAACTATATTTTACAATAGTAACAAAAATGTAAATGTAGCCAAATGCGTCCCCATGCACAACTCATACAGTTGTAATATCTTCATGTCAACAAGGGGACCTGAACCTTATCCTTGCCATTGGGAACCCCATGTGCCTGCCTCTGAGTCACCAGGCCTCCCATTTGAAAGCAAAGCTTTTTACATTATGACATACGGGGATCAAAGTTGTTATGGGTCAAGATGCATCTGGGAACTAGCATTGTTATTTGGAAACCACATTTGCTAATGTTTCTCTCTGAGCCATTTGGAATGGAAATAAAGCTTAAGCAATATTTTAAAACAGCTAAAAATATGAAGACTTACTATTTCCTTCCTGTGCACAACTCAACCTACCAGTTTGATGCCAATAAAAGGATTTGAACCTGCAACCATGACATTTAGAAAACCATGCTTTAATCTATGAGCCACTGGGTCTCCCTTTTAAGAGTATAGCTTTTTGCATTATGCCCTGGACGTCGAGGGTATAATGCATAATGATGCATCTACGGACTATTGATATTGAATGGGATACATATTTTTCTGGCCTCAGCCATTTGCTACTGACAATGAAAGCGGTTGGCCCACAATCTCATCCAAAGTGTTGCATACAGCTTTCCAGTATTAGATCAGGATGGGACAATCCCCTAGCATATGTACCAAGTGAGCATCTGCACCTCCACATCTGGGGCAGCTGCGAGGGGGTGTCAAGGGGTAAAGTGTGATAAGTCTCGCCGTTGTATAATATGTCCTCTTTAATATTTTGCAGTGAATTAACCTGTACCTAGTATTTAACGAGATTTGCTAGGTTCGACTACAAACGTGAGACCATTGCTTTACAGTGGCAGTAACGTTGAGATTATTTTCCCACTTTGTTTGGCTATTACTTTTCCGTGGATCCGGTGGCACCCGATCCAGTTTGTAAAGTTCAGATACTGATTTTTAACCCAGTGACAATGTAGTAATGTAGGATAGACAGGGGAAGGGTTTTGGTGCCGTCGGCAGCTGCGGCCAGCGTGTGGACGGGGCGGATTTGATACGATGATAGTGAAACCTCTGCAGAGGGTGGTCGCCCACCTGTGCTTTCAGTAAGTCCCAAGTAATGAAACTGCTTGCTATAAATAGATCCCCTACATGTACGAAACCCGCAGCGCTCCAATGGTCCCTCATGGAAGCGTCCATTGAGGGCTGTGTGGCCTGCGCCCCCCTGATTCGTATGACCCTAGCATATGGCACTGGGCATTCAATTCATTTGAGGAATTTAGTCCAAGCCTCCCGGGTGGCCCCCCACTGGGTTGAGACAATGCGATGGCATGTATTTATTTCCAACCAGTAGTAGGAGGAGAGATTTGGTCCCACCCCGAATGCGCTCAAGGCGAACATCGGGGGGCACCCAGTGTAGGGCCAGACCAATAAGCGGCGTAGAACACCTGTGCCATTAAATAATAGAGTTCAAAGTCTGGGGCAGACATCCTGCCTAATTCGTAAGCAGCTTTTAGCCATTGCCATTTTTAGTCTCACCCTCCCGTTCCATAAGAATGTAGAACACAGCCCCACCACTTCTTTGAAAAAGGCTTTGCCTGGCCACATGGGGATGTTATGGAAACAAATAGAAAAGCTTGGGGAGGACGATCATCTTCACCAGTCCCAAACGGCCACCGAGTGATATCGGTAGCTCAGACCATCTGCGTATTCTGATCTCCAATTTGTCCAAGTATTGTTTATAATTCAGGTCAAATGTTAATTTAAGAGTGCGTGCTATGGCGATTCCCAAGTAGTTAATAGTGTTAGGTGACCAGTGGAGATCGCAGGTGCCTTTGGGGCGAAACGTACTGTCTGTCCAGGAAAAAATCTCAGACTTAGTGTTATTGAGCTGGAGGCCAGAGTGTCTGCTGAATTCTTTCACTGCGGCTAGCACACGTTTGAGGTTTACATCTGGATCCCAGACATACAACAGGGTGTTATTGACATATAAGGAAATGATTTCGGATCTGTCCCCTAGTCAGATCCCAGTCCACCCGAGTCTTGCCCGGAACAGGTCCGCCAGAGGCTCTATAACTAATGTGAAGAGCAGAGGCGAGAGGGGGCAACCTTGTCTGGTACCTCCTCTCAATTGTAGTATCGGTGACAGGGTACCATTTGTGCACACACAGGCGTATGGTACACTGTACAGTAGTTCTATCCATTTAATAAAATTGGGGCCAAAGCCATAGATACTAAGAACCCAGAATAGGAAGGGCCATGATATGGTGTCAAACGCCTTCTGCATGTCTAGGGACACCGCAACCGCTTGTTGTTCAGGCGGGGTCTGGGCGATATTATGATAAAATCTGCGAATATTGAGTGATGTGGACCGACCTGGTATGAATTCTGCTTGGTCCTCATGGACCATGTGTCTCAACAGTGGAGTCAGGCGTTTGGCAAGCACTTTAGCAAATATTTTCGTATCTGTGTTTATTAATGACAGTGGTCTATATGAGCCACATTCATTAGCTGTCTTCCCCGGTTTCAATAGTAGGATAATGATCACCTCTCTGAAAGTGTCCGGGAGGTGCCCGCAGGACAATGCCTGCGACCAGCCCCGGTGTAATTGTGGAGCCAGTATTTCGTGAAACTCCTTGTAAAATTTGTCACTGAGCCCATCTAAACCAGGCGCCTTCCCACTAGTAAGCTCTTTCATCGCATTGCTAATTTCTTTACAGTCAATTAGAGTCTCCAGAGCCACACACGCCTCGGGCAACAGGAGGTTGGTGGGGATACGTGCCAGATACTCATCTATCTCAGTGATGGTAGTTTCCCCTTTCGAGGTGTACAGGTCAGAGTAAAAGTCAAAGAACACCTTGTTTATATCCTCATCAGTGTGTGCCATTGTGCCATCTGTCCTAAGTATACAAGGGATATTGGATGGCTCTCTGTCAGTTCGGATCACTTGAGCAAGTAATTTACCCAGCCTGTCAGCCTCTCCGTACCGGCGAGCTGCGGCCGGTCTCTCGAAGTACCGCAGTTCCCTGTCGGCGGTTTCCTGGAATGAATCCAGGGCTTTTTTGATTTTGTTCCTCCCTTCCGGAGTGGGGTCGATCGTAATTTGTTGTTGCAGGCTTGACAGTTCGGTCTCCCATCTCTGCAAGTCACTCCTAATAGCTCAGAGTACTCCAATTTCCATAGAAATGGCTATCCCCTCATGTAAGCCTTAAAGGCCTGCCACACAGTGGCACTAGACTGCACTGAGCCCTCTTTGGTGTCAAAGAATTGGTTAATATGGTCACTTATGCTAGACTTAAACACTGAGTCCCCAAGTGCCGCTTGTTTAAAGTGCTAGTGCGTTTTACTCGTAGTGTGCTTTGCAAGGTGCAGTGTAAGGACTATGGAGGAATCGTCGGAGAAGGTGCGGGGGAGCATAGTGCAATCAATTAATGCATGCAGTAAAGTTTCAGTGACGAGCATAGGTAAATCCAGGAGTATATATCGTGGACAGATGAATAAAAGGAGTAATCTCTGGAATTAGGGTTCAATGAGCGCCACATATCGTGTAGACCCAGGTCTTCCATATGTAGCTGCAGCTTCAGGGCGGTATTTGTCAGAGCCCTGTTTGTCGTGAAAGTGAGGTTGAGATGTGTGTTAAGGATATTATTGAAGTCCCCACCGCATAAGATAGAGGCGATGGGGAATTGTGCGCATTTGTCAAACACAGTATCATAGAAAGTGGGGTCATCAACATTGGGCTGGTATATGTTAATCAGCAGGACCTCCCGTCCCCCCAACTGTCCGTGCACCAACACATATCTACCCATCTCGTCTATTACAGAGGGGTAGTGTGTAAATAACAGAGACAGTGAATAAGGATCATTACCCCGCGGGAATTGGAGGAGTAGGATGTGAAGCTTCTGCAGGCACCCCACCCTAGGCAACTTTAATTGCCTGGTGTCTCTTGTAAAAACAGTATGTTCGCACCTGCTCTTTTGGCCTGTGCTATAATTTCCTTGTCTTTATCGGATTGCCTAGGCCTCTAACATTCCAACTCATCAACCTGACTCACTGGCCTTGACTTTGTATATGTAGCATCCCAAAACTTTAGTATCAGAAAAATGTTCAATACGTCTTCCTTCACATGAAAAAAGCATTGCGTGACCACCAATGAACTTTTAAAAACATTTTGCCCAACAGCTGTTCCGCAATCACCCCCCCTGCCTCCCCTCCCTCACATCTCCCCAAACACTGGCTATGCAGCACCCCAGCCATACCACAATATCAAAAACAGACAATAGCAAAACTACCACTCGCATGGAGTGCACTGTGCCGGCCTCAAGGGGAACGGGAAAGTGCACTATAACCTTTAACAAGCATTTAGATTGGCGGCATTGCAAAGTCTTATTGAACAATTAACGTTACCATTTATACATCGTGTCTGGATTAAAGAAGGGCTGCCCTAGCCATTCCACCATGTGGGTCATTTCTCTCAGCTTGGCGAAGCAGGAATCTGAGTCTCAATTAAGGAGATTGCCTCATTAGGGATGGTGTAGAAGTAGTTTTTCCCATTGTGTTGTACGCAAAGTCACGAAGGGTATAGCATTGCATACTCAATGTTTCATTCTCTGAGCAGTTTTTTGGCCCCCATAAAGGAGCGCCTTTCTTGTTGGACAGTTACAGTGAAGTCGGGGAAAAAACATATAGTGCTACAGCTCAGTCTGACCTATTTTATTATCACGTGTGGCTAATAGGACAAGCTCCCTGTCTTGATAGTTTACGATCCTGGCGATAATTGGTCTCAGATAGTCACCCGGCTTGGCTTTGGGTGACAGGGCGCAGTGAGCTCTTTCCACCGTGAAATGCGGAGACCATCCCAGGTCTCCAAGAAGGTCTCGCAACAGACGTTCCACAGCGACTTCCATTTTACCTTTCAATGCTTCTTCCGGCACCCCAATAATGAGTACGTTATTCCTGCATGATCTTGATTCGAGATCATCGACTTTGCCTTCATTTGCTTCACATCTTTAGTCAGTACCAGCACCGTCCGTTGTCGCGCTGTCATAGCATCCTTAGTGTTGCTGATATGGTTCTCGGTCTCTGTGATACGTGAAGTTTCCTTATCAAGACGAGCTTGTATGGAGAAGACACTAGCTGTTATATCATCGAGCTTGTCATAGATGGATGAGAACCCCTTTTGCATGGCCTCCATCATACTGTTCAGGTCGATGGGGTTAGAGGACAGAGTCTCAGTGGACTGGGTGTGGACAGTCTGTGGGGTCGAAGTCTCCATAGTTGGTCTTTCTCAAAAGACCAGAGTGTCCTTGCTCCATTGCACAGTTCTAATTAAGACAGCAAGTTCCTCTTATATGTTTCCTCTTGTCCTAGGGGTTCAGTCTCTGTCTCTGGTAAGTCTCATTGAGATTCACAGATACTTTGCCTAAGCCTTAGATCTGAGTTCAGCCTTTGGGTGCTTCCTAGTGCACTCATCCACACCAGGTACTTTCCTGGGAATTCCCACAAAGGCATCTTGCTGTACTTTCTTGACTGAGTTGTCTTCTGTTTCTTACCCCACCCTGCACTATCAGATTATTCTCCCCACCTTGAGGCATTGTTTTTTTCACCCTGACTTGAAATCTGGTATCTTTCACCTCGTCTAGGGATCTGGTTTCTTTCAACCCGCCTTGGGGGTCTAGTTTCCTCCACCCTGCATTAGGGGTTACGTCTCATCCCACCAACCATGAGATCGGTATTTCCCCCTGCCTTGGGGTAAGTGTTTCATTCCAACTTGGGTAGGTGTTTCATTCCAACTTGGGGTTGGTTTCTCCCCCCACCTTGGGGTCTCCGGGTGACTCTGAGCCCAGCACCCGGTTCCCTATAGTGACCGTGTACCTTCTGTTTCTAAACTGTGCTCCTCTGGGTAGGCTTTCCAGGGAAGTAAAGTGGTTTCTCTTCTCGATTTTCTCTTTGGGTTATATGTGGTTTGCAGCCTTGGCTCCTTTCCTGCTCCCATTCTGCGAGGCTCTGGCGTCTCCTCATTTCGGTCCGGTTCGGGCATCCTCTTCTGTTCATGCTATCCTGGACTGTTCCCATATAACCAATGCAGATATTAGTTTCTGGGGACAAGGGACAATAACATAGATCCCGTCCTCTAAGAGGGTGCAGTAACCACCAGTAGGATCCCACTTGCCCTGTCCCCTAGAAGGTGTTACACTTAGCAGGCTCATCTCCCTAGCTCTAAAGAACCAGGCGCCTTCCCACTAGTAAGCTCTTTCATCGCATTGCTAATTTCTTTACAGTCAATTAGAGTCTCCAGAGCCACACACGCCTCGGGCAACAGGAGGTTGGTGGGGATACGTGCCAGATACTCATCTATCTCAGTGATTGTAGTTTCCCCTTTTGGGGTGTACAGGTCAGAGTAAAAGTCAAAGAACACCTTGTTTATATCCTCATCAGTGTGTGCCATTGTACCATCTATCCTAAGTATACAAGGGATATTGGATGGCTCTCTGTCAGTTCGGATCACTTGAACAAGTTATTTACCCAGCCTGTCAGCCTCTCCGTACCGGCGAGCTGCGGCCGGTCTCTCGATGTTACGCAGTTCCCTGTCGGCGGTTTCCTGGAATGAATCCAGGGCTTTTTTGATGTTGTTCCTCCCTTCCGGAGTGGGGTCGATCGCTATTTGTTGTTGCAGGCTTGACAGTTCAGTCTCCCATCTCTGCAAGTCACTCCTAATTGCTCAGAGTACTCCAATTTCCCGAGAAATGGCTATCCCTCATGTAAGCCTTAAAGGCCTGCCACACAGTGGCACTAGACTGCACTGAGCCCTCTTTGGTGTCAAAGAATTGGTTAATATGGTCACTTATGCTAGACTTAAACACTGAGTCCCCAAGTGCCACTTGTTTAAAGTGCTAGTACGTTTTACCCGTAGTGTGCTTTGCAAGGTGCAGGGTAAGGACTATGGGGGAATGATCGGAGAAGGTGCGGGGGAGCATAGTGCAATCAATTACTGCATGCAGTAAAGTTTCAGTGACGAGCCATAGGTAAATCCGGGAGTATATATTGTGGACAGATGAATAAAAGGAGTAACCTCTGGAATTAGGGTTCAATGAGCGCCACATATCGTGTAGACCCAGGTCTTCCATATGTAGCTGCAGCTTCTGGGCGGCATTTGTCAGAGCCCTGTTTGTCGTGGAAGTGAGGTTGAGGTGTGTGTTAAGGATATTATTGAAGTCCTGACCGCATAAGATAGAGGCGATGGGGAATTGTGCGCATTTGTCAAACACAGTATCATAAAAATTGGGGTCATCAACATTGAGCCGGTATATTTTAATCAGCAGGACCTCCCGTCCCCCCAACTGTCCGTGCACCAACACATATCTACCCATCTCGTCTATTACAGAGGGGTAGTGTGTAAATAATAGAGAGCAGTGAATAAGGATCATTACCCCGCGGGCTTTGGAGGAGTAGGATGTGAAGCTTCTGCAGGCACCCCACCCTAGGCAACTTTAATTGCCTGATGTCTCTTGTAAAAACAGTATGTTCGCACCTGCTCTTTTGACCTGTGCTATAATTTCCTTGTCTTTATCGGATTGCCTAGGCCTCTAACATTCCAACTCATCAACCTGAGTCACTGGCCTTGACTTTGTATATGTGGCATCCCAAACCTTTAGTATCAGAAAAATGTTCAATACGTCTTCCTTCACATGAAAAAAGCATTGTGTGCCCACCAATGAACTTTTAAAAACATTTTGCCCAACAGCTGTTCCGCAACCACCCCCCTGCCTCCCCACCCTCACATCTCCCCAAACACTGGCTATGCAGCACCCCACCCATACCACAATATCAAAAACAGACAATAGCAAAACTACCACTCGCATGGAGTGCACTGTGCCGGCCTCAAGGGCAACGGGAAAGTCTACTATAACCTTTAACAAGCATTTAGATTGGCGGCATTGCAAAGTCTTATTGAACAATTAACGTTACCATTTATACATCGTGTCTGGATTAAAGAAGGGTTGCCCTAGCCATTCCACCATGTGGGTCATTTCTCTCAGCTTGGCAAAGCAGGAATCTGAGTCTCAATGAAGGAGATTGCCTCATCAGGGTTGGTGTAGAAGTAGTTTTTCCCATTGTGTTGTACGCAAAGTCACGAAGGGTATAGCATTGCATACTCAATGTTTCATTCTCTGAGCAGTTTTTTGGCCCCCATAAAGGAGCGCCTTTCTTGTTGGACAGTTACAGTAAAGTCGGGGAAAAAACATATAGTGCTACAGCTCAGTCTGACCTATTTTATTATCACGTGTGGCTAATAGGACAAGCTCCCTGTCGTGATAGTTTACGATCCTGGCGATAATTGGTCTCAGATAGTCACCCGGCTTGGCTTTTTGTGACAGGGCGCAGTGAGCTCTTTCCATCGTGAAATGTGGAGACCATCCCAGGTCTCCAAGAAGGTCTCGCAACAAACGTTCCACAGCGACCTCAATGGTCCCTTTCAATGCTTCTTCCGGCACCCCAATAATGAGTACGTTATTCCTGCATGATCTTGATTCGAGATCATCGACTTTGCCTTCATTTGCTTCACATCTTTAGTCAGTACCAGCACCGTCCGTTGTCGCGCTGTCATAGCATCCTCAGTGTTGCTGATATGGTTCTCGGCCTCTGTGATACGTGAAGTTTCCTTATCAAGGCGAGCATCTATGGAGAAGACACTAGCTGTTATATCATCGAGCTTGTCATAGATCGATGAGAACCCCTTTTGCATGGCCTACATTATACTGTTCAGGTCGATGGGGTTAGAGGACAGAGTCTCAGTGGACTGGGTGTGGACAGTCTGTGGGGTCGAAGTCTCCATAGTTGGTTCTGCTTGTGGTCTCGTTAATTCGCTCAATCGTGCTAGCTTTTCTTCAACCAGAGCCTTTGGTCATAGTGCTAGACGTCCCTGTCACCCAGTTTCATTGATCGTGTTATGCATTGTAAAGTGAGCTTTCACAGGAGCTGCTCACTTGTGACTCTCATGTGGTGCAGGTGTTTGTGCATGCAGGAGGATGTGGGCTTGGTTGGAGTGTCACCTCCTCTGTGGTATCAGCGGTGCCCACCAGTGAGTTTTCAAGAGGGCACGAGGCCCCTACAGTATAGGGAATGCCGCCCCTTAGTGGGTATAAGTGTTTCCACCTGCAGATGGTACGATCATTTGGTGGCTGAAGAGGCAGACCCGTGTTTTATCGTGCTATATAATGAGCCTTGCAAAAATGGCATTGCTCAGGCTGACTAATGTCTCTGGGGGAGAGGGAGGCACAAGGATCCCCAGAGAAGCCTGCCCGTACACACCGCAGGCCTGGTACATGACCCCAGCCAGTGTCAGGGTGTTGGTGAGATGGACTGTTGCCGCATGGTTCACTCCAGTGAGGTCGGGGAGCCTAGTGATGGCCTTTCATGATCCACTGGATCAGCCGCAGTCACCTCGGATGCAGGCCCCCAAGGCTACCCCTATCACCTCAAAATATCTGCGCCTCATCGAATGTCAGCCGCGATTGCGGGCTGTTCCAAGTGAATGAGCTAGTAATGAGGGTAGGCAGCCGTCCAGTGCGGCCTACAATGCGGATGACTGCTCCTTTAAGGATGAGGTTGGGCTCGTCACAGCGTAGGAGCCATGCGGTCTTGCCGGAGGCCTCAGTCCAGCATCACTGCGGGTATGTTCTTCGCCGGGACTCTGCGTTTCTGGTTGGGAACATGGGGAATTGTTATTGGGTGGCCAGCCTGCAAGCACCATCGTTCTCAGCGCTGTTCGGGTCACATTTGCCGGGTCTATAGGTCTCAGTAGTTCCCCGCAGTGCGGAGCTCAAGTACAAGATGCCATCTTTGTTGCTCACCCAACAGCGCCCCCGAACCAGGAAGAGTTAAGAATTATTTTCACTACATCACAATACCTCTGGGCAGTTACTTAATTGGAAGCTCTAGAGAATCCCTGACATTTGAAGGAGAATTATAGAAGAGGAAATAACGACTATGCTGCAGCTAGGAGTAATAGAGCCCTCTCCAATTGTCTTTGCCACCAAACCTAATGATTCTTGCCAATTCTGTATTATCTTCCAAAGACTGAACTCAATCTCTGTCTTTGATAACTACCCGATGCCCAGAATCAATTAATTAATCGAGAGACTGGGCAACGCTAAGTTCATTATCACCTTGGGCTTAACTAAGGGTTATTGGTAACACGGGTAGGTCCTGGTGAACCTCTCACACAAGGAAAACTTCCTTTAGCACACCTAAGCATCTATTCCAATTCGCTGCTTTCCCATTTGGCCTACAAGTGGCCCCTGCTACCTTCCAAAGACTTATAGACAAGGCCTATTCCTCTTTCGCTGGGGCATAACATAGTGGTCCAGAGTAGTAGTTTGGAAGAACACCTCTGCCAACTCTATGAGATCACTCAGACCTTATGAAGGGTGGGACTCTGAGCCAATCTGAAGAAATCTTATGAAGCCTAGACTACGGTTAAATACCTAGGCTATTTTGTAGGCAATGGTCTTATCAGCCCCAGCATGACAATCTGAAGGCAGTGGCATTACTATCACCAGTAAAAAGACCAAAAGAGAATGTAGAGCCTTCCTAGGGCTATTACCGCTGGTTCATTCCAAACATTTCCACCATCACAGAAAATATTACCAACAAGCTTAAGAATGCCCAGCACAACAAACACGTCTGGGGTTCACAATGTGGAAACAAAGAAATTGACATGAGGCCGGGAAGCCCAAAAGGAAACACACCAACACAGGTTACAAAGGACATACAAAGCGCTTTATTTCAAAGTTACAAAGTTACCAAAGTCAATTGACATGCGAATAGCTATTCGGCCCTCTGACTAACACACGAACCTTCAACGTTAGGTTCGCACTGAAAGTGGGAGAGACCGATCATCGGGATGCTCGGGTTTTTATACATTTTGTACTGCATTGGCCAGCCCTCTTGTAAGTTAACCATTCTTAGAACAACGGCTAGGGTTCGTAGCCAGGTCGAACATGCAATTTCCATATATTAGATCGGTTTCGCTGATACAGTTACATATTTACACCTAGGTTAAACAGAGGACAGGGTCTTAGTTCATGACCCTAACAGGTAGCCTGCGGACATATTATTCATTCACGTGTGCGGAGGTCACCATAGCCGAAGTCTTACTCGAAATGTCATTCGGCCTCCATTTTGTGATTCGAGGTGACTTTCGCACGGCAAGAGTACCTAAAATGGCGGCTAAATCCAAGATGGCAGCTTTCACGATACATTAAGGTCAAGACCTTGCCGCGGAACCTATGTTCATAATATTCTTTAGACAGCTTGGCGTAGGCCAACATACATTTAAACAATGCGATTGGGGTCACAATATTATCTCGATTTCCACAACAAGACCAACACAGTTTTGAAGATCTGAAAAAAATGCTTTGTAACAAGTCCTTCCCCAAGATGCCTGATTTTAATAGGGCATTCATCTTGCAGATGGATGCTTCCAAGGTAGACTTTGGGGCCATCCTCTCCCAGTTGCATGATGGGCAAGAATACCCAGTCCTATACACCAGCGGAAAATTGTACTCTCAGGAATAAAGTTATGCAGCTGTGGGGTTGAGGCTCTGGCTATTTAGTGGGCTATCACCAGTTTACGATACTAATTGACGGGACGGAAATTACGACTTTTTACTGACCATTCACCCTTAACGTGGATGTAGTTAAATAAAGACACCAATACCAGAGTAATGAGTTGGATTTTAGATCTACAATCCTTTTTCTTCACAGTAAAACCAAGAAAAGGGAAAGAACAAGACAATGTAGACTTTCTCAGTCATTATCCTTTTGACTGACTAGACGAGGGTTTAAAGCCAATGGTGGGGTTTTGTGATGTATCCATGGAATTCTACCCCTCCCCCAATGGGGAACCACCCCCTTTAGAGCTAGGGAGATGAGCCTGCTAAGTTTAACACCTTCTAGGGGACAGGGCAAGTGGGATCCTACTGGTGGTTACTGCACCCTCTTAGAGGACGGGATCTATGGTATTGCCCTTGTCCCCAGAAACTAATATCTGCATTGGTTATATGGGAACAGTCCAGGATAGCATAAGCAGAAGAGGATGCCCGAACCGGACCAAAATGAGGAGACGCCAGAGCCTCGCAGAATGGGAGCAGGAAAGGAGCCAAGGCTGCAAACCACGTAGAACCCAAAGAGAAAATCGAGAAGAGAAACCACTTTACTTCCCTGGAAAGCCTACCCAGAGAAGCACAGCTTAGAAACAGAAGGTACACGGTCACTATAGGGAACCGGGTGGTGGGCTGAGAGGCCCCCAGAGACCCCAAGGTGGGGGGAGAAACCAACCCCAAGTTGGAATGAAACACCTACCCAAGTTGGAATGAAACACTTACCCCAAGGCAGGGGGAAATACCGATCTCATGGTTGGTGGGATGAGATGCAAACCGTAGGCGGGTTGAAAGAAACCAGACCCCTAGATGAGGTGAAAGATACCAGATTCCAAGTCAGGGTGAAAAAAACAATGCCTCAAGGTGGGTGAATAATCCGATAGTGCAGGGTGGGGTAAGAAATAGAAGACAACTCAGTCAAGAAAGTACAGCAAAATGCCTTTATGGGGATTCCCAGGAAAGTACATGTTGTGGATGAGTGCACTAGGAAGCACCCAAAGACTGAACTCAGACCTAAGGCTTAGGCAAAGTATCTGTGAATCTCAATGAGACTTACCAGAGACAGAGACTGAACCCCTAGAACGAGAGGAAACATATAAGAGGAACCTGCTGTCCTAATTAGAACCGTGCAATGGAGCAAGGAGACTCTGGTCTTTTGAGAAAGAGCCACTTCAGTGGGGTTGGAAACAAGCCACTATTGCTTTGTTTGGGCGATAGACCCTGTTGTATCTTTTTTATGTGAGCTTAATTTCTTTGTTTCAAGTGGTAGGGACAGAAGTCAGACAAGAATAGGTTTCTAGATGGTGAACTGGAGTTATTTCTGTAAGACATCCTGACAAGCACTCCTTTAGACTTATTTTCTTTAGAGTAGGGTGCAGATATTTAGGGACATTTTAGGTTTCAGGAGCTTAAAATAAAGAAAACCTTTTGACCAAGTTTACCAAGTTTACCAACTTGTCACCTGATTCTGCCATACCACACACCCTTATTGAGACTATAGCCTTCCTTTGGCCTACGCTACCACAAAAGGACGAAGGAGGTATATCTCTTAATTGTGTCTGTTTTACCTTTACGATGATGTTTGCTCTAGGTTTGTAGAAGTTTGAGGGCTGAGTAGGCACTTTAGCCTCCACTCATACTTATGCTCCTGCAGGGGAGAAGTCAATTCGTTATAGGGGTTCTCCCCTATATGCTTAAATGATAAGGTAGAATGTGGGTAAAAAGCCACATAGATAGCAGCCAATTTTGTATGGTAATACATAAATATTCCAATAGATGCAAGCCACCAAAAGTGCACAGGAACATTTTCCAACTCATTTTCATGATGCCTTTTCCCACAATATATGCCAGTATAAACAAACATTGTCATACAGGCTGTGCCCATACATGTCCCTGTAGGCTGCACCAATATAGTCCAGTATTACTATCTAGGAAAATGCTTCTTTTGGCTTTGCCAGTAATAAATGTCATACCACAGTAAGAAAATATGTACAGACTGGCTGCACCAAAGTAGGCCAGGTTGGCAAGATACGAACACTCATCATGTTCACTTTACCCTGAGGAGAATAAAAGATGCCATACCACAAAAAGAAAATATTTCCAGATTTGCTGCACCTATGCAGCCCACTCTAGCCACATAATAACAATGAGCATGCTTGATTTACCCTTGATGCCCAGCAAAAGAAATATTATCCCACAGTAAGAAAATATAACCAGACTGGCTGCACCAATGTAGGCCAGTCTAGACACATAATGGCATTCATCATGATGGCTTTACATTTCATACAAGTAATAAAGTTTATGACACAGTAAGTAGATACGTTTAGACTGCCTGCCCATCCCCAAAATCAGAGGCCCTCTCCATGCACAGATGCGAGCACACACATTCATACAGAATGAATACACTGTTTCACTGCACACCTATGTAGCATTTATCCACTCTTTCACGCACAGCCATAAAATATACACTCTTTCATTCATGCACGCACCTTAACTACCTATAGTCATTCGCTTACATGCAGCTACGTACGCATACACACATAGATACATGTCCTTCCTTAACTGTAGCCCTGTCCATAATTTGCACTAAGTTAGGCACTCACAGCGGCTCTTCGGATGCAACAAAGCACAAACAGGAAACAGGGAGAACTTCCTGGTTCCTGCGCATGTGTGGTGTAGCCAGAGTGGCTCCAGCTCTATGCCACAGGTCCTCTGGGGGTGTGGAGAGGCACAGGAGCACTTCCTTCGCACATTCAGTGCTGCAGTGCTGTAGTCTGCATCCCCAATGGGCCATGGAAGGCTAGGTAAGCAAAACACCCCATGTCTTGAATGGCCCTTTGGGCATGCACATTGGGGTACAGAAAACTGTCAAAGGGAAAGCATGTATCCATTTGAAAGTTAAAGCCAGACCAGGAGCATTCCCTCAGGTGCTTGCTGCAGCAGATGGTGCACTCATTGTTTTTACTGGGCTAGCTGGGGTGATCCAAAATTGGTGGTTGGTCAGCAGCCCCTTGCCCATTATGGATAAGCTGCCACTGAGAGTAACCTTTCTCCTGTCCTATTGCTGAACCCACTTAAATGGCTCAATGTGTAAATAGGTATATATTTTTAGGTCTGTGCGTGTCGCTGACATAAAACAACTTTCCATGTCCTTCGGACTCTGTCTCTGGCGGCATCCCTGAGCTTTTCTAATAGGGGGATAAGGCTATGATCTTGCTGATTGCATCTACGTATACATCGCTGAGTATACCTTAGTCTTTCCCAGAGCCTATATATTCATTTATTAGAGATGTATGTGGCGTGGACCATGGGCACATTTGCTTTGCAGTGCCCCCAAAGAAAAGGGAAAGGAACAGAACATCTGATCTTCAGAGGCTGCTGGAACGTTCAGATCAGTTAAGTGTAGGTTGTGAAGGGTGAGCAGAAGGGACTGGGAAGTGGGGGAGAAGAAAAAGTAAGGGCCAGACATTTTCACAAGAAGTGCCACGCATGTCACAAAATGCATATTTACGAGATAAGGAATCAAGTCACAAAGTTTTCATTAAGAGGAATATTTTCAGTTTTCAGTATGTGAGAATCTCACTAAGTTTATGACTGACTCTGCGTTTGCGACAGTCCCATTGAGTCTGTGACTGTCTGAGCCACCCCCTGGCTGCATCTGTGTGGAGCCTATGTCTGTCGGCCTGTGCATATCTTGGTGTGCGCTTGTCCTTCACAGGGAGCATGTGATGTCCTGGATGAGCATGTGGCATTACAATACGCTTGTAATATTCTAAGTAATACTGTAACAGGACACCATGACTGTATCACTCAGATTGAGAGTTTCACCCTAACACTGTGACGATCTGCTCTTCTTCCCTCCCCTTTTAGCCAATGTTTGCTCCCTTTCTCTTTGCCATTCTGTATACAGCCACTGGCGCGTTTACCTCCCTTTGTGAATCACGAGTTCCTAGCACTTACCTGCCATGGTTCGACCACTCTTACCTTTGCACCTGCGCACTATATGTTGGTTGCTACTGTCAGCTTAATGATTATTAAACTCTCTCTTCTCTCACAGGTGAAAGATTTGAAAGGCTCTTACTGTAGCGTCCCTTTTCCGTGCGCGTCCTGTGGTGAGGGTCATTGCAGAGTGCTGCTTTCTTCCTGCAACTTTCTCAATTTGGGAGGGCTTGAGCCCCCTAGGTCTGTGGGTGGTGGTTCTGTCACTGCTTATTGCAAAGCTCGCAAGCATGCGCAGTTGATTAATAGTGACGAAACAAAACGAATAGGTGAGACTAAAGACAAAACAAATACTGAAAATGTAAGCTACTTCAAGCAAGACCCCATATGTGACTCCTGTGAAATTACAATACGGTCTGCTTTGTGGGAAACGTTTGTTTAGTACGCGAGCCACAATAACCGTAGCAAAAATATCCATGTTCCAGAAATCTCCAGGTAAAAAGCCACCTTTCATACCTCTGATTTTATTTTAAAAAATAAAGTTAATAAGTAGTAAAACCTTAACAAATATGCTCCTGCCAAGGATTGGCTGCCATAGAGAGCAGCTGAACAGGAAACAGATGTATTCACTTGAATGGGAAGGAAACATCTACAGAAGAAGCACTCAGGTCTCCAGCCAATGTTTTGAAAAACCAATATCAATATAAATTTGAGATGAAAATGCTTTTTCACAGACAAAATGACACCTTAAGCACGAATGCTCTTAATTACTTTGACAATCATGCTGAACAATCACATTTCCCCAGATGTTGATATCTCAGGAGTTTTATAATTGGTTCTCCCGCTTTGTTTGGTTTGGGTTTTGATGAGATCCTCATCAAAGAGGTGTGTGACGTTAAGTTTAAGAAGATCCAGGGTTAGGTTTAATCCAATCTACATTCATGACCTTCAGTACACATTGACAGCAAAAATGCGATGGCTATGTTACAAATTGTGGATTTCCAGGTCAGTTAGCACCTTCATCACACCTTGAGCTTCAATCTGTCTGTTGCATCTGGTAATTCACATAATTATTAAAGCCACATCCGATTAGAATCATAAACATGTCACCACTGTGAAGCCAGGTCAGCAGTGGAAGGGTTGTCCTTATTCTCCAGCATTGGATCTTACATGGATTCACATGCTCATGAATATTCGCTGTCGTCAGGCTGGGAATCCTCTGTAATATTAAAGCAGTTTCATTTTAAAGCTAAAACTGTTAATCGCTTCTATAGCCTATTGCTGTCACTTTGGGTCATACTGCTCCAACCAATAACATTTGTCCTCTTTAACTCCACCCCTGGAGGCCATCTTCAGATTTTTACAGCACGTTTTTGTGTTGGGAGTCCTCTGTTTTCGCTCTTTGAAATCTCAACATTATTTCGTCTGTTTTTGTGAGGATAGTCTTAGTTTCTTCATCCTTAGTCACCATTGTGACTGCCGGTGATGGGGACCCATTGCCGGTGAGATCCAGTTCATCTTCGGATCTCCAGACCTTGTGAGGCTGCAGTCTCGGATTCGAGCCTTCACTAAAGCCTTTTTAGGGCCCGCTCAAAGTACGGCCTGCAGAACATCTTCGCCGAAGATAAGTATCGGAAATGCATTTACTGCCTCTATCGAGACCCCGATGCAGATAGATGCCCCATCTGTCAGTTGTTTCCTCCAAGAACAGGAAAAATCGGATCCATGTAAAAATGTCACATTGAAAAAGTTGTCAGGTTCTGGCGACTTTTTCCTGGCTACCAAAATTCTTTCCCCAAATATTCTAGGAGGGGTATAATTATATATTATTACCTCCACTCCTAGAATATTTGGGGAAAGTGTTTAATAGCCTGGAGGGTGCATCATGAATGCATTTTTTTTAAAAGTCGCCACCCTGACAACCTTTTTCATGGCAACATTCTTACCTGATACCGAAAAATCGTCATAGGAGGTTGGTGGCCTTGCTTGAAGAAGCTGCAAAGGCCTTTGGCTCTGCCTCCATGCACAATCATTTCTCAGCAAGGGTCGACAGATCCAAAGAGTGTACCCCCTCTACTAAGAGGTCGGCATTCTTTGAGGAAATTTCCTTGGGGAAGATACTGAAAAAGGTGAAAGAGTCTCACGCTCCTTCCTCTTCATCGACGACAACTGCAATGCCTACTACCACTGTGTCGATGACCGGTACCGCGTTATCTCCTTCGTCAGAGAAAAGGCGTTCGACGATGGTCCCTCTATCGATGGACCATGTCCCGTCAATCAATCAGGATCCTCCTTTGAAGTACAAGTTATTGCACTTGTCTACCAGGCACAGATCACTGTTATCGAGGTCCTTGTCGAAATCTCTGACAATGACCATCTCGTCAATGATCTCTTCTTTGACACCTTCCATCCAGTTAACAACCCCGACAATGACCCCGTCAGCGATCCCGTTGATGGCCACGACTACCGTCACCAAGTAATTTGTCCCCGTTGCCAGGGTGGCTCTGCTTCCAAGGCCTCCTTCAGCTCTATCAGTTCCAGCGGCAGCTACGTAGAGGTAGCTACAGGCTCCTGTGATTGCCCCCTTCTCCAAGGCTGCTAGTAGAGACTGAGCGATGCCTCCAGCTGTCCTCTTCCTTCCAAGGCTGACCAAGGCCCGGCAGGCAAGCACTATGTCCCCTTTGGGATCTCATAGGGTGGCTCCTGTGGCTGCATTGATTCATCCATCCAACCTGTATGAAGACGAGCCAGAGGGTTTCTGCTCTGACCAAGAAGGCGGTCAGGAGGACCTTCACCCCATACTTCCAAGACTGTATACCTCTCTGCAGCCAGCTCCAATAGCACCACCGACCCTTCTAGGGCCTCATCCCTCTCTGCACCCTATTCCACTGGCCGTGCCAACCTGTCCTTGCCCTCAGGCCCTGCTGCTTGTGCCCATTGCACTCAGAGATTTGTTGATGGACAATCTGTACGCTCTACAAATACCTGTCGTTGGATTGCAACAGTGTCTGCCTGTCTGTTCCTCACCAGCTGTGCATTCCTCTGCCTCCCATAGTGGATACTGCTGCGCTCAAAGACACAGATACCAACCCGGACACAGATATGTCCCAGGGCATTCAGAGTACTGATGATTTCAATGACCTGATATGGTGAACCTAGGACATTGGCTTGCCCTCTACGGTTTCTCCACCGGATGAAATTGGTTCTTTCCATGCAATGCTTACGCAGGGTGCCAAATTGTTCAATTTGGTCCCCGAGGAGAAAAAGAATGTTTTTCTTTTTCAGAGGTGGGAGTCCTCCAGGAAGATGGTGGTGTCCATTCCTCTGTTGGACGGCATTTGGGAGGGCGGCCTTTTGTTCAAGAAAACCCCTTTTTAAGTTCCTCCTAGGAAGAAGCAGCTTGAGAAGAAGTACGAATTGCCTGTATAGCCCCTAATTGTCTGAGGTTCCAATTGTCTCGATACTCAGTTGTTTCTGCTGCAGCTCGAAAGAGGTCATCCAACCCATCTTCCAACTGTATGGTTCCTCCCAATCCTGAGGGCAAGAAGCTGTACGCAATGAGCAAACACATCATTATGACTGTCGCATCCATGATGAAGGTGGCTAACATTTTGGCCATTCTTTCTAGGTACGACAGAGAGCTATGGTATAAGCTGGGCCCCATCCTTGATTTCCTACCAGATGACAAGAAGGTCGGAAGCTTTGGCCTTATTCCGCAAAGGGGTGGGGGTGTCTGATCACACGATCAACATCGTCTTGGACATCGCAGATTCTGGTTTTCCGGCAGAGGGACAATGGGGCCGCGCTACGCTGCCAGGGATGGCTCAAAGCCAACAACTTCCAGATGGATGTCCAGTCGAAGGTGGTGGACATGACGTTTGAAGGGGTGGACCTGATTGGTAAGGCTGTGGATGATACTCTACAGTCCATCAAGATGGACACTGAGATGGCACGCTCTTTGGGCACACTACAGTTTCGGAAGCAGTCCTTTCGCTCTTCTAAGAGGTGTTTTCTGCAGGTCTTCAAAAGACTACAGGCCATCCTATCATCAGCCCTCTCACACCACCTCTCAAGAGGCTTATAGGGGACGATCACAGCCTTGCCGGGGAGGAACCCAGTGTCATCGTGGGATGTCCCCCAGGATGCAAACACCCAAACAATCCTGGCTCGGCCCAGAATCCACAGCCCCATTTCAGCAACCCAGTGAGAGGCCGTCTAGCTCAATTTGTCAGTGAGTGGCGCAACATCCCCAAAGATAAATGGATATGCAATATCATTCAAAATGGTCATACCCTGGAATTCCAGGAGAAATGTCCACATCGCCCATTCCTCAAAAGGAACAGCATATTGCTCAGCTTAGGAGGTTCAATCCCTGTTAAAAAAAGGGGCAATCGAGCCAGTTCCTCTACACATCTGAAGCTCCGGAATGTACTCCAAATATTTCCTGGTTTGGAAGAAGTCAGGCGGGTGGACCAATTCCTCAAGTCACAGAAGTTCAGGATGGTCATGTCGCAACATGTGCTCAGTCAGCTGGAAGAAGGGAACTTCCTGGTGACCTTAGACTTGGAGGGAGCACATTTCCACATCCCCATTTATCGCAAACACCAGAGATTCCTGTGTTTCGTCATTCAAGGAAGGCACTGCCAGTTCAGGGCTTTGCCCTTCTGGCTGAAGTCAGTGCATTGCCAAGAATGTTCACCAAGTGCTTGGCCCCAGTAGCTCACTGGAGTCCTTGTTATTAGTGGCAATATCCCTGTGTAACCGGGTCCGTCTCTGTTATCTAAGCCGTGTTATTGAATTTCATTAGTAGGGATAATGCACAATGCTTATCATCGTGCATTGACTCCAGCAACCTAGTGTCAGGGTTGTTTTACACTCCTCTGCAGCTTGCTATCTTTTGAAAATTGGATCCAGAGACATAGTAACTGAGAGATGTGCACCTGTGTGACCTTTTTTTCCCCGTTATTTTTTTAAAAGAGTCCTGTGTTGGTCAAGAAGTGCTTCACAACCTGTTCTCTGGGGGGTGTGTGTGTTCCAGAGGTAAGTCTTATTGCTTCTGTTGAGCCTTGCTACCTCCCTTGGTTGTGTATAGGTACTGCTGTGTAATCGTATTCATCAGCATGTGAATCCATGTAAGGTCGAATGCTGGAAAAGGAATAAGTCACTTACCTGTAAAGTGTTACCAAAAAAACAGGTAAGGTTCCCAAACTTTTTTATCGGGGGACCCAGACTCAAAGGGAACTAGCTCGTAGATGAGCACAATATGCAACATGAAAGTGAGTCTGGTACCCCTCTTTCCATCCCCCAGTGTTCTAAAACGAAGCCACAATTGAATCAACCACAGATGCCTCACATATAGGCTACTGTCTACAAACCTAAACCCAAAATGTATATAATCATTAAAAAAGACTTGATTGAAAAATTTATTATTTGCACATGTTGTATAGCATTAAAAGGCACTAGGTGCCAAACACACAATAAGACACATTTTAGGGCACTTTGCCAATGAATTAAAAAGGTATGAATCACAAGAAAAAACCAAAAAAAACGTTGTTCAACGATCAAACGTCTCAGAAAGGGGATACACACAACAACAAGGTCTTATAGCAAGGTTTCATATCATTCGAACCACTTTGTTCATGTGAAACACAATCCCATATTGAATTAGCATGGGTATTCTAGATCGTTGTCGACATGTTTCGGCCTTTAATTTATTCCAGACACTATCCCTAGTGTCTTTAAACTTTCTTTTCTATGGCCATCTTCAGGACAGAATTTCTTCAAAATAAGTCAACATAGACTTTATACCCCAACAGTAGATTTGAACAACTGAATCTAAAAATATAAACAAAAACAACATATCAATCTCAAATACATTCATTTCATGGGTTCAATTATTTACAAGGTCTAAACACCTAGCAATTACTGTTAGGTGTATTACTTTGGCCTATTACTACTCCTCGTTTAAATAGACCTATTTAAGGCTACAACAACACAAAACATGCTTCACTTCAAAAACTATTTAACACACCAGGGCAATGTAAGAGATCTGTGCAAAGACTACAGCTCCATTACTTAATTTACAACTAATAAATGATGTTCTGACTCTTACAGTCTTTCTCCAAATACAGTTGCAGCTAGACAATTCATAGGCTTGCCATCTCTTATGTAAACTTTTTTATAATGCCAGATGTCACATCTAATTACTCCACCAGGATGCGCTCTGTAATCTGCTTATTTATTTAACTCTCTGCTCATACTTATTGGCATTGGTTTTGACCTACAGGTAAGGGACATACCACCAGCACCTATCATAGCCCCTAAAAAGGGGCCAGAGTATTATATGGACCATGCATATTTTAATCAGCCTTGATTACTTACCTGTAAATACTGTTCTCCAGCATTGGTTTCCTACATAGATTCACATGGGAACCCTCCCTCCTTCCACTCCATGGCTCTTCTTGGTACCTACTGCCACTTTACGTGCATGACCAAATCTGAATATGGCCTCCAGGGGTGGAGCTAAGGAGGACAAATGTCATTGGTTGGTGCAGTATGACCCAAAGTGACAGCAATAAGATGTAGAAGTGACAAGCAGTTTTACCTTTAAAGCGAAACTGCTTTGATGTTACTGAGGATTCCCAGCCTGCCGAAAGGGAATATTCATGAACATGTGAATCCATGTGCGATGTCAATGCTGGAGAACAGGAGTTATAGGTAAGTAATTTATTCCTTCTAGTCAGACAGCCTGTATCTGCCAGGCAGCAGGACAAGAGACTGAAAGACTATGCCTCTCCTTTGATCCTTTGGGAGGTATGGTAGCATCTCTCTCCAGCAGTATATCCCCTCAGCAGGATCTGTCCTGGGAAAGAGGAAATGAAGGGCACACCCTAAACAAAAGGACTAGCCTCACACCATCATGTTGCATACCAAAGGGCCTTTGATATTATGTGTATGAGGAGGGGACGAGATTAGTGTAGCCAGAGAGAGCTCACCACAATTGAGGAACGATTACACCATCTTGTTTCTCTGTGTGCCTCTCCTTCCTTCCTGTCTCCTCAACTTACTTTTGGACAAAGCACTTTGGGTATGATACAAGAAGGCAAGGACCACTTGTCACAAGGACAGGAAGTGGACCCCTTAAAGCAGGATTGCTTTTGTCAGTCCACTGTGGACCTTTAGCTATAAAAGAGGGAGTCTACTAACCCTTCCTTGATTAATTTTGGACCTTAAAGAAAACATTATTTGGACCTATTTTGGGAATGCAGTCCTTTCCCAAAGCCTCCACCAGTGAGGTGAAGATTAAGTGCTTGAAGGCAGAGGCATGCTCTGCTCCCTAGCCACCTCCAGGGAACAGCAGGAGTGAACTGGCGTAACAGGTGCCCCCACAAAACCCACAGTATGTGAGGTTCCATGTTGCCCATGCCCAGCGGGGCCCAGTGGTGGTGTGGGGGCACCTCAGCAGGGCTTGTAGGGGGTTCCCCCACATTTTGTGTTACGCCACTGGCTAAAACAAGACCTGCCTCTGCCAGCTACAATCATACCAAGGACCTGACTGAGTGTGAAGGACACTGTCAGGTGTTTTTCGGTCTCCCCCCAGTTGGGAGAACAAGGATTAATCTTGTCCGTGGGACCCTGGATTGGGAATTGCAGCATCATGAGAGCCAGAACAATCAGGATCCCTGTTTTCCAGTGCCTCAAACCGATCGAACTGCATCTGAGATGTGTTTGCAGCATTTGAATCAACAGGACCCACCATTGCGTCCTTGGGCACTCACGATAACTATTGGAACCGCTGTTGTTGCTCCTTGAGCCAGTTTTCTGCTGCACTGCACCAGATAAGTGTGTCATTGCCATCAGTATGGCACTTCTAAGTCAGGCATGTGTAGCCTCGGTGCAACCCGTATGGAGCCCCAGTCTCCAATTAGATATGCAAAAAAAAGGAAGGGTGACAGGGGCACTACTCTGGGTCCCAGCTGCAGTTAGTTCAAACAGTCCAAAGATGTTCTCCTCTTAGCGCGCTTTCATGACCCTGAATTCTTCAGGGAGGCTGATTGGATTCATTTGTTCAGGGTTGACTCCCTCTGGTAAGTACCAGGATGTGGCAGCAGGGAATTCTGGTAACTGTAGTGTGAAGCCAGCCAGGATCCAACTCCCCCATTTTTCAATATTAGCTCTCAGTGGGAAGGGGCGGGGAGTTACCATCAGTATGGCACTCCAAAGACAGGCATGTGTAGCCCCGGTGCAGCCCCTCTAGAGCCCCCATATCCAGTTAGATATACAAACAAAAAGGATAGGTGGCAGGGGCACTACTCTCGGTCCCAACTGCAGTAAACTCAAACAGTCCAAAGATGTTCTCCTTTCATGCCTCAGCAATCTTCAGGGAGGGTGATTGGATTCAGGCGTTCAGGGTTGACTCCCTCTGGTAAATACCAGAATGTGGCAGCAGAGAATTCTGGTAACTGTAGTGTAGAGCCAGCCATCACCTCTTTTGTTTTGCTCAGAGGCGGAACAGAGACCTATTAGATCATTCATTTTCAACAATTGATGAGAGTGTTATCATGTCTGTCTACAGAACGGGTACTTTTGCTTTTATATATACAAGGTTCTACAAATATATACATTGCTTTACTTTGAACTGTTGTACTTCGCTGGTTGGGTTGCTACTGTTTCACATCCAAACCCCACTTAAGAGTATAGTCTGCCATCAGCCCACATTACCACAAGAGATGAGGGAGGTATATCTTGTACTTATGCCTGTTTCACCTTTATGATTGGGATCACTGATGTTTTGTAGAAGTTTGAAGGCTGAGTAGGAAGTTCAGACACTACTCATCCTTGTATTCCTGCGGGGCAGAAGTCATTTCATCACAGGCGTCCTAGTGCCAGATCTATAGAGGTGTTTCAAATATGTTCCTGGTTATAGTTCAAATCAAGCATAGTTCTGGGGGTCACGGATGGGAGCCAGGAACTATGGCATGAAGTTTATCAAGCATCTTCTGTAGGGAAGCATTGAATGCAGTCATGGTGATGCCAGACACAGACATGGGATCTTGCTAAGGGGCATTGTGCATGCAATGAGCATGTATGAACTTTGTCTTACACACTCATCACTGTGCATGGTGTAGAGGAGGTCCCAAGTACAGCCAACACGTCAACCGTTCATTTTGAAGTACCAGGAACATTCACGCCGAAATATGTGACGTATGATGAGCAAATGAACCAGCAGAGAGCCGCAGTGGGGCTCTGTCCAGTACCTATCAGAAGAACAGCACCTATTGAAGTACCCATACCTAAGAAACCATGAACAGTAAGGTACCCATTGAGAAAAACATATCAACAAATGAAACAAAACGAAGATCGTCTAAGTACAGTCCCTGAAGAAACCAAAAAGGTCTTAATGGAAGACAAATGGTGACGACACAAGAACCCGGACTGACTCACATATAGAAGAGATGACCGTGATGCTGGAAATGCGTCGGAGGGACAGGGCCTCCGTATCCTTGTCCTTTACTGCTTTTTATCATGTGTTCTGTCGTGTTTTCCGCGCAGGAGTTCATGTGGGACTCCTGGCGGTGCAGCTCTCTCTCTTTTGGTTTGGTGAATGGACCCGTGGGATACCCTTATGGCACCCATGGGTGGGGGTACAACCCTGTGCCCCTAGTGTATGTTTTTGGGCACCTGTGGGTGGCCCGCAGAGCACGGTATGGGCTGGGGGCAGCTCCATGCTGAATTTGACAGGTGCGTTTTGGGATACCCTGGCCCTGCCATTAGGATCAGTTGATTCCTGATGGAAAACAAGATAGCCCCTGTGGCCTCTTGCTTTCTATTACCTATTACCTTGTTTTCCCAAAGTCCTAGGAAGCCCTGACTCTGTCCCTTCCCCCTGACTGGCTGTTGGGTGGAAGTGCCATATATGGTGTTGTTGTGAAGGCCCGGCCAGACTAGCTGGAGCCTTCCCAGTGATGTATGTTGTGGGTACCTCCTGTGGGTGGGACCTGGGTGAATAGAGTGTGTGAAGAATATGCATTCTGTGTTGTGAATGTCTAGTATCTGGTGGTTGACACAATGACTGAGAGAGCCCTGCCCGAAACCGGTATGAATGCAGTTGGGAGTGTTTAATGGCTCGGTACTTGTCCCAATACACATAACTTGTTGTGAGTGTCTGGAGAGAAGTGAATGGCCTGAATACCTTGTGTGCCTGATTGGCTGCCTGCATGCATGAATGCCCTTAGTCGTGATTGGATGCTTGAGTGTGACCCAGCGGAATGAATGGGAGATCAACAGTATATCTGGGGACCTCTCACTGCTAGGAATCGTGTTCAGAAGCTGAAGTCCACTACGACGAGTAACTGGAGTAACTGAAGCTTGACCTTGAAGCCCCGCTGGACGAGAAGAAGTGCTGTTGCTCTCCTTCACAATCTGAAAGCTGCTATGTCTCCAAGGACTGACCCAGAGAGGACCTGGTAAGGCACCCTCTTCCCGAGCTACGAGGGACCATCGTGCACAGCTGATCTTTGCCAAAGCTCCCTGGTAGACAAACCTTCGACAGGCTGCCAACCAGAGACGGGGACTGACGCGGAATCTCAAAGAGAAGCACTCGGACTGTTGTCTGCCACTGTCGACTACCGCCATCGCCGAACGGAGCCGCCATGCTCCCGTTTGCCTAAGAACTTCAATTGATCATCGGACGCTCTCGTCTGCATCATCGCCCGCTTTATCCCGCTGGAGAAGGCCCAACCGTCGACGCACCGAGGAGCATCCGCCGGTGGGTTTCCCGCCACCTAAGGACCACAGAGATGCCGACGACTCGACCCCCTTGCTGGGCCACAGTTCTTCATCATCTCTTTGCAGTGCAGAACTATCGTCACTGAGGTGCCCCGCACGCCTCTTCCTTGCAGGACGCCAACGCTCTGTCGTCGACGAGCACCGCTAGGAACGAAGCTACCACTTCACCGCCGTAGTTCAACCTGTTCGTCCTGCTTTAAAGGGAGGGCACTCAAGAAGGGCTGTCGATTCCCCAACACCGAACGCTGAGTTCCTCGACGCCTCTCGACGATTCGTGGCTCATGCTTTAAAGGGAGTCACTCAAGAAGGATCGGTCGACGCATCTTTGGAGAACTCTACTCCACCAGGTACATTGGGGGGGTAAAACCTTAATAGGAGGAAATAAGACTATTGAACATTACATGGACTGGGCTTGTGCTATATATCTTTATTTACAGGTTGCCCAGGTGGGGGGATCGCCACACAGAACTGTGCCTAGCGGTGGGGGTCAGCATTCTGCCCATCGTTTCAACCATCTTGCGTTCCTTCCTATCTCTATTGCTGGTTTCCTCGTTATTGATCTGTGTCACATTTTAACCGTACAGTTAATGCACTTTAATGAGATTTGATAACATTGGTGGTACCACTTTAGAATTGTATATATTTATCATTATTGACTTCCGAGTACAAAGTGCGTTATTGTGATCGTGTACATACCTTTGAATATTAATTATATAAAGACTGTGTTTTCAGTAATACAGGGTGTGGACATTCCTTTGTGGGGGTTCGTGGACTACACTGTACTTAAGAACCAGCCTGCATCACCTCCTGAGAAGCTGGGCCTTGATTGCTCGACTACGTTAGAAATAATAGAGAATCTTGGCTGGGGTCCTCTGTGCCTCTCCTCTACCGTATAGAGAGCGGAAGTACAGACACCCCCTACCAGTCTTTACACTGGTGGCAGTGGCGGGATGCTTATGGTTGTAAGAATCAGGATATAACTGTGCCACTTACAAAATATCTGCACTTTATTAAATTAAGGTTTGGTTGTGTACAAAATAACTACATTACAAGCAATGGAGTCTATTGCAAATGGTAAATTGACTCGGATGAGCTTAGAGGCTCTCCAGAGTGCTTGTGAAGCCAGGGAGTTAGACTTTGTGGATAGGTCTAGGGCAGAGCTGATAGCTTCCCTGGTGGACTACCAGACCGATGGTGAAACTCTTGATGAGGGGGGGAATGCAACCAATGAGGACTTTACCCCTGGGGTTTCTACTGAATCTGTTTCTGGGAATGCCACCATTCCTGCTGCCTCTATTCCGAACCCCAGCAATTCCTTGGAGCTTGAGTTATTAAGGATGAAATTGGCCTTTGAATATCGCAAGTTGGAAATAGATGCTGAGCTTAAGAAGGAGGAGTTGGCTCAACAAGTTGAACTCAAGAATAGGGATCTTGAACTCAAAGACAATGACACTGAATGTCAGAGAATCCAGCTAGAGAAAGCTAGAGTGGAGACTTCAGCGAAACCCAGTGAGAGTGTCAGGTCCCCAGCAACTAAATTCATGAAAGATTTGGTTGGTGTGTTTGTGGAGGGTTCAGATATCCTCCAATGGATCGAAGCATTTGAAATGGCTTGTGCAATTCATGATGTTGACAAAAGAGATTGGGCTAAGTGTTTGTTAAGCAGAGTGCCTCAGATGGGGTATGACTGTATTCTGAAGCTGAGTGTGGAAGAAAGGGGTCAGTATGAGTGTATGAAATCTGCTTTGATTGCCAAGTTTGGCAAGGCACCTACCCAATACCTTAAAAGGTTCAGGGATTTTAAGAAAAGAGAGAATGTGTCTTGGGTTGACTGGGTGAGTGCTGCGCACATGAACATGATGGGGTGGATTGATGGTTACAAGGTTAAAACTTTTGTTGAATTGTCTCACCTCTTGTTTTTTGAGCATTTTTCTGAAGCCTGCTCACCAGAGCTGCGTCAGTATATTGCTGACCAGAACATTTTGGATCCATTTAAGCTGGCTAGGTTGGCTGACAAGTGGGTCTCCCACCGGTTGTCCCCTAAGGACTCCAGTGGGAAGGACAAGGACAAAGAAAAGGGGGCCTCTCAGAAAGCTGAGGAGTCCCAAAAGCAGTCACAGTCGTGTAAACCTAAACCCTCCTCTCTGAAGACCCAAAAATCTAGTGGGGATAAGTCATCTGTGGGTGGGAATAAGAGTAGTGATCCACCTGCTGCAAAGCAGGCTCCCAGTGTTTCCAGTACCGTACCCCGCACTCCCGGCACTTGTTGGGATTGTGGGGCTCTGGATCACAGAAGGGGTGACTCCAAGTGTAAAGGTAAGGCACTTGGAGTACAGGCTGTCAGCCTGACCTACCCTTACCCCATGTCTGAGGTGGAGGCCACTGTCCTCCCCTCCTCTACAGGGATCACATTTGGTGCTCCTGTAGAGATTTCCTTAGTGTCCCTTGGGGCCTGGGACCAGTACGCAGAAGTACTGGCGACTATCCCACAGAAAACCCGTAGGTTTTTGAGAAGTGTCCTCCTGAACGGCCAGCCTTCTACTGGTTTGAGAGACACTGGGGCAAGCATGACAGTGGTGGACAGGACCCTGCTCAAGCCAGAGGACTATATAGGTGCTCCTCTGAGAACCACCAGGTTAGCTGGTGGGCCTCCCAAATGATCGCCTGTAGCCTTAGTCACACTCGTACACCTCTGTGGAGGGAGGCCCTTCTCTTCCTGCTGTTCCGACAGCACCCATTGGAATCCATGCTCCGGACGGGCTGGGTCCAGTGGTAAACCCCGTCTCAACTCTGTGGGAGAAGAGCCAGAAGACTCTCCTGTGGGAGAGGTTCTCAACCCAGAGGATCATCCCGATCTTCAATGCTTGTTAGCTGAAGGGGGACCCTCCGAGCAGACTTCTGTAAAGGACAAAGAGAGTGTCACTCTCTCTCTCTCTCTCTCTCTCTCTCTCTCTCTCTCTCTCTCTCTCTTTCTCTCTCTCTCTCTCTCTCTCTCTCTCTCTCTCTCTCGGGTCTGAGAAAACAGGCCCTGTCCCAGGCACAAGGAGAAGTGCCTAGGACATTCTGAATTTCTTGGGAGGGTGAGCACCTTGTTAGTGAGCCCACTAAGCCTGAACCTGGTACCCTCAAGAGGTTGGTGGTACCCCAGGTTTACTGGCCCTTCCTACTGCGGTTGGCGCATGTGGTGCCCCTAGCTGGTCATCTTGGTACCAAGAACACTAAGCAGAGGCTCTCTGCCCATTTCTACTGGCCCCGGATGGGAGTAGAAGTGGAGTCCAACTGCAGGACCTGCCCAACTTGTCAGTTGTCTGGCAAGACTGGAGGCAGTGTCATTGCCCCACTGCAGCCATTGCCAGTGGTTGGCACACCATTTGAGAGGGGGGGGCATCGACATTGTCAGTCCCCTTGACCCTCCCACATCAGGTGGACCTCGGTTCATCCTGGTTTTGGTAGATCATGCCACCAGGTACCCTGAGGCTATACCCCTTCGGACTGTCACTGCCAAGGTGGTTGCCAGGGCTCTCCTGGGCATTTTCACCCATGTTGGATTCCCCAAGGAGGCTGTCTCTGACAGAGGATCCAACTTCATCTCTAGTTACATGAAAACCATGTGGGAAGAGTGCGGGGTAACCTACAGGTTCTCCACCTCTTGCCACCCCCAGACCAATGGTCTGGTTGAGAGATTTAATAAAACTCTCAAGGGCATGCTAGGTGCTTTGGAAGAGCCCCTTAGGAGGAAATGGGATCTCCTCCTGCCATGCCTGCTGTTTGCTTACAGAGAGGTACCTCAAGAGGGTGTTGGTTTCAGCCCCTTTGAGTTACTCTTTGGACATCCCGTGAGGGGGCCCCTTGCCTTGATCAGAGAAGGTTTGGAAGCCACCCCTACAGGTCCCGCCAAGCAAGTGGGGGACTATGTGTTAGGGCTCAGACGGAGGATGACACAGATGATGGGTCAATCAACAGCGAATCTCAAGGCCAGCCAGGAATTGAACAAATACTGGCATGACCTTAAATCATCGCAAGTGGTTTGGACTCCGGGACAGGAGGTCCTCGTGATGGAGCCTACCAAGCCTCGAGCATTGGCAGATAAATGGACTGGACCCTTCAGGATAATCTCCAAGATGGGCGAGGTCAATTATCTGGTTGACATGGAAATCCCAGGGGTAGCCCCTCAAGTATTCCATGTTAATAGACTCAAGCATTTCCACAGGCTAGCCGAAGTCTCATGTCTCTTGCTGGCTTCTGAGCAAGAAGAGGATGAGAGTGAGCCCCTTCCTGATTTGCTGCATAGCAATCCTCAGGATGGATCTATGGAGGGAGTGCATCTGTCTCCAGATTTGACAACCGAGCAGCAGAGGGCCTGCAGGACTTTGCTCCAGCAGTATGCCTCTCTGTTTTCACTGACACCAGGCCTCACACCGTGGTGGAAGCACGAGATTGACACTAGTGGCAGCGTGCCTGTCAAGAGCAGGAGCTACCGAATGTCAGATACGGTTAAGAACCACATCCAGGCTGAGGTCGCCAAGATGTTGGATCTGGGTGTTATTGAACCCTCAACCAGTCCCTGGTCCAGTCCCGTGGTCCTTGTCCCAAAGGCAAGTTCCCAGGCAGGTACCAAGGATTGGAGGTTCTGTGTGGATTACCGAGGAGACAATGCCGTCACCAAAACTGACGCGCACCCATTGCCCAGGGCTGATGAGCTCGTGGACACCATAGGTGCCGCCAAATTTGTGAGCACCTTTGACCTCACCTCAGGGTATTGGCAAATAGCTCTGACGGACCATGCCAAGGAAAAGATTTTACCAGTTAGAGAATTGAAATCACTGGTGTACGTGTCAAAATTTTCAATTCAAAGCAATAAAATTAAGAAGACGATCAAAAAACATTGGAGCATTTTCAAAAATGATACAAGAGTACAGGATCTATTCAGCGAACCACCAGTATTTGCTTTTCAGAGAAGTAGGAATCTTAGGGATGAACTTGTACAGACGAGATTACCCTTTACGAAAATGTCCACACAACGCACGGGCACATTCCCTTGCCTCCATTGCATTAACTGCAACTCTGTAATTAAAGGAAACGTGATCTTTCATCCACGGACAGGAAAGAAGATTTTTCTTAAAACGTTTGGTACCTGTGACAGCACCAACACTATATATGGCATCAAATACCCCTGTGGAAAATACTATGTGGGCCAATCCACCAGAGCTGCTAAGATTCGGTGGAATGAACACCGGTCCTGCATTCGAAACTCCAATCCAAACTCAGTCGTGGCACGACATTGGGCCATGAATAATCACAACTTGTCACAGATTAAATTTCTGGTGTTAGAGGTTTTAACCAGGAACAATCTTCACGAAGACTTAGGCTCACGCCTGAATCGTAGAGAAACATTTTGGATCGATAAACTTTGCAGTATGGTCCCTAATTGTTTAAACGAAGAGATAAATTAATAGTTATGTTTGAATTTATGTCCTAACACGCCTAGGGTGTTGTTTGTTTGTTGTTGTTCCTGTTTTGCTTACACCAAAACGAACTAATATATTCTCTATATTCTGCACCACTTGGATTCCATGTGAACCATACATCAACCTCGTCTCATCTCCCGGTCCTAGGTCTGGGACCCAAGGTGCCGCCACATTAGGGCGACACCACCTGTGACGAGGTTAAGTTATACTTGTTATTATTGTTGACTCTTCGTGATTGCATGTACCAGTACATCTGTAAATTTAAAATATTGTACCAGCCATAGTTACGCATTATCCTTCAACATAGCGTATCCTGTTGGTATTGTCGTTATGTCTGCTTGTTTCTTTGCTTATTTCACTTCTGATGTATTGAAACATTTTTGTTTGTCACACTACCTTTTATATAGCACTAACTCGATGTTCTGACACATTCGAGTATTTTTTCTATTCCCATGAATGATTTTGAGTTTTTTGAGTTTGGGCTAAATTCGATTTTTAGATTGTACATGACCCTAGCATGCCCACAAATTGTTTAACTTTTGTAATCATGCAGGCGTACAGCTGCAAAACACTTTGATCCACGAGCACCGGCCACCTAATGGCGCTCGATGATCACGTGTACTATAAACGAGAGGTTGTCCTGGCAACCACCTAACACGGCTCAGTGTAACTCAGTCTGGCGACCACACGCTGGAGCTTTTCTCTGCTCCAGATGCAGAAAGGTACGCTACGTGTTCGCTGTTATTTTGTTCCAATCTGCTGATGTATAACATTCTGTCAGGTACGCAGCCCCACTCACCCCGATCATTCTTCGTAGACAGATTTCTCTTTTAAACACGCTTGTGTTAACATTACGGATGCACGCCGCATCGTTGCACCCCATTCACACTGTGGGCAGTGACAACGCTTGCTAGCACTCATGCAACACCATTGAGGTAATTTCAGTTCCTTCAATATAGTTTTGTTTTTAATTTGGTTACCCTTAATTCACTCATGGTTGTATTTCAATTTTTGTTTTCTACATTCTATGAATATCCTTGGACTCTCTACTGACTGGTATGTTGACATTACACTTATTATTGTATGAAATGGTTATATTGGTATTGGTACAATATGTTTTTCAATGTGTAACTGTTTAGACTGGCCCTAAAGAAGGAAAAATGTTCCGAAATGCATTGGCTTTAGTCTGTAATAAATATGGGTTGCGGCAAATGCTCCCTCACTAAGGAAACATTAGTGACAGCTTTATCTTTTGGATAAAATACAATCTGAAAATCAACTGACTACTTTATTATTATTTATCAACCTGGAAGCACTTCTTGATACCTTAATGAAAATTACATTTTTTGAACTTCATAACTTGATGCCCGGATCTGGGCCCTTTTGAGAGCGGCTGTGTGACCTGGTATCCATACTTGGCCTCTAGCTATTGTTGTACTTTGAAGTCCGGGTGTCTCCAGAATTGTCGCAGCCAGCTCCATTTGAACAACAATTAGTAAATTTTTTTACTTCTACATCGACTTGGATATGTAAAAGATTTCTAACCAGTGGTGCCCACTCACTTCTCTGTTTCCTGCTTTAAAGGGAGTCACTCAAGAAGGATCGGTCGACGCATCTTCGGAGAACTCTACTCCACCAGGTACATTGGGGGGGTAAAACCTTAATAGGAGGAAATAAGACTATTGAACATTACATGGACTGGGCTTGTGCTATATATCTTTATTTACAGGTTGCCCAGGTGGGGGATCTCCACACAGAACTGTGCCTAGTGGTAGGGGTCAGCATTCTGCTTATTGTTTCAACCATCTTGCGTTCCTTCCTATCTCTATTGCTGGTTTCCTCGTTATTGATCTGTGTGACATTTTAACCGTACAGTTGATGCACTTTAATGAGATTTGATAACATTGGTGTACCACTTTAGAATTGTATACATTTATCATGATTGACTTCCGAGTACAAAGTGCGTTATTGTGATCGTGTACATACCTTTGAATATTAATTATATAAAGACTGTGTTTTCAGTAATACAGGGTGTGGACATTCCTTTGTGGGGGTTCGAGGACTACACTGTACTTAAGAACCAGCCTGCATCACCTCCTGAGAAGCTAGGCCTTGATTGCTCGACTATGTTACCAATAATAGAGAATCTTGGCTGGGGTCCTCTGTGCCTCTCCTCTACCATATAGAGAGCGAAAGTACAGACACCCCCTACCAGTCTTTACAATGACGACCAGAGAATGACGTAAAGTGATGAAACGCCATGAACAGGGGACATCGTGGACCTAAAGTGAAAGGACGATGTCAAATGTAAGAAGCTTACGCTGTAAGCATGACGAAGATATTCAACCAGTTTATGCATGTACATATGCTTGGAACCAAAAGAAAGCTAAGAAAATTGCGTGGCTTACTATGCTTAGTAGAATACAGACTGCGGCAAGCGCCACCTATACATATCTACTTCAAAAGAAGCACATTATATAAGTATACTTCCACTTTGCAAAAGAAGCAGAATCAACCCAAAGGTTACTAAAGACCACACAAAGAGAGCTTCATATTTAGCAAAATCAAGAATAAGCGGCAGAAACGAAACTCAGCAGAGGCAAATCGTGCCAGGAAAACCAAGGTCATATCAGTTAAAATGGACAAACAGTAGCTACAATTAATTGAAGCAAAGAACAAAATATCCTGCTCTGCAAGGTCAAGATAAGAAACCGAAGGCAGGTGGTGGGTGAAATGAAAATCAAATACACGAATTACATGAAGTAGAGGCAAATTCACGGTGTCTGAATCACGTGTCCAGCCGAGTGAGAAGAAGTGAGACTTACACACCTACGCATGGCAGTGGGCCAGGCGAAGATATCAGAACTTTTCCAGACAGGAGATTCAGTCTCGAGGCCAACCACAGAGAAATAATTGATACATGGCCACTAAAGTGATGATTGATTGCAACAATAGTTGGAGGAAGGCTGGGGGAATCTAGGGGGCACCCTGCACCTGGCCGACCATTCTGCGTGCTGCTAGGCAAAGTGGAGAAGTATGAGTGAGGTTGGTGCCGACCCAATCATAATGGACCAAGTAATTTAGGGTCCTATAGTTAGTACAACCAATAGGACGTCGTACTTTGAGTGACGTCTACAGTAGCCATTTTGAAGGAAGGGTTTAGATGCCCCACCTGACAGTGTTTACCCAATCCTCTTACTCCGTTACCATATACAGATATAGTACCTATATTAAAGTTACCTTTCCTGAACCAATAGAATTGCATGCCACCTTTTAAGCATTACATGTCAGTGATGATGAATTTTTAGTATAAATGATGTGTTTTTTATGCGGTTCATTGGAGTTGTGAAGCGAGAGAGAAGATCACGTATCCGCTGATATTCATGAGACTCCCTGTTTTTTGTACTTGTCATTAAACTGACTCCCTTTGCCAAACTGTTGAGTTGTCATTATTGATTTGGTGTGGAGTATTAATCTGCACCCCCATCCACCTCACGGGTGCTGCTATCTTATCTTAAAGTACTATTGGGCAAACCCTAGCTCTATGGGCCGGTTGGGGGTCCCAGTGTACACTTGGTAGCAGAGATCGGTTGGTTTATAGATTATCGATTAGATAAGACACCCATTGACCGTCGACATAAAGTAACTCTAGGTCCTCAGCAATATCACGAGTCCTTTGCCATCCGGCAGAGTAGACTGTGAAGCTCCCCGTAGACAGTGGTTAGAGTGAAAAACAGAACCTGCAGGCAGAGGTCTGAAGGGACATGTGTTTCTCCACGTAACCCCATCCCACTCCTATGGGCAGCTGAGCGGGCAAACAGCAGGAGAGGCAGTGACGAAGACGGTGATCATGAGCATCCAGAGAGGAAACATGTGAATGGTGAGTGAAAAAGACTAAATGCTTTGGCAAAAAGTGCATGACTTAGAACAAATAAGGGAAAGGTAACAGAGGGAGGCGGGAAAACGAAATATAGTCAGAAGTAGAGTAGAATGTATATATGTATATATCTATATATGGGGAAGGAAATAGTGACTCAGAGGGTGACTAAGTAGCAAGAGAGGGGATACTGGGGAAGATACCCTAGAAGAGAGAGGATCCCGGGGAGGACACCCGATAAGAGGGAGGATACACCTAATTCCTATGCTTTACTAAAGCGGCTAGAAGAAACTTGCATCCATAGTCCTGAATAAAATAGGAACAAATAGGTCACCACAGCGGTTAAAGACGCTTGTGAAAGGGATGAGTTTATACTCCATTTCGGGGTAAACATTAGGGGCAGAGGTCTGTGTAACCAGCTGGAGTTTGTCTAGTCTGTTAAAGTCTGTACTATGTGTTATTTGTTGTGACATCATAGAACAACATTTTTCCTCGAGGAACTAGCATAAAAATTACGCGATTGGATGATTGAAATATTGTAGAATACAACCTGATGTTTGTTGATTAAAATAGAAAAAGTAACATTTTGTGGAAAAAACGGGATTGGAGCTTGCAACGATTGGTACTCGCGCATACTGTTGAAATTGTTGAAGTAACGAAAGACATAACAAGTGTTATATAAATGGAAAGTGAATAGATTTAAGCATGTAAGACATGACTCCATTAGTGCACCTGGCAAACAGTTGCCAAAACAGGCTCCTAAACTGAAAAAGTACAGTGCAGAAGGGGTTAAAGGAACCGCAAACAAGATGTTTATGCCATAGCCCCAGGGTGGATCGTTACCTAAAATGGTCCTACAGCAGATGATGACATATTTGCACGCCACATACACAGGCAAAAAGTTAGACAAACGCCTAGCTAGTCTAGAGTTGTGGAAGATGTATCAAAATGTTAAGGAGGAGGAGCCGCCATTAGACTGGATACTTAACGGATGTACAGAGTGGGGTGAGACGCCCTCCGCGCCACCCACCCCATCTGAAATGAAAACTGAAGGCATTAAGGACGAAGGGTTATACCCGCTAAGAGAACTTAAAGCAGCTACAGGGTATAGCAATCCGGCATATGAGTCACCTACGCAAAGTAGTGACGGAAACCTAGACAAGGATAAAGATAGAGATATCACCTCCAAAGTCCCGAGGGACAAGGAGAGATGCGAGAACGAGAGAAAAGACCAGGCACAAGCAAGTACATCTCTCGACACAGAGAGAGAAGGCAAAAGATGGAACGGAGGCAAGGATAGAACTGATGAGATAGCAGTCACACAGAACAAATGGATGGGAGGGCAGATTTTATTGAAACTCGATGGTAAAGGCATAGATGACGTGAAACAAAAAGAGAAGCTAGATGATTTACAGAGAAAAGAGAAGCAAAAAGAAAAAGGATTGAGAGATGAAAGAATAAGGAAAAAAGATAGGCAGAGATGAGAACAGTTATATCGCGAAGAGCAAGAAAGGCAACGCAATCACAAACAGAGAGCAGCAGATGATCAGGACAAACAGGAGCAGCGAAGGATAGAAGAAGAGAAAAGGATACGGAAGAAAAGAATAAAGAGACGAAGGGATGAGGAAATCCGAAGGGCAAATGAATGTAGAGACCCAAAGAAAAAGGAAGAAGATAGGGTTAGAGAAGAAGCGAAGGAAGCGCAGAGAATCCGATGACGACGTAGAACGTAAGCAAAGACAAGAGCACGCGATCTTGAGTATCTGGAAAGGAAGGTTAAAAAACCTGAGCCAGTAGTAGAATAGAAGAATTCTTTCCTGAGCACGATTCAGTACCAGGCACAAATAGAGCAAATATGGAAGATGACTTCGACACCAGAGCATCGGACAGACGATCGGTAGACTATATGGTGAAATGGGTCTTGAACAAGTACCCCTAGGGGAGGGGGAAGATGAGCGCTTGGAGAGCACTCAGCTGTACGATGCTGAGGACGTCTCCCGAAGTAGTAGAAATAGAGAACTGTCCCTTGATAGGTTGGAAATCAGTAGGAACAAAGAATTTGCGAGAAGTTGCACGAGTTGGGCACAGACAATGTCTGACATCGAAAGAGATGTGCATGAGGAAAAGGAGGAAGAGAGGAGACGCGAAAAAACGATTCTCAGGAGGGAAAGGGATAAGATGGTTAGATTCTAGTGGGTCTGTACCGAGGGCATCAGAATCAGCCCCACAGTCAGACCGACACAAAGAAGTATCTCACGGTCAGAGGGGGGTGTCTCCACCACCCTATGTGAGCCGGCTAAGGACATTGCCAGGTAGGCGGCGATGCAGGAATATTACTCCTGCAATAGGCAGAAGAACAATGAGAGAAGAGAGAGAGGGCTATGTGTCACAATTTCCGTTGCTTGAGGAAGGTGGAACGAGACCACAGTATATTCCATGGCCACACATGGATCGGGAAAACCTGAAAAATAAGCTTCCAATGTTGACATCGGGAGGGAAAAAATGGAAACACGAGTTAGAGAAAATTACAGGAGGGAACACATTAGCTATAGGGGATATCAAAGGTATCTTAATCGCCATACTCGGTGTTAGAGCTGATGATGTGTGGACACAGGCAGGTTACCCTGGTGTGACTACAGTTAATACTGCACATGACGGAGCAGCGTTCAACAATTGCAGAGCCGCGGTATGGAAAGTATTATGATTGCTATATCCGGATACTTCTGACATGGGAGCTATAATGACATGTAAGATGAAGGAGTCGGAAGACCCTTTGCTTTACATCCAGAATTTCCAAGACGCGTGGGTACTCGAGACTTGGGAATCTTGGGGGAAATCTATACCTGTGTTTTACCATATATTATGCCAAGGACTGCCAGATCAGGTAAAGAAACAGCTCAAGTAATTGGTAGGAATTAAGTCCAAACCGTGGTCTGAAATACAATTGACCATAGCACATTATTGCAGGCTGCTGCAAGAAAAGAATTGCAAAAAAGAGGCTGCAGGAAAGGGTGAAGAGGCAAAATTAGTGCAGAAGAAATGTCAAAATATGCCATTGAAGGGGCAATGATAACTGGCACAGACGGGTTGAGCATGCGGCAAGTCAATAATCCACAACAGAATAATCAGGGCAATAGATTTTTATCCCAGGGGAAGAGGATTTAGAGGAAGAGGATGGCAGAGTAATCAGGGAGGTTTTCAGAATAATCAAGGAGGCTTTCAAAACATGCAAAGTGGCAATCAAGGTATGTCAAATGGGCAAATCATCAGACCATCGTCAGTATGTTGGTTGTGTGGGATGACAGGGCATCTAGCACGCACATGCAAAGGTCAAGGCATGATGCAAAACGACCAAGGAACAAGAGCAAGCATGGTGAATCCACCTGTGTTTTTACAACAGGGAGGAAATGGAGTTGCACAGAATCACAGAGTGCAACAACAAATGCCTGGACCACAGCAAAGCTTGCAACCTCAGAATTCGATGAGTTTTCCACAAGGACAGTCCCAACAGTCGACGATGCAACTGTCGCAGACAGTAAGTACAGGTCAGGCTGTAACCCCTGGAATGAGGAGTAACACTGGCGATGGGGGAAGTCCATTCGCACAAGGTGGGACAAAATGATATATGACTAGGACAGCTCACTGGGAACCCTGATGTGTTCTATCCTATCAGTGACACCAGACCCTCACCAGGAACCAAGGGTGGATGTTGTTATAGGGGATAAGGAATATTCCTTCTTAGTTCACACGGGTGCAACACGTTCGTGTATACGTGAAGGCATGTTTTCCTTGTCAGGCAATGCTATAAATACTCAGAGTTTCACAGGAGCTGCAAGTCGTGTTCCTTTTACAGACACAGTTCCAGTCTCTATAGGAGAATGCAATATGAATGTACCGCTATAATATGTGCGACAAACCCCAGAAAATATCTTGGGTCGAGATCTAATGACGAAGTTAAACATGACAATCTCGTTCACGGAGGAGGGCATAGTATGTTCAACTCCAGGAATGCACTATTTGAACGTATACGAAATGATTAAAGCATATGCAGGACACACAGCTATGAGGGCTGTACAATTAGAGCCTGAAACATTTGCATATGTAGTACGCGTGCTAATGGCAGGGCTTCCAGGCTTTGCTGAGAAAACCATGAGGTCCCCAGACGAATTTCTATTTAGGCCAAGAATACCTATGCACAAGGAAAAGGGACAAGTATTTCCCTTGATGATACACACAGCCATGATACGAGGGAAAATGGATTTGATTGATTGTTGTGATGATGAAGGCCGACAATGGTGCACAGTAATCGCCATTGAAGAAGGGTACAGATTGACTGACGTCACTGACGACGATCTGTTTGACGAGCAAGCAGACAGGGAGAAACAGCAGTTGAGGTAAACCTCACTTTTTGGGTGAAAATTATCAAAAGAGAAGCGCCTCAGAGAATGATGTTGGCACAGAACCGTCCTGAATATTTCGAGGACGAAATGGCCCAGGTGTCTGTTTCAGTGTGGACCACAGGCCCCTATGACGTAGTCTTATTAAAAGGAGTCGGAGAAGTGAAAATTAAACTGAAGCCAGGAGCAATTCTTCCAAAAGCATGACAATATCGCATGTCCAGGGAGGCAGATGAAGGAATTTTTAAGACAATTTTGGCTATGATGGAGCAGAGCATCTTAGTGACGTCGGAGTCGTCATGCAATACTGCAGTTTACCCATTTAAAAAATCAAAGGGAGGGTCTTTGCGTTTAATTCAGGAGTTAAACCCAATAAATTATATTGTTGAGGCCGAGTTCCCTTTAGTCCCTAACCCGGCTACAATCCTATGTAATATACCTGTTGAAAGTATATTACATAGCAAAGTATTTCACAGTGATTGACTTGAAAAATTCCTTTTCTCAATCCCATTGCCCCGAAACGCACAAGATCTGATGTCATTCACGTTCAGACAAATGTGTCTTAAAAGCACGAGGCTACCCCAGGGGTACTGTGAGTCTCCTTTTATCTTTAACAGAGTCCTGCAGATGGACCTAAGCAATATTGCATTAGAAAGTGTTGTCTTACAATATGTGGATGACATCTTAATTTTCAGCACGACAGAAGAGAGATGCAGACACGATTCTATTCAGCTATTGTCCATGTTGGCTGAGAAAGGATATAAAGTTGACAAAGAGAAGTTACAATACTGTCAACAAGAAGTGCTATACATAGGCCAGCTGATCTCGCATGAGGGGGAAAAGGGTTACCCCAGAAAGGGCTGAAGCCATACTGAACACAGCCAAGCCACACACCATAAAGCAGATGCAGAGCTTTTTAGGTCTTTGCAATTATGTCAGGGCATGGGTTTTTGACCACAGCTCATATACCAAGCCCTTGCTACAGGCCATGAAGAAGGCACAGGTGACGAAAGAAAAGATTGAATGGTCTGAGACTATGGAGGGAGGGTTTGCTGAACTCAAGAGAGCCATTTGCACGGCACCAGTTTCAGGGATTCCCAAATATGGTGAGGAATTCTACCTGTTTTCACACACGAATGGCAGCGTTATGACGGCAGTGCTCACACAGAGAACCAAATTGGGGTACAAGCCCCTGGCATATTATAGTGGAAATGTGGACCCAGTGATGAGAGGTAATTTTCCTTGTGAAAAAGGTTTAGCTGCCGCAGCGTTCACCATAGAGAAGGCTACAACTATTGTGATGTGATGCTCCATGACGTTGTACGTCAAGCACTCGCTATTTGCTATTCTAGAGAAACCGCAGGGCACATTGACATCTCAGAGAGCTTCTGCCTATGAAGTGATCATATCGAATCCATCGAATCCATTGATTAAAATAGTCTGATGCAAGATAGTGAACCCAGCTATGTTCATAGCAGAACCAGTTACTGAAGGAGAGTCAATACATGACTGTGCAAATTATGAAGAATTCAATGATGAAATTCCCAGAGTAAAAGAAAATGCATTAGCAGAAGGAGAAATTGTCTTCCTTGACGGTTCCTCGAGAATTGATCAAAACGATGGACAAAGATATACAGGCACTGTTGTGATGAAGCACACAGCAAATGGAGAGTTTCGAGTGCTTCTTAGTGCATGATTACCATCTCATTATTCAGCACAGGCTGCAGAATTCTTGGCGTTGATATTCGAGATTGAGAATCATGCAGACCAGGAAGTAACGGTGTACAGTGACTCCAGCTATGTAACGTCTACAGTGCACGCAAGCATAGCGCGCTGGAAGAGGAGGGGCTACCTCCGAGCGGATGGCACCCCAGTACAGCATGCAGCCCTATTGGATAAACTGATTAAGGCACTACAGCTCCCAGTGGGCATAGCGGTCATGAAATGCGCAGCCCAGACGAAGGGGACATATTTTATCTCACGTGGAAATCAAGCAGCAGACACAGAAGCCAAGCGTATGGCATCCAAGAGTGAGACGATCATGGATGTGGAAGTCACTAATGTAAATGAAAAAATGTTTGTCGCACGTAGTGAACCCAAAAGCTACAATAACATGGGACAAACACAGTTAATGGAACTCCAAGGGGAGGCACCACATGAAGAGAAAAATCTTTGGAAGCGTCTAGGGTGTTCTCTGAACCCCTTCAAAGGCTTGTGGCGACAAGACAGCACTGGTAAACCGGTAATGCATGTAGCCCTGTTAAAAATAGCATTGGAACAGTTACACTCTCCAGAGCACATGACAAAAGACAATCTCGCAGCAACACTGAAGACTGGTTCATACTGAATTTAGCAAAGCACGTTGCATTTTTTATGGTGAACTGTATAATTTGCCAACAGTTAACAGCTGGGCACACACTAAAATTAATTATAGGAGTCATCCCAAGGCCCAATGGCCCTTATCAGCACTTGCATGTCGATTAAGTCCATATGATTCAAGTATGTAACGGGTACAGGTATCTAATTGTTGTGGTGTGTCCATTCTCTAGATGGATAGAAGCAGGTCCATGTACACACCCAGACTCTACCCGTGCGGCCAAATTTCTAGTGAGAGAGGTATTTCCCAGGTGAGGAGTATGTGAAGTCATGAGATCAGATAATGGAACTCACTTTGTAAATGAAGTTTTTGAACAGATTAGCTTGTTGCTTGGTATAAAGCACAAGTTCTCGTCGGCGTATGACCTGCAAGGTAACGGGATCTGTGAGAAGCTCAATAGCTTGTTAAAGGAAAGGATAGCCAAGTTGAAGCTTACGCTAAGAAAGGGATGGTTACACTGCCTTCCTTTGGCACTGTATGCACTCATAAACCAGCCTGGTTCTGACCATCATCACAGGCCGCACGTAATAGCAACAGGAAGAAGAATGCACACTCCTCTGATACCCCGAGACAGAGCTAGATGTGATGCCCAGCCGACAAGAGAAATCTTAGGGTCTGAAATGCAAAATTACTTGAATGACATGACATCTTGTCTTACTGTAATTTCAGGCCAACTGCAGCGACGATGAAAAGGGTGCAGGGCAGCATGGAACACAGAAGGAGATACTACAAGTGACCAAGTTCACGGACTACTTATTCCATCAATCTTCCCTGGAGACACCGTCCTGGTGAAGAACCACACAAGGAAAAACTGGGACAAGCCAAGGTTTAACGGTCCCTTTACAGTGGAAAACTGTACTCTCTCTGCAGTGAAGCTGCAAGGAAGAAGAGCTTGGATCTTTTTGAGTGACATCAAGCCATACATCGGAGAAGGCCCCCTGCCTGCACCCCAATGTGAAGAGACTACAGATGATGGGGAAGAACCACAGCACGTGCAGACGTGATCCATGACCAGGAAGAAAGACGCATGACCAGCAGCAAAGCAAAGACAAGGAACTCTTATGCAAAAGTTGTGGATTCATTTTGGACATTCCTCTGAGCACAAAAGGGGATAAGGACATGAAAATGGACACTCTATGCATCCTAGTTGCAGGGTGAAGAAGAAAATTGCACATGTAAGCCGCAACATAGTCTGTTGACTCTGGACTGAGGCACACTGAAGCCTTGACTAGAAAAGAATATGCCAAATATTGATCAAGGACACATAAATTGGAAGAAAATACAATACCCAGACTCTTTCAACACAGAGACCTTGTTCAGAATGACTTATGGTGTCCCACAGTAGCAACATCACCAAGGACGTGTTAATATATTTTGAACTAGTACTGAGATCATACCCGTCATTGGTGTGGAGCCTCACCAGCATTATTCACTTTCTTCAAGATCCTGAAAATGAAAAGACAATAAGGATGCTGCTCACTGTAATTGCCGAGCAGTTCCTCCTGCTTCCAGAATACAGCGAGGAAAAACCAAATGTCCCAAGCGGAGGAAGAAGTGAATAGGCTTATCAACGTACTGTTCTTTCGTTTAATTGAAGACTGTCCAGATATTGTCGGAAGAACTACAGACGTCTTGACATTTCTTCGAGATCCAGCAAACACAGAACATTTAAGCATAATCCTGAATGGAATAGATATCCAAGTTGCTCTTCATGCACACCAAAATTGCAGAAACTGTTCACAGTGAGTGAGGGCCAAACAGTTCCAAACTTCATCAAAGGCAGGACAAATGTCTCTGTCGCCAGAAGATAGCAGATTGGCAAGCAACGTCTTTTTTCGCCTAATCGAGGATTTTCCAGAACTTGTGGGGAGACCTGTCGGTGTTGACGTCCTCACATTCATCAGGGAACCAGCTAATTCTGCGCAGATGAACATGCTCTTGCATGGTATTGTGATGCAAGTCGAACTTTCTAACCATCAACAGAACTATCTGAGAAGATGTTAACTTTCCACTGAGGGACAGATCGAGAAAGTAGTGCAAGAGACTTTACTTTTTGTTATATTGACAAGGACACAACATGTCTTTGGGAATTAAACAAATCAGAGGCACTGATTGGGAACTCATATATTTTGAACATGCACAGTAAAGAGACTTGCTGAATTATTACCTGATTTTGACACTTCCCATAGCCTAGCAAGAGAACTGTGTCCAGAAATAATAGACAATCCATTGTTCAGACAAAGGGGGGCAATTGTTTTAAGTACCTGCAACACACAAACAGATCCAGCAAAATCCAGAAATAATATTGTCTAAGAGTGTATTAAAAGTTAGCATCTTTCAACGGATGACCAAGATGGGGATTCAAAGCAGCAACCTCACCCTCCCTCAGGAGGCGAGACTTCTGTATTTTTCTGGAACTAAATGCTGCAGATTAACCTACAGGGGTATTATGTTTTTATGCATTATATTCATCATTGTTTTACTGTCACTAATGTTTAGAACTGCATACACACACTCACTCACGGTAACAAGCAAATCGAAAAGCCGGAGACAGGGTCGGCAGAGTATGAATGTAAAAAGGTTACTGACAACCACACGCATGCAAACATTGAATGCACACATGCCAGGCCTAGTGTCAATAACTACAGAACTACAGGTCAAAAAAGAGGGCAAGGTTGGAGTACCAACAATGAGAAGCTCCATGAGTAGCGAAGTTAAGAGTCACTTGAAAGAAGCTGAGCTCCTGAAGAGACAAGAGGAGTTGGAGAATAAACCAACAGAGACAACATTGACAGGCACATGTGATCCCATGAACACAGGGTCTACAAAATTGTGGCCATGGGGCGTCCAACTGTTGTGGCGGTTACTACCCGAGAGGGCTGTCTTATTTGGAAGACGTACCTACTACACCCTGGACAGCACTATTTATTAAAGCTACCACGGGTCACGGATGAACATTATCATCACGACGAATGAAAAATAAAGAATACCTACACGTCGATTTCCTTTTCTCCCCTGAAGAAGTTCTAATAATGATGTCAATGGATGTAGTAGAATGAAACATGTTGGGCAATGTTGTTGTCATTTATTAAGGCAACTTTGATGAATAAGCTATTCAATTAATTAGAACCTTGAGTAGCAAGGATTCGCCTAACTAGGACACTAAGGGTCGAGAGTGAGCAGCTCGGAATTTTGAGAGCTTTCTGTAGTGGTATACTCGACAAGTATATGTATTTTTGAGGTTAGTGAATTGTGTATGAGTCAGATAGTGAATGCATGCTGTATGGTTTGTAAGAAAGCACTTTATGCACTTTGTGTGTTTTATTGAACTGTAATATGAATTGTAGGCAACTTTTTGTCTGCTAAATGTTTTATATAGAGGATGATTTAATACATTTTTTAACAAAATATGTCTTAATAAAGTAAAAATATTTGTGTATTGCATAAAAAATTGGTTCGAGTAGTTAAGTGCTTTTCTCTCAATGTTTGAGGGTGACTGAACCCTTTGGTGTGTGTCGTCCTTTTCCCTAAGGCACAGCATAAAAGCAACGAGGTTCCCAAGTCAAGTAGCTTTCACGAGTTGTTAAGGTGGGACGAACCTCGAGGCTGTTAAATTATTCCTCTCAATCTTCTGATTGTAAATTTGTTTATGGACATTTCTAACCAAACGAAAAAGAATGCAAGAGGAGAAGAAAAGAATTGCCAGACTTTCCTCCACTTGACTGGCACAGATGAAGGTACCTGCATCATGGATCAATCAGGATACCTGAGAATCCTCCAGCAAGAAGGAGCCATACGGATGCATTCAGGGATGTAGTTATAGCAAACTACATGAAAGCCTTAAGAATCAAGAGAAGCATAGAAGGAGACGACAGTGAACTAAAGAAGTACTTGGACAGCACAGCATATTTGGGCAACAACATCTGGTAGCAGCACATGAAAAAAGTTGGAAGACGCAGGTCAGAGGGGGAATGCTTTGTTTTTGCACTCCTACCTTACAGCATGGGAAAGTCAAAGATCTTTGTAGCTGTAGAAATTGATGTCCAGACAGCACACTGTCTATCACACGTGGCAATGTGCAAGACCAGAGGCCAGTTCATGGGAAGTGATGCCTCACTGAAATGGGCAACTGAAGCAACTGATCCAAATGAAGAAGATTATGTCCAGGAAATAAAGACAAGAAAGAATGGAAAGACCAAACACATTGTGATTAGATGTGAGAAGCCTGGAGTTAAAGGAGCAGAAATCAGAACAGAAGCGAACCAGAAGCTAAATGTCCAAGGAAAAACTCCAGAAGAAGCTTGGAGATGGAAGAATAGAGGCCAAATGCAAATTTGTGGAACAGTGCTTTCACCAGACGGATGGGAGAACAGAGTAGTGATCTGCAGAGCATGGATGGTCTTCGGTCACTACGAGCCCACCATCAACATGGTGCGAAATGGATGCAAGCCATTATGGCCAAAACATGCAAAACTGCTAACATGGGTCGAGGACAGAGGAGGACCCTTTCAGATAGTGCCACTGGAAAGCCCAAAATCCTGCTTCAGGAATAATGGCACTAGAAAGATGGGAGAGAATCAGAACTGTGGACAAGTCTTTGGTGCTCCAGGAATGGTACATGGAACTGCAGTAATCTTGGATCATTATTGGGCATGTGGATTCAAAGCATATATCAGACTGCTGAGAAATTGGGGAGGTATATGCACAATAGTGAATGTCCATGTTCCGGCTTTGGTGATCCCGACAAGTGACCTGAATATTGACAGCTTTCCGAAAGCAGATACTCACCTGAGATCTGTAGAATTAATAAACAGAATGAGAGAGAAAATTAATTTTCTGCCAAATCAGAAGAAGCTTTTCATGCAATCCCATACGAACACAGGCTGTTCAGACTCACTTCATCAGTGTTCACGACAATCTTCATGCCAAGATTTCAAGTTGTAGCAAATACTAAATGGTTGCAGATAACCCGATCTGAGTTACTGCAAACCATCAGCACGACCATGAAAGAATTCAGCGCAATTAAAGAAGAGTTAAGGGCAATCTGACTGATGACTCTCCAGAACAGATATGTACTTGACATGATCACAGCTATGGATGGAAGTGTTTGTGCAAAAATTGGGGAATCATGTTGCACATTTATACCATCTCATGACGAAGAAAATGGAACCTTAACAGAAGCCATTGGTATGCTGACAAAACTCCAGAACCAAATGTTTGATGAAACTGACGAAGTAGATGACAACAGTAGGTTTGGATCATTATTTTCATGGGTTCCACAATGGATGGCAGATGCATTCAAATTCCTAGGAGCCCTGCTAGTGATGATATTGCTAGGATTCTGTGTTATGAAGATAGCAATCTCTCAGTGCCAGAAAACTGCAAAAAAAGCCATAGGGATGAAGATCATGATTGATGTTGAGCCAGGATGGAAGCCCAAAGACCTGACTGACGAGGAAATAAGAGACTTCGTGAAGGCCAGCATTCATGCACCAGAAGGAACACAGTTTCTATATCCCAGGAAGCATAGAAATTATATGGGAGGATGGGTTTACTGCATCCCAATTGGACAGTGTCATAATGACATGGAACAAGGACGAACACGTGAGAACAGCAGGTAGTTTAAAAGGAGTCATAAAAATATGGACCCCAAAGAGACATTTCTTCAGACCAACATGTATAGACCCAGAAGATGAAGAAAGAATGGACCCAAGTAATGAAGTAAAAGGGAATACAGAGGAACCAAAGAACGTGGATCCAAAGGAAAAGATGAAAGTGGTCGATGAATCACCCAGAGGGGGGAGTGTAGAGGAGGTCCCAAGTACAGCCCGCACTCCAACCATCCATTTTGAAGTACCAGGAACGGTCACGCCAAAATATGTGACATATGATGAGCAAATAAACCAGCAGAGAGCCGCAGTGGGGCTCTGTCCAGTACCTATCAGAAGAACAGCACCTATTGAAGTACCTATACCTAAGAAACCATGGACAGTAAGGTACCCATTGGGAAAACCATATCAACAAAAGAAACGAAACGAAGATCGTCTAAGTACAGTCCCTGAAGAAACCAAAAAGGTCTTAATGGAAGATGAATGTTGACGACACAAGAACCCGGACTGACACACATATGGAAGAGATGACGACCAGAGAATTACGTAAAGAGATGAAACACCATGAAGAGGGGACATTGTGGACCTAAAGTGAAAGGAAGGAAAATGCCAAATGTAAGAAGCTTACGCTGTAAGCATGCCGAAGATATTCAACCAGTTTACGCTGCTTGGAACCGCAAGAAAGCTAAGAAAATTGTGCGGCTTGCTATGCTTAGTAGAAGACAGACTGCGGCAAGCACCGCCTATACATGTCTACCTCAAAAGAAGCATGTTATATAAGTATACTTTCTCTTTGCACAAGAAGCAGAATGTCACGCTCACCTGATTCCCACGGAGGCGCAGGTCTGGCTTCGAGTGCTGATGCTTCTTCAATGGTGAAGCGCAGGACTCTGAAGATGGACTCACTGGCTCGCAGGAAAATTCCCCTTAGGGTCAGGAAGGATGAGCTCTCCATCCTGCTTCTGATGCAGGGGCGCGTTGAAACCCAGTTACTTCACTGGATTGAGGATTGATGGGAGTTCAAATAAGCTTGACTATTCAGGTAAGGCGCTGTAAGAGTTCTGTAGCAAGTTCAAAAGTTCAAGCTTAATAATAATGTTCATTGTCTTATTGCAGCAAGCGCTAACGCTTATGTCTTTTTCCCCTTAGGGGCCGGGGTTCGGAATGCCGGAGATATGGCGCTGACCCGAAGTGAAACGTGCAGTTCCAGTAAATGACAGGTAAGTTCTGGATGAGCGTTCGGGTAATGTCTTTGCATTCGCTCATTCAATGACTTTGTCTTTTTTCCCCATAGGGGCCGGGGTCCGGAATGCCAGCAAGCGGCAGGACCCGAAATGAAATGGGAATTACCCAACAGGTAGTCTTAGAAGGAAACTGAGCTTTTCCTATTCCCTTCCTTCTCTCACCTTGTGTTCTTGTCTTTTTCTCTCTAGGCTCTTGGAAGTGGCTGCAGATCAGGATGATCGCTGCTGAAGATGGAGGTGCCCAGGAAAGGTGAGTGAAATGCAGCGCTGCAGCGATCGAAGCGAAATGCTTTTAAAATGATGTCTTCCCTTTCAGGATCGTCGGTGTGACGTCTCCGTGATGCAGCTTTAGCAGGTAAGGTCTTCTTTCTCTCCAATTCTCTCTTAACAGGTGACCCAGGATGCTGACAGGCGTGGCTGAAGTCCAGATGCAGGAGCTGACACGGTGAGCATCCAGCTGCGAGGAGCAGAACAACGCGAAGCAAGAGTTGCTGATCGGGCGTGGTTTAAATAGCTTTGGAAGAAGTTCCAGGTATGTATCCTTCCACCGATCAGTTATGTATCCTTCCCCGACCACACCCAAGGAAAGTAGTCCCACAGGTAAAGTAGTTCCATTCAGGCCTCAAGAGGGCCTGGATGTAGCAGCATGGTCTGCATCAGGTAAGTGCACATTAAAACACTTGAACACATGTCTAGCTTTATGAGCCTGGCGCCTAAGGCGCCAGGACAGGGGTCCAACATGAGCCTGGCGCCTAAGGCGCTAGGACTGTTTCCAAAGGGCCCCAGCTTGGACCCGCTGGCACTTCCCTGGGGGAAATGATGCCTGCCTCTGGGGTTACTGGGTCGGACCTGGCTCCTTGGAGGTAGGCATCATGACACAGAATCAACCCAAAGGTTACTAAAGGCCACACAAGGAGAGCTTCATATTTAGCAAAATCAAGAATAAGCAGCAGAAACGAAACTCAGCAGAGGCCAATCGTGCCAGGAAAATCAAGGTCATATCAGTTAAAATGGACAAACAGTAGCTACAATTAATTGAAGCAAAGAACAGAATAGTCTGCTCTGAAAGGTCAAGATAAGAAACCGAAGGCAGGTGGTGGGTGAAAGGAAAATCAAATACATGAATTACATGAAGAAGAGGCAAATTCACAGTGTCTGAATCACGTGACCAGCCGAGCGAGAAGAAGTGAGACTTTCACACCTACGCATGGCAGTGGGCCAGGCGAAGATATCAGAACTTTTCCAGACAGGAGATGCAGTCTCGAGGCTAACCACAGTGAAATAATTGACACATGGCCACTAAAATGATGATTGATTGCAACAATAATTGGAGGAAGTCTGGGGGAAAACTAAGGGGCACCCTGCACCTGGCCGACCATTCTGCGTGCTGCTAGGCAAAGTAGAGAAGTATGAGTGGGGATGGTGCCAACCCAATCATAATGGACCAAGTAATCTAGGGTCCTATAGTTAGTAGAACCAATAGGACGTCGTACTTTAAGTGACATCTACAGTAGCCATTTTGAAGGAAGGGCTGACAGTGTTTACCCAATCCCCTTACTCCGTTACCATATACAGATATAGTACCTATATTAAAGTTACCTTTCCTGAACCAATAGAATTGCATGCCAACTTTTAAGCGTTACACGTCAGTGATGACGACATTTTTGTATATGAGATATTGATGTCAATATGATGTTTTTTTATGAAGTTCGTTGGAGTTGTGAAGCGAGAGAGAAGATCACGCATCTGCTGATATTCATGAGACTCCCCATTTTTTGTACTTGCCATTAAACAGACTCCCTTTGCCAAACCGTTGAGTTGTCATTATTGATTTGATGTTGGAGTATTAATCTGCACTCCCATCCATCTCACGGGTGCTGCTATCTTATCATAAAGTACTATTGGGCAAACCCTAGCTCTATGGGCCAGTTGGGGGTCCCAGTGTATAATGGTCTTCACATTGCTGTCATTGTTTCACTCTTTGGGAGACTCTGACACCATGGTGCGAGGAAAGCTGTGTAGGGGCCTGTTGGCCTCCCTCATCCTCTGGCTGGTGAGAGTTGTTGCTTCTGTTATGTTCCCCGTCACCTTGCACTGGATGGACAGATAACACTGCAGCTTCTTTTCCATACTCGCCACTGACGTTTGATGGTGTGCGCAGAGGTGTGCAGTCTCAGAGTTCTCGAGTGTTATTCTGCTTTCACAGTCTGTCTACAGTGGCTGCTGCTTGTGCTCTGGGCTACCATCAGGAGGAGTTGCTTTAAAACCTCTCCCTAATTGCAGAGTGACGCAGAGCTGCTCAGAGGTCTGCAGTCTCTGCAGTCTCGGCAGTCTCTGGCGAGCGAAAGTGGAGTGGCGGCCATTCTCTTTCTTTGATGTGGCTGCCTGAGGTGGAGGTACAAATGAGGGTCTAACGAGGAAAAGGGGTAGGGTAATTCAGGGTATTCTCCTTCCCCGGATTGTCTTATTTGTCTACCTTGGAGCAGCGTCCGTATGTTTGTGACTCTGCTATATGTTCTGTGCTGCCTGCTCGTTGCCGCATTCTCTGTCCCTGCAGTGCCTGCGGGGACTCAATCCCTTTGAGCCGGGGCAGAGTGGGATTTATTCCAGCTACAGGGGGTTAGACGGTGCATGTTATGGTGGCCACATTATGAAGTTTGGGAGTGGGGCTGACAAACATCCCCCTATGTTGACTCCTTCACATAGGGGGGTTGCAGTCGCATCAGCTACACTTTCTTCTTCAAAAACGATATTGGCAAGATCTATGTTGGAAGTGCAGGGGAGGGAGGAAAGACCCTTGCAGCTTGATCAAAATGTATCGGGTGCTTGTCTCACCCCTGAGGTTTCCTCTTGTAACCTCCTGTTGCCTGATAAAGTGTCAATGGTTGCGGTGGAGTCTTCACTTGAGGGTAACCCGGGGTCGGGTGTCCCGAGTTGTTAAGTTTCCGCACCTCAAGAAGTGCGCGATGCATTTATGTTATGTACTGGAAAATTGGACCAGGTGCTCTCAAGGATAGTAGAGCACATTTTGGACATGGTCCTGTTGCAAAGAGAGATGGAGGTATCAGATGTTTCAGTTTTAGCCGCGGTCATCCCACACGAATTGGGGAAACGTGTTAGGCTCTCATTGGATTTTAAATCTAATCAATGGATAATACCGGAATCTCCATCTAACCCTAGGGATTTTACAGAAATCATGTTGCACCAGCCGGACCATGTGTTTCTTTCGAAATACGATGCAGCATGTTCGCCTGTGCTGCTTACTTGTACAAAAAAAGGTGATGATAGTGAAAGGTCTGAGTGCGTATTCCCAAAGGAGGTTGCCCTGCCAAAGTTAAATCGGCCCATGCCGTGGGCCTTTGACAAATGACGGACTCGTCTATGTGGGTTGGCCACCCAGGAACGGGTTGGGTACTACAATGGTGGAAGGGTTATCTTTCCCTGTCCTGGTGCGACACTATGGGTAGAGGGTATGAATACTCCAATTTTGAAATACGTGAGGTAATGCAGATTCTAAAGGACCTGACCGGGAAACTACATTTTTTGGAAGGTTTTATCACAGCATCTATTATTTGTTTGTTTGTTTGTTTGTTTATTTTATTTATATAGCGCTCCAGACCCAGAGGTAAAAGGGCGCATCAAGGAGATGGTTACATAATACATTATATCCAGTTTACATGCATACATTTATACAATTTACTTAGTAAAAAAGCACAATAAGAGTATAGGCAGATTCAGCAGACCTGGCAAAGAGAAGAGGGTAATAGTTCGTTTTTTTCCAGTAACCAACTAATGACCTGTTTCCTAAACGGCTGAAAGGACTTGATAGATTTGATGTGTAATGGCAATGTGTTCCAAAGGTGGGAGGCAAGGACTGTAAAGCTGGAACCACCAGCTTTTTTTAGAGTGAATCTGGGCACTGCAAGACATAGGGTATATGAGGATCTAGTCATTCTAGTGACAGGTTTCAATGTAAATTTGTTAGTGAGATAGGGTGGGGCTAGATTGTTTAAGGCTTTGTAAGTGAGACAGATGGTTTTTAGTTCAATTTTTTGATGAATAGAGAGCCATTTACATGATTTTCTGATAGTTGAGATATGCTCGCGCCTAGGGATATTTAGTGCAGCACAAAGCGCGTTGTTTTGTAGTACCTGTAGTTTATTAATTATAGATTGGTTCGCACCTAGGTACAGACTGTTACAGTAGTATAATTTGGACTGTACAAGAGCCCTGGCCAATGTAAGGCAGCTGTTGGTGGACAAGAAGGGTCTACAAGCTCTGATCAGCTTACCCGTGTAGGCAGTGGCTGAGGCAGTCATGTTGATTTGCTTGGAGAGGCTGGTATTAGCATCAAGGTAAAAGCCGAGGGTTTTTACACTTTTAACAATGGGAATAGTATTACCATCGATGATGATGCTGTTGTAACTAGGGCTAAATTTCAGCAGGTTGTTGGGAGAACCAACCACGAGGAGCTCATTTTTCTCATCATTCAGGCAGAGGCTGTGTGTGGCCATCCATGCCTGAATGATGGAAAAGATTTCATTAATCTGGGTGACGTCATCTTTGTAATTCCCTTAGAGGGTAAGGAGTATCTGGGTGTCATCGGCGTAATCCGTGTAGGTGACACCCAGATGGTGCAGTTTGTCAAAGAGAGGCTTTGTAAATATATTATACAAAGTGGGCGAGACGCAAGAGCCTTGTGGGACACTGCAGGTGATGGGAATGGGGTCTGCCGCCGCTGCTGGTGAGAAAACCCTCATAGTTCCATTAGCCAAGAAGGATTGTATCCACATGTTAGCAGGGGCGGATAAGTGGGCTGCAGAGGAGAGGTGGTTACAGAGGATTTTGTGATTGACCATGTCGAAGGCCGCTGAGAGTTCTAAAAGGAGTAAGATGGCGGTGTTACCTTTATCTTTGATTTCATCAATCTGACTTTTGATGTCAACAAGGACAGTTTCTGTTCCATGTTGAGGTCTAAAGCCAGATTGGCGTTTTCCTAGCAATTAGTTTGTTTCTATGTAGTCCTGAATTTGCAGGTAGGCAACTCTGTCAAGGCTTTTAGTAGGAATGGGACCATGGTGATGGGTCTGTAATTCGTGGGTATGGCCGGGTCTAATTATTTTTTTTTTAGGAGAGGGAGAACCCAAGATTGTTTCAGGTTACTTGGGACTGAATTAGTAGCGATAGACAAGTTGATAAGTTTAGTGATGAAGGGAGATAGCTCTCTGGCTGCAACAGTTGGAAGGTTTTAGGGAGGCTATAATCTTTTGTACTTCTGGTATAGTTACCTTTTTGAATGTGAAGCCTGAGTTGGTGTTAGTGGGTTGTGGTGAGTTTGGGCTGGTGAATTTACTACTGGATAGTTGTTGTCGTTTATCCTCGATTTTGGTTTGGAGCCCTATGATTTTATTGCCAAAGGCGTTCTGGATACGGTGCACCAAGGTTAGTCTTTCGTGAAGGTGTCTATAGGTGGGTTGGGGTTTTCTAGTTATAGGCTTCTTTTTGGTACGAATTATCTCTTTTTTTTTATAAACGGAGGACATATTCCTGGGATTAATTTTGTTTTCGGCAGATGGTGCCATTTTCCAGAGTGTTTCTAATTTAGCTTTTTTTTCTGAGAATTTTGAGTTCAGGGGTATACCAGGAGTTTAAGTGAGCTCTAGGTTTTTCTTGCAAAGTTTCAATGGGGCGATGGTATCAATGGCGATGGCGATGGAGTCATTGTAGGTACTGACCAGTAGGTTAAGGTCGGCGATGGCCGGTAATGCATTGAGTGTAGGAAGGATGAGGGTTATTAGGGCTTCGGCAGTGATGTTACGCTTGTTCCTAGTCGGTTGAGGCTGGTGCAGTATGGCACTTCTTAGGATCTGAGATATTGATGTCAATCACTAATGGGATGAGGTGGTGGTCTGTCCAGATGAGAGGTTGGGGGGCTTTGCAAACAATATTGCAGTTGAGAGCCGCTACCCAGTCAAGGATTCTGCCTTTCTGGTGAGTCGGCTGAGAACTGAGTTGTGTGAAGCAATGCTCAGTTGGTGCGTTGGCTAGGGAGGAGGCTGGAGAATCATTAGGGTTATTATATTTGAGGTTGAAATCTCCGAGGAGGATAACTTGTGCTGATGGTTTGGAATTCTCAGCTATTAATGCGGTAATGTCTTCCTCAAAGGCTCCAGGCTGACCTGGTGGTTTATATATAAAGTGAATAGAGATCATACTTTTAGGGGAGGTTTGCAACTTGGTTGTGAGATGCTCACATGATTTTAGTGTAGAGGAGGTGACTTATCTAAAGTCTAGGGATGATTTGAAAATGATAGCTACGTCTCCTCCTCGAGCATTGGGTCTGTCGGCTCTTAGGATGGAATAGTTATCAGGAATGGCCAAGGTTAAGGAGGGTCCCGATGCCTCATGTAGCCAAGTTTCGGTTAAGGCGAGGAAGTCAAAATCGTTAGTTAGGATGATGTCAGCAATTTCTGTAGGGTGGGCAGCGAGGGATCTGACGTTTAGTCAGGCTCCTTTTAGAGGGGGTGACTTAGGTTTGTTAGAGACAGTGTCCTTATTGTTAGTCTTGGTGGGAGGTTTGGCCGAGAGTTTGTTAACTGTAGGGAGTCTGGTGTCTAGTCTACTATTCTGGGCTGGGAGGTCAGGTATAACTGTGCGTGTGTTTGCTGGAAGCTTGATAATAGAGTGCTTGGAGCTGAGATTGATGCTAAGATTGGCAATTCTTGTCGAGCAGGGATCACTTGGACTGGGAAGACATAAGGTTCTGTCCAGGATAGTATTGGCTAAGGTGTCCACTGAGCAGTTGCTGACTTTAGTGGTAAGATCTAGGTGGTAGTTAGGTGGGAACGGTGAGATGGTGGGTAGGAAGGGTGTGAGGCAGGGGATGGGAGTGTGTCTTGGGCATCCAAGTTTAGCTAGGCCATTATTGAAGGCTATGCAATTGTTGCCACTACACGGTACGTTATCTAGCATAACACAGAAGGGGAACATGATGAGTGTGAACCAAGTGAGCATGGTCTGTCAGCGAAGTGATCGAACTAGGATGTAAGGCCAAGATTGGCCTAGGCTAGTTGTAAATACAATTTAAGAGTTAACAGATAGGTGATTTGGTTAGAGGTTCATAAAATATGCAAATTCGACTTTAGCTAGAAGTTCACAGTAAGCAGATTCAATTTGAGCTAGCGGCACCCAAATATGCTGATTCAGCTTAACTAGAGGCTCGCAAATATTCAAATTCGGTTCTGGCTAGAGGTACACAATAAGCAGGTTCAACTTTTGACTAGAAACTCACAAAAATTCAAATTTGATGTAGGCTGGTGGCGCACAAATATGCAGGTTCAACTTAGCTTGAAGCTCACAGGTATGCAGATTCAATTTTAGCTAGAGGCTCATAAAAAATGCAGATTCAGCTTTGACTGGGGGTTCACAGAAGCATAGATTCAGGTTCGATTTAAACTAGTGGCACACAAATATGCAGAGACAGTTTTGACTGGGGGCTCACAAATATTCAGATTCGATTTATAGCTAGTGCAGGTTCAGCTTAGCTAGGAGCTCACAATTAAGTGGGATCAGCTTTATCAGAATGTGCACATAAGTAACCATCTAGGAGCACCAAGGTGGGTAAATACCGTAATGGCTGGGGTAGTGCAGACATATGATCACAGACATATCCTGTAGAACATGCAATCAGGGTAGGCAGTGAAGTACAGGGCTAGGTGTTAGGCAAGGTTGTGGCATGGGTAGATGGCAGGCGCTCGGTAGAGCAGGTAAATCCAGACCAGATGAGGTGTAGGCTGGGCCTGGGATGCAGAGCATGCAAGAGGGTGGAAGGAGTACTAGTATTTGCTTGAACCGAAGCACAGGGCACAGTCTGTATATTTGGGAAGTGTAAGGCAGTCAGGGGCGAGTGCCAGTCTCGGCGGGCGCAAGGGATAGAAGCCCATATAGGAGTGACAGAAGTAACAGTGTTTCCAGCCAAGTGGTGGCGGAGGTAGGGCAGAAGGTTAGGTCACTATTCAGGGGTGCACAAGCAACGAACGGCGAGAGGCGCACGCAGTAAACAGACTGCACGTAAGTGGTGCTACGTGGTCGTGGGGCGTGATGATATAGCAGTAAGCAATAATGCAGGCTAGGCAAACAGTCTGCTGTAGATAAACAGAAATAGAATGATGCGAGTCTTGCGGCAACAGGAACATGGTGATAAGTCTACGGCAGTGCATCTTGACAGGTTCTGCATAAATGATGCAGGTGCTCACAGGGTGGCAGTCCAGAGTGGGGCATAGGTTCTTGGCGAACGGCGAGGAAGGCCGGCTTACGCCTGCCGGCATACCATTGGGGGGTATGAATGCGGCAAGAGCCAATCCGATGCTCGAAAGGAGAACTAGGCTGAATTAGGCCAAGCGAGCTGGAGCTGGGCGGCGGGCGGCCATCTTGAGGTGAAGTAGGTGCCTCATGGTGGACAATGGTGAAATTGAAGGGTTAAGGGCGCAACGGTGTGCAGAAGCTACTCGGGCCTAATTAAAGCAATGACACATGTTGCTGTTTCTTGCGGCGACTCAAAGGTGCTATTTAGCAAAAAATGATGGCCGGGGGCAGAAATGATTTTCATTAGCGCAATTTGCCAGTGCGCTTACCAGGTTTCGTTGTAGCATACAGCGATTTCCAATCTAACCGCCCCGCCAGCAAGGCCAGTTGGAGCTCTTGCTCCTTCACGGGGGGATATGATAAGACTCCTCAGGCTCGGGACAGGGGATGGCCTTGCTTCCCTGGGCCTTGACAAGTGTGGGCCGGCTTACGCCTGCCGGCATACCATTGGGGGTATGAATGCGGCAAGCGCCAATCCGAGGCGGGAAAGGAGAACTAGGCTGAATTAGGCCAAGCGAGCTGGAGCTGGGCGGCGGGCGGTCATCTTGAGGTGAAGCAGGTGCCTCATAGTGGACAATGGCGGAATTGAAGGGTTAAGGGCGCAACGGTGTGCAGAGGCTACTCGGGCCTAATAAAAGCAATGACACATGTTGCTGTTTCTTGCGGCGACTCAAAGGTGCTATTTAGCAAAAAATGATGGTCGGGTGCAGAAATGATTTTCATTAGTGCAATTTGCCAGTGCGCTTACCAGGTTTCGTTGTAGCATATGGCGACTTCCGATCTGACCGCTGCTCCTGCAGGGTCAGTTGGAGCTCCTGCTCCTCCACGGGGGGATATGAACCAGATGTACCCTGGAAAATCAGATGAGTCCTGTCCTATACTGCAAACAATGGATGGATGGGCTTAAATCCCTGGAGAGGTTAGTGGTGGTGTAGCCACTCCGTTAGAGAATGAGACCGGGCCACTGCTACCAGCAGTGTTGTGTCTAGGTATGTATCAAAGTGATGTGGAGGGTAAAAAGGCCCTGAATATTTTAAGCAGTAGTCACATTGAGGTTATCCCCCTATGGTAAGACAAGCTGCTGTGGAAGGGAAGGGGCAACATCAAAAAAAGTAAAAAAAATCGTAAGATACCCCCTAAACAGAAAAATAGGGCTTCACAGAAATTTCTAAAGAACCTGAGGCAGAAGTTGAACAATGCCCTAGTGCCTGAGTGTGGGGTTAGTTAAGCAAAAGAGGGCAGCATCAAGAGGGCCATCGGTCTGTTAGGACATAAACAATGTGGTGCTGAAGAATTGACCTCTGCCCCAGCTCAGGTCTAAGGATTGAGTGGCCACTCCACTGATGAGGGCCCTTCATTCGACCTAAGTAATATTTCGGTATGAAATGGTCGAAGTGATGTCCCCCCATCGCCTGCAGTGGCGCAAGATAAAACCGACTGTGTTATTGTTACAGGTTCTGGTAAATTTTGCATACTGAGGGGAACGGCAGTGCAAGTCTTAAAAGGGATTGCATTAAGCCCTCAGACACCATTGAATACCAATCCAAGGCCTGCATAAAAGGAATGTAAGAATCTGAAATTCTTTCCATTATTTTCTAAACCAGGTGGTAAAAAGGTAGCGTCTAATACAGAGCCTGCGGGGCACCAATGGCTCACAAAAGTGTTTTTCCCCTTGTTTCATGCGATTGAGAAGAGGTCAGGGTTGGCTAAATGCTTAAAACTGCCAGAGGGCAAACAGGGTCAGGTGTTCCCAAACGATTTTAAAAGGAAATCTGAGAAGGGGAGAAGGGACTCTGAGAAGGTAACTGTAGTAAATAAGACACATCTCTGTATTTATGTTATGTTATGTTAGGTACACTTATAGCACGCACATACACCCGAGGGCATCATGGCGCAAATCTTCGACATTAAAAGGTTGAAGGGTAATGTGGGGTCCGGTAAAAGAGAAATTGGATTGCTGAAGAACAATTTTAAAAAATTGCTGCAAAGTCATACATTTAGTATGATGATAAAAGGCACAGAAGAAATGCTGGAATGCATGCTGTCTAAAATCGGAATCGATTTTGGCAGCGAATGAAACCCAAATGGAATCAATCATTTTTGCAGTTCCAGTCCATCACAGTTGAAATCTGGGTCAAAGACTTCACAGATTTGTATGTTAAGGGGCGTCTTGGTGGATCGAAAACCTTTTAAACGCCATACCTGGTTAGGGTCTTTTACTTGGGACCTGGACAACATAGTTCTCTTAATTAGGAGTAGTAAAAAATCTTATGTACCAGTTCCTGATGGTTTAACAAATTTAACATTTAAATCAGATATCCCACTGTGGTCTAATTTGATGTCCCGCTTATTTGGGAATATTCTCCTTTATGGGGAATTCCCAGAGTCCTGGGGCAAAGCCTTTATAGTGCTGATTTGTAGGGGAGGGGATAGATCCTCCCCCTTGCAGTATAGGTCTATCTCACTCTTAGACGCTTCAAAAAAACTCTTTGCAAGACTTATTCTAAGGGAGTTGTAGCTGTGAGCATTAAAGGCAAAGTGTCTGGATTTTAACCAGTCTGGCTTCAAAAAGGGGGGTGGGAAATGTGCTGAGCAGAGTTCTATTGTCATTGCTGGCAAAGCAAGTTAAGTTAAGCAAGTTAAGGAACAAGGTAGACCAGCGTATCTGGCCTTCCCTGACATAAGCTAAGCTTTTGACTAAGTTGACAGGGCAGTTCTTTGGGAGGAGAAATTTTATTTTAATGGCTGTCCCCATCCCCTTATTAGCATGATGGAAGCTCTTCAAAGCGGAGCAACAATTAAGATCAGATTGGACTCTGAAGGCTCCTGTACGAGGTGGATAGACACCAATCGTGGGTTGCGACAAGGCTGTGTCCTTGTGCATTTTCTATTTAATTTTTTATATTAAAGACATGGTTGACTGCTGGGAACTGGTGAGAACGAACCCACCATTGTTGGGGGATACGAAGCTGCAGTATCTGAATTATGCAGAGGATTTAGTTATTTGCAATATGATTCCAATAGGCCTCCAGAGAGCCCTGTGTAGTAGTGGTACCTTCCTGGGCACTTTAGATCTTTCCATTAATACCAGTACTGCTACAATTCTGGTAATGAATAACATAAGATCAAAATGGAAAAAATGTAGATGGACCCTTAATGGGCCACATCTGGAAATAGTAAATCATAATAAATACCTGGGTTGACTTTATCTATGCTAGTAGGGGGAAGTCTGCACCTTATAGGGATTTGGGGGTAACATTTATGGCGGCAATAGTGGAGCTATCAAAAATTGATTTTAGATTTGGACGATACTTTGCTCTGCCATTACGCAAGTTTTATAGACATTAAATGCTCCCTATGTTGATCTATGGTGCTGAGACCTGTGAGGTAGATGTTCCATGGTCAAACTTGGAGGCAGAAATGTGGAGAAGAGCGTTGCGTCTCCCAGATTTTGTTCCTTTGGTGAGTATTAGGTACGAACTTGGGTTACTACCTGTACAGACGCACATCAACTGGGGAATTCTATTGTTATATGGTAAGATATTGTTTCCCCCCCCTGCACCTTTCTATATATCCCTTAATTAAATGTTGGGAAAGGGTTCTTGTAAAGTGCTTGCCAAATGGGCGTTGGCTTGCACTTATTAGCTCCTGAGGATTGAGTCATCGGGTGAGGAACTTCACAGAAATCTGACATGGTGAAACAGAAATGGTTTAGACATGCTTGGATTACGACTCGGTCGGCCTTATTGGGTCATCAGTGTTTCAACCATCATTTTAATTGGGCGAGAAACATGTTTAATGTTGCAACATATTTAAGGAAGCACCCCCTAGTGAGCATATATCCAAAGTCTTGAGGTTCAAGCTGAATGTGCTACCTACAATGGTACTACTGAGAATTAGGAATAACATTGTGAAGGGGGCGAGACTCTGCCGATTCTGTGCTTACTTAGATGAATCGTTGGAATGTCCGGCCTTGAGCCTGATCCACAATGATAAAATGGCAGTTTTTGTTAATTCAAGGGCTGAGGACTTTTGGATCAGGAATTTAAATACTAATGAAATATCGCTTTTAGTTAGACTTTTTGAAAGTGATTTTAGATATTTAATTGATTGGTTTTTATCTCCTTGCTATGTTTGATGGCAGGTATCTCTGCCACTGTCTAATGTTCCAGCTGTTCATGCACATCCTTCCTCTCCTCCATTGTGTGCAGGTTGTCCAGCATTGTCTGGGGATGATAGTAAGGGGCAAAGCTTCCAGAAGCACTATGACGGCCCATTCTGGCACCGGCAGGTCCTAGTGTGGAGCCATGAGGGGAGGCGGAGATCAAGCCTCCCCACCTGCACCTCCAAAATATCCCTATTTTCATCATGTGTAGTCGCCCTCATGATGACCCTAATGATGACAATGGATCTGATCATGATTCCTGCCCCCATCCACATGTGTCTGCTTCCTCCTCTGCAGCAAATTCCAATGGCATAGTCCCCCCAGGTTTCAGGTGTCTGAATACCTCAACGGGGTCACAATGCAGAATGTGCAGCCCAAGAGGTGGAATTGGACAAATATCCAATTATAAGTGTCTTCCTTGATGGAATGCAGCTTAAATATACCCTTTTGCCACCTGCCAGGGGTGGGCATATAGGCTGAGGCAAAGACAATGATGATGGTGGGGCAGGAAGCCGGGTAGCAGCTGCTGGAGCTAGCAGTTGTGCAAGAGGTGCCTGTGTAGGTATCCTGGGGTCCCATCTCTAGGCCCTGTTCTGGCTGCAGCTGGTCCTGACAATGTTGCTGTTGCTGTGTGTGGCTGCACTCGTTGTGAAATCAGATGTCAGTGGCTGGACACACATGGACCTGGTGTGCCCGTCACGCATGGCATTTGGAGGCCTCTTAGTCTTTCATGGCAATGGCATTTTTGGTTGTCCCTCTCTTGTTTGTATGCAATGTACCTATCATCCTGAATGACTTTTTGCATTTGTTGGGGTCAGTATCAGGGTCGGACTGGGGCAAAAAAAATGGGATTGGGCACACAGTCCCAAACTGCAATTTCCTTTTGTAACAGACTATTTGAATAGTACAAAATGGGACGTTTATTGTTAAAATGTGTTGGGAATTGTGCACTTACGAGAATAAAACTAGTATAACTGCACAGTTAGGTAAACCTTTAAGCTGGCCCACTTTGACCGAAAGAAACGAGCCCACACTAACATGTTGGTCCTGAAATTCGCCTATTGCCTTACTGCCCTCTACAGCAGCCCGAGCCCGGTCAGTATCATTCGCTTTGCGTAGCTGCTGATTTTCAGTGCTAGCCACTTTGCAGCCATCTGTTTAAATGAGGTAATGACTATGTTGTAATATTACAAGTCGAATGCCGTGTTTCATGTATACCTGAACACTAAAAGAGGGAGGGCTAACATGCTGATCATTTAGGAACTGCAGAACCTTGCTGCAGGTGGACTTCCTCCCATTTGCCTTGACACACCTTGCACATGGAAAGCGCCATGTTGTTGGGGTTACCGGAGACTGGTCCGCCATACATGGTTGATTATGAACAACATTTACTGGGCCTTCTTGGACTTGTAGGACACTTGTCCCAGTATGATATGTCTAAACATAAGTCACACGTAAGGTTAGACAGGTGCTAGCAGCATAGAACAGTGCTGGACACAATTGCCACATGGCCGTCCCGACGACCACTGACCAGAAGCACGCATTCCACACGTATGCATTCTCTACTCGTACTAGTGGGGGTAAATCATGTTTGAAATGTACTCAGCACTGGCTGTAGAGCTGCCAGCTCAACGTCCAGGATCTTAATAGCCACACAGCCTGCCAGGTGAAAACAGACTTGGCCATCTCCTCCCGGGACGGATGACTGTGATGGTTGACAACATGCGCCTTCACAGTGCACTTCAAATCATGCCAATGCGTCTTCCCCTCGTCAGTGGTGGGTGGATCAAGACTGCCACAGTCTGGTTCTGGATTACAGCCCAGAACGTTCATGTGCTCGCAGGCAGGGTAGAAAACCAACCAGAGCGCTTTCTTAGAGACATCCCATGCCAGGAAGCCATTGCCATCGCTTCCTCCTGGACTCCAGTGCCATCAACACTTCCTCCATCACCCGCTGAGTTCCCTTGGACACTCATTTCCAATGAGTTGCTGCTGGAATTAGGCGATTCCGAATGGATTCCGATTTTTAAAATTCTTGCTTCGTTACTTACTGTCCTGTGTACATGCGGTATCAGCTTTTTCTTTGCATGTGGTAATACTCTTCCACATGTATAACATACTAAACTCATAATGAGGGGTGAGTATTAATGAACTCGACAAGATTAGTAGATTTACCAAGAACAAAGGAAACAAATGAAGCCCACATTATCAAGGGTGATGGAGCAAATGATTACTAGTCAACCTGGTGAATGTAGTCAAGGAGGGACTGAAGAGAGGTCAACTAGTGCAAAGGATAGCCAACAACATTAGGGAACCACAACTGAGGTGCCATTAAGGAAATAAGTTGAGGGGAAAACAAAACGAGCTCACAGGTGATGGGTCTTTGGTTCCAGTAGCTGTACCGTAAAAAACAGCAGACATGTCAAATTGTTACAATGCCTCACTTGATTCCCCAACCTCATGACTCTAACTATACACACACATTAGATTGAAGGAAATTCATTTATTAGCCACTAACTGCAGCTATCTGGAAGGTACCTTGCAGAGAACCAAGATCCCTCAAGACAACCAAGATCCCTCAAGACAAAGCAGAATGCTTATCTCATGCAAGACACCACAGGTATTCTATCCAGGCCCAGACTCTGCGACAAAAGTTCCCTCACAAACCCTGGTGAACAACTTGGCACCATTTTTGAGGTAAGAGAGGCTAGCAGAGAATAAATCCAGGCCCTTCCAAGGGGAGCGTCACTGTCCACCTGCATCCCTAAAGATCCCCCCACCCCTCTTTTCGCCTCGAGGCTTGTTCACAACATCCTACCCTGTTATGGAAGAAATCATCACTGTTGTCTTCAAACACTAAACCTCAAGCCCTCCAGTAGCGCACTGGTCAACACTCCCAACTGCAATGCCTCATCTTCAGTAGGGAGGACAGGTTCCACCCATTGTTAATGCTGCAATTATTTCCTCTCTTGAAGAAATCCAATGCAGATGGTCTACTTTTGCCAGCTTTCATCCAATTGAAAACAGCTGGCATTGTTACTCACCACCAGTTGAACTGGCCGGGGCGTTGAACAGACAGAGTACCCAATTGTTAGTCTAGAAAAATAGATACCTCTCACGACCAATGGCAATGTATCATATTGGCCGACGACCAACCGTCTCATGCACTAAAACGTCAGAAATACAGGCTCATAAGTTTGACCAATGTGTGGCCATTTTGATGTAGCTAGAATCGCCATTTGTTCTCTAACGTATGCTCATTGCTTTTTGTTAAAAACTGCTTAGCCGAAAGCTTATTCTGCTTATTCTGTTTCGTGATTACTTTGTTGTTCAAAGCAAAAGAGCAAGGCCGCGAGGCTGGGAGTTATTCATTGAAACATAACGTAGGCAGCCCCAGAGAGGAATGCCCAATCCCCTCCCGCATATAGCCTTGGAGGAGAGCAACACAGCATTTAATCATTTCACTGATGCCAGCCAGTCTCGTTAATATGGTAGAAATGCTAGAAAGAAACAGCTAAAGGCTTGAATTATGCTTTTCTTACGGCCCCCCCTTTCCTAAGCCCAGCAGAGCGTGCTGACTCCCAGGACACGAATAGCAAATAGGAGATAGCAAGGCCTGGAATGCGACTCTTCCCCCGTACGCAGCTTGCCTGCAAGAACAGAAACACTGTGTTCTTTTCAACAAAGAAATATGTCTCTAGACTCGCAATGTTGCATATTGTTGCTAAAATAGATGTTTGAAGGTGTCATATTCGTCGAAATTGTCAATCATCAGACCCAGTTCAAAGAAACTTTACAATGGGCGTAATGAACATGTCATGACTGATTGCAGGATGTCCATTTTGTATATATGTAACTGATGTACGTTATTTGCTCTCTTACATCCCTCGGGGTCTGGAGACACATGTCGCGGGGCGTGAGACCGAGTTGGCCAACTGAGACTTTTTGCTTTGCAATAAACCCTAGCTTTTGGGAATACAACCTTGTGTCTGGCGTGTCAGTTCGTGTGTGGTTATTTGCCTTGTTTCCACTATGCGAGAGTCCCCTAGGGGCCCCTTCAAGATGGCGCCTGTTAAGACGGATTTCTGAACTCTGTCCTGGTGGCGCAGAAGTTCAGAAGGCCAACCTAATTACTTGGAACAGGGTAACCTCTGGACGAGCCAGACCAATCAAGGTAGCGATCGCAGCGGTCAAGACTAGGTCTCAAGAGGGGTGAGGGTGACTGAAAGCCCGCAATGAGCACACAAAGCAAGAGCGCTTACAAACTACTCCAAACAGTTGTTATATCAAAAATATATACACATTTATTTTAAGGCCTTTAAAACAACGACCGTAGCGAGAAAATCACAGTATCACAATATTAAACCAACACATACCATATCAACACAATATATATACAAATACGACAGTCGCAAGCGTCATATGCACGAAATATGTAGTCCGCCTGAAAGGGAAGGAAAACAGGCAGTGCGATAATGCTTTAGACTCAGTTCGCCTTCAAAGGCACCTAACTAGATGGAAGTCCGAGCCCTGCGAAGAGTGGAGCCTTGTGCTCAAAGTACCTGCACACGCTGGTGCCAACGGGCAAAAGGAGAAGCTCTTCGGAGGAAGTCAGGCAGTTCGGGTTAGTGCACAACAGAAGAAGAACAGGTTCCGCGACTCAAGCGCAGCCTCCACAGTGAGCAGAAGCAGAGCGCGAGTGGAGCCTTGTGCTCAAAGTACCTGCACACGCTGGTGCCAACGGGCAAAAGGAGAAGCTCTTCGGAGGAAGTCAGGCAGTTCGGGTTAGTGCACAACAGAAGAAGAACAGGTTCCGCGACTCAAGCGCAGCCTCCACAGTGAGCAGAAGCAGAGCGCGAATACGGACAAAAGGGTGCTGTTTTTACACAGCGGGGAAAAGCAATGGGCTACTGCAGGAGGGCGACCAGATCCTAGCTATACTACTCACCGGTCCCCGATGCAAGCAGACCCAGGCTTCTCCACGTTAGTTTCAGCAGCTGGCAGGTTCAGAAGAGCCGGGAATGCCTCGTCGTCGTGTAGAGAAAAAAGACGTCCCAATCGAAGAAACCTGCACAGTTTTGTCACCACAGCAGGGCAACGGAGCGGCCGTGTGTATCTGAGCCAAATGTACACTACTCACTTCAGACTTGGGAACGCCAAGTGTACGAAGCGTGTGAGAGTGACCAGGACTCGAAATACAACACAACCTGGCGGCGGTTACAGAGCAGGACTCCCGTGTAAGCTGGTCAGTCAACTGGATGGCCCAGAGACGCTACCGAAGGCTTACTGGCAGGAGATGATGAAGTCGCCGAGAATAGCTGTTCCTGCTATTCCAAAGGTCGAAGCACCAGTACAGGCCTTCTGGTTTGATCAAAGGAGGAAAGGGTTTCACAGGATGACAGCAGTGCAAAGGAGGAGTCCTTCAGCGGGTCACCAGCGATTCCTCGGTCCAGCCTCTTGGTTGCAGGATACTTGGCTCCTGTATTCCTTCGTTCGTGAGAACTCAGGAGATCGACATGGTAGTGGTGTTTCCAGCCCCCTCTTATCCACGGTTCCCTTCGCGCCAAAACGGAGGGGAGCCAATGGGAGATCCGCTCATCAACACACACACCATTCGTGGACCAATCACGGACCACGGTGGTCCCAGGCATTCACACCACCCTAGACTCTCTGGCACCCAGGATGTGTATTGGGACCAGACATCCCAGCCCACACCCTGGAGGCACACAAAAGACATGTAGAAGCCCGCGAAAGCAACCAGGTTTCGCGGGAAAGTACATGCCCAAATAAGGAAGGCCCCGGGTCAGCTCGACCTGGGGAAGGTGAAGGGAGCAAGACGGTCAGTGGACAGGACAAAGGAGCCTCGTGGTCTGGCCATTTTGGGAGCCAGGCCACCATTTTGGGTTCAGTGCGAAAAACGCGCTTAGAACGCCAAAAGGAGCTCAAAATACACAAAACGATCGCTGCCACCATTCCAGTCCCTGAATGACTTGCACCGATCAAATACAATCCTAAACGAGTATCTAGGGCCTGTAGAAGGCTAGAGACCCAAGAGAGCTGTAACTTAGCTTACAGTGCCCTCTTGTGTCATGTTGCACTAAAGCCGCAACACGATAAAAGAAACTACGGGAAACAGCGTTCCCCGGTACTGACTGTTTTAAGGGCATGTCAGTTTCCCCGTAAGAAGGAGCGAAAGCCCAGAGGAGTGCGGCAGAAGGCTGCACTTCTCTGGCAAAGTCAAGAACAAGGTGAAAAACAACAGCAAAAAGTTTAGGGGTTGCCACATGGAAGGAAAATTACCTACAATTACGAAATCTTTCCTAACAGCGCCTGAACAGGGACCCTCCCCCACTTGTTCCATCGTGTACGTTGTAAGATAAGAAAGGCAGATAGAATGGCGACGACGGGATGATCGAGCTAGGATCAAGAGGTCTTCAGGGCGCCCCTGTGTAAGTGATGAGACTCCTATGCAGATCGGCACACATCTGATCCCTGATCGACGTACCTGGCCAGAGAACAAGGAGGCGAGGGTCCCGAAACGAGACACAGCCAAGAGACGCAGACACAACGTCATTGGTTGCGTCAGTATATGGATGAATTGTGTCTTGGAAGACAATTTGACTTATCAGGTGAGTCCTACCCCGATTCGAAATAGCCCTGATATTGGTTGAGAGTTGACTTTGCAAAATCAAATGCCCAGTGTAAGGTTGATTAGCCGAGGGTAAGGTTAAAACATGCCTGGGATATTGTCCACCCTAGTGGGTTTTTTCCGCTGCGGTAGACAATCTTTGGAAGATGGCCAAGTTGCGCCACCTGGGGGAACGCCGGGGTATGAGATGTATGTAAAGCATGGTGTGGGTGCGATAATGTTCTGTGAGAATTGGCATAAGCAAACCAGAAACCAAGAAGATTTTCAGTGGCCGATTAATGGGAGTTTTGTGATTGAGAGAATAGATAACTTGGAGAAGGTGTTGATAAGAAAGAAAGCACGTCCCGCAGCATTCGATATCGTTAGGGACTGGAGAAGGGAAGCTGTGCTTCGTTGGAGAAGTAGAGAGAAACATGCGCGCAGGCATAAATCAAAAACTGAAATAGTGGAAGAAAAGGAGGAGGAGGAGTGGACTGGTGGACTGAGAGTCTGAGAAGGACAGGTAGACGCGAACAGTTGAACATAGAAAGAATATACCCACAACGAGAATTGCATATAGCAGATGATTTAATAGAAAAAATGTTGACCGATACAAAGCGGGGTCCAAGACCAGAAAGTAAAACAAACGCGTCAGGAACCGCTGTTCAGCCCCTCCTGTTGCCCAAACCCCCGCGCCCCTCCCAATTGTTCAAATCCTAGCACAGCCGCAGACTGCGCACAGAGCACCTCCCATTAGCCAGCCAGTACCACAACAGTCACTTCCGTTCCTGTTATCCCATCCGCACCTCCCGCCCGAGAAACAGACACAGTCCCGTCCTTCCCACCCGCGGTTGAACTTGAAACTACGGAGGCGAGAGATGGGAATGTACAAAGTGGATGCACATGAGTGACCCGAAGTGCGATCAGCAAGGAGAGGAAGCGGGAATTGCAAGTTCAGGCAGAGATGTATATTGATGGGAACGATGGGATGACAGCATTGGACTCGATGTATGACTTCCGAAGAAGCAATGAAAGACAGGTAGTGTTGGAATGCATGGGTGGATATTTAGTGAGAAGATGGCAACAGTTAATTGGGAAATTACCGCCACAACGATTGTTAGATTTAAATGCATTAGCACGTTGTAGAGAAAGAGATGAAGAAGTAAGGGAACATTTACATGGACTTTTTGAGCTTAAAAATTAACTTGATAGTGAATATGCTGAAATGTTTACCATACCTGGGTATAGAAGCAAGGACGCTGGGAAAGGGAGGACGCAAAAGGCGATTGTTGATGAGTTATTATTGTTAAAACAGGTGGGGGAGGATTTGAGAGCATGCTTATTGAAGACGAGAGTGCTATTTCAGCAAGTAGCGGGACACAATAGAGGGAGGGGGAACGCACAAGGAAGGAGTAATTCAAATATGCATGGAGGACCGTTGGGGCAGAATCAGTGTGCATACTGCAAAGAGGAAGGGCACTGGAGAGCGCAATGCCCACATTTTCAAAATAGAACTGGGGGTGGTCAGAGAAGATAGCACCGGGGGCACCCAGGAGCAAATAGACCGAATAGAAATAATATGCAGCAGCACCAAAGTAACCAAGGAGGTCAGAATCAACCTCGGCATCAGAACACTACCAACCAGAGTCAGGGCCAGAGTAATCAACAACATGGAAATACCCAGAATGGGGGAGCCAGAGGAAGGGATGGGAACATTTTTGATACACAACAAAATGCGTATTACAGCAATAGCAGTGATTACACATCGGATGATGTGTTATTCCCTCAATAGGACAGCCCAAGACAGGGGTTGGAACCAGTGTCTATTCCCATGAATCAGAAAGGTCCCTATGTAGAGATGAGAGTCGGGGATACAGAACACCGTTTTCTTGTAGATACGGGAGCGCAGAAGTGTTCAATAGATCATCACTTGGTTCCAGATATACCACTGTCAGGGCAAAAGAATATTTCTGTAGGGTTCGCAGGTACACCAGTAATTAACCCAGTGTCCCAATCAGTCCCAGTAACAATAGGTCCATTCACTGAGCATTGTCCATTTCTCTTAACAGATTATTGTGGAGAAAACCTTTTGGGATTGAATTTATTGAAAAAACTAGGTGCAGTTATTCATTGCACTCCCGATGGTGTGTTTTTAACAATTTGGCCACAAGATGCACAGGTGTCTGAATTTCTGTCTAACCCCTTGCCAGGAGAGTTGAGTAAGGTGCCAATCTGTATATGGGCAATAAATGACAATGATGTGGGATGCTTAAAGATAGAGCCAGTAAAAGTGATTTTGAAAGAAGGGGTCAGGCTGCTGTGTATTCCACAGTACAGAATCTCAGCTGACGGAGAGCAAGGATTGAGAAGGATTGTTTCAGATTTGGTGAAATTAGGGGTAATTGAGGAAATTGCAAGTAGTACATGCAACAGCCCCATTCGTCCGGTATACAAGAAAGGAGATAACGAGGTACCCTATCGTTTCATAATTGATCTGCGCGCGTTAAACAAGGTAGTCGACCCTCAATTTCACTTAGTGCCAGACGTCACCACCATTTTGACAATGATTCCTGCATCAGCAGAATACTTTAGCGTGGTTGATTTAAAGAATGCTTTCTTTAGCATTCCCAGTGAGCAAGGACAGTAGATATTTGTTCGCGTTCACTTTAGGAGGACGGTCATTCACATTCATGCGCATTCCACAAGGATACACGGAAAGTCCGAGTATTTACAGCAGGGCATTGAAGGAACAACTAGATATGGTAGAGCTACCAACAGGTTGTGTATTGCTACAATATATAGACGATCTGTTGATCGCTGCAGACACAGAGAAGATTTGTAAATAAAGTACCATTTTACTATTAACACACTTAGCAGTGCATGGCCACAATGCCAGCTTGAAAAAATGTCAGTATTGTCGAAAGGAAGTGGCGTATTTGGGTTACTTACTTTTGAAAGAAGGGAGAAGACTAACGCCATAGCGAATAGAGAGCATTTCTGGTATGCCTATTCCAAAAACACAGAAAGGAGTCAGAGCCATAATAGGCATGGCTTCTTACTGCCAGCAGTGGATTGGAAACTTTGTGTTAATTGTGAAACCAATGGTGGCATTGGCGAAAAAGGATGCTGTAATGCCTTTGCAGTGGAATGAAGAATGTCAGAGAGCATTTGAGTTGTTGAAAATTGCATTATGTTCTGCTCCAGTTTTGGGCACACCAGATTATGGGAAGATTTTTAGACTGTTTTTATGCAAAAGTGAAGGATGTGCATTGGCTGTTTTGACACAGGAACAGGGTGGAAGAAATAGGCCATGCGGCTATTTTCCTTCCGCGCTGGACCCTGTAGCGCACGCACTGCCATGATGTTTGCGAGATGTTGCAGCGGCTGCTGCGTCAGTGAAACAAACGGAAGGGATGGTATTGGGGCACACTTTAAATTTGAAGGTGCAACATGCCATAGACGTTCTACTAAATAGAACACAGACGCAACACCTCACCTCTGCTAGACTGACTAGATATGAAATCATCTTATTCGCACCCCACATCCAAATTATGAGGTGTAGCGCTTTGAATCCAGCAGAATTAATGCACCTGCCAACAGAGGAACTTGGTGACAACGAATCACCTCCCCATGATTGTTTAATAGTTACTGAGGAAGAAACGAAGGGGAGAGTTGATTTAAGTGACACCCCACAGAAAGAGCCAGATGGAGAGTTATTTTGTGACGGCTCTTGTTTTAAATTATCTGATGGCACATCAACTACCGCCTACGCTATCACTACCCTAGAGAGCATTGTAGAAAGCAAAAGAATCCCCTCCAACTCGGCACAAGCCTCAGAAATAATAGCCTTGACCAGAGCCTGTGAGATTTCTGAGAATTTAAACGTAAACATATATACTGATAGCCAGTACGCCTTTGGCGTGGTTCATAACTTTGGCCGACTCTGGGCTGAGAGGGGTTTCTTGACATCACATGGGGCCAGAATCCAACATGGCCCTTTGATTGTACGATTGCTGTCTGCACTCACGTTTCCAAAGCACCTTGCAATAGTGAAATGCGAGGGTAATAAAAGAGTGACATGTAAAGTGGGAGAGGGAAACGCATTTGCAGACAGGATTGCGAAACAAACTGCCACTGATTTAAATACCAAAATGATGACAGTACAGTCTGAGGAAGTGCCTTGCATGATAGAATATGGGATTGCCACTGTCAAAGAAATGCAGGCCGAAGTTACTACTGATGAGATACAAGGGTGGGCTGAGGGCACTGCTGAATTAATTTTGGAAGGTTGTTGGGTGGACAAGAGAACTAAAAACTGGATGTTGCCGAATTCCAATGTAAATTCAATGGTCACAATGGCCCACAGCCCTACCCACATATGTGCCAAGAAAATAATCCTGCATCTAGCTACGATATGGGAGAATGTAAACATAAAAAAGAATGCAGAAAGGATGGTCCAGAACTGCATCACGTGCTTACAGCACAATGTAGGAAAGGGCACGGTGACTCCGACAGGAGGTTTTGGCCCTCCCTCTATGCCTTTTGAGGTAATCGATTTTGATATCATAGAAATGGAGCGATGCCAAAACTGAAATATGTTCTAGTGGTAATATGTGCATTCAGCAAATGGGTGGAAGCATATCCTTTAAAGGACTGCACGGCAATGAGCACGGCAAAAGTAATGCTAAAGGAATATGTTTCCCGGTTCGGCCTGCCCCCTGTCACATGGTCAGACAACGGTCCACATTTTGTGGGTGCAGTGATATGACAGATATGTGCAGGTCTCCAGATTGATAAGCAATTCCATAGTTCGAGACATCTGAGTTCGGCCGGTCTTATTGAACGCCATAATGGAATCTTAAAATCTAAGACCATTAAGATATGTGCAGGAAGCAAGTTGAGTTGGGTGGACGCATTACCATTAGCGCTATTGTGCATGCGCACGTCAGTACAGGCAAGGACTGGGCTCGCCCGTACGAAATTGTCATGGGGAGGCCGTCGAATGTTTGGTGCGCACCTCAGCCTAAGTGGCTTTGCGAAGTTGAGCATCCTGTGCTTAGTACTTATTGTGGCCTTTTAATACAAAAATTGTGTTTGATTCATCAGCAGGTGCAGGAGGCTTTACCCGCGAGGTATACTAGTCCGGGGCATGCGCTGGAGCCAGGAGACTGGGTGCTACTTAAAAACTTCGAATGAAAGACATCGTTAGCACCCAGATGGCGTGGCCCCTATCAAGTACTTCTGGCAACGCAAACGGCTATTCGTGTGGATGGGAGGAAGGCGTGGATCCACGCCACGCATGCTAAAAAGATCCCACCGACATTGAAAGACTTGCCTGACCGAGACAACCAGAAAGAAACAGCAGCTCCAGAATCGAAAGAAACTGTTGCCAGTCCCTTACTATTGAATCTGCCTAAACCTGAAGTGAAGCTTGAAGCGAAGCCTGGAAGGATTGCTATAACGGAGAAAGGGCAAAGAGTGCCCCAACGTTGGCCAGCTGAATCTGCATCACTGCGGGCCGACATAAAGCGTGTACCACTTTGGCGCCCACCAGCATCTGCCATTGTGCCACTGCCTGAAACGAAATCTGCATCAATGCTGCGGCGCCCACAGCCACTTGTTATTGCGCCACAAGACTCAGAGTTTGAGTCTGGGAGTGCACCGGCACTATTCATTAACCACTGTACCAGGAGCTAAACGGTACAATCTGCGGCCTCAAAAGAAGGAGTGATCGAATCTGCATTTCATTGATCTTTCATCATTGCCTCTCGTTCCCATCACGGATGGAGAAGGAACTGGAGGTCTAGAGGAGAGAAGTGTGAGAGTTGTGCAAATCTGGCAACTCAAGACTTGCGGCTCCTCGGTGCGATCATAAAAATCCATGTGTCCGAAACCCGAGTGAACAAGCGGGGCGCACATGGTACAAAGGCAATTGATAAACTGCTCTGGAGTTCTTTTGAGCAACATGTGAATGCATAATGATCTTGCCTAAATGAGTAAGCAATCCAGGCTGCTAAGAACTGGCAGAATGAACTGTTGACATTTATCGAACTTATTGACATTTGGACGAGTGCCACAAGGAAAGATATTCATGATGACCACTGCGGAAGAAGAAGGACTGTGAGAGAGAGAATGCCAGAACCAGCTTTAGCCTCCTCCTGCACCGCTGCTGATAACGAATTAGGTATAAAGACTGAAAAGTTAGAAAAAACACATTGTCGAAAAAATTGTATGCTGATCTTAATGATAGTTATGTGTGTTATGAGTATGTTAGCACCAATAATGACAGCGTTGATACTATGGTACGTGGAAACAACGCACCCATTGAAAATGCTCTTGCCGGTAATTAATATCTCCACCACTGAAAGCCCGGTTCATGTAATTACTAACACCTTGTCCCCAATGGAGGAGAGGCACAGAGAAGGATATGGGAATAATACCCTATTGCTCAAAATGTACATGACATATGTAATTTTAAAGAAAAATAATTGCTGGGTATGTGCCCCTTTACCGCAGCATGCTGGGAAGGGAATAGGTTGGTATGTGCAGCCATTGCCATTAAGTTCTGCATGCAGTGCATCACTTAGTGCATTATTTTATGGGAAATGGAATAAGAGTGATACGGGTCAATTAGATAAAACAAACATGAATGAATTTGAGGAAATAATTATGAGACCCGTAGGCTGTTCTATATTTCATAAAGCACGAATGATAATCCAAAAACCTACGCCTAAACCTGTACAACGAGATAGATTGTCTCCACCATCCAAAACATCAGTAATCACGTTTCGTGTTAGAGAAGAGGAAAATAAAGATGCAATGCCCCCTTTGTATAGTGTGAATTATAGCCCACGAACTGTCCCTTTTTGACTAAAGAAGAAAGGCTTCTATTCAGTAGGAACGTTTATTGGTTGCATGAATACAGCGGTTCTCAAATGAGAAGTAGAACCAGTGTATGTAGGTGATCCCGTTTATTTTATATGCAGAGAAAAAGCATATCCCTGGTTACCCAGAAACTGGGGAGGCACATGTTATTTGGGCCTACTGTTCCCAGGAGTGTTCCTCTTGGAGACAGCAGATGTAGCTAGGCTATCCAGATCTAGGCTACGAAGAAGTACAGAAGGCGCTTTGATTACAGAAGACTTAGCAAAATCATTCGTACAATTTCTGGCCCAAGCAATAAATTCCTGTAACATAAGACAACTGTCCAGAATATTAGAGAATACAATAAACATAACAACAGCTATACTATACAAAATGAGGCTAGAAGAAAAGGGGATTAGATTAATGACGTTGCAAAATAGAATGGCGCTTGATGTAATCCTGATTGATCGTAGGAGGAGGTTTGCAAAATCGTGGGATGCGTATTCATAAATGACTCCTCCCCTACGATTTTTGAAGCGATAAGAAAGTTACACGTCCTGAGTTCTGAACTCCATACCATGAATGGGAACTATTACGTGCGTGGGGATGGAAGTTAATTGCAATACTAGTAGTAGTGTTCGGAATATTTATGACTTGCTGTTGTTGCATACACTGTCTGCCCCTAATTTGCACTGAGATAAGTGAAGAGTGTATGCATATGGTAACCCAAAAAGAAACATATGGCCAAGATCATAAAGATACACATGAAATGAAAACAATAGAAGAATTCATGGCCATAGATATTGGTGAGAATGAAGACGCATATAGTGGCATGCAAGATTCAGGTTCGAATTCAAATTCAGATACTTCAGACACATCATCAGAGGAGGATGCAATGTATGGATGAGGCGTTTGGCAATCAGCCAAAAGGAGGTGTTTGTCGGTCTAGAAAAATAGATACCTCTCACGACCAATGGCAATGTATCATATTGGCCGACGACCAACCGTCTCATGCACTAAAACGTCAGAAATACAGACTCATAATTTTGACCAATGTGTGGCCATTTTGATGTAGCTAGAATCGTCATTTTGTTCCCTAACGTTTGCTCATTGCTTTTTGTTCAAAACTGCTTAGCCGAAAGCTTATTCTGCTTATTCTGCTTATTCTGTTTCATGATTACTTTGTTGTTCAAAGCGAAAGAGCAAGGCCGCGAGGCTGGGAGTTATTCGTTGAAACATAACGTAGGCATCCCCAGAGAGGAATGCCCAATCCCCTCCCGCATATAGCCTTAGAGCAGAGCAACACAGCATTTAATCATTTCACTGATGCCAGCCAGTCTCGTTAATATGGTAGAAATGCTAGAAAGAAACAGCTAAAGGCTTGAATTATGCTTTTCTTACGGCCCCCCTTTCCTAAGCCCAGCAGAGCGTGCTGACTCCCAGGACACGAATAGCAAAGAGGAGATAGCAAGGCCTGGAATGCGACTCTTCCCCCGTACGCAGCTTGCCTGCAAGAACAGAAACACTGTGTTCTGTTCAACAAAGAAGTATGTCTCTAGACTCGCAATGTTGCATATTGTTGCTAAAATAGATATTTGAAGGTGTCAGATTCGTCGAAATTGTCAATCATCAGACCCAGTTCAAAGAAACTGTACAATGGGCGTAATGAACATGTCATGACTGATTGCAGGATGTCCATTTTGTATATATGTAACTGATGTACGTTATTTGCTCCCTTGCGTCCCTCGAGGTCTGGAGACACACGTCGCGGGGCGTGAGACCGAGTTGGCCAACTGAGACTATTTGCTTTGCAATAAACTCTAGCTTTTGGGAATACAACCTCGTGTCTGGCGTGTAAGGGCCCCTTCACAATGGGCAGGAAACTTCAGTCGCTGCTGAGAATTTCCCTAAAAGGGCACCTCAGACCAGACTACCTCACTTGAGGCAGCTCTTTATGATAATGGACCACCTTGACTGTATAAATAAGACAGGCAGGTTGGTGTATTACCCAAAAGAATGGGGAAAACCACGCCGCCACACCAAGCTGCAAAGAAAAGATACTGGCCCTCATTACGACCCTGGCGGAGAACCATGGTGCAATTTGCACCATGGTCCATGGCGCTAAGCTGCCAACTCCGCCATGGTGGTTGGCGGACTTACCGCCCCATTCCGACCTTGGCGGGGCGGTAAGTCCCCAATCCCCATTTACCCTTCCCCATTCCCATTTTTGCCCCATAGGGTATAATGGGAGTGGGGAAGGCGTTAATTACGCCACCGTAAATTACGGTGGCGTAATTAACAACAAGTCCCGTAGCGCCATGGATTTTTCCGCCTGCAAAAAGCAGGCGTAAAAATCACCATGGCGCTACGGGAACTCGTACTCAGGCGGAAAGGTGCGCCATGGTTTACGCCGGCGTAAACCCCTTTCCACCAGGGTCGTAATGAGGGCCACTGACTATCAAACTGAAGCAGCAGAAATGAAAGATAAACTCGAAGACAGAGGTTACCCAAAGAGAATCACCCAGACAGCTTGGAAACGGGCGAACAATAATAATAGAGCGGCACTCCTAGAATATAGGGAACAACGCAGACAACGTACACAGAAGGACACCAGCAAACAACTCGTGTTTGTAAATACCTATAACCACCTCTCCAATGGAATTTAAAAAATCATCGGGAAAAATTGGCACATCTTGGAGAATGGTGATCATCCGATTGCTAGACCCATCATTGCTTTCAAAAGAAGCCGAAATGTAAAAGAATTTCTGACCAGAAACGACATCAGTAGGAAACCGACAGCACAGGCGGCATTACCGCAACAATGGGGGTTTCCAACCCTGACGGGACACACACTGTGTGGCAACTGCTGCTGCTGCCCCTACACATTCAAAAGTACAGCAGTAGATATTGGCTTATCAACCCTTTGGCAACAAAAAAGTTTCACCAACTGCAATTCCAAGATGGTGATTTATGCGGTGTGGTGCCCCTGCAGAAAAATCTATGTGGGGAAAACGGAGAGAAAAATCAAAATCCGGATAGGGGAACATAAAAGTTGCATTACAAATAAAACTCGGAATGAACCCCTTGCTGACCATTGGATTGAACACAACCATAAGGTGGAGGACATCAGCTGGACAGAAACAGTGATTACCATTTAATGAAAGGGTGAGTGGTTGACACCTACGTAACCCATTAACTAGAGAAGGAAGGGGCTTAAAGACATCTCTCCCCACCCTTTCTTTTTCTTGTTCTTCTTTTTCTTGTTCTTCTTTTTAACCTGGTAATAGAGTTAGCAATGTGCAGTACTTTTTTCGAAAAAAAATGTCGAAAGACAATAATGTCGAAAAATAAATGTCGAAAAAAAAGTTGAATTCCTTTTTTTAAATTATATATTTATTTTGGGGTCCGGGAATAAAAAATTAGGGGTAAAATTAAAAAAAAAAAGAAAAAAGAGGGGTTGGGGGGGAACCCCCCCATTTCAAATAAAAAACGTCATTAAAAAAATCAGACTTTTTTTTTGACATTTTTTTTTCGAAAAAATGACTTTCGACATTTTTCATTTCGAAAAAATTACTATGAACCTGAGTTAGCCTTATTTTAACAACAGTTGACTGCCTGTAGCTGTACAATTACGCCTTCCTGCCCACTAACGGATGTTTGGTTTACTTTGAACCATGGCTGTGATTAATGAACAATGGTAGTCTTATGAGCCAAGCAGCTGAATAGGTTACTAATACGCCTATTCTTTGTTGTTTGTTGCTCCTCGATAGGTGGTGATTCCCTTCCAAATAGATGGACGGCAAAGGGACTACAAACCCTTAAGAAGAAGAGACCATTAAGATTACAACCTGAAATGTTGACTCAAGATTGTTTTTAGTAGCCACGTATTTAGTTGTGGACAATAAAGTTGACAGAAATATTATGCATGTTTATTTAATCCTTCATGAAAGCCCCTGAAGAATTTCCGAACATTTATTACAGTTACATGCTAAACAGAAAGAAACATGTTGGGTATCAGTTGTGTGTGTTGAATGAGATGGTGATAATGATTGAAGATGAGAGTGAATGAAATGAGTTGTAGTGAGATGTGCTAAGTGAGGTATGACCGTGTGTGAGGAGAAACACAGCACAGTACACTTTAAAGTTGATGAATTTGAATCTATTAGCTTACCAATAGAAGGGTTGAAGCTTGTGCATAGAATTCTGTGAACTGTTTTTTAGATTTTCACGGTAGGAGACTTAAGAAGTACAGTGATTCTACACCATTGGTTGTTCTTAAAATTTGTGTGCCAACTAATAATAAAATATGTATATTTTTCTACAAAACTTGTGCTTGAATAGTGCTTGTTCATGTGCCTATAAGTGAATATGGGACAGGAATAGGGTTCACCTTGAGAGAGTAACAAACAATAGCACTAGCTTTGCTGTCACAAAGGTTCAAGGGTTAATCCCTTTACGTTGAGGGTATGCTGGTGCTTCATACCCCTTTATCTCTCTTTTTTGCTTGAATAGATACCGGGATATGTACAAGAATAACTAGAGGTCTAGGATAAGGGTAGGTACCTGAAAAGGACTTGGCAGCTAGTCATAAGAGAGGAGTCTAGAGAAAAGAAAATAAGCTAGAGGCTTTAACATTTGAAGTCCTATTCAGATGGGCAGAAGAAAGAAGAAAATAGAGAAAGCCTTACCCCGACAGTTGTTGAAATAAAGTCCATAAAGAACACAACGACAGTATAAAATAATAAACAGGATGGTTAGTAAAGGGTAACTCCGCAGATGGCACGAGGGTCGCAACTAGGGCCGGGATGTTGCAAGGAATTCAGCACAGCGTCCAGCTTGCACGTGTGATAAACCAGGAAGTTCTTTAGTCTCTAGCAGATTTCCTCAATAGACAGAAAATAACGAAAATAAGGCAGTGAATACAAAAGTACAGTTGTTGAAACTTCTTACCGAGGATAACAGGAAAAAATAGCTCTTCTTAGTAGACACCAGGAAGTGGCTGACCCGGGCGAATTCCAACCGGAGCGTCAAGGATGTTCAGGCGGAGCAAAAACAATACGTGCAACGGAATGCACAGCCATGCGTATATACCTGTGGCAGGAAACAGTAGCAAGTTTGGATAGCCTTGCAGAGGTGAATTCAATGGCAGACAAGGGATCAGACAAAAGAAGGTAGGATAATGTTCCGTGGTCAGAGTCAGGCAGGCAGATCCAATGGCAGACAAGGAGCGCGCAAGTACGAGGTCGAGGGACAATTCCGAAGTCAAAAATAGGAGAAGATCCAAAACACATGAATGGCAGTGAGAAAAAAACAAACGCTAATTAGAAGCACCGAGCTAAGTGTCACGTGAGTTTTTATGGAGAAGAGGGCGTGAGTTGCCTACGCGCGTTGATTCGCTGGGGCGCGCCTGTGTCAGCTGATCGAGGAATCGCCGCACGGGCCTGCGACGTGGTTTCCCCAGCAACTGCCAACGCTGCCAGAACGGGGAAGCGAGGAAAGATACCGGATCCTGTAGGCGACGGATACGATGTAGGCCGAGGTGCACGGACCGGAGCCTGGGTGTAACAACCATGCTATAGTGATCAGAGCTCTCTTTTCCAAGAAAATTAGATTGTCAACCATTTAAAAGCACAGAAACTGCACTGCTTGACTCTCGTGAATGAGTACTGCAGAACCTTGTGGCTTAACAAACTACAGTGATCATACTAATGCCCTTCTCTACAATCTGCCATCCGATTTCAATCCAGCATTGGACCAAAAGAGTCACGCTCTGAAGTGGGCCACCTCGTTCTTGAAAGACTGGTCTTCTCAAATGTAGACCCATTCCCCACCTTGAACCATTCCTCATCTTAGTTCAACCCAGGCCCGTGTGGTCCCGTAAGGCACTTCCTTTTATTCACTGCTTTTTCACATCTACATTCAACCTTTGTCTCTGGTAATCAACACCTTCTCTACCCCTTTCAACATCCATGCGGATGACACCCAACTACCCCTTGAAAATACATAATTACCCTCCAGTACCCTTCCAGAAAATCATAGCTCGACTGGCTGCCAGGCAACTCCGACTGCCCTACAGCCAGCTCTGCTTAAATACCTCACAAAATGAAATCCTGCTCTCTCGACTAACCCAAAGCATAGTCATCCCTAGGAGCTGGTTGTAATTCTGGTGCCCTCTTAAGGAAAAATCCTTTCAAATGCAACACTCATAAAAACATCCATATAAATATAGTCAATAAAATCTCCTTTACTCCCGATTTACTATTCCAAGTTATGCGCTGCATCATTGTTAATTCATAACAGAAGCATGGTGTACCCTCCTACCATTGCAGAATGTTTGGGTAAGAATGCAGGCAGTGTGAAGCGGAACATTTTATAATCCCTGGTTAGTTGAGAAGGAGCCTTGGAAGTATCCCCTGGGGTTTATATGTAACGCACTGATAAAGAAGATGTATCCGTCACCTGTATGGCAGATCATTTCACATGGAGGGGAAGCCGTCGCACATTGGTGATGTTTGCAGGCTCCCAGCAACAGTGTAAGGCACACATGTTGCAGACTTCTCTTTCTTCATCTACGCATATCAAAAAAGTTTGAAACAGCATAAATAACATCAGTAGAGCTTGCCGTTTTACACAGCACCTCCCCATCACTCAGACATTGGACTCCTGTGTTCACTAAGCAACGTTTTAGATTTCTGTGTCTGATATTGGCATAGTGAGGGCATAAAAAAGGAAGTACTGCCTAGTCTCAACTTTTCCTGTGCAGATGGAATATGTGTTAACCATGTTGCTAATCCACCTGGCCTTGACCTTAGCTATCGGTAGGATGTCTAGTCTCATTTTTAAAAACAAGGCTCTTAGCAACTGAATTTCAGCCAACTGTAGGTAATCTTCCAATTTATAACTTTGCTTAATAGACACATAATGTTATCCCATGGATAGGTGAAGCCACTTTAGTACATATTGGCCTATCAAGAAATGAATCCGAGTAGGCATCAATGACAGTGGCCCTCATTACGACCCTGGCGGAAAGGGGTTTACGCCGGCGTAAACCATGGCGCACCTTTCCGCCTGAGTACGAGTTCCCGTAGCGCCATGGTGATTTTTACGGCTGCTTTTTGCAGGCGGAAAAATCCATGGCGCTACGGGACTTGTTGTTAATTACGCCACCGTAATTTACGGTGGCGTAATTAACGCCTTCCCCACTCCCATTATACCCTATGGGGCAAAAATGGGAATGGGGAAGGGTAAATGGGGATTGGGGACTTACCGCCCCGCCAAGGTCGGAATGGGGCGGTAAGTCCGCCAACCACCATGGTGGAGTTGGCAGCTTAGCGCCATGGACCATGGTGCAAATTGCACCATGGTTCTCCGCCAGGGTCGTAATGAGGGCCAGTGTGTCTAGTACTGTCATTGATAGTTTCCGAATTGTTCCAAAGATCATCTAAATTAAGTAAAGATATATATGACTTGATATGCCTAAACCATCTAATAGGGAGTGCATTTTGGTAAGACACAATGAGCCTCATTCCGAGGTTGGCGGTAAGGGGTTAACAGAGCCGGTAATGGTGGCGGTGACGTTAACTACTTACCGTCGCATTACGAGGTCTTTTAGCGGGTCCCGCTAATGGCGGCTGGTTTTTCCAGGCGCCCTTAGTGGGAGCCGCTAAACAACCAGCATGCTAATAACGGGCCCGTTGATAACAGGCCCGTTATTAGAATGGTCCCCATTCCCATTGAGCCCTATGGGGGCTCAAATGGAATGGGGAAGTAACGGGTCCGGGTTCCTTGAATGAGGAATTACCGAGCCCTCCATGGTTGGAATAGCCTGGTAATTCCCCATTCAGGGAACCCGGACCCGGTATGCGGTAAGGGGGTAGACATGCTGCTAATAGCACCCTGGCTCCCTCCAACCTCGGAATGAGGCCCATTGTCTCCTGGCACTCATGTGGGTTTCAGTGGGCTACAGAGAGACCATGCTAGGAACAGAATGCAGCATGCCAAATTGCAAAAATCAAAAGAATGCACTTCTACCGCAAACACAGGAGTAGAAATGTATTTGAGATGGCAGTGGCTCGTGCCGCTGACATCTAATCCTACCTGATCTGTAGGGAAGGGTGGGGAACAGCCTGCTGTTCATTACACACTCACAGATTCCAGAGCACGCCATCCTGAATACTGAGTTTCGCATAATTGTGCAGAAAAGGGGCACATGTATGTGAACGTGAATTGCATGCGGGTTCGGAGACCCTTTTGTGAATTTAGAATTGCAGATCTTTGCGCATTTTTCACCTGAACATGTGCATGCACAGATGGAGAAACCTCTTTCATTTCAGTGCCGGGTCAAGTGAAGGTTCACTGCACAGAGTGGAGTATGCCACTGCACTGAAGCAGTCTGTGGAATGGGACTTCTAGACATGTGACAGGTGAGTGCGGTGCTCTTTTCTTGCACTCACTTCGTGCTGCAACGAGGATTAATATTGCAACGCCCAGAGTGCTTCTACCACCCGCACTCTGGTCGATTCCACTTGCGGATCACCCCTGAGGGGTGAGGTAAGCCCTGTCCTTATACTGCACGCTCCTTTCCACATGTGGCTTTATCCTTTAGCGAGTCTGTCAATATTAATTAGTCTATTAAAACAATGGAAATTACTATTAAATTCGTAATAGTGAAAGCCACTTAGTATATTGCCCCCGCTGGTGTGGTTAAAACTTTTGAGAAACAATATAGCATGCAAAACAATTCCATAAAAACTGCGGGAAGGTTTCAGGTTTTCGGCTGAACTGATGACAAGCTTGGAATGATGAGTGCCCAGGGAAGTTGGAATGGAAAGAAAGAAGCTGCTCGCATTTTTACGCTCAATTACATTTTAAAAATGCAGAGGTCCTAAAAACAATGCTTCCCTTATGCATTTGGTATGATTTTGTCATTGTGCTGGGATAATGAACTACCAGTGTCCAAAATGGAGCCCTGGTGAACCAGCGACTAAGGGCCTAATTCACAGAGCGGAGCAAAGTGACTTTGCACTGCAAAAGTACTCTTTGCATCCGTGCTAAATGGGCCTAGCTCACCCAAATAGCACTAAGTAGCGCAGACCTAGTGCTTTGTTTGTGCATTATGCCCATTTAGCGCAGTGCAAAGAATATGTTTGCAGTGTAAGCTCACTTTCCTCCGCTCTGTGAATTAGGCCCGGTGCAAAGTGTATTTTTGCAGTGCAAACTCACTTTGCACTGCGCAAAACGTTCTGTGAATTAGGCCCTAAATCCTGAGGCTCTAGCAAGCACAGGCAAGCGAGAGAGAGACCAAGTTTATGCAAAAGCACGTGGGTGATTAGAGCAAGGGTATATGCATTAAGCACCAAAAACAACAAGGCCTAATTCTCCCTAAACTCAACCTGCAGATCTTATAGAAAAAATAAGCAACAAAATCCATGACCCTGACCTAGCAACTCCTGCTTAAATCCACCAGGGACATTGCTATAAATATGGCCACAGGAGTAACTTCAAAGAAATGCAACAGCGTTTTAGAGACTGCTACATAAAAACACAGTGTGCCTGCATGCACTCAGACACAGTGAAGTGGAAAATGGATGAACAGAACCTGAAATGTAACATTCATTAAATGCACAGAGCCATCAATACCTTCAACTCTCTCTTCCTAAATATCTTCCTTCCCGAGCTCTTCGCTCATCCAACTCCCTCAGGGTCAGTCACTTCTCCAAGCAATGAGTTGGTGGTAGATCTCTCTCTTCAGCAGGGGCCTCCCTCTTGAACAGCCTTCCTGCCTCTCTGAAACTTGAGGAGAACCATCTCCGGGTCCGGAAGCACCTCAAAACCTTCCTCTTTGCTTCTGCTTTCTCTCCTCCTCTCCCCTGCTGATTTCCTGGCTGAAACCGCACTGGTTACATGGCCACCCTTTTTGCTCTAAGGCCCAGGCCCCGCCAGTTGCTCGCCTCCACTGCCTCCCTGGCAACCCCTGCACCTGGAGACTGTTTCTGTATCCCTACAGCCCCCCAAACCTGCACTTATGCCTGCACTTACCTTGCACGTGCCACTAGCTGGCCGTTTTATTTATTCTTTATCCTACTATCCCATGTACTGCACTTTCCCCTCTCCCTTCACCCTCGCACTTTTCCCTTTGCCCCTTCCCATGCACTTGCGCGATCTGAATGACACCTGGCCTAGTAGGATCGATATCTGTCTTCCCCTGTTTCCCCCTCCCTTGCCTCGTCGCGCCTTGAAACACTTGTGTATATGCGCATTATAAATGCCATATCATATCAAAGCATCCCCTGCAGAGCAAACAAGCTGGTGCGCAACATGCAGTGAAGTGTGATACCCAGTGGGCTGCCCAACAGAACCTGATGATGTGTGTAAACCTTGCTTCTGCTCTACATGGAGTTCCGCGTTCTTCCAAAAGGATGTGCTCAGACCCCAGGACAAGTCCAAGACTAGTGTCTTTACGGTACTTATGGTAGGACCAGGGAAATATGACCCTGGAACCGGTACCTCCAGTAAAACCACAAGGGAATCCTATGGAACAGCAACTCCAGTTCACGTAGAGGTCATGGTTCTAAAAAAAAGGCAAATTACATGCAGGGGGCCACCAACGTTACGTGCTGTTGGGTCCCCTGCGTGCAATTTTCAATGCGCACAAAGCTGAGTGTAAACGTGAAGAGAAAAAGAAGTTGAAATTACCTTTACTCTTCGAATTTATTCCCCACTTAGTGAGAAATAAAACAGTGCCTGCAAATTACGCTTTGCAGGAAGCATTTTTATAATGTATTCCATTGCAACCTGCCTGCTATTTACCACGTATTCTTTTGCAATACAGTGGGGCTCATTTGCAACAGAGACGTAAAAGCATTGATTAAGCCCTTTACATCTTCCATTGATGCCACGGCTCATTTGCATTCATTTGTATGGGGGAGAGGAATCCTCCTGCATTTGTGCTGGCATGCATTTTCATGCCGGTGCAAATGATAGGGATCCCTATGGCGCCCGCTGACTTTATGCGCCAGCGTAAAGCAGGCAGATTCCATAGGGATCCATTGTAAACACCATGGTTTACAATTAAACATTGCCAGCCCTGCGCGCGTGGCAGGCAGTGTTTAATTGTAATTGTGAATGCTGGGAGCGATTACTCATTTGCACAGTGGCTTAAGTGTAAATGTACAGGGCCAAATGTCGGTGTGCAAATAACCAAAATATGGGGGTGGCTAGTTGCTTATGTGTGTACTGGTATAGAGCTTGAAACAGTGTTAATGCGACGCTTGTAACATTGTTGGACTGTTGTGCGTGCTACTCACACAACAAACATATTTGTATCTCTTATTGGAAACATTAAGTTAAGTCCTATTCCTCTATTTTGTAAAATGTTTATGGTGAGAATCCAATACACTTCCCCCTCTGCACGAGGAAGCCTGCAGCTAATGTAGTTGGACCCACCACAGTGACATTAACATCTGTAAATGCTCACACAGCGCTGCTGAGTTGGCATTTACTGATTTTGGGCGGGTCTTGCCCGCTCAGGGCCTACCCTGTCCACGCCTCGATATTGTGTGTTGGGGGGCCCTGGCAGCAGCCTGGCAGCCATGCCCACATCCCCCATTCTGATCGGGAGGTCCTGTTTTTCTTTGCTCCCTGGAACCTGCAGTGCTGTATTAATAGCGAGAAAGGCAGAGCCGCAAGTTTCATTGATGAATGATACATTTTTGAATTTTCACAACGTTTTACGAACTTTGTTTCAAAATAAACATATATTGATAAATGAGAAACCTGCAACATACGAACATCAGGATTGGACGAGCATGTGCCAAATAGATTGTGCCCGTTTTAGATTCAAATGTAGGTCCCGTTTCCTTTATCATTCAGTTCAGGTCTCGCAAGCCGGATCATCTTAATGTAAGTCAGGCAGCGTTTTATCCTTTGTCCCTTATAACCTATACGGTGCATTAAGAGAGATAATTATCTGTTTATTCCAAATCCACCCACCCCCATGTGGTTCGCAAATAATGCAGAAACTCTTTTTTTGACTGGGCCCACTTGATTTTAATTTATATTTGTATTCTTTTTTTTATTTATATAGCTTCTAATGCCTAAGCGCTGTGCAAAGAACAATGACTGTACAATAAAATGTGTTATTGATACAATATTGACATCTTCACTTTGTCTCAAAGTGCCATTCTTTTTTATTGCATAAAATTAGGTTTTCTTCACTCTATCAGGATTACATTCTATCAGAGGATCTTACGCACCGTTACTCCTTTCTGGAGGTTGGCAGTCTCTAATTGGTTTCTCAATCTATTTCCAAGTCTAAGTGTCTTATGACGGGCAAGTGGGATCCACAAAAGGCACAGACTCCGAAGCATGTTCTTTATGAAATGGTGTAATGAAAACTGCACAAAGTTCCAGGTTTCCACAAAAAGCACACTCCCTCCGCAAAAGGGTCTCAGTCTCTGTTCTGAGTTCTTCTGACTCTCCGGACATAGATGAGACATTCAACAAGCTGGTGGTGACTTGTGGCTCTTCTGTTATGGAGGTCGTGTTTGGAGTACCTCAGCCTGGGGAGTATTGGCCCTGCATAGACTTTGTCGAGAGCCTGGCCTACCCTCCTCACCACCAAGCCAGTCTCTCATTCCTCCACCTTCCATGGGATCCACCCCTTCAGAATGGGGACTCTACCCTAATCCAGGATCACCATGCCCAGGTCCCAGTATCTTTCTAGTTCTGCACTCCTCCTTAGTCTCCCCTTCTCCAGTTCCATATCTTCTCCACTAACGCTCAATTTGTTCCTGAAGATCTCCCCTAACAACCTCCAACAACTGTTCAAACTCCCCATCAATCCTCTCCAACCTCCTATAGTTCTCCACCTACCTATAATAACTCTCCCTCCTCATGATGTCTCCCAACATCTTCCAATGATTCTCTACCTTCCTTCAAAAATCCTTCCTCCTCTTATTGATGTCTTCCAACCTCCTCTAAATCCTTTGCCCCCTCAAACTCCTCATACTTCTTCCCCACCACTCTCTGTTCATCCGGTTCCTCCTCCAGTTTCTGCCCCTCTTCTGCTTTGCAATTCACCCCAAACGCCACCCGTCCTCTGCTTCAACAAAATATCCTCTGGGCTATATGGTCTGCCTTTTATGTGATCTTGGCTGCATTGGCTCTCTGACCATTTGCTTTCAGCTGAGCCCCAGTATACAAATTATGATTTGTCATTCCATGGTAGCTCCCACGGAAGCCTGTCTCTACGCCATAAGAAGGCGGTCGGAGAACTTGGATTCCAGAAGGTTGGCATGGTTTGTTCTGGTAGTCTGCATGCTGTATTTCCAGTTCCTGCAAGGTTTTGATGAAGACGTAACCAATCCTCTAGGATTTTAAGGTTTTTCTGGTATCTGGTTCACAGACTTTGAAGACCCCCAACCTCCTGAACGTCTCAAATTGTTGGTTCGCGGATTTACCTGCAGGTTTACAGTATCCATGGGAGAGAACAGGGCCAATAAGGTCCCATGGGATTGTGACCACTAAATATCTCTGTATTCCCTCTCTCTCTGAAATTAAGAGGGATTAAATACATTCACAGAGGGACACAAGGTTTTTGGGCATGACAAAGAGGAATTGTGGGGCGCGTAGGTGCTTTGTGAGAGCCCACTGCTAAGCAAATGGGCCACAGTGCAAGTTCTCAGGTGATCCACCATCCAGGGATCTCTTATTATTAAATTAAGCTATATTTATTTAGTGCAAACCTAGCTCGGAAGCAACAAAGCACTGTACAGCAGCAGAACGAGAGCATTACAGGCAAGAGAGTTGATAAGCAGAGAGTAATGCAGCTATTACAAAAACAATTAACATGGTAGCAATGTGTGGAGTTGCAAATAGCCACACCCTGACCAGTGTGTTCAATCAGAGTTTAGGTAATTTCAAAATGGAAATAAAATTGCCAAGTTCTTATAGCTTTTTCCGGAATAAGAGAAGGTAGGAAGTGGTCATGATTGTTTGTTTGTTTGTGCATTTATATAGTGCTAGGAACCCTCAGGTATCTGAGCGCTGCTTATTTCCCACAGTGTGTGGTGCTCATTTATCGACCTCGGAAGGATGAAAGGCTGAGTTTGGCTCTGCTGGGATTAGAACCTGCGTCAGCAGGCTCTGCACGGATGTCAAAGCGAGCGCTCTACTCGCTGTGCTATCTGACCGGCATTGCTACTGGGATCGAGTCTGCCAAATGTCCTAGTGTGCGTATGTCAAGACTCGCCAAAAGCTTTTAACCTAGCTGCTAGGTAAGGTGGTGTGTCAGCCTAGTTAGCCTTGTGGGTGATACTGGCAATCTTTAACATGAGCTTAGCTGCTATGGGTAAATAGTGTAGCTCACATAGGTTGGGGGAGATGTGGTTGACCGTGCATGTCCTGGTGAAGAGGCATGCTGCCACATGTAGTGCTGCATTTGGATGGCTTGGTTTCTCCCAGATAGGTATGAGAGGACCTGAAAAATACCTGCAAATTTCATTCTGCTGTTATGTTATATTATGGTAGTGGAACTTAGTATAGCACAGCTTTTAACCGGTGTTATCCTGACACTGTGAACGGGAGCAACCCTTAGAGTCAGAGCAAGAAACAAGGAAAATTATCAGAAACATACCAATGGACGAAAAAACTATTGCCGGTAAACAAACATCTTTAAATCCTTGCAAAACTTAATGTAATCATCTGTAAGCCTCAGGGCCAAGGGAAGAGAGTTCCACAGCACACGGCCTGGAACAGAAAATGCCCAGCCCCCAACCGTAGATTTCCTATCTGTGGTACATGGAGATGGTGTTGGCCAGCTGAGCGAAAAGCTCTATTTGGCACATTCAGAGCAATCTTCTTGCGGAGGTAAAGGGCCCCTTCGCCTTTTGTGAGTAACGGGGACAAGAGCATGCCATGGTCGACTGTGTCGAATGCAGACGAGAGGTCGAAGAGGACTAATAGGCATGCATCACCTTTATTGATACATTTCTAGTTGTCATACACCAATTGGATGGTCGTTGTTGCTGTATTAAGAAGCCAAATTGATCAACCCAAATAAGGCATAGTTGGTCAATTTTAGTGAGTAGTTTACAACTTCTCGATGATATTTATGATAAATAGGAGGCTACTGTTGGTAGGGATGGTATTTTTCCAGATCCTCAAGGTCGAGGGTGAGTTTTTTAAGCAGTGGCACATGAGCACTGTTATTAGTCTGCATGGGAAAGTGCCTTCACTGAGAAGTGAGTTGACTATCCTGAGAAGGACAATAATCATGGGACCGCTAAGTAGTATGAGGATGTTTGCCAGGCTAATGTCATGCAAATTGCCACTGGGATTTAGGGAAGCAAGTGTTTTAGAAAGGTCTTCAGTTGATAGGAGGGAAAAGTCACACCTACGTTGCAAGAATCACAGGGAGATTGTGAATGTGGGTCAAATTGCCTAGATTACTCAATGTGCATCTTGATGGTGTTGATTTTGTTGATGAAGAAGTCATTGATAGCCTCACATTTCTTCTTGCAAATTCAATACCTCTGGCGTGGGGTTGGAGTATTGCTTAACTGTGGAAAAATGGGCTATGCTGGTGTTGGGGTTGTTGTGCGGGTGTTGGTGTAATAGGTAGCTTTGGTCTCTGTGATATGGGTCTGACAGCTGGACCATAAGGCCTTGAGGACTAGGAGGGCTTCTGGTTTGTGGCTTGCACCACTGTTTCTCTAATTACCTAATTGCACATTTGTTAACGTGGAGCTATTGAATGTACCACAGCGTTGAGGGTATTGTCCTGGCCTAGCTTAATTTGATTGCTGTGTAGGTGTCCACCAACTCCTTTGAGGTTTGGAAAAAGGAGTTCAAAAGAGAGGAGATGTTCCCTGAGGAAAGGAAGTTAGGGAATCTTTCTGCCATGGTGTCTGCCATGGTGTGTACTGGAAAGGTTTTGAATGATCATTGTCCGACGGCAGAGCATTTATCCTGGCCTATTTTTCTGCCATGGTGTAAGTTACTGAGAAGGGGATGGCCGCATGATCTGACCAGTCAATGGCGATGTGGGCAGCGAAGTTTAGGAGGAGTTATATCTAGTGTGTTCCCGTGGACATGTGTGGGGGAGAACATGTGTTGAGTTTTGCCCAGCTATTCAGCTTTGTATGAGAGTGATTCAATTTATTTCTTGTTTGGGTGAATCCTAGAAATAAAGATGTCTCAGAGAAAGATGCTGTTTGCGTGTGAGATGGAGGCTATGGCGATTAAATATGTGATCTCATCTAGGAAGGTACCACACTGCAGTCACCAGGTTCAACATCGAGTTTGAGGGCTTTGCTGGAACTGAACTTCCTGAACGTATTGAATGGTCCTCTCGCAAATCTACTGAAAGGTTTGTGTTTCTGCACAATGGAACATGGCCTACAGGGTCCCACGTGATTGTGCTCACTGGCTAGCTGTCTCTTCATCGCCTCTCTGCAAAACTAAAGTGACCTGCACAACGTCTCTTATGGACAGTCTTTTTTTGGCAATGGCACAGAGGAATTGTGGAGCTGGTAGATGCTTTTTGATAGTCCCCTGCTAAGTGAACAGGCCACAGAGCAAGGTCCAAGCAAACCCCCATGTACCTCGTCGAGATCTGCCATCATGGAGCATAGGGATTCCCTGGCAACTAAAACCCTTGCTTACTTATAGCCAAACAAGTGACCTTGTCACATTACGCTCGCATATTTTATGGTTTCTATGCAATTCCCCTATCTTCTTTTTGAAACTTCTCAATGTCAAAAGCAGCTTCTAGGCTTTTAACAGGCAATTTTTACAATTCTCAGGCTCCTGGTGCTTACTAAAGCTTTCCAATGCCCGTGCCAGGTACTAGCTATCTTTCAGACGTCTTAACATCCCTCTTAGTCTCTGTGAGCTATTTTCAGTTTCACAAAGTCTCTGCTGAGTGCTGGGTTTCTTTAAGACTTCTCAGTGCTCCTCTCAAGCTCTAGACACTTTCTAAAACATCAATAACCCTCTCAGGTTCTAGGCATCTTTCAGACTTCTTTGCTCCCCTCTCAGGCATTACTTGCTTTCTAAAACATTGTAACACCCCTCCCTGCCGTTAAGCACATTGTTATGAGACACTCAGCAACTAGAAGCTTTCAAAAATGGTAGTGCCTCTCTGAGGTTCTGGGTATTTTTCAAACTTTTCAATGCACCTCTAAGTCACTAGATGCTTTACCAGGTTTTTCAGTGCCACAGGCAGGCTCCAGACACTTTCTTAAACTTCAACACTGCTGTCATGCAACTGCTGAAATGTCTTAATTTGTAATACTGCTTGGTAGTAGGGGACATGTTTTCCTCATGGTGGAAACCTCCTTATTTTGAAAGGCTAACATTCACTCTTGCTAAAACACTTCTTACAGAATGTATACCTCAATTTGGTCATCTTGCAGTTATCAACTGTAGAGGAGGTGCTAGATCCCCCCCCCCCCCCCAAGCTGGGTGTGGATGGCATGGTGGGCTGATCAGTGGTTCCAGTATTGAAAAAATCAGAATTATAGTCCTTATTGTAGACAAAGAGTGCATATAAGGTGACATATATGTTTGGGGTCAGAATGACCCAGGAAGTAAAGGGTGCCTCAGGTATTACGCGCACATCCAGAATATCTAAAAATATAATCTGAAAACTGGATAGAAAAATAGTTTTGCTCAAAAGTAAATTGGTTTACCATTTGGTAGCCGAACATCTAGGCTGAACAGACTGAGATATTTTCTAAAATGGATGCCAAAATACAAAATGGTGTCTTGGGGGCCAGGTGTCAAAAGCCCTTACTTATGCAGAGAATTAACTTCCTTTGGCAGTAGTTTACTGTAGATAAGCATGTCTGGGATTGGTGTATTTAGAATTTCTTGGAAAGAAAAGCAGACAATGATTGATAGTAAATCAGATAAAGAGCATGAGAAGGCTACCAATTAAGCATAACAGCTGCTTATTTTCCAACAAATAAAATTAGCTCATGGAGGTTTTCATGGTACTACCTGCCAAGTAGATTTGGCAGGCCTCGAGAATCATATAAGGGCTGGTTCTTGGCAGGAATTGAAGGATAAATAATTAGATCCAGCTGGATCTCACACAAGTTTATCAAATTATGTGTCAGTCAACTAATGCTTGCAATGGGCTGGCTGATGTGTGCTTTGTGAGTGACACTGAAGCCAACCAATCAAAGACAAGGAGGGCTTATATTCTAGTTAAGAGAACCAATGGGAAATGTATCATCAATTTGCATGAAAGCATTTGGGCCTCATTACGGGTCTGGCGGTAGCCGTGCCATTAAAAACGGCACAGCTGCCGCCGGAGTCATTTTTTTCCAGCGCCCAGCAATGGGGACTTACCGGGGTATTGCAGCCCCGGCGGTCCCGGTAATTCCTCTTTGCCGGGTGCCGGAAAATATTGCTCCCCATTCCCATTCAAGTCCCATTGGACTCAATAGTAATGGGGATGTCGGATGCAACGGCAGCATTCATGAATGCATCCGGTGCATCCGTCAAGGTCTGCGAGCGGGTGCCTTTCCGCTCGCCAGACCTGGCGGGCGAAAAGGCACCCACTTGCAGAACTCGTAGTTTGCCAGTCCGTAACAACAGTAGCGGCAAGCTTACCGGTACCGTTGTTTCTCGACCAGCAACCTCATAATGACCCCCATTATGTCACTGAAATAAGCCTATTTAAGCAAGATGATTGTGGCAGCTCAGTGTGCAGTTCCCAGTGTCTTCTGAACCTGTAATAAAGATGGCTGTGAAAATGTATCCAGGTATCCGTTCCTTTATCCATGTCCAAGTCTCCAGTGTCTGAGTCTACAGATGTCAAAAGCTGATGAGGGACAGAGGGTCCCCCATTACACAACATTGTCAGAGGTACATATTTCACTGGGCATCTGGTTAGAGACATATGCATGTATTTAAATATTTCCCAGCATTTTCATTATGCATATCATCGCCAATATAGTAGAACATTAAAACACCCTAATGTAGACATCATGAACCATCCAAAGAATGTAAAAGAGACTGTCCTTAGATGGCCCAAATTCCTCCTATGGGGTTTGCTGCATATGTGAAATAATCTGAATAAGATGCATAGGTTGTTGTCACATGAGATTTTGATTGGGTGTGTTATGTCCATGGCCAGAGCCATTGCCTTAGCAACATGAAATTTGGATTTACACTGGGAAGATGTCTATGTATTAATACTATTGTAAGTTCCTTGTTAAGGCTGTCAGTTCTCTCTATTTGCAGGTCAAGAAAGCACAGCCGGAACATGTTGCAAGACCCTGCCATTTCTTTAGACCTGGGACTGGGTATGTCTGCGATTGTATCAGAGAAATCCTATGCTGCAGACACATTGGCAGAGATGGTTTCAGACCCTTCTCACCATGCATACTACTATCAAATGCTATTGGCATCCAACGTGGGCCCATTCCTCAGATTGCTGCAATGGACAGCCTCCACCTGAAGCAACAGAATCAACTAAGATTTTTGGAGTCTGCTTCTTCTGTCACTCCTGGAGGGAATGCGTCAACAAGATCATATGTACTCGAGTCTGCATCTGCATGCAGCACTACTGAGATGGGTGTCACATCTTCAGAGCAATGCTATGGCTTCAGAACAGGCTGTGCAGGACACTTATGTCAGTGGTGCAGTCTTATTGTCTGTGAGTGCGAACACAGATACAGGAGAGGAACAGCCACAGTGTGTGTCTTCTGTCCAAGTTCCTAATTCGACTGTTCAAGGGAGATACAATTTCCATCCATGCCGCTGGCAGAGCAGTAATTAAGTCAAATGTAGAAAGGAAAGATACACATGATTCTTTGCAGGTCATAGTTAAAGTAGACTGCCTATGCTATACACTTTTACTATGATGCCTTTGGAACAAAGAGAAACAAACATTAAAAGCTGCAAAGAAATAATTTGCTCCAGACTCTTTTGGCTCCTTGTCTTCAATTGTGGCAGTAGGTTACTCCTCTTTCTAATTGGTCTCCTGGTCCTCATACACATGTATGGACACCTGACTATGCACAATGCTGTGGACCATTCTGTTCATCCACCGATGCATGCTGATGATGACAACTATTTTCTGATGTTTTTTTCAACCCTATGTCAGTATGCAGCATAACAAATTATTGAAAACCTGAGATTTTGTGATGTTGACCAGGTTCAGAGGACTTTGACTTTGGCTGGATCCCCTGCCACTTCTTCCAATTATACAAATTGGCTGATATATTTCAATCGGTTGTGCGCCTCCAGTTGAAGACGATGATATCATTGAAGTAGACAAGGCCCTCAAACAGGTTTTATCATCCATGTTGGGGTTCATCAACCATCAACCATTGATATATCACTTGCGCTCTGGATATGCCACATAAGAGTGAACTCACAGAACCTATTGTATTGTATTTATCGAAGAAATGGGTGTCATTTCAAACATAAAGGACTTATAAAGTAGGCAATAACATAAAGCAGCAGCAGTCCCAAGGGATTGTTTGATTGAGTGAAGGGGTTAGAGTGGGAACTTATATCAGGAAAGGGGATTGGAAGACATAATAATATTTTTTAACATTGACGGCCTGTCTGGCCACACATTGCCAGATAAGATAGAATGGTTCTGAGGGGGGAAAGGAGGAGAGCTGGGTCGAACGTTTAGATTGGATAGTAGGGTGGAAGGGTGGCATGGCTTGGGGGCCAGGGGGCTCCTTCCTTCTCTAGCAGTTGAAGTTCGAGTCACATTTTGAAGAGTTCCCCTGAACGAATGGCTTTGGTGGACAGTGGGAGAGCATTGAAGTGGAGTGGGGGCAAGGAGGGGAAAGGAGCAAGCTGGAAGAGACACAGGAGCATGGGACTGATGGGTTGTGAAAAGAAGAAAAGTGACGTAGAGAGTTTGAAAGGGAATACAATGAGATGTAGTCAGTCAGGTAGCGTGAGCATGACCCTGGATGGGTTTATAGATGAGCAGCAGGAATTTAAAGAGAGAGCGATTTTGCATGGTACGCCACAAAGTTGAGGACTTTTTTGGATGGACCTAAAAGTAGGCTTGCACAGTAGTCCAGTTTGCTGAGCTCAAGCATAGAGGTAAGTGTTTTAGCTGAGAGGTGTGTGAGGTGTGGGCGGATTCTTTTAATTTTTAGGAGGTTGAGTCTGGCTATGTTGGTGGTGGCCATGATGATCTGAAAATGTTTATGGTTGCTGACAAAGAGAACCTCAAGTTTGGTTGAAAGAGTGAGGAAGTTGGGTATTTGGATGGAATCCAAATTAGGGGGGGTGGCAATTGAGTGTCCCTAAAGATAGTTAACTATAAAGTTGAACACCACGCTCTGAGGATGTTATAGTGGTGGGAATGGTGAGATACAGATGTGTAGAATGAGGGGTCATTTGGGTAAGCATTTAGCTTCTTTAGAAAGTGTGTGACTATGGCTGTTTTGGAACATGTTGTGAAGGTGCCAGTTGAGAGAAAGGGATCGAGTAAGGAGGAGTGGTGAACAGAAGTGACAGGTGCAATTTCCTTAACAATGTGTGATGCAAACAGATCATTTACAGTACAGGATGGGCTGGTGGGGCAAAGGGTGGCTAGAGGCTCAGTGGTGGATGTCATAGGGAACGTGAGAAGGAGAGGAGAATGCTGGGAAGATGGTAGGAGGGGAGAATTAAGGCAGGGTGGGCAAGGTAAAAGGGCAGACTGTGTCCTGTATTTTGGTGATTATATTGGAGTAATATGAGGTAGAGTCATTGGCTGAGAGAGAGGCGGAAACAGAGCAGTTCCAGCTGGAGGGGATTTGCTGCTGACATCTGGTGGCTCCCTTCCCTCTCTATGACAGAAGGTGGGCAAGGACATGGTCCAGCCACATTTCCTAAATTCCCGACTCACAGCCACTGCTCCGAATGTAATAACTACAGCCTGAATGCAGGAGAAATGCAGTCAAAACAGAATGCATCACCTGAGGCAGCCATCTTTGAATGGTACTCATCATATTACAAATATATACACCAGGTGATGGGGGAGCCATCAGAGTACTCTGGAGGAGGGAAGTGTCTTCAAATACACGTGAGGAGGGAGTGGGTGGGCAATGGTGGGGGTGAGTGAGGACTATTGAAGAAATGGAATGAAACAAGTGTAATCACTTCACAGACTTGGTCGTGAAAGCCCAGGAACATAAATCATAATGCAAAATGGGCACATTTTGTTAAACATGACATCAGGGGAGGATGTGTTGGGATGTCACACAATATAATACATTGTAGGTAGGCATGTCAGTTACTGTTCCAACCAGATATTCTGTGTTCACATACCCCCACCCTTGACATCTCTCTCTCCTACTAGTAACATTCATTTCGACTTTGTATGTGGCTAGCGCCACCAAATGCGCCAACACGGGGATTAGTTGCTGCTACACAGTATACAGGGGCTTCACTGTAAAGTGGGCTCATAGTACTGATGCTTTCAGCTTATGATGATTACAGCTCCTGGTGTAGAAGAGGTGACCCTGACTCTTATTTTTGTAAAGTCTCTTTGCAGATGCTTTCCATTGGCCCCTAGAGGGGCATGTGCTTTCAAAAATGTATACGACCGGAAGTCTTGAAGAACAGTATCAGGTGTGTAAACTTGCACAACTCTGGATGCCTCATAGATCTTCTTGGACCGATACCATGGGTCAATATGCACGTAACTAGACGCAGGGCTCGCACACGAGAAAAGTGGAGCACGAAGACACAGACAGAGAAGGGATTCCCGTGGGTGTTTCAAAAAACTCCTGTGCCGTAGGAATATCCTGTGGGGTAGTTGCAGCAAATTACAGGCACCATTTTGTTGCATGGTGGCGGCTTCTCATATTCTTCCCTCTCCCGTGTCTTTTAACAGGTAAGATTGGGTATGCCCAATCCTCAATGTTGCTCTCTGTACACTTCGAAAGTGATTCTTGTTAGTTCTAACTCCTCTTGACAGTCTTTTAATTGCTGTTGTACATCCTCACATTCCTGTGCCTTTAACATTATAGTTGATGACATTTGCAATCACTGGGTGTTAGCCATTTGTTTCGTGTATGCGTTTTCATCGCTTACGTCACAGAGCAGTCTATTCTGCTGATCAGTGTTGTCCTTGCCAACCTTTGCCGCTCGACACATTTTCCAGAGGCAGGTCATGTATAGATGTACCATGTCCTTCTCAATGTCCTGTATCGAGTCACCAACAGTCTTGGGTGGTTTGTCAATGTTGTTCTACCTAGAGATGTCCCTCTTCCTTTTGAAATAATCCTCCATTACTGCCTTTGCATCTTCCTCCCGCTGTATCATTGAACTGATGTCTGCCATTTTCCTCTGACCCTACCATGATGAACCAAGGCGTTCAACCCCGCACTCTAAATATATGCCGATACAGCATCAGTACCACACGCTCCTCGTGTTCTGACTGTACCAGATATACCTCTTAGTGCTCTGACCCGGTCATGCCTCTGTTGCCCTTTCTACCCTATACGTGTGGAAGGAACTCTGCAGTGATGAACTTATCGGGCACTACTTCTATTATGTCCCAGATTCCTAAGGAATCCAGTGTCTCCCTTGTCCACCGCGCCTCCAGACTATGGGTACCGGGTATGGGGAAAAATAGTTTTCACTTACCTTGCTATTTGTCCGAGCCTCACACTAAAAAAAGGGAACTCCCAGGTTTCACTACCAGATGATAATGGTTTTACCGTTTCTTTAGTGTTGGTAACACCAGCTACCATACCCCAACTCAGGTATGGCTTATATTTGGAGATTAAACTGCCACCAGGATAACAATACTCATAATTATGTGGTTTTGGAACAGATGTGTGGATTATACATGCATCCTCTGAACTGCAGTGACTTTGCTGTCATATCAGCTGTCAGAATAGCAATTGTGACCTTTGAACCTGCTCTGTGCCACTGGAGAGCAGATACTGCAGACTAATGTAGCAGGGCACATGTGTCATTATGCTTTTGGCATGCAGCTTAATGAAAGGGCGGTCTGGTTAGCAGACAACCCTTTCTGAGATGGAGTTACTTGCACCATTTTATTAATTAATATACATTAAAAAAGCTAGGGATTGTATACTCTTGCCAGATGCTCTTTCCTCACAATTGCCACAAAGGACCTGGTAGCTGGTGGAATGAAGACACAGAAGCAAACCTATGGAATCTGCCATGGACCCAGTTTGCCCCTTACTTGTAGGCATCTGCACAATCCTGCACTTAAATGCACAATGGCATCCTCTGTGCAGATTGACTAATGAGCAGCACAATGAGTCAATGTGCACCAATTTGTATCTGAACCTACCCATAAACTGGGGAACACGGTTGATTTGATTTTAGCCAAATAAACCCAGCTTAGTATGCTCCCGGCTGAGTCTGTGCTGTGGTCTGATCATTATCTTTTGACCTCTTCTCTTAAAACGACACTGAGGTTGCCAAGGAGTATTCCTCCTAATGTGTGGCAGCATAGTTGGTGCACGGCTCACCGTTGGGACCTTGTGTCCTTAGTCAGAGCCAAATGTGGTGTGGCCCCAGAGGTTGACCTTTCTGTGCTGTCCCGCTATTTGTGAGAGGCAGCTGAAGAGGTGGCCCCCTTAAGGCTAATTCAGCCATGGAGGCTCCCATCTGAGCCTTGGTTATCTGAGCAGCTTAAATTGGCCCGACTTTAGCTAAGACTGGCAGAGCGGAAATGGCACAGTGCCTATGATCCATGTCTTAGATCTCAATAGAAGGTCTGTGCAGCTGCTTATCCTGCTGCCATTTTGGCGGCAAAGAGGTCATATTGGGTGCAGAAAGTGGAGCAAGCCTTATGTAAACCCAAATAACTTTTCTCTGTGACCAAATCCCTCATTTCCATGGCTAATCTTGAGTCCAATGTGAGTCCCTCTCAGAAACTTTGTGATTCCTTGTCTCAGTTTTTTATTACTAAACTTGTGTCTATTCTTGCTAGTATATCAGTGGTGGCGCTGTTATCTGCCCCTGTTATGGAGCCATTGGTGGAGCACAGGGGGATGGCGCCCATGGGATGGTCTCTCTTTCCAAAGTTTACTGAGTTGGAGATTTCTGATGCTACCGGCCATCTTAAATCAGCGGCTTCAGCTGAGTCGGTGCCGCTGGTAGTACTGAAGGATATTTTTCTGGATTTACTTAGTGAAATCACAGCGACCATAAATGCCTCCTGTCAGACGGACCTTATTCCTTTGGAAATGAGGGTAGTGGCAGATATTCCTCTTCTTAAAAAACCTTCCCTTGATCCTGCACTCTCTTCCAATTTCCATCCGATCTCACTTCTGCCAGTCTTTATGAAACTTCTGGAGACCTTGATTTCACCACTGCTGTCATCCTTTATGGAGTCATCTGGCATTTTTGACCACGCTCAATCAGGCAAAAGGGCCGGATGAGGTATGGAAAGTATTTTGGTGTCAGTACAGGGCGATATGGTGAGGTTAGTGGATGTAGGGGGTGGGGTGGGTGTCCTGATTTTACTTGATCATTCACCGGCATTTGACACTGTGGCCCACCCTACCCTGCAGGCCAGTCTCACCCAGGTTGGAATTTCTGGCCAAGTATTGGCCTGGTTCATCTCTTTTTTGGCAGACAGATCCCAACGGCTCTCACGGCTCTCACGTCTTCCTTTTTTCTGAAGTCTTTGTTCCCTTGGGTGTGGGGTTCCTCAAGGCTCCACTTTGTCTCCTATCCTTTTCAACATCTAAATTTGGCCTTTGGTGTGTCTCATCCGATCCTTCGGTATCAGGTGCTACTCATATGCTGATGACACTCAGATCCTGATCCGGTTAGATCTTGATCAGGCTGAGATGTCATTGTGTCTGCCTAGGTTCCTGTCCACCATGGGCGATTGGATTAACCACAATTGGTTGAAGTTGAATGGAGACAAGACAGAGGTGTTGGTGGTGGGGTCTCCCCCTGATCCTGCTCTCTGGGTGCCCTCTTTCTGGTCGTCATATTTGGGCCTGCTTCATGTTCTAGTCGCTACGGTTAAGAATTTGGGAGTGGTCATTTCTTCCACACTTGTGATGGATGCACAGGTGTCCGCTGTTTGTAAAGCCAGGCACTATCATCTTAAAATACTGTGAAAGGTACTTCCTTTCCTACCTTTGAAGCTTAGGCCCCCGGTATTAGCAGCTTTGGTTGTGAGCCGGCTGGATTACTGTCATTCATTATACTTGGCCTAGACTAAGGGCCTTGTCCAGCGGCTCCAGCGCCTTCAAAATCTGGCTGCACATGTGGTGACTGTATCCCCCTATGGGGAACATATCTCCCCTGTCTTACGTTCTCTGCATTACATTTAAGGCACTCTGTCTGGCTCATCGTGCTTTGCATGATGAAGGAGCAGAATATCTGCAGGCTAAATGTTCCCGTTACTGTCCCAATCAAGCATTGCAATATGCTTCTGCCGGTATGCTCTGCGTGCTGTTTTACCGCCGTTCCCGCATTGGAGGCCGGGCTTTTTTTTGTGGCCGCAGCCCAACTTTGGAATACCTTGCTGTTCTTGTTAAAAAGTTTGCGTAATCATTTGGTGTTCAGAAGATCTCTGAAGACTTATCTATTTTAGAAGGGGCTTGCCAGTTGTTCTTTCTCCCCCTCAACGCCATGATACCTTCGGGTGACCGCACACTTTATAAGTTGCATTAATATAACATAACATAACATAACATAACATAATATAACATAAAAATATGCACCACTCATTTGCTTTCAATATGTGCTGGACCAGATGCCAATGAATTGCATGGTATAAGTCATCTCTTCACAGCATACCAACATCCCATGAGCAGTCAAAAACATTGAGGAATAGCCCTTCCGCCGCACAGGAAGATCAATGCCCAGCCTCAGTGACCAGGAGACCTTCACTTCTGTTGTTGCTTTGTAACTCCTCACCATAGGCCATAATGACATGCTCAGGGCTCAGTATAGTCTTGTGGTGGTGGATGACAACATTAATACTCCTGTCTAGCAGTACCTTCCCAAATGGCATATGAACTTGATTGAAATCCTTCAGGGACACCTGTGTCAGGGTCACTCGAGGAACATAAATCCACTCTGTCCTTCCTCCTCCTCTACCCTTTCAGCTAGGGCTGCCACTCTTCTTGCAGACCTTGTGGGGACAGTGACTGCCGCAGAGTCATATTTTTGTTGCAATTCACATCTGGATATTATTCGTCAGAGTTTATCCTTGGATCTTTTAAGGTCGAACCCTGGACCGTTCGGGTTTTCATGGGCATGTCTTGGACTGCTTCTCTTTTTGTCATTTGAACAAACACCCAGTGGGGCTGCCGTGCATTTCTAACCCTCGGAGTCTCATTTAAGTTATTTGAATAGTTAAGTTATTGTGTGTTGTGGTTTCTATGGACACATATTGACAGAGTGGTATTGACGTAGTTGGTCATATGATGTCAATACACTCACTTCTATCTAAAGAAATGTTTGGTGACTTCCTCATGAAGGACTAGTCCATCCACATTGTCCCTCTGACGTTGCTACAAATGTGGCTGCCCTTCATAGCCATAATTCTGTCATTAGAGTTTAGATCTTTTTTGGCACATTGCGCCGGATAGCTAGGTTGTGCAACATGCAGCACAACACCGCTATGCATCAGACCATTTCTGCCCAGCACATGAAGGCACCTCCAGCCCTGTGCAGGCACCTGAATCAGCTCTTCAGTATACCAAATGCACGTTCAATGGTGTTATGTGTGCGCGCATGACAGTGGTTGAGGGTTGCTGCCTGGGGTTTGCCGGATTCTGATGTGGTGTCATGAGTACGGCATACCAATCGTCACCTGGTGGGTTTATGAAACAAGGGTCTCCCTTGTAATTCACAGTGTGATTCTCAACACACCCTTGTGTACACAAAATCATGTGACATGGATTGCCGTGACTGTGTCCATGCACCCTGACAGTACCCCTGCAAACGTGATCCTTGTCATGAGTCAAGGTGCAGAGAAAGGGTGTCTATGTGAAGGGCAAGTGAACATGCACATAATTGCCCCTTATGAAGTGGTTGCATAAACAGTGCTGTATTGTGTCAGTATGTGCTGCCTTATGCATCTTCAAATTACTTCCCAGCCCTGGTGCATAGTTGGCCACATGCCAGTCATGAACTGTGTGTGTTACCTTGACCCTGCAGAGGGGGTCATAGATGTGATCATTGTACTGGGAATACTTTGGCAATTGTTTCCCTACCACAGATATATTGTAATGGTAATGGTAGAAGTGGGACATTTATTTTGCTGTCTTTTACATTCGACAAGACTCCCCGTTTCAGGTGTGTTCATATTTTGATAGACATGATATGTATATGATTTGGTATTTCTAACGTGCCCGTACACAAGTGTTTTTAGGCGTCACAAGACAAAGAAGGGGGATAGACTTGACAAACGGTCCTACTACTGTGTCATTCGGATTGTGCAAGTGCGACAACAAAAGTGCAAGGGTGAAAAAGAGAGGGGGAAGTGCAGGGGAGAGGGTAGGGGAACCATGGCTCTGAGTAAGTGCAGCCACGACAGCACGGCTCGGGGGTAAGTGCAGTAAGGCAGGGGGCAGTAGGAGTTACAGTTACAGCCCACAAGTGCACAGTAGGCCCAGAGGCAGTGCAGGAAGAGTGGTCATGGAGGGGCCTGGTCCTGTGAGACTCTGAGGGTACCCAGCCACCAGTCAGGGCAGGCAGACAGGAAGGTTAACAAGGAAGAGGGAGAGAGAAGGCAGGGGAGAAAGGGAAGGTCTTGAGCAGCTACTGGAACTTGAGGTGTTCCGGCTCAAGTTTGAGAGGCACAGGGAGGCAGTTCCAAAGGGAGGCACTTGCAGAGGAAAGAGATCTACCCCCCACTCTCTGCTTGGAGAAGCATCTGACCCTCAGAGTGTCGGAATAAAAAGTATATCGTGCCTCCTATTGTAATAAATATATTAATATTGGCCTACGCCAAGCTGCTCAAAAGTCATTTGCGAGATCTGTGTTACAAGGTCCTGACCTTTAATCTATGTAGGCTGTCATTTTAGGTCAAACCGCCATTTTAGGATTTATGTGGAAAAGTTACCCTGTGAGCGAAAATGGTCGACGATGTCATTGCAAAATACAACATGGCCGTCTTGACCTCTGTACATCGCTAATGTGTAATCTGCCTGCAGGCTACTTGTTGAGGTCATGAACCGAGACCTCGTCCTACGTTGACCTATGTGTAAAAGGATGACTCGCGCAATGAAACCAATCTACGAGTATACATTATGATAATGTATTTACACATTGGACAAAGAACATCTGTTTTATTATATTGTATTAATGTTTAAGAAGACCTGCAATACGAAACTTAGAATACACAGTTAATGCATACGCCTATTGTTATATGTAATAAAGAAAAAAACAGTTAGATGCGGTTAGTCGAGACTCGGCAACAAACCCTAGAATTGGTGACGTATAAAGTAGAATATTAACCCGAAGAAGAGTTGGCCATACCGCTCACAAAATGTATAAAAAGCGAATGCATTCTCTCACTGAACACACTGAACCACGCTGGAGTTCGTTGTGTTGTACTTAGGGCCGATAGCTATCTGACATTGCACTGTTTTGTAATTGTATTCGATAGAGAATAAAATACTTTGTATGTTCCTTTGAAACCTGTGTTTGGTGTATTTCCTTTTGGGTTACTCAGCCTCGATATTTTGTTCTCTTCTCACAAGAGGGTTCGAGGTAGATGAGCGAAGGGCTCTAGAGGGAAGGTATTTAGGCAGAGCGAGTTGGATATAGTGCGGCCCCCGGCCCCAGAACGCCTTGTGGATGATGCAAAGGGTCTTGAATTTGATCCTTGTAGCCATCAGGAGCCAGTGCAGAGATGTTATGGCTGGAAAGATGCAGTTCCTGGACTTGAGGCCAAGGATAAGACTTGCAGTCCTGTTCTAGATTAGTGGAAGGGGGTGAAGAGTAGAGTTAGGCAGATTGAGAAAGCAGCTGTTGCAGTAGTCCAGCCAGGAAAGAACCAGAGCTCTGGAGACAGTGAGCTTCTGGGGGAAGGTGGGAAAAGGTAGGATACCTCTGAGGAGGTGCAGCTGGGCAAGGTCTGTGATGTCAGGAGAGAAGGAGAGGGTGGAGTCAAAAATGATCCCAAGGTTTTTAGCCTCCGAGGAGGGCGAGGGTAGAGGGCCCAAGGAGGGCAGCTAGAGTGTGAGAGGGAAAGCAGGAGCAGGAGCCCCAATGAGAAGAATCTCAGTCTTACTAGCTTTGAATCAGAGACCGTTGGAAATGCACCATTGCTGAATCGTGGATAGACATTCAGGAATGAGCGAGGAAGTAGAGGAGGCTGAGGGTAGTCTGAAAGAGAGCTATGCATCATCGGTTGTTAGACGAGAAGGTGTAAATCAGGTGGGCCAAAGGGGCCAGATAGAGATTGAAAAGCCATGGTGAGAGGATAGAGCCCTGGGGGACCCCACAATAGGAGAGAGAGGAGGTGGAGAGAAAGGACTGAAGTTGCACCTGGGAGGGTCGGTCCAAGAGGAAGGAGGTCAGCCACGCCACAGCCTGATCCATGATGCCCAGGTTCTCCTCGCATCAGGGATATGTTGCCACAGTGATACATTGGTAAGAGCTGACATGTTGCACTCTGACAACACTGGTCCCATCCATGGCATACTAGATATGTGAGTCTATGCCCAACTCCAAGGCTTAGGCACACTTGTCATTTCACACTGATGTTCTTCTATTCCACAGGGATACTCGCCCCTGTACCAGTGCTGAATGAGACATTGAGCCAACTGAGTGTGGTTGATGGTCACCCACCCAAGTATGGACATTAGCAGCAGAGTCTCATTCTGGGCATCTCAGGGGGACACCGGAGTGAGGGCTTCCAAAAGGGGCTGTGTGGGTCGTGAAGTATTCATGACAACATATGAGTTATAAGCACTGCTCCCCCAGCGGAGGGTGTTCCAATCTTATCTGTCCCATGTGCACCCCAGTCTTGCCAGCCACGTGAGTACCATCACCTCTGCATACTACATGCTGTTATAGATTCATAAAGATTGAATATTCTAATAAGACAATATCGAGATCATAGCTATAACGATATCATTCCATTGGGACTATCTTTAAACATACAGATAATACTTGCCACCAATTAACTAGCATTTTTTTTTAAAACCAGAGCGCAATAATCCAACCTATTATGGCCATCACGTAGCGCCATGATATCATTATTCATGTGATAACAATATCAATTTCTTATATAGCACTACAGACACATTGGTCTCAGAGTACTGAATTAACAGATGGCATTATTATCCCACAGAGTGGTTACTCAATGTATCGATCTCACAAGGATGAAAGGCTGAGGTAACCTGTTTGGGATTCCAACCTACCACAACAAACTGAACACAGATATCAGGGGCAAGGGTTCCACTTGCTGTGCTATCTGATCTGCTGTAGCTATTTGAGCTTGCGTTGCACGCGACGTACACAAAACCGTCATCACATCAACTCAACATGACGGTGTCCGAAACGTCGAAAACGTTACTTTAAATAGATGCCATCTTGTCCAATTCAGACTCAATTATAACAGGACTGCTCTGCTGTAAGAACGCACAATAAGGCAACTATGAACTTTTAGGCCAAGATACATGTATCTTATATCTTATTACTGCACCTCTAGTTCTCTGTGTTCTTTATATAAACAGTGCACCTTTAACAATTTAGACATTCAAATTTTTTGCATACAATATTTTCATTAATAAATGGCAACAGAATCTATCAGCAACTAGATTTCAATCCTGTCACCTGTCTCAGGCATTGCAAATTAGTTATCCATCTTAGAAGTCACCCCAAACTAAGCATTTCAACTTTAATTAAATAACTTGGGGGCTCACTATTGTGCCAAGTAATTCATCAGCGGGGACCTATTACGTGTAAACATACACGTAGGAGCATGAAGTAAATGCTGCCTGCCATGTGCACATGGTGAACAGCGTTTACAATGGTCCTCTAATGGGTTTGCCTGCTATTTGCAGGTGTATAAAGACGGCAGACCGCATAAGGAACCCCAGCATTTGCACCAGCATGAAAATGCATGCCGGCACATATACTGGTGAATTTGTATGGCGGAGCGGAACGGAGGCGGCAGAAACACAAGTTACGCCCACCCTCTGCCATACAAATGGACAAAAATGAACTGTGACGGCAATTCTCAGCACCACGGTCTTACTCAAGGCCTTTACGCTGCTGATTCCGTTACATGGTGCCCAAAATTAGTTTCTTGTTTTAATAATTTGTAAGAAAACATTCACATTTAATTGGGTCCATTTGTACAATTCTGTATTCAAGATACAGATTTTCAATCAAATAAACAATAGGAATAAATACCTATGATTGGATCTGATGCGAATAAGCAAAGGTCAGTTCATTAAGAGAAGTAACGTTTTTTGTGTGATTTTGAACATTCGCATTTTAAAAATAATTACTAAAAGCATATTTAAAACTTTTAGATGCTTTCCTCCTGAAGAGCCCCACTTAGGTGGCGAAACACGTATTGAGGATATTAATTAAAGCAAGGACACGTGCTAAAGCAAAGAGAATATCTATGAAAACAAAGAGGATATTTATCAAGCAACAGCACTTAATTAATCTAGAGAATATCAATTAAAGCACGAATAGACACATTAGAACGAAAAGGATGTCTTTTAAAGTAAAGTGGGGATATACTAGAGCAAGGGCACTTAATCAAGTTAATCAATTCATCATAAAAACAGGATATTAAGAGAAAGACATGAAAAAGTGGACATGTATTCACTTCAAAGCAAATAATACCCAGGAAGGGTAATGTTTTGAGCTAATCAATTTATCATGAAGCGGAATACTTGAAGAGAACATTGATTATAGGATAAAAACACATTCTTACAGCATTCATACCAATGACAAGACTAACAAGTGGATTTGTAAATAATAAAAAAAAGTTGCCACAGCATACCTCAGTTTTAAACTGAGCAGTTGTAGTTTTTGAGGGAAAGCAAGCCGCGCTAAACACAAACCATTTTTTTACAGAAAGCACAGTAGGATAATACATAAGTGCACCTATTTAAAATCTTGTAATAAATGGCAAGTGCAGATACAGGATGCAGTGTGCAGACCTTTGATTAAATACATTTGCACATTAATTAGGTGCACCACACGGTGATAGTTGTACAGGGATTAACTTTGAAGTGTCATGGCAACCAGAAATGGTGACTTACAGGAAACAGGTATTGACGCTGATCATTTTTTTTAAACACCAATTTCCGGCATAGCTCCTCCTTAAAATGATCTACAATCGTTTTCACAAGCACAACAAAATAGAAAAGTGTTGAAAAAGTGGGCATAATCGTTTGTTTTTCTTTCACAATGTTTCATGATCTTCTTGTGCAATTTCTCAGTGCATGAAAGGGTTGTTTTTTTAAACATTTTAGACACCCATCTTTGTGTACATTTTCTGTGCCCCCTTTTTAGTGTTCCACTTGCCTGCTCTACTTCTTATACAAATGCTGTAAACACTAAGGCACCAGAATTGGAGAAAAGGGCAGTACTCGCTGAAATGTGCTTCCCTCATTACCAGAGAAAACACCATAAAGTAACCAGGGAATCTTCACTGGAGTGTACCACCAGTGCGTGCCTTTGGTGCCACAATCAATTTCCACAAAAGGCACGCAATTCCATCAATTTAGTATTTATTACATTGCACCCCAATTCCGCTCTTGTGTGCACATTCATCGCATTATCCTATGGGCCAACCTACCAACGCACATAGTTTATTTAATCTGGCCCCTGGTGTCTTTTCCTTCAGTTAGTACATTTGCACCCTGTCATTCCATATACCTCTGTGTTGTCTCCAAGAGGTTGCACTTGTTCCTCTGTATCAAGAAGTACACAGGAGCCGGCTGATCCCTTGATTCTGACAGATTGCACTGATAAAACCTTTTTAGAAGCATAATTGATCAATTACAGAACTTGGCCTTGCATGTTCATGCAATTCCAAGCTGTATAGAATCTCTTGGGAGAGGAAATGCCTACCTCAGTTCTACCTTTGTGTTACACCCAGGTTTCCAAAGAGACTGCTGGGAGCGATGGCGTAGGAACAGACTTTTGTTTTGACCTAAAGAAGGTTAACAAATTCCTGGTGTTTTGCAACATACTATTAAAATGCATGATTTTGGCAGTGAGCGTTTCAAGGTGGAATTTATAATAGGTCATTTGTTGTATCCCGACATGACCTGTGCCGTGCTATTTTGGACAGCAAGAGATTTAATTTTGGACTTCTTTTGGAATGTTATGCCTGTCTTTCACACAAGATGCAAGTTGGGATACCTTTTATTGGACTAACTGAATATTCTTTGCAGAGATGTAACAAAGCATTAGCTTTCGAAGCACCACAGACCTCTTCATCAGATGGCTCTGTGTGAAATAATTCATAAACAGAAAGCCACAGCACAGTTGATTCACAAAATAAAGAATTGTCTGGAATGCGTGTCATGGCTGCCTTTTGATAGACATTTGTCTGCAGGATCAGGAGTTATCCACTGAAGAGAGACTAGGTGAGTTTCTGCAGGGAACCATTGATGTTTTCTGCCATGTAACAAAGTATAAGCAGTTGGCGGAAGAGAGTAAATGGTTGGAAAGAACACAGGATGTGTTGCATCTCCTGGAACTGAATGTTGATTTCAAGGATGAGGTAACTAGGATAGTTTGCCAGGCATCCTCCTTTGGGATGTGTTAATGCAAGCCCACTTTTGCCTAGCTTAGAGAAGGAAGAAGGCACATTAGAGCGCCTGGATACTCAACTACCCTCATGCAAAATTTGATTTAATAAAATGACTTTGTTTTAAATCCAAAGTATTATGTTGCTTCATTGTTTCAGTAACATATAATGACCAACACTTTCTGTAGCCACGGACATTGAATAAAAAATGTTGTTAAGATTTCTATTGTAGAGATCAGGGCCAGCGGGTTCAAGACAGTGGGTCATGATTTGGAAAGGTACTGGCAAATGGAATGACACACCTTGATTTATGTTGATTATGATTATCTTTGTACGCTGTTTTTTGTTTTGTTATATCCTGGTCTATGTCACACCTTGTTCACATCCTCAAAAACAGGATCACTACTTGTCCTCATCTTTGAACTATTGCACAAACTCCTTTCTGGGAGATGCCTCTGCCATCTGTAAAGATGTTATTGTAAGTCTAAAAAATATGGGCACCCCACAACTAAGAATGATCATGGCTCAAATAACCTGTTCTGTGGATTGTATCCCAATCAGGAGGGTATACAGCCACGTTTCTAACTCACTGTACCTTTCACACAAATAAATGCCAATTTGCATAGCACTCTGGTCCCACGTTCAAAGGCAGTCCAGCAACCAAATGCTAGACAATTCTCCACTGAACAAGAGTACCATCAGCAAGCCAAGACATGTGTTACAGCCTTGCTGTGCCTCATCTGTGAGGTGGAGCTGAGCCCCTCTAAGTACAGTGAGCAAGAGGGTCTATACCCAGATTACTCTTAGTAATTTAGAGTTAAACTCCAAGTTTTAGGAAATTTACAAAAATGTGGGAGCCTGTCTAATGTTATTGTTAGTAATTTCTGATTGAAATGGACATCTTTGTTTTTCAAATAATTTAAAATACGAATACAAACCTGACAGGGAAAGGAAAGCTTGGGAAAGATAGTGCCATTTCCTGTGGTGTCTTGATTTTTGGGCATAAGTAATCATTTGGTTGTAGAGCCTTATCAATGTGCAAAGTGCTCTTAAATTTTGCAGAAGGATTTTTGAAGCAGGTGTACCAGCTGCCCCAGCATTGTTGGATTGAGGTGCCCCTGGAGTGTAGTAGACCAGACTTGGACCAATTGCACTTAAGGTCTCTTAAACACAGATTTCGCAGTTGATGGTATGATTTGGGAATCTTGGTCAGCTAAGACACAGACACTGGGTGTTTATTTAGGTTAACAAAAAGACTAGCTTCTATTGGGTTTCCTTTGATTTCTGGTATTCCATGGTTGCAGTATCATAACCTTCATAAACATAGGTGTATTCATCTCTGTGACATTGGAATTGGAATCCTGCAAAGAGACTCGTATGATTGGCATGAGATATCGAAGCCAGTCGCAGAGGACATCATTGGGGCACGCAAATGTTGGTGATACGTTTGAAGGGCATGTGTCAAATGTTTAAAATCATCAGGAATGTGCAGATGTGTTTGTGAAACCCTCAATAATGTACTGCCTCTTTATGGGGAATAGGACTGCACAGTTGATTTGGAGACCCATTCAGTGGTGCCTTTATGTTGTATGTAGACACTATGAAAGAAGGGGGGGACTCTTGATGAGTATTTACATGGGAACCTTCACAATGGGCTCAGCTTTCCCTTTGAATCTCCAGCGTGGTTATCTTAGTTTTTTGGGCTAATGAAAATGCCTAGATTGCTATCATGTATGGACTGGTGCAGATTATATTGCATTATGGTAAAGAGGCACTCCCTATGCCATTGATTAGTGATATTGTGGAATCTCTCAAAGGCACAGTTCTGTTTACTATATTGGAACGTTAGGGAGCATATCATCTGCTTGGCATAATGGCAGGGGATAGTGGATGCAATGTTATGCACTTTTTGGACACTACTAGTATTATGTATTGCCCTTTGGGCTGTACAATGGCCATCCATTTAATGGACTCTATTCTCTTTCTGATATACTCATTGTGTTATTAATTCGACTGATATTTTGATTTTTTCGGCTTTCTTATCCCATCAAGGCCACACGAGTCAAGTTTTAGTGCGAGTAGTTGCTATGGAGAAGTGTGAATGAGAAATATGATGTTGACCAGCTGGGGCTTATATTGTTGGCCAATCTATTGGCAAAGGGGCTAAAGAAAATAGCACGTTTGGTTGAGTGGGCACTGCCTGCTTCTGTGAAAAAAAACTAGATGCTTTTGGGGTTTGACAATGTGTGCAGGCAATTCGTTGAATATTACTTTCATTTTGCTTCTGAGTTGTTTGAGAAGGAGTTAGTTACACAGAAGGCAGCATGTGACTTGGCCCTCTGCTGACCAAACATATTAGTCACATAATGTATGTTAATGCAAACAGGAATAAAATGGGGTTGACTGCGATGCTAGTGTCACATCCCTCAGCCACTGCACACTGTGGTGTTCATTCATGCGCTGGTGGCGCATTTCTGCCTTATGCTCCACTTAGATTCACCCCACCCGGTGAACTTTACCAGAGGCAGAGAGGCCCTGCGCAGGGACAGTAAGATGGTGATTGAGAGACTGTGCAGCATGCACACCCAATGCAGATGACTGGTGCGGGTCCCCCATATTGTCCAAAACCCATTACAACATGGCTCTAGCAGCAGCAGCCAATGCCAGGAATGGTCAACTCCTTTCAATGGTGTGGCTCTATGCTACCACAGTGCAGGCCACCTACCGTTCGAAGCTGGAGAGTTCTTAGCCTCCAGTTACAAAAGAGCCCTGTTACAAAAGATGCTCGCTGCTGAGATGGGTGCATCGTAACGCTTTGTATCTGTCAACCAAGCTTGTCCTAACATCATGATCATCGCCCTGCAGTTTGTTTCCCTTGTTTCCTTAATCTTTTGTTGCCTTTATCCTGGTCCTGTCTATCTTCCTCCTGTTTTTGTTTTTGTTTTCCTCTTGTTGCTCCTTCGCTTTAGTGCTTACTTGGTTCCATTCCACTTCGGCTTATCTCTTCTTCGTATTTATAATTTGGTATCCTTCCGTACCCCCTGCTCCATTCCTCTACTCTTTTTGTTTTTGCCTTCTGGCTAAGGAAGAGGTGACGGAATGAAAGGTAGAAATATTTTAATTCATTTATAGGTTACGCTAGGATGACATGACAGAATTCATGCTCCTGGTATACCGTCCCACCCCACAATTCCAGGTAATAAACAGACAATGTGTTGCTTAAAATTGTAAATGTACTTAAAGCAGTAGAGGCAAATGTAAACCAACGGGGCCTCCAGCTTTCAGCCAATGAGATCACCACAGTGTTATGGACTCCTAAATAATTAATGAGCAACATGGATTTCCCCTGTGTACATGAATCTCCCTACTGGTTCTCAAGCAAGCATTAATTTCCAATCTTAATTCTATAGATACATTTTTCACTCTAAAAGATACTAGGCATTTTAAATACACTCCTTCTATGTTTGCTTATATCTAGACAACACAATTTACTTCATTGCCATTTTATGAAGAGACTGAGCTTTTACTGATAATACTTGAACATATAGCAGTTATAGAGACATGTGTATCCCACTTGTTTCCCCTAAATGTGTATGGGGCTGAGAATGTATTGGCCATGTGCAATCCATTCAAATGTAGACAATGGCCCGCTAGTCTATGACTCACACAAGTTTGAATTCCTAGAATAATGCTCTCAGGGATTTTGCACTCTGTTCTGAATACATGTGTGTGCAGCCTTCTCAGAATATAAATGTACAGCTTTCAAAGAACATGTGTGGGCAATTTTCAATAAACATGTGGGTGCTGCTTTCAATCTAGATATGTGTGAAACTAATCTGTGTATGTATGCGTAGTTTTGAGTCTGCATGGGTTTGTGAACTGGAGATTTACTATTCTGCTGTCCCAGGTATCTTGTTACAAACCCCTGCCTTTTCACATTGCACATGAGTCTGTCTGATCATTCAATTCTAAGGAACTGCAGGGGTTTAACAGTATGCACCATTTTCAATTAATAGAATTAATCCCTTCTGGTCATTTCGGTTACACAAACATTAAATGTATGACTAGACTCACAGCACATGCACATTTGCATGATATCACATTAGACAAAAGTGTTTTGAAAATACACTATGGCTTGTGTGGTTCTGTGTCAGCATGAGCCAAGGATTCTATTTAATGGTGCTTCATCTTACAAACGTGCTCTGCATTTAAATTACACCAACATGCTCTGTATTTTAAATTGCGCCCCTCATCACAAAATGCATTACGTTTCAAAGAAATTACCTCTCACTTTATACTCAATGTTCATGGGAGACACAGGGTGCACCTGGGTCTTTGTCGCATTAACATATTTCTTTAATTTTCTTTAATTCCCAGCTACTGATTTCCAGGGATTTTAAAATGGACAGTCTACAGCAGTGATCTTCAAACATTTTTCGCCTTGGCCCCCTGTGAGTAACGTTTGGGCAGGATGCCCCCCCCCCAAAAATGCCAAATGAACATAATGTACAAATGGCTAAGAACTATTGCGTGCCGTCACCACACCCTACTCCCAGTATAGTCCATGGGCTCCCCCAACTGCTCCCATCACAGTCGCTGGATTCCCTCATCCCACTCCTACTCAGTCCCTGGGCCCTCCCCACCCCATCACCGATCCTGGCCTCACCCCACCCTGCTCCCACCACTATCCCAGTATTCCTGCCCATCCTGCTCCCACCACAGTCCCTGGGCTCCTCCCACCCCATTCCCAACACAGTCCGAGGGTCAGTGGGAACTGGTAAATTTTTTAAGTGGAGGGACATAAATATTTCCCACAAAAATGCTATAGCGGCCGAGTTCAGCGAGGGAGCACAAACCAATCAAGGGGGGTTCAGGGTGTTTCCCACAGTGAATTTCTTTAAAATAATGGGTTAAAATGTTGCATTTAGAGCATACTTTAAAAAAGCTGTTTGCAATTGGCACTAGGGGGCAAAGCATGGTATTTTTGACTGGACGTCTATGATAGCTATCAAGTCAAAAAACATACCATCCATGTACCCCGGCTCCTTAGCGCCTCAGAAGGAGAGCTAATTTTGGCAGGTGGGTAGGGGGATTGTGCAACAAAGGCATTGTTTAAATGCCTTTGTTGTGCAACCCTCCTTCTCCTCTCTACCTCCCACTCGCCAAAATTACCAAAATCAGCTCAACGGACCAAAACACACACATAGGCCCTCATTCCGAGTTTGGAGGTAAGTTCCGTCCCTTACCGGCATGGCGCAAATAGCGTGTCTGAGCTGGCAATAGACCGCTAAAAGCGCACTATTACGAGTTCGCGGGCACAAGCTTTACGCCATGCCGGTAATGGATGTAGCGGCAGGACGCAAAAGGGCCCTAAAACCCCCCTACTGGCATGAACCGCACTGTAGACAGCACTACCGGCATAGATCAACGTGGCATTAGCGGTGACTGTAAATAGCGGTCACTGTTATTTACGGTCACGGTAAATTGCGGAACCAGAAATAGCGTCATTGCACAGGAATAGGAAGGAGCACGGCGGCCATCTTTAAAAACACAATCCATTGCCATCCTCACCAGACAGGACCCTGACACACTGGTGCCCTACCGGAAACTAACTGCAACCACCCAGGAAAGCCCAAAGCACCAAAGAAGGGGGCTGCCCGCCTCCGAAAGGAGCGGTTCAGCCCAGATGAGCTGCAAATGCTTGTAGATATCCCCCACAAGGATGCTGGGACTGTTTTTAGCAGCAACATGCGGAGGGAGGCGGTGCTGAAAAAAAACGAAATCTGGGCACTGGTATGCCAGAAGGTTAGCACAGTGGGAAACACCCCCTGCACCATAAAGGATTGCCGCAAAAGGTCAGATGACCTGCCGCTGAGGATGCGGAGCATCCTCTCTGCGAACAGAAACCAGGCCTTGGAGACCAGAGGAGGCCCAAGTTCACCAATAAAACTCATGCCGTGGGAGGAGACATGTGCGGCCCTGATAGGGGCTGAATCCATTAAGGAAGGGGTATCTTCCTCCTAATGTAAGATGGCAATTTTGTTTTTTGTGACCTAACTTTTGATTTGGATGTGCAAGATAAAGAACATCAGAATCACTGTAATATGTATCTCAGAGGGAGCAATCCAAGATGTTAGATGTTCTAATGCATTGAATATTTTCTGAGATAATACTTGTTCCCATTTTTTTCCAAATGTCTCCAAAACACATCATGCAGATTTCATGTGGTCATATATCTATCTACAATATGTATTTGGTTTCATGTTTCTAACAGCTTCCCTCACAATGATATGATTTTCAAAGAAATTCATTTCCGATTAAACAAACTATCCGCTATCCTTCCTATTCAATTTGGAAATGAAGAAAGGCTGACTTCGGCCTGCTGATGGTCCTGGTGAAACATCCCTTTGACATTCTCCTACCTGATATGAAAATATGTCATGGCAGAGTTTCTTTAGTTTTTTGTTCATGGAGATCAGATAAAGTATTGCATGACTTCAGCTAATTAAATTTATGAGTGGCTCTGAAATGATATATGTGGGTAGCCGTAGTGGGCAAACACCAGAGCAAGTGGCTGGTACGCTAATGTTCTTTGGGGAACAAGAAAGTGCCAGTGGTCAGCTGTACAAATGTAACCCATTTTAATCTCGATGCCCCGGGAATACTATTGTAGTATTACTACAGCCATTCATTGAAGTTTCAGCTTGCCATGCCCCTACATTAGCAGCGGTGCACGTGCACCCGCACGTGCGCACACAGGGCCGTAGGAGACACATAAAATCCGGGGGGGACAGGGGACATCTTGGGGGCTTTGCTTTATTTATTTATTAATTGTGTTTTAGTCAAAGAACTCGACTTTTCACAAAATTAGAATTAAAATAGCAGTACGTATTAAATTACAAATATCACTGCATAAAACAAGAGAAAAGAAGAAAACAGAAGACAATTAAAGTATGCAGAAGCAAAGAACATGTCTTTGTATGTTGCATTTCTGTATTTTTCATATGACTATGAGTCATGGTAAGAGAGAGGAAATAACAATTACTTCCAGTGGGCCACAGCTAGGACGCCAGCGCGTTAAGAGGCAGTTCACCTCTAGGTGGACTCCTGCCAAATAAAGGAGTTGAAGCCTTTTCTACGAACTGCAAGTTGCTCCTTTTATGTGTGGGGCAAGGAGACGTGTGTCTTTTGGAATGAAAAGATGGGGGTTTCAAAGAAAGAGGAAATCTTGTTTGTACCTCTGAGTAAGCCCTGTTAAGGGAGTAGAGGGACCAGGTGTGTGATGTCGCTGCTCTGACTGTCCTCCGGGGGGTGGGGGGGGAGGAGGATGAGCGATCGCAAGCCCACCCCCTTATAGGCACACCCCATGTCCGCGGCCGGATGTGTCAGACCCGGGGGATGCCTAGTAGGTGGGGTGTATGGTGGGGTGTATGAGTCTGGTCCCTCTTATTCCACAACATGCTGGCTTTAGAGCCTAGCCTTTCTTTGCCTTTGTTATTCCGAATGCAGAGCTGGACTCTGTTTTTCCGTTTAACATTTGCTGCAAAGCCTGATCTATTTGATTCTCTCATATGTTACTAGGATGGCAGAGCATGGGTCCTCTGCCCTGTTACATTATTCAAAGAGCCCCTCTGGCCTTTCTTTGCCTCTCCCTTGTCTCACTGCTTGCTTGCTTAATACATACCTCGTTGCTTGAACACTCATCATATTCTCCCTAACACAGCAATGGCAGCTGCAGTCTGTCTTAACTTCTATTTGTTCCTTGTCTTGAATTGGCCTCATATTTCTGCTTTTCTGTCTGCAGGGGAAAGGCATTTGCCAGTCACTGCCATGATGGTTCTACCTGGCCGTAAGCAGGAAACAGCTAGCCAATATTGGAAGAACATGGCATATTTTGACAGAGGCTGGCAACTGCCTTCCTAATGCCTACACAAGAGACACAACTCTTGCTTTGTTTCTAACAGTAATTCAGTGGATGAAGAAATGCGAAAACACACATATTGCTCATAAATGAAGGGGATGATGTGATGTCACACTTGGTTAAGACATTTTGATCACACCAGGAGCTAATTTCCAGCTGAAATTAAGCGATTACCTTTTAGACTTCTGGATTTAAATAATGTTACTATCACCTGGAAAGCACAGAGGTTGCTCAACAGGGTTCCTGGAGCACGAAGGGTACCCTACTCGTGGGCATGGATGATTGGAGGGCATTCTTGCCCTGGTTTGGAGCCTGGCCCCTACAGCCATGATGGGTGGAGGGGCCTATTACTTTTGGTTGTACGTACCCTTTCAGGGTGGGCAGACATTGCCTCCTGCTTTAGCCCACTAACAGCTCTGCTTTGCAACTTTATCACACATACCCGTCAGGTGGCATGTAACTCAATGCTACTAATGTTATCAGCCTCAGAAGTCTGGAATCCTTTGCCACATCAACTAGTGTACAGGCTTGCCACCTGAGACTTACCCATGTCTGAGTCGGCATCTGTCGCCATGTGGGGAAGACGTACACAGAAAGAGCAGGGCACAGTGCCCTTGTGGTTGTTTAACACTTCTTCCTCGGGGTGGGCACAATTCACTCCGCAGAGTAAGTGGCACATTCTGGCCAACATTCTCCCACTTTGACATGTCTCCCAAAGAGCGAAATTGGCCATTTGAAATACCAACTTATTATTGCGCAAGCCACACTGATGGGTTTAAGCACCTGCTTAATGCCAGATGGCAATTAAGGGCATTTGCCAACGCACTCAAGAAGCACAGGACACCCTCTTACCAGCGACATGCCATGCTCACTCATTCGGATCACGAATTGGCATTTATCTGGTGTCATGGTAAATGTAATCATATATTTATTACATGTGTAGCATCACGCAAAACTCCCAAGCATCAAGGCGCAAAGTAAACTGCATGAAGTGGACCACTTCCATTGGCGCACGTTTTTACTTTTACCCCGCAAAATGGAAGATTTTAGCGTAAAAGGCAGGTGAAATCACATTGCTTTTCCACTTTGGAAGAGTGTAAATACCTCTTGCAATTAGCGATTGCTGGCGGAATTCACAATGGCTTCCTCTGGACTCTGCCCGCTTATACCAGGTTTCATTTCCAAGCAGATCCCAGAGGAATCCCTTTCCTTATCCCTAGGCCGTATTTGTCTGGTGAGCTGGAAATACAGGGGGTCCTGGTCCTGGTGTGTCCGCTCGGTTCCCGAACTCCACCCAGAAAATGCACAAAAATCTGGCCAATTAGAAAAAGCAACAGTAATAGTGTTTCCCGCCACTTTTTCTGAACCAATTGACCTGGAAAATGCTGTGTTGCATCGGAAGCTGAATGCATTCACTCTGACTATTATCCCACCGGAAGATTAAGCCAGCTGCTGAACACAGGTGTTACATATTCCTATGCACAATCTGCATTTGGAGAATTAACTAACAGAGCTACGTTACAAATGATATCTCCCCTGGGACTTCACCGTCTTATCCCCTTAACTGCCATGGGTATTTTCCCCCCAGTGCAAGGCCTTTTTTGGTGATTTCGGTATGTCGCCATTCAATCCCTTGTAACTTCTTTGTTACATGAGATATCTCGGCCAAAGTTGGCCCCTTTTTCCCACATGTAGGTGGTCGTAACGCCACCCAGGAATCCTAGTTTGCTGTAGGGGAAGAGAGAAAATAACCAAAAAGGAGAACATTTGGGTTTTTTTCCGAAAATGGCAATAAAATGTTGTACAAAGAAGCCTGTGGTGTTTTCCTTGTAAGAGCTAGGAACAAATGGTTTGCTGTGCTGGATTCGCCGTTTTCCAGGCTTTCAAGAACAGATTGAGTGGAAACCAAAATAACATATTTTGATATGCTAATCAGCCGTTTTGTGAGAGGTAGGTGATTTTGGCGCTTTTTTGTCCAATAGGACATGCATGGACGGAATGGAAGAAAAGGTTAGGAAAGCTGAATGCGAAGCCAGAAAGGCATACATTTCTGAAAAGTAGACAATATTACAAGTTTAGGAAGGGGTGATTTGCGCAGGTCAGGCAACAACTATGTAGGGAAAGATTCCATAGTTTGGGGAGAAATCAGGAAAATGACAGAAAAACCCCCCACAATTTCCACACATTTCACTCTGGTCACCCACCGAAACACCCAGCCAACAACACATGGCCTACCTTCCCACGTTCCCACAGGTTTCCCGATGAAAACGGTACCTCACATGTGTGGGTGCACCTACCTGGGTGCAAAGGGAAAAGCCTAAAATACTGGTAACCCCAAATCTTTTCGCACAGCAGATTTTCAGGAATTTTGCTCATGTGGACAACCTACAGATTTGGGCCTAGGGTGTCGAAGCCGCGAAGGAAAACAGGGAACCCCATGCATTTCCGAAAAGAAGACACCCGTGGGAATCCACAGAGGTTTGACCAGCGTGAATCGCCCCATAATTTATGACCCACAATCCCTGACAAAGTATGAAATTTAGTGGAAAAAACACAATTTTCACTTTGTCTGGGATTGTGGGTAATAAATTCACGCAAGTCAGACCTCTGTGGATTCCCACAGGTGTCTTATTTTTGCAAATGCATGGGGTACCCCGTTTTCCTTCGTGGCTTCGACACCCTAGACCCAAATCTGTAGGTTGTCTCCCCAAACCCTTTGGGGGTTACCAGTGGTTTAGCCTATTCCCTTTGCATGTGAGGTACTGTTTATGTCGGGACACCTGTGGGAATGCGGGAAGGTAGGACATGTGGTGTTGGCGGTGTGTTTTGGTGGGTGGCAAGAGGGAAAGGTCTGAAAATTGTAGTTTTTTCACAAAATGTCAGACTTTGCCGGGGTTTGTGGGTAATACATTCAGGGGCGATTCGTGCACGTCAGACCTCTGTGGATTCCCACGGCTGTCCTCTTTTTGGAAATGCATGGGGTTCCCTGTTTTCCTTGGTGGCTTCGACACCCTAGGCCCAAATCTGTATGTTGTCCACATGAGCAAAATCTGCTCTGCCGAAAGGCTTGGGGTTACTAGTGGGTTAGCCTTTTCCCTTTGTGCCCAGGTAGGTGCACCCACACATGTGAGGTACCGTTTTCATCAGGACACCTGTGGGAATGCAGGATGGTAGGACATGTGTTGTTGGCGGTGTGTTTCAGTGGGTGGCCAGAGTGAAATGTCTGAAAATTGTGTTTTTTCCCAAATTTCAGAGACATTTCCCTCTGCCCTCCCACCGAAACACTACACATTTGGGCCTAGGGTGTCGAAGCTGGCAAGGAAAACAGAGAACCCCATGCATTTCCGAAAAGAAGACACCCGTGGGCACCCCCCTTTTCACTAAAAACATCCAAAACAAGGTATCATTTTTTTATTTTTGTTTTTGTTTTGCCTCTTTCCTAGGGGCAGATTATGCTAGCAATCTGCCCCCAGGGAGGGCTACATGAGATGCCCCCATCCATTTGGGGGGAGAGGGCCACCCCCTTTCCACTAAAAACATCCATGGCGGTTCAGTGGCTCCCCAACCACCCAAAAAAAGTTATAATTTTTTTTATTTTTGTTTTTCGCTTTCCAAGGGGCCGATGGGCACTTGTGTGGCCATCTGCCCCCCAGAGGGGGGAAAACGTCCTACCCCAGGCTTGGGGGGGGTGGCTCTGCCAATATTTACAGTGGCCTCCCCCCACCCCAAATGGATGGGAGCATTTCATGTACCCCTTGCTAGGGCAGAAATCTGCCCCAGGGAAGGCTACATAAGGTGCCCCCATCCACTTAGGGTGGGGGGAGAGGGCCAACCCTCCTTTCAAACACAAAATTCCTGGTGGTCTAGTGGGTCCCCAACCCCCAACCAAAACAAGTTATAACATATATATTTTAGTTTTGCCCTTTGCTAAGGGCAGATGGCACATGTGTGTGACCATCTGCCCCCAGGGGGGTAGCAAAATGTACTGCCCCAGGCTTGGGGGGTGGGGTGGCTCTGACAATATTTGCAGCGGCCTCTCCCCCCCACCCCAAATGGATGGAGGGCATCTCATGTACCCCTTACCAGGGAGGGATACATAAGGGGTCCCCCATCCACTTAGGGTGGGGGGAGAGAGCCACCCCCTTGCAAAACTCCCTGGTGGCTAGTGGTCCCACCTGCACCCACCCCACCCAAAACTACATTAATGATCACCCATCTGCCCCCAGGGTATTTCCCCCATGCTTTGGGGGCCAGGGGGAGAGGAGAGCTTACATAGTAAGCAGCCCCAACCCCCACTTCAAAAACAGATCCCTGCATGACACACCAAACACATATTCTGGGGGGGATAAATGACATTACACCCCCCCCCACTTAAAATTGTGGGGGGGATTTGTCCCCCCTGAACCCCCATGTCCTACGCCCATGTGCGCACCTGTGGAAGTGCCCGTGCAAGTGCTGTTCGCTGGCGGAGTGCTTTGGACTAAGTATCAGAGTATTACTACAGTCAATCATTGAAGTTTCAGCTTGACGCCACTTTGACCCAGCACTACTACATTAGCAGCAGCGCACACGCACCTGCATGCGCGCACGCGTGGAAGTGCCCGTGTAAGTGCTGTTTGCTGGAGGAGAGCTTTGAACTAAGGTGAACTGGCATCCAATGCATATGGACTCCCTTCCAATTTCTATTTGACTACTGCTATTCATGAGCTATGTACTGGGTAGAAGCCTTTGCCTTTGTTGCAGTATCGGAGTATTGCTACTGTCATTCATTGAAGTTTCAGCTTGCCACGCCTCTTTGACCCGACACAACTACATTAGCAGTGGGAACAAGGTTAGTGAGGTGGTTCTTGTCCCCATCCTCCCCTCTCACCAGTGCCTCCCTAATTAGCATTGTGTGAGCTCCCGTTCTGGCCAGGCTCTACTTGAGCTGTTATTTACTCTGGGCACGCGCTAAATAAATGAACTGTCACCGATATAGTACTCTCCTTGCTACGAGCAGCTTGCTTCTACCTGGTTCAATGGTAGTCCACGCTGAGCTGAGAGCTGCGAGCGACACTCCAATGGAATCTAAATAGGCGGAGAAACCAGGCGTAGCCTCGCTTGACAGCGCTAAAACTGATGAGAATGTTTGTGCACATCGAACAAGACGAGTAGGAATAGCAGTTATTGAACGCCCAAAACGAGCTAGCCGCACTTCCACTCGCAAAACTATCACCAAGCCAGATCTCCTAAATGAAGCCAATTTAGCTAAAATGACTAGCTTTTTGACTAAGAAAGACTGTCTGGAAACCCGTGAGGCGAGCCAATTAAGTGGTGTTGATAAAGAAAATTCTCTTTGTTCTGCAGTTGAGGAGCTGAGCTCTGCTCTTCCATGTATCGGCTCCAAGTTATTCTCTCAGGTATTAAATCAATCCATCGAAATGGGACATGTTATTGATGTGTGCACAAATCTAATGATGTCTGTCCCTGTAAATGCGGCCAAAAGAATGGATGGGGAGGCGAATATATTTGAAAATGCAGGTGTGGTATCGACAGAGGTGGGTGCATGCTCCCTCGGCTGTCCCCCAACTGTACCCCACCTGTACCCGGACAACATGGAACACAAGCTGGCTGTGCATTCCTTGCTGCTGCACAAAAGTATCGATAAAGGTAGAAAGGTCCGTAAGACTGTAGCACAAATACGGAGAATATACGGAGAATATACCACCATCCGCTGGTATACTGCCAAGTAAGGATAATCTGAATAATATTGCTAACGGAGAAACTGTTAAGGAAGCAAGCGGGGGATATAATATTACTGAGAAATTGCAAACCCTACCAAGCAAAAACAAAAAACGTATATATAAAGAAGGCAATAACTAAATCTGAAAAAGGCGCAAACAAGCATAAGATAGTCTCTCAAGCGGTGATGTACAGGGACAAAAATATCCCTAAGAGCAATAATGGATTTATCATCCCGGACCGACAATTATCTCACATAGAGGGAGACATAGTGAATACCCCTTGAGACTCGAGTTTGACTAAGAGACAGCCACAAACACATGCCCAATTAACTGGCGAGATTTCCAGTAGTAATGCCCACAGAGTGGTGGTTCATGCCACCCATGAGATGCCTCTGCCCATAGCAATCAAGAAAGCTGCGAAGACCAATGATATTAGGAGTTGTTTTAGTAAATCCAGTCCAGAAGGAGCACTCCCCTCCCTTTCCACCTTGGCAAGGCAGACATAAAGTAATTACTAAGAGAAGAAAGAAGGCAAAGAAGGATGTGGGCATTCTGGACACTGTGTTGGTTGATATCCAGAAGATCTTTGTTGAAACGAAAGACATGGAAGGCACCGCTAAGAGTGCTGGGGTGACAAACTTTAATCCCTCTACAAACGCTAGACAGAAACCTCAGGAAGAATTGAAGGTAATTCAGGTAAACATCGATAAATTAGACAATCCGATGAGAGCCATGCTCAGAACTCTATACATGCTCTTCAATTCCAGGTAATAGAGCAAGCTAATGAAACAGTACTTTTGAACAGAACACGTATAATTGAGCTATGCCACTCTATAGTTCCTTTACGGATGGTGTCTTCTATGGACTTTAAAATTGTTGATCAAGTGGTTGCCTCTGCGACCGTGTCCACGAATGTATTGTGTGCGAATACTGCTATTTAGGAATACATTCTACAACATTGTAACCATTTTAGGAACCTGGGTTACTCCTGAAAAGAGATATCTAGGAATAGAGTGAAATATCAGTCGAGTAGCAGCAGTGCTGCCTTTACCGTGAGTTAAAATGTACTCATTGCTGATCATTTCCAAAAGGATAAGAATAAGAAAATCTCACATCCAATACCCGTGGCCAGTTAGAATGCAGATGGTGAGCCCCGAATAGAATCCCATGTTGACATGCTTGAGGGCTACTGGCAATGGCTGCCGGTGGCATTTAAAACTCAGTTTGACAGACGACATTAATGATATTATGTCCTGGAACACTAGAGGGAATTCACATTTCACAAATGAAGGTGGTCTGCTTGTTAATATGGAGTTTTTCTTTGTGGTGGCACTGTAATAGACTTGGCCATGGGAACACTGCGAAATAGATGACCGTAGTACGGTACACAGATTAGCAAAAAGGGCCTAACGGTCGCCCGAAGGGAGGGCTTTTGACCTCAATCAGACACCCCTGGAAGGGCTGTGACACTATCTGATTTACTGCTATGGTGCTGGCAGTCCTGGTACACTGTGACCAGATTCATGCCACGCCAATATTAATAGTTAATATTTATAATCCACCAAATGGAGTGCACAATAAAGCCAGCATATTGGCCCTCATTACAACCCTGGCGTTAAGGGGTTAACGGCGCCGTAAAAGGTGTCGGCGCCGTTAAACCCTTAATGCCTGATTACGAGGTCCCTTTGCGGCACCCGACCTTAATGGCTGGTCTGGACCAGCCGTTAAAGTAGGGACCCGCAAAGGGACGTTCGAGGTAATTACGGTACTGCAATTTACGGTACCATAATTACCGCCTTCCCCAGTCCCTTTGAGCCCTATGGGGCAAAAATGGGAATGGGGAAGGGCCAATGGTAAATGGGGAATTACCGCCCCGCCAACCTTGGAATGGGGTGGTAATTCCCCATTTACCATTGGCGGAATCAGTATGTTACCGGCGTTAACCATGGCGCTATAAGCGCCATTGGTTAACGCCGGAGTCGTAATGAGGGCCATTGACAGTAACGCGGACTCCAGAAGAATGCGACCCAGTCACTCCTATCATTCTATTGGGCGATCTGAATGCTAATATTGAGTGCTCCCTTGTGTGTGAAGATGACATGAATGAATCTGGCCCTTTTGTAGACAGTTCTTCAAATCGACAAGGAAAAGCATGGGCCAACGTGTTTCTTAAACATCAGCTGTCCTTGCTGAATGGTACTTGCCCTAGTGATTGTGATAGAAGTGCAACGCGAGTCTTTGGACAACGGATGTCGACTATTGATTACATAGGGCCTCATTACACAGATGGCGGTAAGGGATTACTGGCACTGGTAAGGGCACCGTTGCCGGTAATCCCTTACCGCCCTATTACGAGGTCCCTTTGCTGGTCCCTACCTTAATGGCTGGTTTTACCAGCCGTTAAGGACGGGACCCGCAAAGGGACCTTGGAGGCAATTACGGTACCGCATGGGGGCTCAAATGGGAATGGGGAAGGGCCAATGGTGAATGGGGAATTACCGCCACGCCAACCTTGGAATGGGGTGGTAATTCCGGCATTCACCATGGCGGGATCGGTAAATTACCAGCTGCAACCATGGCGCTAATAGCGCCATGGTTACCGCCTTCCGTGTAATGAGGCCCATAGTCACTAATGGCAGTGCCAATAATCTGGTGTTGGAAATGGATTTAGGGATCCGTGAAGAAAGCGATCCTCTCCCTCTTTGTCTCTTGCTAGCCATGGCTAAAGTGAAAAGTAATTACAAACTAAATGGAAACATTTCCATTAATAATGGAGGCAATCAGATAAACTGGAATTCAATTGAACTAGTAAAAGCTAGAAGCGTTGCAGAGCAGGAGCTAATAAGATTCATAGAGAATATGCTAAGACAGTTGGACAATAGTGATTCGACAATAATACAAGCATTTGAACATTTTCTGGTGGCGATCAAAGCTATCACAAAACAAAAAACGCAATTATACTAGCACTAGTGAGAGATGGAATGCGACCCATCCGAAGAACATATACTTTGACAGAGAAATTCATGAGACCAAAAAGAAACTTAGAACTAGTATCAGCGTGATTAAGAATTCAGAGTGCCCCGATGCTCCTCTGAGAATTAAAACAGCCAAGAAAGAGTACCAACAGTGGCAACTCTGCCTTTGAGCATACAAGACCGATGAAGTTTGGCAAACTGTGGCTCTTTTTGACAAATCAAACAACAACCAGAGTATATGGGCGTGGTTAATGGTACAAAAATGAAAGACTTACCCATTAATAGCGTGCCTGAAGATGAATGGATCATACATCTGAATAAGACCCTAGGAGCCCAAGATAAAATTGACAAGGTGACTATATTCAATGGGGTGGCCTGGAGAGTAAATCATACAGTTAATGACCTCAAAAATTGATCAAAAATCTCCCTGCTTCGCGGGCAATAGACCATGATTGCACCTGCAATGCATTAGTCAGATTGTCTCCTGAGAAATGGACGCTTGCCCTACATTTTGGCATGGGAGTTCCATACTGCCCATTTATAAAAACGGAGTTGGAAAGATCCCTCCAGCTGTCACATGTTGGTGATGTTAAACATCCCCGGCAAAATATTTGCGAAAGTGCTATTAAAAGAACTGAACCAATGGATAGCAGACAATCATATCCTTCCCTGTAATCAATCCGGCTTTCGCGCAAAATCCTCCCCTACTCATAATATCACTTACTTAGTGTCTGCAATGGAATTCTCTTGGCATAGACGTCAGCTCCCAGTTTAAGGGACATTCATCGACTTTGACACAGCCTTCAATACCATCTTGAGGCACAAACTGTGGATCAAAGGAATCAATGGGGTATCCTTGCAGGGCTGCCCTTTATTATCAGACTATTTTATACTGATACCTCAGTTAGAGTGAGGCTCGACGGAGAAGGTAAAATATCTAAATCAATACCAACACGCTGTGCGGTCAAACCAGGCAGTATCCTGGCTGCCACTCTTTTTAATCTGTATCTGGCAGATCTTCCACTGAAACTTAGTGCAATACCATCTAATTATGTCAAAATAGGTCCATCTAAATTAGGTTGGCTAGGCAATGCTGACGCGTCTTGCTCTTAGACTATACTCCAAAAGGCCTGCAGACCAGGTTGAATGCGCTCGAAAAGTTTGCAGTCTTAAATGGATTAAAAATCAATCTAGGAAAAACAAAAGTAATAGCCTTTGTAGGAAAAGCAAAATCCCACTCCGTAAAAAACTTGAGGTGGTCTATTGCTAGTCAGAATATTGAAGTAGTAGAGTGCTATAGATACTTGGGTTTTCTGATTGATCAGAAATTGTGTTGGAAGCAACAGTGGGATAAAACTAAATCGAAATGCATGAAGATCACAATAGCACTAAACTACTTCATTGGCACACAAGGTGGATGCTCAGTCAGTACAATTTTATTGTTATACTCCTCTAAAGTTGTTCCTTGTTTACTTTATGGTGTGGAAATTTGGGGGAAGAAATTCAAACTTGAGTTGAATAGATTTGAACAAAGATCTTAAAATGTGTATTTAGAATGCCAAAGTCACACCCATGTGAGTATATACTATTAGAATGCAACTTGATGCGCATAGGCAATATCATGGATTATAAAATCGCAATGATTTTCGTCAAATTATGTGCACTGAACAATGATACATTTATTGTAGAGCTTATGAGATGTTTTCATAATCTGGACAACTACTATGGTCTTTGTGTATAAGGTATGCAATCTACTTATTTTAAATGATAGAAATAAAATGCTTATGACTGGCTAGAGTTTTTGCCTGTGAAAATCAAGCGCCAACTGAAAAAAGTGATTCATGAATTAGGTATAGAACGAGATATGATTGAACTTGCAACTAAAGTTAATAGTGGCATGTTCTTACAACAATGGTTTAACTATTCTGGAATTCCTAAATATCAGTCTGTGTTTCCTGACAGTAAAACAATTAGGCGATACCTACTGTTCAAATTTAATAGTGTGGGCCAAATGTGGAATTCTAAGAGCCAATAGTTTGTGCAGACTATGTGGGACTTCTTTAATTGAAACCACAGAACATATTATCTGTCGATGCGAGAGTCTCTACTTTTTAAGATTTAAATACTTGAAAGCGTACCATAATTGTAGCGATCTTGACAATATGGATAACATATGGGAAACACTTTTAAAACGAAACAATATGAATTTAATTTTTCACATTATGTATTTTTATGAGCTTAGTCTAAATATTCTCAAACAATTGTCTACTAGTATTCTTTTTTAATAGTAGAGTTTTAGCAAAAGGTGTATTAGGTTGGTGTTTATCATTTTACTCTTTTATCAATTCTTTCTAGTTTTTATTGGGTGTACTGTTGTGTGATATATGTAAAGCCTTTGTTGGCTGAATGCATATTAATGCAATAAATAAATACATAAATAAATAAATGCGAGATGTCTCTTTGAAGCTATACATTAGCCTGAATCTGGCAGTGTTTTATGGGGCCTTGCTTTCAGAACCAGTTTGAACATGATAGATCCCAATAGCTCTGTGCTTCCTCTGTTTTGTGATGTAAATTCATGAACTGGGGTTAGGCTTTACCAATGTTAATTCTTGTCAATTTCAAGTTACCTCAAGCTACATCCAGCAATATGTTTGGGCATGTTCATTTTGGTCTGTTGCAGAGGTAAGTGATGAGGATTCTGTGCTAAGTGCATAGCAAAATGAAACGGATTATCAATATGAGAATCTCAAATTGATTTAACAATGCATTCTGGGCAATGCTGCAGGGCCGCCCAAGGCGAGGCAGAGTAAATGATGTTACCATCTGGCAGGCTAGGAGAGGAGCAGGTCCCACCCCCATGCCTGCTCCTCTCCCCCACAAGCGCAGAGACACGCAGTCTCTGTCACACAAAGCTGAGGAAGGTTGAGGAAGGGTGAGGTGCGAACAAACGCCTCACCCTTCTTCCAAACAACAAGGTGCTAAGCACCTATGGAAAACCAACAAGCACGCAGGGACCAGGCTTCCCTGGGTCTTATAAATAAGAGCAGAATTCTCTAAGAGAACACAATCTGTTTGTGGACCCTGAACGGGGACCCAAACTGACAGGAGGTTCGCTGTTCACTCAGCGTCTTCCACACTTTGCTTCTTTAACAGTCTTTTCTCCCCTCCTTTGAACATTGTACTGTTCAGAAAACTTTCAACTACAGCCGAACGGCGAGAAACCGTGCTGAAACAGAAGACACCCCGGGGAGAACGCGTGTAGAAGCAGGATCCAAGGCCAGCACGAGGGCGGAGGAAAAACAAACAAAGCGTTCAGATGCAGGCTTCCGTGTCTATTTCAGCTTTGAAGACTTAAAAAAGACATGGGTCCCAAGCAAAAATCACGGGAACCTCCAGCACCGTCCCAGAAACCGAAATCACCCCACTTCCTAGCAGCCATGGAGGCAGCGGAGCGCTAAGGCTGGGCCTGGGTCAGAGAAAATATGTACGGGTTACCAAAAGAAGGGGTCCCCATACCAACCAGTCATGGGGATGAGTGTGATGGTTCATGGAATAGGCGAACCTTGGGATAAAGGGCGAGATGTACGGCGTCCATTTTACTCATCCAACATGGAGAATCACATTGCGGCAAGTAAGGGTATAGCCGTTGGTTCACATGAGGAAGAGGCTGTAGCCACGCCCCCAGACTGGCGAGCAGTACTTCCGTATCCATCACCCGCACATCGGCGCGTTGCTGCTTTCATTCCAGAGTCCAGCCGTGCTTCGCAGACGTAAGTACGCATTCGTACCCGCTGCCTTTCCTCTTCTTTCCTTGTTAGTATAAGTACTAAGTTGGCTATCCTGTGTCTGTTTCTCCGCTCCCACTTGTTGTTGATACTCCCTTTACCGTTCGCTTTAGGCAATCATCAGATCGCGGTTCCGATCCTCCGCCTTCTGTGGAATCAGAGGAGTTGTTGTGTTTACGAGACTATCCTTCATCCAGGGATATTAGGACGCAGGTCTTGGTACGATCTTTAATATAGAGTCAGATTTCCTTCATTGGCATTTCTCTTGCTTTACCCAGTATTTTTCCATTCATCACAATCTCCTTTCTTAAGGATTCATTCATCTTTCTACACGGACCATTACACTACCTACTTCCTCCCAGTACTAGCAGGGGATTAGTCTCTCCAGAGTCTCCTTCGGGTGGTAAGCTTAAGTGACATTCCATCTCAGATAACAGGATCAGGATTGGGAGGGGAAAGACTAAGTCTAATTTTCATTCTTTGCACTTTGTTAGGCTTTGCAATTATTCCCCCTGTTTTCTCCAAAACTGCCATCCAGGAACTTAACCCTCCGGTCTTCCGGGCCAGATTTAGGTGTTTCTAGGGTAAGCCTTTTAGAGATCAGCCAACATCCTCTCTTTGGGTCTGTAACATCTATCCTTCGTGTCATTAATCCCTCTCTGTGTCTACTTGCACCTAGCATCTATAGATCTTGGAGGAGATTAGGAAGTTCAACGGAAGGGGCTGATTATTATCCTCCGGAAACATCTCCAGGGAGCAGTCCTCAGGAAACTACGTTCTCTAGCAGCCCTTCACAGGGTTTTTTCCCCGTAATGGTTTTTTCCCTGGAGGCTCCGGACTGTCGGACTCTCCAAAGTCGGATTGTGGAGGGGCTTCTACGTATTTTCCCATTGCTCCAAAAGATTACAGAACCATCAATCCCAAAGAAGAGAGAGGTAGGAGTTTTGTTTGTCTGTATTGGAGTCTGAGTACATGTAATGATTTTGAAATATCACAGTTAGCAACGCCCAAAAATAGAAACGAGAACAGTACTCTGACTCAGATACAGATTCAGAAAACTCATTGATTCTAAAATGGATCAACAAATACAGCAATTGATAGCGGCAGTCCAGTCTCTTACATCCGAGGTTCAAAATCTTTAACAGGAAAATGCCACGTTACTACAGAACCAACAGCAGGCAGCACAGTAAAACCAGCAGCAGACAGCTCAGCTAGCAGCCGCCCAACAAGCCATAACAAATCGATCCCCCCACTGTTCGGAGGTGCCTCCTGGGCCTTTATCGTGAGGTCAGTTTGACGGAAATCCACATAAAGTCAAAGAGTTCTTAGACGCCTGTACCATTCAATTTGCATGCAATTGGGTACCACTGTTAGGGGTCCATTATCATCACAAGAAAGGTTGAGGAGGAGATCACAGGGCCTGTGTATGTATTGTGGGGAGAATACCCATTCAGTTCAGGAGTGTCCCATCGCTAGTCCAAGAAGGTCGGCAAACGCCAACGCCCGACCGTAGGAGGAACCACGGTTCGGGAACCCACTACCTCAAATGGTTCCTCAAACAAGATACAGAATTCTATGTGTACAGGGTCTTCTCACTCATACATGATGGTTCTTCAAGTCACTTTAAGATTCGGAAATCATAGTGGCCTTGAAGTTTCCGCTCTGATAGATTGCGGAGCTGCGGGCAATTTTATTGATGATCTATGGGCCACCCAGAATAATCTTCCACGATCCAATAATCTAGAAGCCATACCGGTTGAAAGTGTGGATGGAAATCCTCTTATTTCAGGTCCCATAATCAGTCAAACCGGGTCACTGATCAAGTCCATAGCAAACCATCACAAAATTATTTTGATGGACATAATCAGAGCCGCTCACTATCCCGTCATTTTAGGGTTACCATGGTTACGTAGACATAATGCTTTCATCAATTGGTCAGCCGGGTCTTTCTTCCTAGGCTCAGAGTTTTGTCTGGCCCATTGTATTAAGGAGAAGGGACTCACCCCGACCAAATCTTGTACTACTCTGAATGATCCAAAAACAACAACCATCCTTAATTGCATATCCGGACTTCCCACCATATACAATCAATTTGCAGAGGTGTTTTCCACGTCAGAATATTCACAGTTACTGCCTCACAGAGGAGATGACTGTGCCATTGAGTTAGTACCCCAACAACCACTGCCATTTGGGAGAATGTACATTCTTTCCGCTCTTGAGAAGGAGGCTCTGCAGGAATATTTACACACAAATCTAAAGAATGGATTGATTACCGAGTCCACGTCCCCAGCAGCGGCATCGCTATTTTTTATTCCTAAGAAAAATACCAACGAGCTTAGGCCCTGTATTGACTACAGGGGATTGAATAAAATAACCATTCCTGATTAATATCCCATGCCATTAATTCTGGATATTCCGGAGGCCGTCAAAGGAGCCACAGTGTACACTAAGCTGGATCTCAAAGGAGCTTATCATTTGATTAGAATAAGACAAGGAGACGAATGGAAGACGGCTTTTAGGACCCCATTCGGGTATTTTCAATATCAGGTAATGCCTTTTGGACTTTCCAATGCTCCCGCCGTATTCCAAAGATTCATGGACCATATGTTCGCAGACCTACTTTTACATTCCGTCATCGTCTACCTCGACGATATTTTGGTATTCTCTAAGACTGTCATCGAGCATGAATCCCAGGTGAGAGAACTACTCAAGAGGCTTAGCCATAACCATCTTTTCTGCAATCTGGAGAAATGTTTGTTTCACCAACCCACAGTGACCTATTTAGGTTACATTCTATCCGCCCAAGGAATTGCTATGGACCCTGAAAAGGTTTTGGCCATAAAAGATTGGCCAACTCCGGTGTCATGCAAGGATATACAAAGATTTGTGGGGTTTTCAAACTTCTACAGAAGGTTTATTCCTAATTTTTCCGCTCTGACACACCCCTTAACTAACTTGCTCAAGAAGGGAGTGACATTCTTGTGGACCGAACAGACTCAAAAAGCTTTTGATGAATTAAAAACCAGGTTTACCACTGCACCAATATTGATGAACCCAGACCAATCACGTCCTTTCCTCTTGGAGACAGATGCATCCCAATATGCCTTGGGAGCGGTATTACTACAAAAGGATGATCAGAGTCAGGAACGTCCTATCGCATATCTATCAAAGACCCTAGAACCTGCTGAGCTGAATTATACGGTGCTGGAAAAAGAATTGTTAGCGATAAAACGGGTATTTGAGGAATGGAGACACCTACTGCTGGGGGCACAGTACCCTGTGGAAGTTAGTACCAATCACCATAACCTCAGAATTCTGCAATATGCTCAAAATTGCAATAGCAGACAAGCAAGGTGGGCTCATTTTTTTCCCCCTTCCAGATTATCTTTTCCTTTATTCCGGGGAAATACAACTTGCAGGCAGATGCATTATCCCGGAAGGATCACTCTCCTCCTGAACCTTTTAGATCTGAACCTATTTTTCTGTATCTGGCAGCTGAATTGACGAAACCACCAGATTTCCTGGAGCTCTTGAGACTTCAATCAGGAAGAGTCAGACTAGACAAACTTTCAAAAACCCAACAAAAGTCCTTGACAAAGAAGGGTGGAATTTATTTCCATGATCAACAGGTATACCTACCTACCAAGATTCTACAAAAGGAAGTATTGAGGATGGGTCACGATGAAAAGACAGCAGGACATCGAGGAGTCTCTACTACACGAGAATTCATTTCTCGTCATTTTTGGTGGCCATACTGGAGAGAAGACATACAACAATACGTCAAATCCTGCCCCATTTGTCTTCAGATGAAAAGGCCTAAACACTTTCCTTACGGGAGTTTAATACGGATGCCGATACCTACAAGACCCTGGCAGATAATTTCTACAGACTTTGTGGTAGATCTCCCTCCGTCTGGAGGTCACACCACGATAATGGTAACCATTGACACCCTCACAAAATTGGCACTTTTTGAGCCTTTACGGAGTCTTCTCATGGCCGCTCAAATGGCTCAGAACTTTATTACCCGAATTTTTACGCTCCATGGGCTTCCAGAAACTATAATTTCAGACAGAGGCTCTCAGTACACTTCTCTGTACTGGAAACAAATCTGTAAGATCTTGGGGATAACACAAGCATTGAGTTCCGGGTTTCACCCTCAAACCAATGGCCAAACAGAGAGACTCAATCAAACCCTGGAAGGATATCTGCAGAGTTATATTTCCACGGCCCAAGACAACTGGTTGGAGTTATTACCTATGGTGGAATACGCATATACTAACTCCTATCACTCCACAATCAACGCCTCACCATTTTTCTGTACTTATGGTTTCCATCCAGCGTCCTTTCCTAAAACTGGATTTACAGATTGCAAATTCCCAGATGTGAATCATCTAATGCAACAGATTTGTCAGGGACATCAATCCGCCGAAAAGGCCATCAAAGACTCCCAGATGAGGGTGAAGAAGTTTGCAGACCGGCACCGTACCCCAGCTCCAGTCCTGAACCCGGGAGATTGGGTATGGTTGTCTTCTCGCTTACTGCCTCGGCATTTACGACCATCTAAATTCTCTCCAAGATACATGGGTCCCTTTAGAGTTTTGGGTAAGATTGGAGCAGCTGCCTTCAAACTCCGATTAACCAAGACCTGGTCTCGCATCCATCCAGTTTTTCATATATCTGAATTAAAGCCTGACCAGCGGAGTTCTTTCCATCCTCATATTTCTGCACGTCCAGATCCCATTGCATCATCTACTGGTCCCGAATATGAAGTTTCTGGTATTTGTGACTCGTTACCATCACGGAAAGTTGCAATACTTAGTAGATTGGAAGGGTTACACTCCCGCCGACCGGACTTGGGAATTCGAGGCTGCAGTACATGCTCCCAAACTTGTAAGACAGTTCTATCTGAAACATCCGGACAAACCGGGGGGAACACCTCTAAAAGGGGGCATACTGTGATGGTTTGTGGAACACGCGAACCTTGGGATAACGGGCGAGATGTACGGTGTCCATTTTACTCATCCAACATGGAGAATCACATTGCGGCAAGTAACGGTATAGCCGTTGGTTCACATGAGGAAGAGGCTGTAGCCACGCCCCCAGACTCGTGAGCAGTACTTCCGTATCCATCACCCGCACATCGGCGCATTGCTACTCTCATTCCAGAGTCCAGCCGCGCTTCGCAGAAGTAAGTACACATTTGTACCCGCTGCCATTCCACTTCTTTCCTTGGTAGTATAAGTACTAAGTTGGCTATCCTGTGTCTGTTTCTCCGCTCCCACTTGTTGTTGAAACTCCCTTTACCGTTCACTTTAGGCAATCATCAGATCGCGGTTCCGATCCTCCACCTTCTTCTCCGCCTTCTGTGGAATCAGAGGAGTTCTTGTGTTTACGAGACTATCCTTCATCCAGGGATGTTAGGACGCAGGTCTTGGTACGATCTTTAATATAGAGTCAGATTTCCTTCATTGGCATTTCTCTTGCTTTACCCGGTATTTTTCCATTCATCACCATCTCCTTTCTTAAGGATTCATTCATCTCTCTACACGGACCATTACGCTACCTACTTCCTCCCAGTACTAGCAGGGGATTAGTCTCTCCAGAGTCTCCTTCGGGTGGTAAGCTTAAGTGACATTCCATCTCAGTTAACAGGATCAGGATTGGGAGGGGAAAGACTAAGTCTAATTTTCATTCTTTACACTTTGTTAGGCTTTGCAACTATTCCCCCTGTTTTCTCCAAAACTGCCATCCAGGAACTTAACCCTCCGGTCTTCCGGGCCTAATTTAGGTGTTTCTAGGGTAAGCCTTTTAGAGATCAGCCAACATCCTCTCTTTGGGTCTGTAACATCTATCCTTCGTGTCATTAATCCCTCTCTGTGTCTACTTGCACCTAGCACCTATAGATCTTGGAGGAGATTAGGAAGTTCAACCGAAGGGGCTGATTATTTTCCACTGGAAACATCTCCAGGGAGCAGTCCTCAGGAAACTACTCTCTCTAGCAGCCCTTCACAGGGTTTTTTTCCCCGTAAGGGGTTTTTCCCTGGAGGCTCCACCACTGTCAGACTCTCTGAAGTCAGATTTTGGAGGGGCTTCTATGCATTTTCCCATTCCTTCAAAAGATTACAGAACCATCAATCCCAAAGAAGAGAGAGGTAGGCGTTTTGTTTGTCTGTATTGGAGTCTGAGTACATGTAATGATTTTGAAATATCACAATGAGACGACACCGGCAAAAAGAAGGAAGTCTGCGGAAGGCATGGGAAAAGGTAACAAAAAACTGTCTAAATTGTACGAGAACATGAATGAGATGCAGAATTATTACTAGAAATTAGGGGCAAACAAACACTTCACACAGCCGAGTCCAGGCATGTAGACCCCACCTCACCACTAGTACCGGACATCACAGTTACCACCCCCCACCAGCAGCAGCTGCAGCAGCACCAATGCCAGCAACACCAATAACGCAGGTGCCAGCAACACCAACATCAGCCGTCACAGTTTTAACTACGCCAACTACAACAGCTCCTGACACAACGGGGGCTTTAAAAGCATGGTCAGTCCCCATTTCAAATACCCCAGGACAGTCAGGAGCAAGCAAGAACAACCCACCAGTTATGATTAGTGGTTCCCAATTAGATCAAAAACTTAAATCTTTTCAAGCAGAAATATTGAACAGATACAAAAGGTGTCTAGCATGGAACATTGACATAACAATCAAAGAAGCCATATGGGCGAAAGAGTTAATTGAGACCTTTTCGCTGATAGAAGCCCAACGCAAAGGCAAGGATGCTTTTAGGGACCCCAAAAAGATAGAGGAGAAAGCCATTGCCAGAAATGCCCAGGTAGAACCGAATTGGGACAACTGGCTACAGGTTTTCGCCATCTTGGCAACCTTTTATGAAGAAAAATCCCCCCACGATGGCAGAAAATTATGGGCATAAATGGACAAAATCAGAGAAGTAAAAATCGCTCAAAAAGGGAAAACCTGGCTAGCATACGACATTAAATTCAGGAGAAGCATGTCAGAGAGGCCAGCCATAGAATATGATGAGGTCCAGAACGACTTATACATGTTAAACGCAGAGCCTCCTTCAGAAGAAGAGATTGTGCAGATAACCCCCAAAAATAGCAAAAATTCACAGGGCCCCAGACCCTCTGACAATGAAAACCACAAAAAGGGGGAGCAGGCCTTTAGGAAGAACCAGCCATGGGGGGACTAAAGCTAATACCCACAGGCAGAACAAAAACCATACTCAGGAATCCAACACCCCTTGTAAAAACTTTGGGAAAAACCAGTGCACATGGGGAAAAGAATGCTGGTACAAACACACGTGCACAAACTGCAATGGTGACCACGCAGCAAGTAACTGCACCAGACTACCAGCCAAAAATACAAAAGAATAGCATCAGATGCATCCCGCCAACCCCATTTCTAACCCCGGGCTGCTCACCCATCAACCCAGACAATTTTAGAGAGGCCCTCAGGAATTATCCAGACAAAGAAACCAGCGAAACAATTCGGCAGGGTTTCACCAAGGGTTTTGTCATCCCGTTCAAGAGCATCAGGTCACTGAATGTTCCAAACAACCTGAAGTCAGCCAGGGATAACCCACAAATGGTCAAAAGCAAAATTGAGAAGGAATTACCATTAGGCAGGATCGCGGGTTCTTGGGACTGCATGCCTCTCAAAGAGTACATAATATCGCCTCTAGGCCTAGTCCCCAAAAAAGAACCTGGGAAAATGAGGCTAATTCATCACCTTTCTTATCCCAAAGGCCAATCACTAAACAACGGCATTCCGCACACGGAATCCGTGGTATCATACACACACTTTCAAGAAGTGGTAAGACTCATGCAGGAATGCGGCACGAACACCCTGATGGTCAAACTGGACATCGAATTTGCTTTCAGATTACTGCCAGTTCATCCAGACTCACTGAGATGGCTAGGTTTCACTTTTAGGTAGACAGGTGCCTCCCCATGGGATGCACAGTATCTTGCGCCCTATTTGAACAATTCAGTTCCTTTTTTCAATGGGCCTTTCAAAGACAGAGACCAGGGTCCAGGATAGTATACTACCTCGATGATTTCATGGTAATGGGGCCAGCAAACTCTGAAGAATGCAGCAGAGCCCTGGTGACGTTAGAAGAAATGGCCGCGCAATGGGGCATCCCCCTGGCAGCCGAAAAAACGACCAAACCAGCCACCAACATAATCTTTCTAGGCATTGAAATAGACTCTGCAAAGGGCCTATGCAAAATTCCAGAAACAAAAATAGCAGAACTCCTGGAAAAAATACAAAGCTTAACAGCAAAAGACAAAGGTACAGTGAAGGAAATCCAGTCCTTAGCTGGAAGCCTCAACTTCGCAGCCCGAATTATCCCTCAGGGGAGGTTATTCTCCAGAAGTCTGGAACTAAAAATCAAAGCTTAAGCCAAACCCCACCTACACATCCGACTAGGTGCAGAGATAAAACAAGATCTGGAAATTTGGGTAAATTTCCTTAAAGATTTTAACGGGACAACACTTTGGCGTACGCCATTGAACACATCGACAAAAAGGGTCCTTTTCACCGATGCAGCCGGGAGCAAGGGGTTTGGAGCCATGCTAGACACAGATTGGGTGGCAGGACACTGGCCCATAACATGGCAAGCGGCAGGGTGGACAAGAAACATCACCCTCCTAGAAATATTTCCCATCTGCCTTACTTTACACATCTGGGGCAGGCAGCTAGCGAACACGGAACTCTTGGTCTGGCGCGACAACATGGCCGTGGTAGGCTCCATAAACAGAAGATCCACTAAATGCCCTTTAATGCTGAAAGTCCTACGAGCCATTACAGTGTTCACTCTACAAGAAAACATTGTGGTCAAAGCAAAGCACATTGCAGGAGCAGACAACAATATTGCAGATGCTTTATCTCGCTTTCAGTGGCCAAGATTCCGGGAGCTAGCACCGCACGCCCACGAGCAGATGACGCCAATACCAGCAGAATGCTGGGCAATAATGGGAACCAAAAAATAATGGCATCAACGCCAGCGCCAAAGAGCAATGGCCGGGTTGCCCAACAAGAACCAGGCACCTCAAAAACGAGTGCCAACAAAATAACGGCATCAATGCCAGCGCCAAAGAGCAATGGCCGGGTTGCCCAACAAGAACCAGGCACTTCAAAAACAGGTGCCAACCAAATAACGGCATCAACGCCAGCGCCAAAGAGCAATGGCCGGGGTGCTCAAAAAGAAACCGGCAACTCAAAAAGGGGTGCCAACAAAATACCGACATCAACGCCAGCGCCAGTGAGCCCAGGCCGGGATGTCCAACATGATACAGGCACCTTTAAAACGGGTGCCAACAACTCGCTGCCCATAGAAAGTTCAAATCCTGGCCAGGGTTCTTAATAGAGATGGCAGAGAGAGAACTGCCAAGCACTACTGTAACTCAGTACAGTAAGTGCTTACAAACAGTATTTAGAGCCACAGGGTTAAACCATGTTGGGTTAATAACGATTAAAAACATATAAATATTCTTAAAATGGGCGCATGAGCAGGGCTTTTTAGAGGGACTGGGCAAAAAGACACCTAGTAGAAATCACATATTTCTCAAAATGACGTCAGATCCCACCCAGAACACCCTAATTTCCTATGCTATGAAAGGATGGGCCAGAGTGGAAGGGCCCCAGATAGACACTCGCCGCCCCCTCGATTTCCACAAACTGGTAAAAATAGCAGACCAGTTGGAAGCCATATGCTGGCACCCATATGAGATCGTACTATTCAAAACAGCATTTTTTCTGGCCTACTTCAGGGCCTTCCGGGTGGGAGTGCTCATCACCTCCAGCACCAAGGCGACAAACGGGTTAGGCGTCATGGAATTCAGGGTCAGACAAGACAGCGTCAACATAAAAATCCAAAAAACAAAAACTGGGGCCAAAAGAACCATTAACATTTGTTGCATCAACGATGCAACAAACTGCCCAGTATGTATCACCAACCTTTATTATGCACAAAGGCCCCAGGTTGGGGGGAGGTTTTTAATCCACAGAGATGCCTCGGCACTAAGCCGCTACCAATTTAAAGGGGTGCTGATGAAAGCAATCGGCAACGCAGGATGGGACCCAAAGGACTTTGGTACCTACTCCTTCAGAATAGGTGCCGCCACTTTGGTGTGGCAGGGAGGCCTGGCACCAGCACAGCTAAAAAACATAGGGGGATGGAAGTCAGATTGCTACAAAAGATACATCAGACCACAGCTAATATAGCCATCCCCGTTGCTTTTTCTTCCTCTCCCTCCCCCCTGCAGAACCAACAGGTGATGGGAAGACCTCGCTCAACTCAGCATGGATTGTCGGCCACTCATTCATCTTCAGGACAGGCCGATGGGCAGAAGAAACCAAAGAAGGTCTGCCGTTTAAAAATACCATCGCTTCATGGTGGGGTTACAGGGGCCTAAGGTGGGCCGACATCCACAAAACACTAGCAGAGCTGGTCGCATACAGAGACCCGCCTGAATTTCTCATAATACACTTGGGGGGCAATGACCTGGTGAACTCAGGAAGGAGAAACTTATTTGAGGAAATCTGCTCCCCTTGGCAGGCATTTCCCACAACTGGAAGGAAACGGAAATATATTTTTCGGCCATCCATCCCAGAAAGAAATGGCTGGGGGCCCACTGCTACAAATCTGTAGACATTGCTAGAAGAAAACTCAATAGGGGAATAGAGAAATTCTGTGCAGCAAGAGGGCTGGGTTTCATAAAACAACTGGCCATTACCCTGAGTGATCCGGATCTTTTTCACAAAGACGGCACCCACTTATCAATCCAAGGCATGGAACACTTCTTTTGGGAAATCTCAGCAACTCTCGCATCTAGAGGCTGTTATTAGGAGATACTTTCGGGCGAACACGGTCTAGCCGGTAACCTGCCCGTGTGTGGTGGCACGGGCCAGAGGGGGTAACCTCAGGACCCAGTGCCCAAAAGTATGATATTATTATGATATGTGATTATTTGTTTATCTGCATAACTATATCTGTACAATAAAAACCTATGGCCTTCTATTGCCACACTTGACAAAATGTTGTGAGACAAATCATTTCGGGTGAGTGTCGGGGTTCGGCTTACAACAATGCATGCATATGGGTTCATCAGTTATGGGCAATGCCGCAGGGCCGCCCAAGGCGAGGCAGAGTAAATGATGTTACCATCTGGCAGGCTAGGAGAGGGGCAGCTCCCGCCCCCATGCCTGCTCCTCTCCCCCACAAGCGCAGGGACACACAGTCTCTGTCACACAAAACCGAGGCAGGGTGAGGTGCAAACAAACGCCTCACCCTTCCTCCAAACAACAAGGTGCTAAGCACCTACGGGAAACCAACAGGCACGCAGGGCCCAGGTTCAAAGACCTGCCCCCTCCTCAGGGGGCCAGGCATGTCGGCTATCCGGCTGGGGGCTGGTGCACAGCCACCACTCCTATATACACATCAAAGACCCAGGTCTTCCCTGGGTCTTATAAATAAGAGCAGAATGCTCTAAGAGAACACAATCTTTTTGTGGACCCTGAACGGGGACCCAAACTGACAGAAGGTTCGCTGTTCACTCAGCGTCTTCCACACTTTGTTTTTTTACCACAAAACCCTCCCACCCTACAAATAAGGGAGAAGAACAAAGGAAAAAAAGTACAGGGCACTGTACAGTGTCCAAAACGAGTCGTGGCACATGAGAAGGCAGCACGGGCCAGAGGGAGTAACCTCAGGACCCGGTGCCCAAAAGTATGATATTATTATGATATGTGATTATTTGTTTATCTGCATAACCATATCTGTACAATAAAACCCTACGGCCTTTTATTGCCAACACTTGACAAAATGTTGTGAGACGAATAATTTCGGGTAAGGGTCGGGGTTCGGCTTACAACGATGCATGCATATGGGTTCATCAGTTATGTATATTCTTCACCAATACTTAGATTCCATTGCTAGGGAAACTGTCCATCTCGATTTGCATCAACTAGAACCCTATTCAACTTGTTTACCTCTTGTTCTTTGTGCACCCTCAGACTGACCATTCTCTTAGTGGAAAAGATTTCCCAACAACCATAAGCATTCCCAAACTTCTATGGGTTTCTCTATTGTGATAGACCACAATATCTAGCATAATTGTTCTGCCCATTCCTTCACGACATCATCAAGCTGGGCGCTACACAGGATGGCAGCATCCGTTTTGTCTACTACAAATACAATGTTAGTCTACAGACCAACAGACTTAGCGACTTCAGTATCCTCCTAAACCGCTAGGAGAGTCAATGCTAGACCCAGATCCATTGAAAAATCCACTATCCCTTTGTCATTTCCTCCAGAATGCTGTTCAAGTTCTACCGGTATCAAAGGCAATCCCTGGTAATATTATGAAAATGTTCCAGGCATAGGTCATCCCTGCTCCGTTCTATTCAGTGACACTTATGCATGGATTGTAGATCCTATGGTGATGTTTGAATTGGATCATTCTTAAGGAGTCATTTGTTGCTGCTTGTAGAATTAGATAGGAGAACAGATATACTGGCGCCTTACTGTGGATAGATTTGTGGACCAGTAGAAGAAATGTAACTCTGGCCCTGTCTGCCAGCTCATTAAAGGTTATAACACACCAGAGTTATAATGGCCTGCATCACTTGGAAATATTTATGGAAGTGCATGCATATAACACCCGAAACCCTTTATGTGCCCTTTTAATTCTCATGTTATTCATATTCATACCTCTTTCTCTTCCCATGCCTTTCACACCCTCAAAATGTTTACCTTATTCCACTAGCGTTCAAAGAAGTCCCCAAAGTAACTTCCCCCTGATATTGGTCATGGAAAATATACAGGTGGCAGATACTGTGCCGGTTGCGTCATCACTATCATGGCCAGCTGTCTGTCATCTACCTTGCCCTTTAAGCTCCTCCTTTCCTACGTGCCTCCTCCAATAATTAATCCTTTCTCTGTTCATTGAATAGAATGGACGATGTTCCTAAGAGGCCATTTTGCTATACTTTCTGCTGCTATCAATTTACAAAGCAACATGTATGTTCTAGTTCATTGCCTTCATTGTGGCAGTGTCTCTTTTTGTGTTTGGGCTACTTTATCTTGCTTCTACACCATTACCCTGTAAACGTCATCTGAAAAATACTGCTCAAGCAGTTCCCAAAATATAGTGTTCACTATTTTAATTTCTATGGACTCATTTTTTTTTAACTGTCTCCTTTTAGAACATTTTAGAGTAACTATGAACCAAATATGATTGCATGTTGGATGGGCTGCCAACAAATGTGGAAGCCCCTTGGGGACTGAGGCCATAAACATTTACAGCATAAAAACGTGTAAGAAAAATAGTTTTGCAAGAGAATAATTTGTTTCATGGTCTGCATGCTGAGTTTGTCAGATCTTTAAACCCAAATGCAGACATGCTGGAATCCAGGCTCGCGGAGGCAGCCGCGCTACCAGACGCTCCCCTTATGCATCATCGTCCAACGGGAGCTTTATATTCTGGGCGAATTTTCAATGGCTTGTTTCTTTGGCATCAATCTGTCTGGTTAAAAGGTCAGCCTAATTTCCATTGCCTTGTGGGCAGTGAAGTGTTACGCGCTGCTGCCTTTAAAAACTATTACTTTTGGCAGGCGCCGAAACCTGCTCTGGGACCATCCCGCGGTCCGGGCATTGGGAGAGCAGTCTCCGGCTTCCTCGTAAATGTTGGAAACTCATGCCGATTTGTAATGTTAGAAACCTACCTCTCCAAAGGCAGGAAAACATGGCTCTGTGGAAAAAACACAAAGCATGAAACCAAAATCATAATGAAATACCTTAAGGTCAAGAGGATGCAGAAATGATTTATGATGCTTCCCTGCCATTAGAATAGGCTTGGGCTCGTCCTGCTGTGACATTATTAGATTGTGTTTTTGTGTTTACATTTGGCGCACAAAGTGTGAGATGGAAAGTGTCAACAATGAGGTCAATGGCCGGATGCGTTCGGAACCATTTTGAAAGCGTTGGACACCCAGTGAGCAACACCATGGAACACTGGAAGCTACCACTGTCCACGCCTCAAACTATCCCTCTTTAAAAGTGGCAGAACCATTTCTTTATGTTAAAATGTAGTTTACCTTGCTAGTGGATTTGTAGGCTCTGTTGATCATTCAAAAAAATAGTAATGCTCAAACAATTTCATTTGACACCTCACATTGCCTCTTCACCTTCCATTCTTTTGAGAGGTACTTTATTCTCAAAAGCAAAACATGTTTTTAGGTAGGTAGGCCAACAGCTTGGATTGGCCCTTGCCAGGGTGCTTAGATGCCAGCCAGACAGCTGAAAGCTTTACCAGAAGTGAGCTTTTCACATTTGTCTCCCATGCAGGTGGTTTCCGAAGAGCTCGAGCTGGCCTGGGAGGTTGTTTCCGCATTGGGGAGAAGGTTCAGCTCCTCTTGCAGGGGGTACATAGCTTGGAGAAACACACCAGGAGAAGGGGTGCAGTGCTGGAGGGTATCAGGTAATAAAATCTCAGCAAAAATGTCGCTGGTAAAGAGAATCATGGTTTGACCCGGTAAAGTTGTAGCCCCTTATACCATTTAAGGGGAGCAGGCGTTGCGGGCATGCCCCTTAAATGGTATAATGGGTCCGGGAGTTGCGCGGCTGTCCCCCGCATCCTTTACATGATTGTGGCGGCAAAACCACAGCATTTTTGCTGCGATATTTTGTATCCACGTCCATTTTTGCCACGATTTTAAGACATGGAACCTGCTGCAGACAGGGCTTACATTTTCATGTTGTTTTTGAATGAAGGTAGAGGAGGCCTGAAAGGCATTTGTGCTCCTGGTAGAAAGCCCTCGAGTGTATGTGCGCATGACCTGGGTTCCATTGGCACGATTGGTAAAGAGTACACTAGAATGTTCCCAAGGTTTTAGAATGTCAAATTGCGCGACCTAATCAGGCATGGAGTATATATGAGATGGAGAATAATGAATATCAAGCATGTGACTGTTGACTAATTGGTTTTGAGGAGTGAGCTCATTGACCTGGAAGGAGAGCTGGATATTCCAGGGACTTTCCTCTCACAATGCAATGCTTTTATTAAATCTTTAAGGATTGTTTTCCAATACTCATCAGAAATGACCTGCCGGATTATAGCAGAGTTATTAGTAATGTAATAGTCCCCTGAAAGGGGTGAAAAGAAGAACAACTTTCAGCCAACCAATCTTAATTAATCTTTTTTAATTGAATAATAATACCAGACACCAGTGTCTAAGCTCGGGGCGGGTATCAAACCTGTGCTGCTCTATGTTGTCTTGCTTCCAGGAAAAACACGTTGCCCCTGAGCTATCCTACCGGCCCATCTTGTTCCTATTGCAAGAGCCCCTTCTTTGCACTCTTTGTCTCTGAGAAACCTTTCCTTATTCACAACTGATTGACCTGCAGGTATTTGCTGCGCACTGTAAAGGTGGTTTCTTTATTTGTTGGCAGGTATGGTTCAGTTTTGTGGTCATGAGAGTGCAGAAGGTCGCACACATAAGACATTTTTGGAAGGGGAATTGTGTCGATGTTAATACGGACATGCAGAAAGGTTGAACCTTGCATTGTGGAAGGAGTTTGTTTGTAGGACCCAATTGCACCTGGGCGCTGGATATCTAATAGTGTTGTTATTCGAATCAAGTTTGGTATCTCAAGCAAAGAAATGCAAAGTCTTGTCACTTTGGCTTGGATTTTAGTGGTGATTTATTTTACACACAACAGCCGACACGTGTTTCAACCCAACAGGGGTCTTTATCAAGGCTGTGGTGATTCAGACATTAAGTGGTATGCATTGTTACATTGTGCATGATCAACCGTGATGTGGCCGAGTGAGTGGTGACCCATTTGTGAACATGGGTAGCCGTGAGGTGTTGGTGTGTCCGTGAAAAGCAGCATTGTCGTAAGTGGAATGACAATAATGGCAAACATGGATTGACATCGTTAGGCATATCACATTTTTATGCATGTATTGGTTAGATGAAGCATTGCGTGAGATCAGGGCAGTTGTGTGCCAGTGGTATATTGAGTGGTATATCATAGTCGTGGTTATGTTAGTGACAAGGTTCATGCCATTCATTACAGCAATGGTTGGTGAGCAACATATGCAAGAGCAAAGTTTAAAAAGAGTATTTTGTATTTTGTTTTGTATTAAGTACACATATTTTAATTAACATAATTTGGAGTATCAGATAATTGAATAAACCGCAAATGATAGGTCAAAAAAGGGGGCAGATAAGCACTAAGGAAAAAAGAGAGAAAAGAATGTTAGTTGTGTGATACAATGGAGTAGGATAGGGGCTGTGATGAGCTGGGTGAAGCTAGGTGGTAATGGTGGTGTCTTATCATGTGTTTGGTTTTAGTCAATCGAGGTAGGATGATGAGCTCCAGTGGTGCCTCTGCTGGATAGCAAGCTGTGAAAGAGATAGGGTATCAGCAGGAGGAGGAGTCCAGTGGGTTGGCTAATGTTGAGGATGAAGAGGTGGCATGATTGTGTGCATGAAGAATTGAACTGTGTGGTGTGGGGCTGGTGCTGCGAGGCAAGTGGATTGAGAACCGCATGATTGATGGCGTGAGTGCAGCCAGAAGAATTACTGGTGTATAGAAGACAAATGGGGGCTTGGGTGGGAGCTGTGTGATTCTAAAAGAGGGACTTTGTGTTTCAGCCCAACAGTGAAGATGAGCCGACTGGAGACCGTAGTTATGGAGCATTTGAGCCCGGAGAATTGTAATTGTTTGAGTGGTAGGCCCAGCGTTGCATTAGAGAACGCCTGAAGTGCTGGTGTTTACCAGACAAAAGTTGGGTAGAATTGCCTGTGTCTTAAACATGCAGGCAAGACTGTAGATTTCAGTCCAAATGGAGAAGGGCTCCAAGTGGGACCAACGGTCAGGACTAGGTGATGGACGTTAGCTGGGAGGGCGGTGCACTGCATATTGCGTTAGTTGGTGTCCCGAACACAAGAGTGAGAGGAGAGGACAACTGCTGTTTGTCCGGAGATTGCTGACTGCAGTGCTGGAGGGTGGGATCCAGAGAGCCCTATTGTGGCAGGGAAATGAGTTGGCGGGGGACGCATTGCAGTGGCGTGGTCTTGTTTAGAGATTCAGCGGTGTCAAGGGGTGAATACGTGTAAGGGGCAACGTTGTAGGTGAGCAATCTCGTTGGGAGACACAGCAGTTGCAAAGACTAATGAGGTGCACACTGTGGCCTTGCAGTGGCACAGTCTTTTGATCCCAGCTGCCATCTTGGATTGCGAGATATAAAGCTGTGCACAAGAAGCTGTGATTGGACGATTGGTATCACAGCGGGGATTGGTGGGCAGATGCCTGTGCATACATTTGGTTGCTAGAGAGGACAATTGGGATCATATATAATTAATATCCTGTTCTGAATGAGTGATTGGGGAACTCATGTACAAGGTATCATATTATTAAAGAGTGGTTAGGAAGCTCATATATAATCTATATGGTATTGGTAGAGAGTGAGAAGTTGCGCAAGTGCGCGGTATAGCAGAGGTGGGCAGGAGCCGACAAGGGAGCTCATGTAACATCTACAAAGAATTGTAGGAGAGTGGTTGTGGTGCGCAATTGTGCGGTATAGAAGAGGAGGGTGGGCACTGAGATGGGAGCTCATATATACATTATATAATATTGTTAATAAGCAGTTGTGGTGCAGCAGTATGCGGGCACTGAGATAATTGTCCTAATGGATGTTAGTGGAACCCCGGGAATGGGGGGGGATTATTTTGTTGTGGAGGGGAACTTGAAAGAAAAGATGGAGAGGGGGAACAAGTAAACCCTGTAACACGAGTAGATTAGTCAAGGTATGAGGTCAGAGTCAATTTATTGAGCGAATTGTGAAGACATGGTGAGAGATCACCTGATGGATATCATATTGTTAAAGAGTGGTTTGGTAGCTCATCTATAATCTAAACCATATTGTTGGAGAGTAGGGTTGGGAGCACGTGTGCGCTGGATAGAAGGATGGGGCAAGCTCTGAAATTGTTGACCTGATGGATTTGAAGAGAAAACCCAGGAGGTGGGGATTTGATGTTGTGGGGGGGGGGTTTGTTGTGGGGTGGAAAAATACTGTGTCTGATAAAACGAAATGCCAGTTGTATCAGAGGAAGACATTGAGTTCATGCTCAGTGTTGAGGCCTGGTCAAGGCATCTGTATTTGCAAATGAGATTAGCTTCTCTTTGTCAGAGTTTGAGTTCACAAACCCCTCCTCTTGTGTCACATTTCACAGTTTCAAGGCTGACAGATTGGATGTGCTGCTTGTTGTCAAGTTGGTGGTCCTCTTGCCAGTGGAAAGCCAAATGGTATCTTGCATCTTGAGAGTGTAGTAGGCTGAGGTGTTCTCATATTATTGTTCTAAGTTCTCGGATTGTACTCCCAATATACTTGAGTCTACACACACACACACACACACACACGCACACGCACACGCACACACACACACACACACACACACACACGAATTTAGATTTACAGTTTATGAATTGACTGATCTGGTGACCGTGAGATTCATTGAAAAAGGATAAAGTTGGCATTTAATGTGTGTCCACATGGAGCAGGTTCCACATTTGTAGAAACCTGACACTTTTGAAGCAGTGAGCCAGTTTTGGCTTGTTTTCTCTAATGCCACCATGTAAGATGGGCTGAGTATGGTTTTTAGTGTTTTTGGCTTTGTGAACGAGAATTGGGGTCTAGTAGTTATCCATTTCTGGATGCGTGCATCTATGGCTAGTAAGTGCCACTGTCTGTTCAGGATTTTATGTAGCTTCCAGCTGTCTTGGTGGTACTGTGTGACATATCTTACTGTTTTGTCTTTGGGTTTGACCTTCACTTTTGGAGTAAGGAGTGTATCCCTGGCAGTTGACGTGGCCCTGTTATCGCTGTTTCAATTGCTTTATCTTGGTATACCCTATTGGTGAATCTTTTTCTCAGGAGGTGATGTTCTGGCTGGTAAGCTGGGTCATTGCTGCAATTTCTTTTAGCCTGACTAAATTCCGCCTTGGGGATGTTTTGAATAATGGACTTCCTTTGGCAGCTTGTGGCGAATAGAACAGAGCTGACCTCTGTTGGCTTTCTATACGTGGAAGTGTGTAAGCCACTGTTGTCGATTGTGATTCTGATGTCAAGAAAATCAATAGTGTTGTAGCTCTGGTTACCTGTTAGTTCGATACCAAAGGAGTTGGTGTTAAGGTATTCCTTGAAGGTGGTAAGTTGATCTAGAGTACCTGACCAGATCATTAGCATGTCATCTATGTACCTGTGCCATTGTATAGATTGCAGTTGAAGTCTGGGTTTGCGAATGCATAGACCTGTTCATAATGTTTCCTAAAAAGATTAGCCATTATGGGAGTGTAATTGGTACCCATCGCAATGCCTTTGGCTTGTCTGTAGTTAGGGCTGTGCCGAATAGCATATTTAGTATTTGTCCGAATACCGAATAGTTTGCCAACTATTCAGCCAAAGCCGAATATGAAGCCAATGAGTTGCTTTATTTAATAAACCATATTCCAAATGTGAAAAAACACAGTTATTTAAAACAATAATAAAGCACCATTTTGAATGCAGTCTATATTTTTGTTTCTCTTCATTGAAATCAATGCAGCACCTTTATTTAAAGAATAAAAGCCAGAAAAATTGGAGGTTTAACCAAAATGAAAGGACCAAATGTACAGAAGGTTATTGCAAAACCAGTGCCAATTAAAGTAGGAGGCTTCACAAATGCAAAAGGACTAGGTTGCAATGAACAACATGGATATTGCAATTTGCAACTGTTTTTTTGAATCAGATACATTGCTTTCTCTATCCAGTTGCAAAGTCACTGGAATGGAGTTTCGAAACCTCTTTGCAGCTCAAACAGAAATGTATAAAATGGTTCAAAATCATTGATTGATGAGAGGCAACAGGATTCACTAGGGGTGTTGGTGTGGAGTTAAATCTCACGTGCTCAATTTTCTGAAACTGGACACAATGAAAAACAGCAAAAACCTCTTCTTGACGTATATTGATATGCGTCAAGCTTTCGATAGGGTCAATAGAGTGATCATGTGGAAGAAACTCCAAAGATGGAAATACCCAACTGATTTACTGCAAATCATCATACAACTTCACTCCAACACAGCCATTCGAGTAAGGTTAAATGCTTAGGGTGAGTTAACTGAAAGTATTCGAACAGAAAGAGGTGTCAAGCAAGGCTGCCCTCTTGCAGCACTAATCTTCAACCTATACATCGCTGATATGCCTGAAGCCCTTTCCATGGTGAAGGCCTTTCCACCAGGAATACATGGACACCAGATCAGCTGGGCTACTTACGCTGATGACATGGTGCTGGCAGACACAACACAAATAGGCCTGCAATGCCTATTAACGAAGATAGAGTCGTACCTACAGGAAAATGACATGGAAATTAAAGTTGAGAAATCACATATCATAGTCTTTGGATCCAAGCTTCGGACAAAAGGGAGAAACTTTAAATGGCTCACAGCTGGAAAACAACTAGAGTGAACACAAAACATCATATATCTTGGAATCATATTTAATACCTCAATAAGAGAATGGCAGTGGACCGAAGATCTGATATGAAAAATGACCAATCTGAAACTACAAGGTGCCAAATTACATTGTGAATTTGGCAAATTCACGATTATTCCTGTATTGATGTTCTACCAACAGAAAGTGGTAGCTGCAATCACTTTCGGAAGTGAAGTGGGATTTAATATTATGAATACCTTGTGTAATCGGCTAGAAGGACAGTTCTGGAGAAAAATATTAAGGCTGTCGAAAAACGTATCAATAGCTGCAACCCGATATGAATTAGGGCTACAATCCCTTAGCTCAATAGTCTTGTGGAAATCAATCTGTTTGTTGAGAAAGATCACAATGAAACACACAGCCCTTCCATATGAGATCCTAAAAGAAGCTACAGACAAAATCCATCAAGGGCTGTTAAAAGACTGGTCTTGCAAAATATTAAAACAGTTAGTGCATGTCGGGGCTCACCTCAAGCTATTGCATGATAATCCATGTGCAGTAAAGAAAAAGGTGATGTACTGTGACTGGATTAATACTATCAACCTTAAAGCTGAGCTGAAATCCAGTCTTGTCCTTAATGCATAAACCCATGGAGTTAAGCAAGTCCCTAGCTATCTACACAGATTTCTGTCAAGATATTATCGGGATCAATTCCTCCGGTTGAGGCTGAACCAATTACCAACTAAAGAGATGCTTCTGTTAAAACACGACCAGAATACTTTGAATAGCTGTTGTCGGTTCTGCGAGCATGAAGTGGAATCATTGAAGCATTTGGTTGCTGAATGCTTGGCAATAAAATCAGTAAGAACTGTGGCATTAGGAAAATGTGCTTGGTTAAATGGAAATATGGACGATTGGTGGTCGGCCATTCTGTCTAGCAACAACCAGATGTTGACATGTGCAGTTATCAACTTTCCTCACAGTCTGTTTGCAACAGGCAGCCCAAATCAAAGAATGAACAGAGACTGATGGAAGTTATGCGTGTTGACTAGGCTTTTCCCCTTCTTCTTGATTTCTTTTTCTTCTCTTGCTTTATGTTGTTGTGAATCTTCATTTACGGTTGAAGGGACGATTCGATTTGAGGATGAATTATGAAATAGAAATTATGTTGTTTTTGTAAAATGTTTGTAATAAACTAAACAAAACAAAAAGAAATGGTTAATGTCGGCTCATGCAGGACACAAGTCAAGAGGAAATCTGAAATGCGTGAACTCCAGCTCACAACTATTCACCCCACCCCCTCATAGGCCAAACAAAGGAGAGGACTCTCCCAGAGAGGATGTTGGTGCTTGGTGAATGGGTAAGCGCTTATTTATTTATTACAATTGATTTTGCACATCAAATCCAACTATTGAATGCATTAAAAAAAAATATACATATAACAATTCTGGATCATACATACGGGAAGTTTGTTTATGAAACTCTGATGGCCCCCAAAGCAATTAAACAAATTATAGCAGCACTAAAATATACTTTAACATTTACTTCATACTTGATCAAAACATTGGGCCTCATTATACGTTTGCTGGTCCGGTAGCACCGGTGCCGGTAAGTTACCGGCACTGTTGCTACCGGACCAGAAAACTACGAGTTGTGCTCGTGGGTGCCTTTCTGCCCGCCAGGTCTGACCTGGCAGGCAGAGCGTCACCCACAAGCACAACTCATCGGATGCACCGGCACCATTCATGAATGGTGCCGGTGCATCCGACCTCCCCATTCCCATTGAGCCCTATGGGGCTCAAATGGGAATGGGAAGTAATGAATACCGGCACCCGGCAATGGGGACGGACCGGGTCCACCGGGGTTGGAATACCCCTGTACATCTCCATTGCCGGGGGCCGGTAATTTCGCGAATTTGGCGGCAGCACGCCTACTGCCAAACTCGTAATGAAGCCCATAGTCCTATCCGAACCAACATTGTTGCTGCAGTTTTCCACCAAATTTGCTTTTGCTTTTGTCAATTTCATCTTTTTACCTGTGTAGTGCTGTTATTGTTTTGTTTTGATTTCGGTGGGTAACAAAGAAAGCTGCTTGGATAGTCTGGTGTGTTAAAACAGTGGCGACCCTGAATTAATCTGAGTGGCTTGCAGGTCTCACATGATTCAGCATTTAATTCTTCAAAGGGTAATTTCATAAGGATCACATTTTTACTACAAAGCAATATATATTAAAAACATAGACAGGGGTGCAAATGTGCAAGGAAATGTGCCACATATATTGAACTGCAGCCCGCTGGTGGCTTTGAGAGTGAGCTTTGCAAGATCGTCCTGTCTCCACTTCCTCGTCCAGTTGTGTTCATGCTGAAGGCTCCCCTGTAGATTTTACACAGATTTATTTAAAAAAGGCTAGTCTGACCTGGCCCCTTCTCCTGAGCGCTGCTGGTATCGCTCTTGCCACTGCATTCAAATGATGCTAGAAGCGAATAAACAGCGATTATGACCTTCACCCATTTCTGAGTAAACAATGGTCCGCAATCACTCATGCTGATGGAAAGGTGTTGTGTCTCAGCCTGGTCTGTCCCTTTGTCACCTTGGCAGTGACAATAAGTTTGTCAAAAGAGCAAAATGCTCATTTTGAGAAACAAGCGTGAGAAGGGGCTTAACATTTAGGAGAGCCAAAGCACCTATCCAAATCCCTTTCATACATTAACTAGACAGAAAGTCCCTAATTGCACATTCTCATGAGAGAATTGCTTTATGTCAGAGTGGACCCACTTCCACTAGCAAAACCAAATTAAAAACGCTTTAAAGGAAACATTTCAGAGGAATAATCCTATGTTTTGCAGAACAAAAAGGCAATTTAATCCCTACTATCTGATAGTTTATTTTTGTATTCCTTGTTAAAGCAGAATCATTTTATGGCTCTTGTTGCCTTAATTGTCTGATTGATCCGAGTAGGTGTAAGGTGTTGTCTCTCTGAGTGGTCTGGGGAGGTGGGAGGCCATCCAGGAATTTATGTTTAGTAGGTTTGGGCAAGCAGAATTCCAGGTAGGGGATTTGTGCTGTTGGGGTGGGAGGTGGAATGCAATGCCATGTATGGTATTTGTGTTAGGGGGTGGCAGGCCCCAAGTAGAACATTTGTGGGGGTGTTCGGGATGCCGGCAGAGTGTCAGCAATAGTGTCTTTGGATCCAAGACTTGCATGCTCATTTTGCCGGTTCAGCCCACGTTTGCCACTTGGAGCCAAGACAGATTCCCAACAGAGCATAGATCTCTGACTGTCTCATACCGAGTCCTCACACCTATCTTTACCCGCTGTCATACACTGGCCCACTTTGGAAATGGAGAGATTACCCAACCTAAATTCCCCTGAGAGGCCTGTTAGGTGGGGGCATAGTTCTCTGCCTGACATAACCACCTTTTGCTAGTCTCCACTTCCTATTGTGAATTCTTAATGTTTCTCCATGGGCATGGCCCATAGGAACAAATGCTGCTCACCTTTCACTTATCCTCGCCACTCCTTCTCACCAATACACAAACATATGCACCTTATCATTCCTGATCAAATATCAGATAATGTTAAATTCGGGACTCAAGTCCTTAAAAAAAGAAAAGGGGGGACTATGATTTACGCAATGGGAAGTGACATGACCACAAATGAATGTATCCCAAAGTGAAATATGCACATTTTTTTCAGTTTGTCTTTTACAAATGAAGAAAGTGCACATTGCATATAAACATTTGCCAAAAGAAAAGATTTTCCTGTATTGTTGCTGGCTAAGTATAAAAGGTGAGCACCTTTGTAACAAAACATGCCCTAAAACATAATATAATATAAGATATTTTACAGCTGTGTGATAGCAATTTGTCTGGGCCTGTGGCTAAGTGTCTGGCCTAATTCTATTCAGTTTGGCAACCTGACTTCCATATTTGCCTTTCTGAGTTCTTGCTGCATTCTATTCAAATGAGAATGACAAAGTATTCGGCAAGAGAGGAATAGCAAGAAACTATTCGGTCAGATTTGAATAGCTTTTTTTCAGCCACAATTTGGCCGAATACTTACTTGAAACCGAAGTTCGGTATAGCCCTATCTGTAGTACGCCCCATTGAAAAGGAACACATTATTTGTCAGAGAGAATTCTAGGAATTTCTTAGTCATTTCCAGATGTAAATAGAAAGAGGCAGATGCCTTGGCGTACGTGTAGTCAATGGTTTTGAGAGCCAGTACATAGTCAATGGAGGTATAAAGGACTGAACTGGATGATCTCCAAACAGCCCTTTAAGATGAGTAGCAGTACCCTTGAGATAGATGGGCATGCATATTCATACTCATGCATCAAGTAATTAAGAAAACTCAATAGTTTGGCAAAGTGAGTCCGTTTAATGATAAGTTCATAAAACGGTGAGTACAACGAACATCAGCAATCGCTCGATCTTCTAGCTCTCTTTACTTAAAAAAACCCCACAATATTTATAGCAAAAATGTGTCATTGCTGACGTACAACCTGTGTACGTACTAACGTCATTCTACATGGCAATCTTAAAAACCTAACATGCAACGTGATTGGTTGTAGGAAGGTAACTTAACATAGATACTATGGGGTCGATTCATGGAATTAATGTGCGCCGAAAATTCCCGCGCAGAGGTGCCAAAACGTGCGAATCACAGGAAAAGTGCGAAAATCGCAGTGCAAGTGCGAAAATCGCAAGAAAACCAGCGCACAGCGATTCATGGAAGTCCGTGCGCGAGAAAAACATTGGATGTCCGCTAAAAATGTGCGCCGCGCACGCCGGCGCACAGGTCATCCAACAGCATGCACCACGGCCACAGCGAAATCGCACATAGCGCGGCGCACATCACAAAAGTAGGCGGAACACGGGGCGTAACACTCGGAATGGGGAACAACGCGTGAAAATATGGGCGTCACGGGGGAAGTACAGGAGGCAAGTGCGCGGAACGCCCACACGCTCGCCTACAACCCGTATTCATGGAATCGAATAGGGCAAACCAGCGCACGGTCAAATACGCGCACAGGGCCAAACAAGTACGCTACAAGAAAGCAGGCGGTAGCGCCCCTGCGACTGAAAACAATGTGCGCCAAAATGTGCGCTAACAAAAAGCACCCATATACAGCCATGATGAATGGCCCATACAGTGGCCCTCTAGGACAAATGAGGTGCAAAGGGGCACCGACAAACACGGACACCCGCTGTGTGAAAAATAGCGTGTGCGCGTGCTCCTGGGTGCGCGGGAAGTTCCACACGCGATTAGCCTGGGTACGTGTACTTCGGGGTGCGCGGGAAGTTCCACACGCGATTAGCCTGGCTACGTGTACTACAGGGTGCGCGGGAAGTTCCACACGCGATTGGCCTGGGTAGGTGGGGGTGCGTGGGAAGTTCCACATGCGATTGGCCTGGGTACGTGTACTACGGGGTGCGCGGGAAGTTGCACACGCGATTGGCCTGGGTACGTGTATTCCGAGGTGCGTGGAAGATTCACACGCGATTTCTGCAGGGTACGTGTATTTCGGTGGTGCCGGGGAATGCTACACGTGATTTGGCCATGTGGGTCCCCCCAGGTGTTCCCTCTACACCCTCCACGGCCCCTGCAGGCAGCTCACACAACAGGGTACTACCCTGCACCCCTGCTCATGTCCCACAGGCAACCCATCCACCATGGCCATGCACACCAGCCAACCCACATGTCACCTTGCACTACTGATCACCAACACATGTCTCCCACCACCCCCACCCCCAGCAGTGCAGGGGCAGCCTCCACCAGGCCCCCACCCATGTCTCCCACCACCCCCACCCCCCAGCCACCAGGGGCAGCCTCCACCAGGCCCCCACTCATGTCTCCCACCACCCCCACCCCCAGCATTGCAGGGACAGCCTCCACCAGGCCCCCACTCATGTCCCCATGCACCCCCACCCCCAGCTGTGCAGGGGCAGCCTCCACCAGGCCCCCACCCATGTCTACCACCACCCACACCCCCCAGCAGTGCAGGGGCAGCCTCCACCAGGCCCCCACCCATGTCTCCCATCACCCCCACCCCCCAGCCACCAGGGGCAGCCTCCACCAGGCCCCCACCCATGTCTACCACCACCCCCACCCCCCAGCAGTGCAGGGGCAGCCTCCACCAGGCCCCCACTCATGTCTCCCACCACCCCCACCCCCCAGCCACCAGGGGCAGCCTCCATCAGGCCCCACTCATGTCTCCCATCACCCCCACCCCCCCAGCCACCAGAGGCAGCCTCCACCAGGCCCCCACTCATGTCCCCTATTACCCCCACCCCAAGCAGTTCAGGGGCAGCCTCCACCAGGCCCCCACTCATGTCCCCATGCACCCCCACCCCCCAGCAGTGCAGGGGCAGCCTCCACCAGGCCCCCACTCATGTCCCCATGCACCCCACCCCCCAGCAGTGCAGGGGCAGCCTCCACCAGGCCCCCACCCATGTCAACCACCACCCCCACCCCCCAGCAGTGCAGGGGCAGCCTCCACCAGGCCCCCACTCATGTCCAACTCATGTCTCCCACCACCCCACCCCCCAGCAGTGCAGGGGCAGCCTCCACCAGGCCCCCACTCATGTCTCCCACTACCCCCACCCCCCAGCCACCAGGGGCAGCCTCCACCAGACCCCCACTCATGTCTCCCATCACCCCCATCCCCCCAGCCACCAGGGGCAGCCTCCACCAGGCCCCCACTCATGTCCCCTAGTACCCCCACCCCCCAGCAGTGCAGGGGCAGCCTCCACCAGGCCCCCACTCATGTCCCCATGCACCCCCACCCCCCAGCAGTGCAGGGGCAGCCTCCACCAGGCCCCCACTCATGTCCCCATGCACCCCCACCCCCCAGCAGTGCAGGGGCAGCCTCCACCAGGCCCCCACCCATGTCTACCACCACCCCCACCCCCCAGCAGTGCAGGGGTAGCCTCCACCAGGCCCCCACTCATGTCTCCCATCACCCCACCCCCCAGCCACCAGGGGCAGCCTCCACCAGGCCCCCAATCATGTCTCCCACCACCCCCACGCTCCAGCAGTGCAGGGTAGCCTCCACCAGGCCCCCACACATGTCTCCCACCACACCCACCCCCCAGCAGTGCAGGGGCAGCCTCCACCAGGCCCCCACTCATGTCTCCCATCACCCCCACCCCCCAGCCGCCAGGGGCAGCCTCCACCAGGCCCCCACTCATGTCTCCCATCACCCCCACCCCCCAGCCACCAGGGGCAGCCTCCACCAGGCCCCCACTCATGTCCCCTACTATCCCCACCCCCCTGCAGTGCAGGGGCAGCCCCCACCAGGCCCCCACCCATGTCTACCACCACCCCCACCCCCCAGCCACCATGGGCAGCCTCCACCAGGCCCCCACTCATGTCCCCTATTACCCCTACCCCCCAGCAGTGCAGGGGCAGCCTCCACCAGGCCCCCAATCATGTCCCCATTCACCCCCACCCCCCAGCAGTGCAGGGGCAGCCTCCACCAGGCCCCCACCCATGTCTACCACCACCCCCACCCCCCAGCAGTGCAGGGGCAGCCTCCACCAGGCCCACACTCATGTCTCCCATCACCCCCACCCCCCAGCCACCAGGGGCAGCCTCCACCAGGCCCCCACTCATGTCTCCCACCACCCCCACCCCCCAGCCACCAGGGGCAGACTCCACCAGAACCCCACTCATGTCCCCTATTACCCCCACCCCCCAGCAGTGCAGGGGCAGCCTCCACCAGGCCCCCACTCATGTCCCCATGCACCCCACCCCCCAGCAGTGCAGGGGCAGCCTCCACCAGGCCCCCACCCATGTCTACCACCATCCCCACCCCTAAGCAGTGCAGGGGCAGCCTCCACCAGGCCCCCACTCATGACTCCCACCACCCCCACCCCCAGCAGTGCAGGGGCAGCCTCCACCAGGCCCCCACCCATGTCTACCACAACCCCCACCCCCCAGCCACCAGGGGCAGCCTCCACCAGGCCCCCACTCATGTCCCCTATTACCCCTACCCCCCAGCAGTGCAGGGGCAGCCTCCACCAGGCCCCCACTCATGTCCCCATGCACCCCCACCCCCCAGCAGTGCAGGGGCAGCCTCCACCTGGCCCCCACCCATGTCTACCACCACCCCACCCCCCAGCAGTGCAGGGGCAGCCTCCACCAGGCCCCCACTCATGTCTCCCACCACCCCCATCCCCCAGCAGTGCAGGGTCAGCCTCCACCAGGCCCCCACTCATGTCTCCCACTACCCCCACCCCCCAGCCACCAGGGGCAGACTCCACCAGGCCCCCACTCATGTCCCCTATTACCCCCACCCCCCAGCAGTGCAGGGGCAGCCTCCACCAGGCCCCCACTCATGTCTCCCATCACCCCCACCCCCCAGCCACCAGCGGCAGCCTCCACCAGGCCCCCACTCATGTCTCCCATCACCCCACCCCCCAGCCACCAGGGGCAGCCTCCACCAGGCCCCCACTGATGTCCCCTATTACCCCCACCCCCCAGCAGTGCAGGGGCAGCCTCCACCAGGCCCCCACTCATGTCTCCCATCACCCCCACCCCCCAGCCACCAGCGGCAGCCTCCACCAGGCCCCCACTCATGTCTCCCATCACCCTCACCCCCCAGCCACCAGGGGCAGCCTCCACCAGGCCCCCACTCATGTCTCCCATCACCCCCACCCCCCAGCCACCAGGGGCAGCCTCCACCAGGCCCCCACTCATGTCTCCCATCACCCCCACCCCCCAGCCACCAGCGGCAGCCTCCACCAGGCCCCCACTCATGTCTCCCATCACCCCACCCCCCAGCCACCAGGGGCAGCCTCCACCAGGCCCCCACTGATGTCCCCTATTACCCCCACCCCCCAGCAGTGCAGGGGCAGCCTCCACCAGGCCCCCACCCATCTCTCCCACCACACCCACCCCCCAGCAGTGCAGGGGCAGTCTCCAACAGGCCCCCACTCATGTCTCCCATCACCCCCACCCCCCAACCACCAGGGGCAGCCTCCACCAGGCCCCCACTCATGTCTCCCATCACCCCCACCCCCCAGCCACCAGGGGCAGCCTCCACCAGGCCCCCACTCATGTCCCCTATTACCCCCACCCCCCAGCAGTGCAGGGGCAGCCTCCACCAGGCCCCCACCCATGTCTACCACCACCCCCACCCCCCAGCCACCAGGGGCAGCCTCCACCAGCCCCCCACTCATGTCCCCTATTACCCCTACACCCCAGCAGTGCAGGGGCAGCCTCCACCAGGCCCCCACTCATGTCCCCATCACCCCCACCCCCCAGCCACCAGGAGCAGCCTCCACCAGGCCCCCACTCATGTCTCCCACCACCCCCAACCCCCAGCAGTGCAGGGGCAGCCTCCACCAGGCCCCCACTCATGTCTCCCACCACCCCCACCCCCCAGCCACCAGGGGCAGCCTCCACCAGGCCCCCACTCATGTCTCCCATCACCCCCACCCCCCAGCCACCAGGGGAGCCTCCACCAGGCCCCCACTCATGTCCCCTATTACCCCCACCCCCCAGCAGTGCAGGGGCAGCCTCCACCAGGCCCCACTCATGTCCCCATGCACCCCCACCCCCAGCAGTGCAGGGGCAGCCTCCACCAGGCCCCCACTCATGTCCCCATGCACCCCACCCCCCAGCAGTGCAGGGGCAGCCTCCACCAGGCCCCCACCCATGTCAACCACCACCCCCACCCCCCAGCAGTGCAGGGGCAGCCTCCACCAGACCCCCACTCATGTCCAACTCATGTCTCCCAACACCCCCACCCCCCAGCAGTGCAGGGGCAGCCTCCACCAGGCCCCCACCCATGTCTCCCACTACCCCCACCCCCCAGCCACCAGGGGCAGCCTCCACCAGACCCCCACTCATGTCTCCCATCACCCCCACCCCCCCAGCCACCAGGGGCAGCCTCCACCAGGCCCCCACTCATGTCCCCTATTACCCCCACCCCCCTGCAGTGCAGGGGCAGCCTCCACCAGGCCCCCACTCATGTCCCCATGCACCCCCACCCCCCAGCAGTGCAGGGGCAGCCTCCACCAGGCCCCCACTCATGTCCCCATGCACCCCCACCCCCCAGCAGTGCAGGGGCAGATTCCACCAGGCCCCCACCCATGTCTACCACCACCCCCACCCCCCAGCAGTGCAGGGGTAGCCTCCACCAGGCCCCCACTCATGTCTCCCATCACCCACACCCCCCAGCCACCAGGGGCAACCTCCACCAGGCCCCCAATCATGTCTCCCACCCCCCACCCCCCAGCAGTGCAGGGGCAGCCTCCACCAGGCCCCCCACTCATGTCTCCCACCACACCCACCCCCCAGCAGTGCAGGGGCAGCCTCCACTAGGCCCCCACTCATGTCTCCCATCACCCCCACCCCCCAGCCACCAGGGGCAGCCTCCACCAGGCCCCCACTGATGTCTCCCATCACCCCCACCCCCCAGCCACCAGGGGCAGCCTCCACCAGGCCCCCACTCATGTCCCCTATTACCCCCACCCCCCAGCAGTGCAGGGGCAGCCTCCACCAGGCCCCCACCCATGTCTACCACCACCCCCACCCCCCAGCCACCATGGGCAGCCTCCACCAGGCCCCCACTCATGTCCCCTATTACCCCTACCCCCCAGCAGTGCAGGGGCAGCCTCCACCAGGCCCCCACTCATGTCCCCATGCACCCCCACCCCCCAGCAGTGCAGGGACAGCCTCCACCAGGCCCCCACCCATGTCTACCACCACCCCCACCCCCCAGCAGTGCAGGGGCAGCCTCCACCAGCCCCACACTCATGTCTCCCACCACCCCACCCCCCAGCAGTGCAGGGGCAGCCTCCACCAGGCCCCCACTCATGTCTCCCACCACACCCACCCCCCAGCAGTGCAGGGGCAGCCTCTGACAGGCCCCCACTCATGTCTCCCATCACCCCCACCCCCAGCCACCAGGGGCAGCCTCCACCAGGCCCCCACTCATGTCTCCCATCACCCCCACCCCCAGCCACCAGGGGCAGCCTCCACCAGGCCCCCACTCATGTCCCCTATTACCCCCAGCCCCAGCAGTGCAGAGGCAGCCTCCACCAGGCCCCCACCCATGTCTACCACCACCCCCACCCCCCAGCCACCAGGGGCAGCCTCCACCAGGCCCCCACTCATGTCCCCTATTACCCCTACCCCCCAGCAGTGCAGGGGCAGCCTCCACCAGGCCCCCACTCATGTCCCCATGCACCCCCACCCACCAGCAGTGCAGGGGCAGCCTCCACCAGGCCCCCACCCATGTCTACCACCACCCCCACCCCCCAGCAGTGCAGGGGCAGCCTCCACCAGGCCCACACTCATGTCTCCCATCACCCCCACCCCCCAGCCACCAGGGGCAGCCTCCACCAGGCCCCCACTCATGTCTCCCACCACCCCCACCCCCAGCAGTGCAGGGGCAGCCTCCACCAGGCCCCCACTCATGTCTCCCACCACCCCACCCCCACCAGTGCAGGGGCAGCCTCCACCAGGCCCCCACCCATGTCTACCACCACCCCCACCCCCCAGCCACCAGGGGCAGCCTCCACCAGGCCCCCACTCATGTCCCCTATTACCCCTACCCCCCAGCAGTGCAGGGGCAGCCTCCACCAGGCCCCCACTCATGTCCCCATGCACCCCCACACCCCAGCAGTGCAGGGGCAGCCTCCACCAGGCCCCCACCCATGTCTACCACCATCCGACCCCCCCAGCAGTGCAGGGGCAGCCTCCACCAGGCCCCCACTCATGTCTCCCATCACCCCCACCCCCAGCCACCAGGGGCAGCCTCCACCAGGCCCCCACTCATGTCTCCAACCACCCCCACCCCCCAGCAGTGCAGGGGCAGCCTCCACCAGGCCCCCACTCATGTCTCCCACCACCCCCACCCCCCAGCCACCAGGGGCAGACTCCACCAGGCCCCAACTCATGTCCCCTATTACCCCCACCCCTCAGCAGTGCAGGGGCAGCCTCCACCAGGCCCCCACCCATGTCTCCCATCACCCTCACCCCCAGCCACCAGGGGCAGCCTCCACTAGGCCCCCACTCATGTCTCCCATCACCCCCACCCCCCAGCCACCAGGGGCAGCCTCCACCAGGCCCCCACTCATGTCTCCCACCACCCCCACCCCCCAGCAGTGCAGGGGCAGCCTCCACCAGGCCCCCACTCATGTCTCCCATCACCCCCACCCCCCAGCCACCAGGGGCAGCCTCCACCAGGCCCCCACTCATGTCTCCCACCACCCCACCCCCCAGCAGTGCAGGAGCAGCCTCCACCAGGCCCCCACTCATGTCTCCCACACCCACCACCCCCCAGCCACCAGGGGCAGACTCCACCAGGCCCCCACTCATGTCCCCTATTACCCCCACCCCCAGCAGTGCAGGGGCAGCCACCACCAGGCCCCCACTCATGTCTCCCATCACCCCCACCCCCCAGCCACCAGGGGCAGCCTCCACCAGGCCCCCACTCATGTCTCCCATCACCCCCACCCCCGAGCCACCAGGGGCAGCCTCCACAAGGCCCCCACTCATGTCTCCCACCACCCCCACCCCCCAGTAGTGCAGGGGCAGCCTCCACCAGGCCCCCACTCATGTCTCCCATCACCCCCACCCTCCCAGCAACCAGGGGCAGCCTCCATCAGGCCCCCACTCATGTCTCCCACCACTCCCACCCCCAGCAGTGCAGGGGCAGCCTCCACCAGACCCCCACTCATGTCTCCCATCACCCCCACCCCCCAGCCACCAGGGGCAGCCTCCACCAGGCCCCCACTCATGTCTCCCACCACCCGCACCCCCCAGCAGTGCAGGGGCAGCCTCCACCAGGCCCCCACTCATGTCTCCCACCACCCGCACCCCCCAGCAGTGCAGGGGCAGCCTCCATCAGGCCCCCACTCATGTCTCCCACCACCCCCACCCCCAGCAGTGCAGGGGCAGCCTCCACCAGGCCCCCACTCATGTCTCCCATCACCCCCACCCCCCAGCCACCAGGGGCAGCCTCCACCAGGCCCCCACTCATGTCTCCCACCACCCGCACCCCCCAGCAGTGCAGGGGCAGCCTCCACCAGGCCCCCACTCATGTCTCCCACCACCCCCACCCCCCAGCAGTGCAGGGGCAGCCTCCACCAGGCCCCCACTCATGTCTCCCATCACCCCCACCCTCCCAGCAACCAGGGGCAGCCTCCATCAGGCCCCCACTCATGTCTCCCACCTCCCCAACCCCCAGCAGTGCAGGGGCAGCCTCCACCAGGCCCCAACTCATGTCTCCCATCACCCCGACCCCGCAGCCACCAGGGGCAGCCTCCACCAGGCCCCCACTCATGTCTCCCATCACCCCCACCCACCAGCCACCAGGGGCAGCCTCCACCAGGCCCCCACTCATGTCTCCCACCACCCCCACCCCCCAGCAGTGCAGGGGCAGCCTCCACCAGGCCCCCACTCATGTCTCCCATCACCCCCACCCCCCAGCCACCAGGGGCAGCCTCCACCAGGCCCCCACTCATGTCTCCCACCACCCCCACCCCCCAGCCACCAGGGGCAGACTCCACCAGGCCCCCATTCATGTCCCCTATTACCCCCACCCCCCAGTAGTGCAGGGCCAGCCTCCACCAGGCCCCCACTCATGTCCCCATGCACCCCCACCCCCCAATAGTGCAGGGGCAGCCTCCACCAGGCCCCCACCCATGTCTACCACCAACCCCACCCCCCAGCAGTGCAGGGGTAGCCTCCACCAGGCCCCCACTCATGTCTCCCATCACCCCCACCCCCCAGCCACCAGGGGCAGCCTCCACCATGCCCCCACTTATGTCTCCCACCACCCCCACCCCCCAGCAGTGCAGCGGTAGCCTCCACCAGGCCCCCACTCATGTCTCCCACCACCCCCACCCCCCAGCCACCAGGGGCAGACTCCACCAGCCCCCCACTCATGTCCCCTATTACCCCCACCCCCCAGCAGTGCAGGGGCAGCCTCCACCAGGCCCCCACTCATGTCTCCCATCACCCCCACCCCCCAGCCACCAGGGGCAGCCTCCACCAGGCCCCCACTCATGTCCCCCATCACCCCCACCCCCCAGCCACCAGGGGCAGCCTCCACCAGGCCCCCACTCATGTCTCCCACCACCCCCACCCCCCAGCCACCAGGGGCAGCCTCCACCAGGCCCCCACTCATGTCTCCCACCACCCCCACCCCCCAGCAGTGCAGGGGCAGCCTCCACCAGGCCCCCACTCATGTCTCCCACCACCCCCACCCCCCAGACACCAGGGGCAGACTCCACCAGGCCCCCACTCATTACCCCCACCCCCAGCAGTGCAGGGCCAGCCTCCACCAGGCCCCCACTCATGTCCCCATGCACCCCACCCCCCAGCAGTGCAGGGGCAGCCTCCACCAGGCCCCCACCCATGTCTACCACCACCCCCACCCCCCAGCAGTGCAGGGGCAGCCTCCACCAGGCCCCCACTCATGTCTCCCATCACCCCCACCCCACAGCCACCAGGGGCAGCCTCCACCAGGCCCCCACTCATGTCTCCCACCACCCCACCCCCCAGCAGTGCAGGGGCAGCCTCCACCAGGCCCCCACCCATGTCTACCACCACCCCCACCCCCCAGCAGTGCAGGGGCAGCCTCCACCAGGCCCCCACTCATGTCTCCCACCACCCGCACCCCCCAGCAGTGCAGGGGCAGCCTCCACCAGGCCCCCACTCATGTCTCCCACCACCCCCACCCCCCAGCCACCAGGGGCAGACTCCACCAGGCCCCCACTCATGTCCCCTATTACCCCCACCCCCCAGCAGTGCAGGGGCAGCCTCCACCAGGCCCCCACTCATGTCTCCCATCACCCCAACCCCCCAGCCACCAGGGGCAGCCTCCACCAGGCCCCCACTCATGTCTCCCATCACCCTCACCCCCCAGCCACCAGGGGCAGCCTCCACCAGGCCCCCACTCATGTCTCCCACCACACCCACCCCCCAGCAGTGCAGGGGCAGCCTCCACCAGGCCCCCCCTCATGTCTCCCATCACCCCCACCCCCCAGCCACCAGGGGCAGCCTCCACCAGGCCCCCACTCATGTCTCCCACCACCGCCACCCCCCAGCCACCAGGGGCAGACTCCACCAGGCCCCCACTCATGTCCCCTATTACCCCCACCCCCCAGCAGTGCAGGGCCAGCCTCCAGCAGGCCCCCACTCATGTCCCCATGCACCCCCACCCCCCAGCAGTGCAGGGGCAGCCTCCACCAGGCCCCCACCCCCACCCCCCAGCAGTGCAGGGGCAGCCTCCACCAGGCCCCCACTCATGTCTCCCATCACCCCCACTCCAGCCACCAGGGGCAGCCTCCACCAGGCCCCCACTCATGTCTCCCACCACCTCCACCCCCCAGCAGTGCAGGGGCAGCCTCCACCAGGCCCCCACTCATGTCTCCCATCACCCCCACCCCCAGCCACCAGGGGCATCCTCCACCAGGCCCCCACTCATGTCTCCCACCACCCCCATCCCCCAGCAGTGCAGGGGCAGCTTCCACCAGGCCCCCACTCATGTCTCCCATCACCCCCACCCCCAGCCACCAGGGGCAGCCTCCACCAGGCCCCCACTCATGTCTCCTACCACCCCCACCCCCAGCAGTGCAGGGGCACCCTCCACCAGGCCCCCTGTTAGGCGGAAACCTGTGCAGTTCCCTCTGGGACCACTGCAAAAGATTTAGGACTACAGGCGTTGGCGGTGAACCCACTTGGTAGCAGTCTGTACCACACAGATTCACTTGGTAGCTGTGGCTGAGCAGTCAGACTTCTCTCAAGAAAAGTTGAGCAGTATGTGGAGTATACAAAATAGGGCAATTCTTCACAGCAAGACAAGCAAACACGCAACAAGGCTTAGTGTAACGATATCAAGGTATTTATTTATAACACAACCTCTATGGAAAACACTAAGCAAATCACGGCAAACAAATCAAACACAATTACTCTACGAAGTAGAAAACGATCAATCCCGCTAGCAAAATATCGACAACTCTAGGTTCTACTGGTACCACTTATTTTCAGACAGAGGTGTATACCTCAACCTAGATGACACTCGAATATTAGTTAGGAAGGGAGAGAAAAAGATAGGCAGGTTATGACATCAACACAGTTCAATCCTACGCGGATAAAATGCAAGGCAGGAAGGCAAGAATCGCAATAGATCATAAAGTTCAGAGGCCAGGCCCACTCGGAGAGAGGCAAGGCGCGATGTCCCGAAAAGTCTCTAGTGGAGATGCATTCAAGTCTTTATAGCAAATTGTTATCGGCAGATTGAACCAGTTCAGAACAAAGAATGAGCAAAGCTTGGAGGCGACTCAGCGGAACGGAGAGGATTAAGACACCTCACTCGAACCGAACGAAAGGGAAGCCAGGCGGACACGGTACCTTGTTGTGGAGGGCAGCTCCGGAGGGGGCAGTTGTTCCTGGTGGTGGATGCACATTGGGTCTTTGCCAAGAGTAGAGAGGTTCTCGTCGTCGAAGAAAAGTGAAGTCCGGTGCACCACCAGGGAAGAGACCAGCCACGGAGTGCTCCGTCACAAGGCACCACCTTTTGGTCGCGGTACAGGGGTAGTGGCTATCCGGTTGCCGAGGTGCTCTGCACGGACAATTCGACCACTGCGTCCTGAGGCGAATAAAAAGCAAAGGGGACTGGTTGTTCCCACCAGTCAGGGGAAGAGACTCTCCGGCAGGGAGATCTCCTCTGTCGCCGGGAAGTGGTGAGTCGGCTCAGCAGGGCTCCACCGGAGGTGTCGTCGTTGCAGGTCAGCTCAGCGTTACCCTCGTCGGTTTCGTAGGTCCTGTGGCGACTTCTGAAGATCCAGTCCCAAGAGCCCTGCTTTTATGCAGAAGTCCCCCATTCATTCAGCCTAGCTGTCAATCAACACATGCTAAGTGGTGAGCAGGAAGGCTCACCACCTGGGCCAATCACTCCAGAGTGCGACCGGAGTTGGCAAGGCAACTTGGTCCAGGGTGCCTAAACCCCCTCCCACCCCTGTGGTAACCCAGACAGAATGGCACCACTTTGGAGGGTCTCTGTACAGAGGCCCGCCAAAAGTGGAACAAAGGGCTCGACCTTTGGTTTAGGAGTCACAGAGACGAACACAGACGCCATTTTACAAACCGAGTTCTGGCAGAAAATACCACTCGATAAACTTATTTAAGATAAGTAGATCGGTGGTACGTTAGAGATTAACGAGAAAAAAGAGCCAATCTCCAACAATGGGACGAAACCCATATGGTTATGTTCGAGGTCGAACATAACAAGTAGTTTCCACTGCCACCAGCCAAAACTCGACGAGGGGGGACGGGACAGTGTCCCCTCGAGTAACAGATCTAGGAGTAATCGAATTACCCCTACTGGTACGTCCACAATAAGATGGTTGGTACTAGTTCTGTTAGTAAATTTAGGTCTAGTAAAGCCAATGGTGACTTTACATGCCCGGGGAGACAGTAGTCAGTCCCCGGGTATGGAGTCTATGGTGGGGGACCCGCTAGGGCACCCCCGTGTTACGGCACGTAGGGTGCAGTGTAACACACATAGAAAAACATATGAGACCCTATGGAGTAAAAGACCCCATAGCCCATCGAACACATTGACATTTCAAAGGAATTACACACATACATGGCCAAGAGTGGGAAAAAAGAGTCTCACTCTTGGCAGGATGGAAAAAAACAAACTCCAGAAATCCAGCAAAACTGCTGGGGGACTCACTAGGTTAGGAAATTCAGCCTAAACAGAGAATTCTCCCTAGACTAAGGGACAGGAGGATTTAATCCACTCCTGGATGAATCTCATACCTCTAGTCGATGACATACATCCTAGAGAGACCATCAGCATTTTGGTGGTGACACCCTGACCTGTGCTCAATGGTGAAATCAAACCCTTGCAGGCAGATCGACCATCTCAATAGTTTTGGGTTTTCCCCTTTCATTTGCATTAACCATCTCAAGGGTTGGTGGTCAGTCTGAATAACAAAAGTAGAACCATACAAGTACGGCCTAAACTTCTTCAGAGCCCACACGATAGCAAAGCACTCTCTTTCGATTGTTGCCCACCTTGTTTCAGGATCCTTCAGCTTGCGGCTGATGAAGCAAACGGGGTGCTCCCTACCTTTCCCATCCAGTTGACTGAGTTCGGCACCTATCCCTACATTGGAAGCGTCTGTCTGCACAATGAAGTGTTGGCGGTAATCAGGAGCTCTGAGTACTGGGGCTTGGCAAAGAGCCTTTTTCAGGTTTTCAAAAGCCTGATTGCACTCCTCGTTCCATTTAACCTTTTTAGGAAATTTGGGCGAGGAGATGACATTCAGTGGAGAAGCTATGGTCCCATAGTTCTCTATGAAATTCCTGTAATACCCAGTGAGGCCTAGGAAGGCTCTCACCTGGGTATGAGTAGTCGGTGTTGTCCAATTTTGCACAGCTTCAATCTTACTGAGCAAAGGCCTTATTTCTCCACCGCCTACCTCATGCCCAAGATAGACTACCTTACTCTGTCCAATTTGGCATTTACTCGCCTTTATGGTCAGATTGGCTCGTCCAAGAGCCTGCAAAACATCTCTCAGGTGGGTTACATGTTCTTCCCAGGAATTGCTGAACACTGCGATGTCATCCAAGTATGCCATGCAGAAGTCCTCCATCCCATTCAGAACCTGGTTTACCATCCGTTGAAACGTAGCAGGTGCATTCTTCAGTCCGAAAGGCATTACCTTAAACTGGTATAAGCCAACGGGGGTAGAAAATGCAGTTTTCTCCTTGGCATGGTCTGTCAGGGCTATTTGCCAATAGCCTGACGTCAAGTCAAATGTGCTGAGGAACTTGGCGGCACCAAGTTTATCCACCAACTCATCTGTTCTTGGCAAAGGGTGGGCACCAGTCTTGGTGACTGCATTAACAGCTCTATAATCCACACAGAATCTAAGTTCTTTAGATCCGGCCTTTGGTACTAACACAACTGGGCTAGACCATGGACTAGTAGAGGGCTCTATTACCCCGAGATCAAGCATCTTGCTGACCTCACCTTTGATGTGGGTTCGTACGTTTTCTGACATGCGGTATCCTCTGCTTTTGACCGGCAGACAGTCACCAGTGAGTATGTCGTGCTGGCCCCAAGGGGTCAAGCCTGGCGAAAGCGAGAACAGAGAGGCAAACTGATTCAACATAGATTTGCACTCTTCTTGTTGCTCGGGTGTCAGATTGGAGGAGAGATTCACTCCTTCAATTTTTTCATCTAAAGGTAAGCCTCTGAGGAGATCCGGAAGAGCTTCACTCTCTTCTTCTTCCTCTGATGATGCTAGAAGCAACGCTCCTACATCAGGTCGCGAGACATACGCTTTAAGTCGGTTGGTGTGAAAGACTGTCGGAGCCTCCTTGGGATTGCCCAAGTCCACCAGATAGTTAACCTCTCCGAGTTTACCCACTACTCGGTAGGGTCCCATCCACTTATCTTGCAAGGCCCTCTGCCTTGTTGGGATCATAACGAGAACGAGCTGGTCTTGAGCGAACTCAACCATGTTAGCCTTTTGATCGTGCCAGTGCTTGACCAATGCTTGTCCAGCTTTCAAGTTATCGCTTGCTTCCGTCATCATGTGCGACATTCTCCTCCGGAGACCTATCACGTAGTCAATCACTCTGACTGGCTTGGGGGAAGGAGCACTCTCCAACCCCTCCTTAATCAGGGCCAATGGACCTCTGACAGGATGACCATAGAGTAGTTCGAAGGGAGAGTAACCTACTCCCTCCTGAGGGACTTCTCTATAAGCAAAGAGAAGGCATGGCAATAGAAGGTCCCACTAACGCTTAAGGGGTTCCTCTAAAGCACCTATCATGCTCTTCATGGTTCGGTTGAATCGTTCTACCAACCCATTGGTTTGTGGGTGGTAAGCCGTTGAGAACTTTTAAGTTACTCCGCAGGTTTTCCACATGGCTTTCATGTAGTGGGACATAAAGTTTGACCCCCTGTCAGAGATTACTTCCTTAGGAAACCCGACCCTGGTAAAAATACCAAGGAGGGCCTTAGCCACAGCCGGAGCTGTAACAGTCCTCATAGGAATTGCCTCAGGATACCTAGTAGCATGGTCTACTACAACAAGTATAAACCTGTTGCCTGAGGAGGTTGGAGGATCAAGGGGACCAACGATGTCAATCCCTACTCTCTCAAATGGGACTCCCACAACTGGGAGAGGTACTAACGGTGCCACATTCTTGGATCCAACCTTACCAGAGATCTGGCAGGTGTGGCAGCTCCTGCAGTGTTTTTATACTTCGGCCCCCATCTTTGGCCAATAGAAGTAGAGCGAGAGCCTTTCCTTAGTATTCTTGAAACTCAAGTGACCAGCCAAAGGATTCTCGTGGGCTAACTGCAAGAACTGTGGTCTGTTCTCTTGGGGTACTACAAGTCGTTTGTAGTCTCCAGGTGCAGACTCGGTCGGTTCACTGTAGAAGAGGCCATCTTCCCAGTGCAACCTGTATTTCCCAGGCTCTTGCCCTTCAGCCTGAGCTTCTGCCTGATGGTGAAGACCTTTCAGAGTTGGACATTCTCTCTGTCCCTTACTGAAGTCTGCCCTGCTGGGTCCAACTTCTGCCAGTAAAGACTGCAGCTCAGGATGGTCAACAGGATCCAGATCTCCAATGAGTTCCTGGCCTTCCATTAGCTCTTCCTCAGAGTCTAATTCTACCACGCAGGGTTGTACCTCCCTCTCAGCCTCGGCTGGAGGTGGAGTTACGGGTGTGACGTTGGACAACCGCGGGGAAGTCCGTGTCGGCTGCACTGGAATGCTGGCGGCTGGTTTCGGGATAGAAGTCTTAGGTTTCCCCTTCGCTTCTGATTTCTTGGAGACAGCGGCCAACAATTCCAGTGGAGCAGGAGTGATTTCTCTCTTCATCATCTCCTGGAGAGTACCGCGCATGGTCCTCTCTCTTGCGGGTCTGGTTAGCTCCTGTAACCGTTTACTAGGAGGTCTGGGAGTATGCGATACAACTCCGAGAGGTTTCAAATCGTTACCCAACAGTACCGTCCTGGTACCTCACTCTGTATGCTGACAGGTATCTTCACAGTCATGTCGTTACACTGGATGAGAACTGGTAATTGGGGAAGCATCTGCACAGGCCCTCCAGCTAACTTGGTGAGGCGTTTGGGTGCCTTAGCAACATCCTCAGCCTGAAAAAACGATTTATCCACCACAGTTATGCTGGCCCCAGTGTCCCTAATGGCAGGAGTCTCCTGACCATTCACCTGGACACTGTCCTTATAATACTCTTTAGTATTATCGGGGATAGAATTATAGACATCTAAATTCTGTTGTTCCCACAACCCCAGAGATACTAAAGAAACGCTGGCTGAGACTCCAATGGGTTCGTCAGCTAGCAGTAGAAAGTTTCCACTTGCCATTTGGACTTCCTCCTCTGGAGCGAAGGCTAAGGAGACAAGCTGGACCCCTGAAGGTTTACCCTTGCATCTGGGATCTCCTTTCACGTGGTCAGTCGAGCCACAAACAAAGCATTCACCAAATGCTTTCTGGAATGGTGGCTTGTTCTGACCTCCTTCCGGTTTGGCACCAGAAGACACACTATTCTGCTGTGGTTTTCCCGGTGGCTTACCCTTCTGGTTTGGTTTGGGGCCCTCTTTGGAATGTGAGTTATTCAAATTCTCTTTTGAGTCTTTTTTAGGCTGTTTTCCCTCGTCCTTTTTCTGAGTTGCCCCAGAATCCTTATGAGTAGCCCTGTTGGCCACCCACAAGTCAGCAGCCTTAGCTAGTGCCCTGGAATCCAATTCCTTCGAATCAGCCAAGTGCTGTCTGAGCTCAGGAGAACAGGCATCATAAATAGACTCCAACATAAAAAGATTTCTCATACCTTCATAAGTGTTCACTTTGTACCCCTTAATCCATCCCTCTAAGTTTTTCAACCCTTCACTCACCCAGGTAGCCCAAGGGGTACCATCATGCTTTTTGAGGGTTCTAAACCTCTTAAGATACTGGGAAGGGGTTTTCCCGAACCTAGCTATCGAAGCTAGTTTCACACTTTTGTAATCCGTCTTATCCGCCTCCCCCAACTCCATTACCACATCAGTCGCAACAGGAGGGAGCCTAGAGAACAACCAGGGAAGCAACGCATTCCCGGTGATGTCCTGGAGCCCATGATTGTATTCAAACAGTTTCAGCCAATCCAACACATCCAATCTCGGTTCATACATACCCACTAATTCCTTCGGCATCCGGGGTCTTTTGGGACTGGAGCTCCTAGAGGAACCAGAGGAGAGAGAAGCATTTTCATAGACAACTTTTTCATCTCTAATTCGTGATTTAGTTCTATTTCTCTGAGTCTCAACTCAGCTTGCTTCTGCTCAGCCTGGGCATTCATCCGTCTGAACTCGAGTTCTTGGTTTCGTTCAGATTGAGCCAAGAACCGTTTGTATTCTAATTCAAGCTTCATTTTTTCAAGTTCAAAATAAGCAGGGTTACTTGTGGGACCTGGTATGGGCCCCGTAGGCACAGCTGGTAAGGCAGGTAGAGGAGCCGGGGAGACAGTTTTGTTAGCCTCTCTGTCCTCGTCAGCCTCTTCATCGCTATCATCAGAATTACGATTCAGATCAACACCATTACTGTCGTCTACATTCGCTGGGAAGATTGGTTCCTCTGAACCAGTACCCAGACTTTGGTTCGCCAGCAATCTCTCTATTAGTTCTATCTTCTTGCCTCTTACAGAAAGATTTGCTTGCCTACAGAGAGCTCGCAAACTCTCAGTATTTTCACCTGACAAAGACTCTTGACTGTAAGTTTCCATCGTAGACATGTTTTTGAAAGTTGCTTTTTGTGCAAAGTTTTTGTGGTTAGTTATCCTACAGTGTCGAAAAGCACTCTAAACTGTATACTCGATACAAATCCCACCGCTGTACACCAGTGTTAGGCGGAAACCTGTGCAGTTCCCTCTGGGACCACTGCAAAAGATTTAGGACTACAGGCGTTGGCGGTGAACCCACTTGGTAGCAGTCTGTACCACACAGATTCACTTGGTAGCTGTGGCTGAGCAGTCAGACTTCTCTCAAGAAATGTTGAGCAGTATGTGGAGTATACAAAATAGGGCAATTCTTCACAGCAAGACAAGCAAACATGCAACGAGGCTTAGTGTAACGATATCAAGGTATTTATTTATAACACAACCTCTATGGAAAACACTAAGCAAATCACGGCAAACAAATCAAACACAATTACTCTACGAAGTAGAAAACGATCAATCCCGCTAGCAAAATATCGACAACTCTAGGTTCTACTGGTACCACTTATTTTCAGACAGAGGTGTATACCTCAACCTAGATGAAACTCGAATATTAGTTATGAAGGGAGAGAAAAAGATAGGCAGGTTATGACATCAACACAGTTCAATCCTACGCGGATAAAATGCAAGGCAGGAAGGCAAGAATCGCAATAGATCATAAAGTTCAGAGGCCAGGCCCACTCGGAGAGAGGCAAGGCGCGATGTCCCGAAAAGTCTCTAGTGGAGATGCATTCAAGTCTTTATAGCAAATTGTTATCGGCAGATTGAACCAGTTCAGAACAAAGAATGAGCAAAGCTTGGAGGCGACCCAGCGGAACGGAGAGGATTAAGACACCTCACTCTAACCGAACGAAAGGGAAGCCAGGCAGACACGGTACCTTGTTGTGGAGGGCAGCTCCGGCGGGGACAGTTGTTCCTGGTGGTGGATGCACATTGGGTCTTTGCCAAGAGTAGAGAGGTTCTCGTCGTCGAAGAAAAGTGAAGTCCGGTGCACCACCAGGGAAGAGACCAGACGCGGAGTGCTCCGTCACAAGGCACCACCTTTTGGTCGCGGTACAGGGGTAATGGCTATCCGGTTGCCGAGGTGCTCTGCACGGGCAATTCGACCACTGCGTCCTGAGGCGAATAAAAAGCAAAGGGGACTGGTTGTTCCCACCAGTCAGGGGAAGAGACTCTCCGGCTGGGAGATCTCCTCTGTCGTCGGGAAGTGGTGAGTCGGCTCAGCAGGGCTCCACCGGAGGTGTCGTCGTTGCAGGTCGGCTCAGCGTTACCCTCGTCGGATTCTTAGGTCCTGTGGCGACTTCTGAAGATCCAGTCCCAAAAGCCCTGCTTTTATGCAGAAGTCCCCCATTCATTCAGCCTAGCTGTCAATCAACACATGCTAAGTGGTGAGCGGGAAGGCTCACCACCTGGGCCAATCACTCCAGAGTGCGACCGGAGTTGGCAAGGCAACTCGGTCCAGGGTGCCTAAACCCCCTCCCACACTCCTGTGGTAACCCAGACAGAATGGCACCACTTTGGAGGGTCTCTGTACAGAGGCCCGCCAAAAGTGGAACAAAGGGCTCGACCTTTGGTTTAGGAGTCACAGAGACAAACACAGACGCCATTTTACAAACCGAGTTCTGGCAGAAAATACCACTCGATAAACTTATTTAAGATAAGTAGATCGGTGGTACGTTAGAGATTAACGAGAAAAAGAGCCAATCTCCAACAATGGGACGAATCCCATAGGGTTATGTTCGGGGTCGAACATAAGTAGTTTCCACTGCCACCAGCCAAAACTCGACGAGGGGGGACGGGACAGTGCCCCCTCGAGTAACAGATCTAGGAGTAATCGAATTACCCCTACTGGTACGTCCACAATAAGATGGTTGGTACTAGTTCTGTTAGTAAATTTAGGTCTAGTAAAGCCAATGGTGACTTTACATGCCCGGGGAGACAGTAGTCAGTGGGTGGGGGCCTGGTGGAGGCTGCCCCTGCACTGCTGGGGGGTGGGGGTGCATGGGGACATGAGTGGGGGCCTGGTGGAGGCTGGCCCTTCAATGCTGGGGTTAATAGGGGACATGAGTGTCGGCCTGGTGGAGTCTGCCCCTGGTGGCTGGGGGGTGGGGGTGGTGGGAGACATGAGTGGGGGCCTGGTAGAGGCTGCCCCTGGTGGCTGGGGGGTGGGGGTGATGGGAGACATGAGTGGGGGTGTTAGGGAGAATTCTCTGTTTAGGCTGAATTTCCTAACCTAGTGAGTCCCCCAGCAGCCTTGCGGGATTTCTGGAGTTTGTTTTTTTCCATCCTGCCAAGAGTGGGGCTCTTTTCTCCCGCTCTTGGACATGCATGTGTGTAATTCCTTTGAATGTCAATGTGTTCTATGGGCTATGGGGTCTTTTACTCCATAGGGTCTCATATGTTTTTCTATGTGTGTTACACCGCACCCTACGTGCCGTAACACGGGGATGTCCTAGCGGACCTCCACCATAGACTCCATACCCAGGGAGAGACTACTGTCTCCCCGGGCATGTAAAGTCACCATTGGCTTTACTAGACCTAAATTTACTAACAGAACTAGTACAAACCATCTTATTGTGGACGTGCTAGTAGGGGTAATTCGATTACTCCTGGATCTGTTACTCGAGGGGGCACTGTCCCGTCCCCCCTCGTCGAGTTTTGGCTGGTGGCAGTGGAAACTACTTGTTATGTTCGACCCCGAACCTAACCCTATGGGATTCGTCCCATTGTTGGAGATTGATACTTTTTCTCGTTAATCTCTAACGTACCACCGATCTACTTATCTTAAATAAGTTTAACGGATGGTATTTTCTGCCAGAACTCGGTTTGTAAAATGGCGTCTGTGTTTGTCTCTGTAACTCCTAAACCAAAGGTCGAGCCCTTTGTTCCACTTTTGGCGGGCTCTGTACAGAGACCCTCCAAAGTGGTGCCATTCTGTCTGGGTTACCACAGGGATGTGGGAGGGGGTTTAGGCACCCTGGACCGAGTTGCCTTGCCAACTCCGGTCGCACTCTGGAGTGATTGGCCCAAGTGGTGAGCCTCCCCGCTCACCACTTAGCATATGTTGATTGACAGCTAGGCTGAATGAATGGGGGTTTTCTGCATAAAAGCAGGGCTTTTGGGACTGGATCTTCAGAAGTCGCCACAGGACCTAAGAATCCGACGAGGGTAACGCTGAGCCGACCTGCAACGACGACACCTCTGGTGGAGCCCTGCTGAGCCGACTCACCACTTCCCGACGACAGAGGAGATCTCCCTGCCGGAGAGTCTCTTCCCCTGACTGGTGGGAACAACCAGTCCCCTTTGCTGTTTATTCGCCTCAGGACGCAGTGGTCGAATTGCCCGTGCAGCGCACCTCGGCAACCGGATAGCCACCACCCCTGTACCGCGACCAAAAGGTGGTGCCTTGTGACAGAGCACTCCGCGGCTGGTCTCTTCCCTGGTGGTGCACCGGACTTCACTTTTCTTCGATGACGAGATCATCTCTACTCTTGGCAAAGACCCGACGTGCATCCACCACTAGGAACAACTGCCCCCGCCGGAGCTGCCCTCCACAACAAGGTACCGTGTCCGCCTGGCTTCCCTTTCGATCGGTTCGAGTGAGGAGTCTTAATCCTCTCCTTTCCGTTGGGTCGCCTCCAAACTTTTCTCATTTATGGTTCTGAAACTGGTTCAATCTGCCGATAACAATTTGCTACAAAGACTGGAATGCATCTCCACTAGAGACTTTTTGGGACATATCACCTTGCCTCTCTCCGAGTGGGCCTGGCCTCTGAACTTCACGATCTATTGTGATTCTTGCCTTCCTGCCTTGCATTTTACCCGTGAAGTATTGAACTGTGTTGATTTCGTAACCTGCCTATCTTTTTCTCTCCCGTCCTAACTAATATTAGAGTGCCATCTAGGTTGAGGTATACACCTCTGTCTGTAAATAAGTAGTGCCGGTAGAACCTAGGCTTGTCGAAATATTGCTAGGGGGATTGATCGTTTCTTCTTCGTAGAGTAATTGTGTTTGATTTGTTTGCCGTGAAAGTGCCATAGTGTTTTTGATAGATGTTTCGTTATAAATAAATACCTTAATATCTTTACACTAAGCCTCGTTGCGTGTTTGCTTGTCTTGCTGTGAAGAATTGCCCTATTTTGTATACTCCACATACTGCTCAACTCTTCTTGAGGGAAGTCTGACTGCTCAGCCACAGCTACCAAGTGAATCTGTGTGGTACAGACTGCTACCAGGTGGGTTCACCGCAAAACACCTGTAGTCCTAAATCTTTTGCAGTGGTCCCAGAGGGAACTGCACAGGTTTCCGCCTAACAGTCACTACCCCACTAATGATACCCATCACCTTCTCACTAGGGGACAGTGCCTACCCTCTGAGCACCCACATGATGACGCCAATTCGGAACCCCATCACGCCTCCAGAGGTAAGATACAACACAGCCCATATTGCAACCCGGGGCATAGTGGAGCGCACATTCGGAGTGCTCAAGTCACGCTTTCGCTCCCTTGACCGTTCTGGCGGGCAGCTGTTATATGCGCCCCCAGTAGTGTGCAGGATCATAGTGGCAGCATGTGTCCTGCACAATGTTGCAACACGCTGGGGCCTGGCTGTGGACATGGTGGTGCCCCCACATCCCCAACCACATGCACGGCCGCTGCGCATGGGAGGGGAGAGGGCACGGGGTGAGGCAGCCCGTACGCAGCTGGTGGCTAATTACTTCACATAGAAATCACACCCCAGTGGAGTGCACACAGGCCTGGCACATACTATCTGATAAGCAATGATGACTCGACCTGACAATTAAGACGAACAAAGGGACTGTCAACTGTCAGAACCATAGCAGCCTGAGATTGTTCATGTGGAAGTGTCACAATGTGTGCATCCCTACCTACACAAACACCACCAATGCAGTGTCATGAAAAGACATTTCCATGCTGCAGAAATGAATACCCACTTGCAAAATACTACATGAAAACAGTGCCATGTCACCCACCCCCTCCCCGGCACGGCCACACAACACACCATGGCATGTCATGCAATGTGAGAGGAAAGAAATTAATCCCCACAACATGCCCCAAGTGTCAGCAGCTACAGTGTCCCTAATGGAAACATGTCCACACATGAAATGCTCACAGTAATGCAGGACCTACAACCGACATTACCAAATACTTACCAAGAATACCAATCACCTACACAACCTCCTACCTACCTTAAACATGACATTACAGACTTAGAAATTAGCTAGCCTCACCACCTGATGATGACAGCCCTCCGAACACTTCCAAGTATACAGTGTTAGCGCCACGCAAGAGTGTAGGTGCACTGCTTACAACATGGACTCCAGTTCCAAGGTGGACCGCATTGTGAAGACATGAGGAATGGACCTGCAAATATGGAGGATGAGATGGATGCAGAGGCACATATCAATACACCACGCAGTGTACAATACAACAACAATATGCACTATGAATGTATACACAGTATTGACTACAGACTGCCCACACAGCTCATGGGAGTCCAATGTCACCATGTACGTCAATGTCACTTGGGCACACCCTTTGCAAGCCCATGGAAATGGGAAGCAGGAGGGGTGTGTGTGACAAAAACCCAAGCATCTGAACCAAATCCATGACAAGCCTGCATGTGCCCAGCCACAATGCAGCGTATGCCCACAGGAGCCACACAAGGCAACACACTGGCCCTCATTACGACCCTGGCGGAAAGGGGAAAACGATGGCGGAAATGCAATACCGCCATCGAATAGCGCTCGGTGCGACTATGACCCGTCACCGCAAAGTACGAAGCCATTAGCGACACCGTAGTGAACGCCAACGCTAACTGCACTAAGCACGCGCGCGCGCGCCATGCCAAACCGCAAACACCACCATGGTGCAACGGTACGCCAATTCCGACCCTAGCGGACATGTACCTAACGCCATCAGGCATGGCGGAATGGACCATTCCGCCATGGCGAGAAGTACGGCATCGCGAATCAACCGTAAACGGCCCCACTGAGTGCCTGTACACCGCTCCCTGCCCACAAAGTACAACTCCCTGTAGGTGCAATGAAGTCACAATGCAACCATTGAAATGTACAAAGCACCCATGCATGCCAACGAACAAAAGAAACACAAGAGGGGCCAATGGGAGCTGCAGGGCACAGATGGCACGAATACAGAAGCCATCCCAATGGACATGACCACAGTCCCCCCCCCCGAAACGCACGCAAACACAGGCACCTGTGACCAGCAACATTCCGAAAATCACATCATTCCACCAGTCCACCTGGCTGACCGCCATCTGTCACACAAAACCCAATCCCCCGCCCCTGAGCATGACAACATCCAAACTGTCATATAGGCAGCCCCCATCCCTGACCTCACGGGCTCAGTAGGCAAACGCGCCCAGCACAGTACCACGCAACTAAACCCCGAAGCAGGAACCCAATGCAGATCTCCTCACAATACATCGCCCCACATATAGGCACATGCCACATCACTTGCAAAGAAAAACGCTACACGGCCCAAATCAGAATAGAAATTTAATGCACAACAAAATCACCAAGCCCATACAGCCATCAGGCCAGGAACTCCAAAACACATTTCACCATTGTGGGCTGCATCCGCAAGAAATGACCAGCCACTACTTGTGTGACGCCCTGTCCCATCATGGTACACAGAGCCACAATCACGTACGAAAAGGCAAAAAGGAAGCGCACACAACCGCAGGGCCGTCCCAATGGGGAGGCACTAGTCCAGCTGAAAGGCCGAAATGTTGCTCCGAGCCACCAGTACTGCGTAAGGGCATGTGGGCCACTGGCGATCGTCCCATAAGATCGTAATGCTGCTCCACCGATTAACACGAAGCAGCAGGTGTCGGGAGTAAAATCCATCTGCAGGAGTGGCATACAGATGGCAGTGGCAAAAGGGGAGGAGATACCTGTCAACCAAAAGAAAAGAACAAGAACAGAATGGCCATCAGAACTACATTCGAACAACTCACTTCAATGAGCACACGAAATCCACAGCCATATGCATGCCAGCCCACTCCAAAGGATCATCAACACCCCAAAGCCACATGCGACTCATAACCATCTATACCTAGGTGTAAACACCATCACGAACGAGTGTACCTGTGCATGCGTCTGCCAAAACAGAATCCATCAGATGGGAATGTTAACGTGCATGGACACAAGTGCCTGAGGGCGCGTCGAGACAGGGAGGGCTCAACAAGGCCAGATAGACGATGGTCCCACTATGGCAGCCCTGCATCACATAGCGTAGGGGAGGCGGATAGATCCCAAGAAGCCCTGTACATGGCAAACTCTGCACCAAATCACCTGCCCATGCATCCATTCATCATTCCCTCATCCCGGGATCAAAACGCCTGAATAATTACTCACATGACATTAGAAACGTCCATTGAGTCTGTGCGTAATGCAGCCTGCTACATCCACAGTGCCCCAGCCCGTAAATCCAGTGTTGTGAAGTAACATGTATTTGGGAATGGCCGGCCTCATCGCCCACGTAGCTATTGCGCATCCCAAACTATTCATATCAATCATTGCTCCCTCGCCATGGGCCCTGTCTCAAGGACATAGAACAATAGAACGTTATATTTGCAGTCAGACCTGTGGGCATCTCCTCGCCGCTAGCTGGAAACCGAAAGCGCCGCCCTTCGAATTCCTCATTTGCAACATCACGTCGAAAAGGCATCTCTGGCCGTTTGAAATCACTAATTATTCCATCGAGTGCGGCTGTGTGTGAAAATGGCAACTGCCTTCACCCACAAATGGGACGCCCCGGCCGTCGTTGCAACTCGGTACAGTGATGCATGAGGGCCCACCGTTACTCGAGTACTACGTTCCACTGACCCTTCACAAGTCCGTTCGCGACTGCACAGATAGTATGGGAAACAATGGGACCACAGCAGAATGAACATATCAACCAATCTTACACGCCCATCGGGTACAAATACATGATTGCAATAGCAAGATACCATTACCCGAATTGCAGCGTAGTGCGCGGGACGTGCTCGGCCAAAGGGGAGAGCCGTTTGCACAGGTGGAACCAATCACCACAGGTGGAGGCCATACAGCCTGAAAACACATAAATTGCACAGCCAGTCTCCTCCCACAACCACAGCGAAATGCTACCGGCAGGACTCGCGATGTTGGCCCTGGGGGACCTGATAGCACTGCAAGTGCTCCAACTCCAAGAAGAAGATGAACAACAACTACAACCAGCCGCACGGAGGAGACGCAGGAGGAGGAGGAGGCCAAGGCAGGGCCAGCAAGGCCCAGCAGCACAGCCACTACCACCACGCAGGCAGCCCGCAATCCCACGCCTCCGAGCACATCCGTTCAACCTCACTGATGAGCAGATCCACACCCTCTACCGTCTGGACCGGGACACCATAGCCGCCATTGTGGACATGACACAGGCTGACCTAGTCAGCATGATAGATAGCCCAACCGCAATCCCACCCCTACTGAAGGTGGTGTCTGTACTCCACTTCCTGGCCACAGGCACCTACCAGCACACAGTCGGACAGTTGCATGGCATATCACAGCCACTGTTTTCACGGACACTATTCCAAGTGCTCGATGCCCTCCTGCAGCACGCAGACGACTACATCTCCCTACCACGCTCGGAGCAGGAAATTACGAACACAAAAGTGGGATTCCATGCACTTGCCGGCATACCGGGTTGCATTGGTGCCATCGACTGCACCCATGTTGAATTGGTCGTCCCACATGCCATGGAGGCCCAGTACCGCAACCGAAAACAATTTCATTCCCTGAATGTACAAATGGTGTGTGACTCCAACAGGATCATTACGCATTGTTGTGCCCGATTCCCTGGATCAACCCATGATTCCATGGTCTTGAGGAACTCTACCATACCACGCTACATGGAGCGACACGCAGGGAACAGATCCTGGCTACTCGGTGAGTCTCATTGCATGCATGATGATGTGGGGTATGTGATTTGGCAATGTACTGGCAGGAAGGGGGGGGGTGTGCGTACGTATCAATGGCATTCCACATCCTACGTTTATCGTCCACATACAGGTGATGCTGGATATCCACTGAAGAGATGGCTCCTCACACCAGTCCGGAACCCACGGGACCAGCATGAGGAGGACTACAACCATGCCCACTCACGTACCCGTGTAGTCATAGAACAGGCATTCGGCCTACTGAAGACTCGTTTCCGCTGCCTCAGCAGGTCTGGCGGGGCACTCCTGTACCGCCATGAGAAGGTTGCAAAGATGGTCATGGCATGTGTCATGCTCCACAACATGTGCGTACGTAGAAATGTGCCCATGCCCCCTGACGCTGAACTGCAAGCACCGGATGATGGTCATGATGAGGGTGGGGATGTGGCAGCACCTCAAGGAGTCTGCGAGGCACCGGAGGGCCGTGACATCCGTCAGCATCTCATTGATGTATGCTTCTAGCACTCACGCCTGGGGGCTGATACATGGACACGGGACTCGTGGCACTGCGTGTGTCTGGGACATGCACAATATGGACTGTACGCCTATGATGGCCTAGTACACAAAGATCAATGTCCACACATCTCATTGGGTGATCGTGCACTTTTTATGGCATATGTGATATCATGTTGAACACCCTATCGACCCGCCACCCAAGTGAGCCCAACACACCCCCTCCACCCTCCTACCTCCCACCCGAACACCAGTGTCCAAAGATGCTCATTGTCAGTGGCCTGTCGCTATTGCAAGCCCCCTCTGCGGGTATCAGGGGCACCCCTGCCTGTGGAGCGCAGGTTCCTCCCTGATCTACGTTGGGGGCTGCCCTGGACGGAACTTGCAACGGATGATGTGTCTGCCTGCTCACGTCCATGCATGTCCCTAAGGGTTTGCGAGAGCTCAGTGAGCACACGGCGCACTGCGGCAAGTTCGGCACATACGTCTTTGGACGTCGCATGCAGTTCCCCCCTCAGGCTCTCGGTGCTTCTCTCCATTTGGACTCTCAGGCTCTCGGTGCTACTCTCCATTTGTGCCCTTAGCGTCTCTGTACATCTCTCCATTTCTGCCCTAAGTGTCTCTGTTGATGTTTCTATGTCTGCCTTGGTGCCCCCACATTCATCGGCATGGTCCTTGAGGAGTGTGGCCATTTGCTGCTGTTGGACGATTAACTTGTCGAGGGACTGTTGCCTCTGCTGGGCCATGCCCATTTGCGGGGGTGTCACAGAGGGGCTGTTGTCCTCATGTTGCCTTGCCACAGGGCTTGGGGGGGATGGCCAGTCGTCGTCTTGTGGCTGCACCTGCGTGGTATCCTCACGTTGTACGGGATGGGACAGACAGGGGGATTGGGACAGGTCATGGATGGATCTGACCTCGACATCCCCGTCTTCTGTGTCCGAGCATGCTGCCATCAATGGGGTGTCACCTATGGTGCTGCTGCCACCAGAGGCAGTGCCTTCTGTGGCATCCATTGGGGGGACCTGTGGTGGTGGTGTTGTGGCCATGCTGGCTGCTGGGGTGCCTGTTGATGTTCCCTCCTCTGTGCTACCACCTGATTTGTGCTGCTGCCGTGTCTTGATGCGTGCAGCTGAGGTGGAGGGTCTCTGGCCGTTGGTCTTGGCCCTCTTTGCAGGTGTGCTGGTAGGGGTGTCCTGTGGCTCGTCGTTTGGATCGGACCCTGTGGTGGAGTAAAGGAGGGCGAGGGTTATTGATGGGTCTGTGGGAATTGGAATGGCATTGTATCACATGCTTTGGGGTGGTACCTGAGGGTGATTTGGGTCGGGGCCTTGGAGGTGCTTTGATTTGTGTGTGGAGTGAGGGTGCAGTTGTTTGGCAGCCTGCAGTTTGGGTGTGCCTGCTGCACGTGTAGTGCGTGTATTAGGGGTTTTTAATTATTTATGTATTTATTGTGGGTTTTAACGTGCGCTATCAGGCCGATGTGTGTGGACGTTATCCTGGACATGTGTTTCTGTTGCACTATGTGGACGCATGGTGCTTCACATGGATGGACTGTGTGGCTTGTTATATCTGGCCCACCTACCTGAATCTTCGGATGTCTGCACTCCTTTCTCCATCCCTCCGACTCCCTCAATGCTCTCCATTCCGATGGTGGAGGCACAGATTTCTTCCCAGGGGGTCAACTTGATGGGTGATTCAGGACCTCCCCCGGTGGCTGTGGCAATGTTGCGGTTGGCAGAGAGTATGCTGCGGACGCGTATCCGCAGGTCGTCCCATCGCTTGCGGCATTGCTGTGGGGTGCGGGGTGCGGTCCCCACCGCACTTACCCGCTGTGCCACCAGAGCCCATATGGCCTTCTTGTTTGCAAGTGCCGTCCTGGTCATTTGCGTGGAGAAGACCACGGCAGCATTCTCCTGGAGGGTCTCTGTTAGCACGGTGAGTTCCTCACGGGAGAAGTGGACCTGCCGCTTGCGGTTGCACGCTTTCTTCGCTGCTTTTCCCATTTTTCTTGGTTTCGCTAGGGTGGTTGACGGGGTGGGGTGTGTCTCAGGGTAGTGTTTTTAGTGGTTGTGTGGTTTTAGTGTATTTATAGGTGTACGCCGGGATGTTTCCCGTTCCGGGCCCGTGTTTTTACTTCCGTTTCCGTATATTTCCGGCCACCGTACTTTCCGGTAGGCGCACACTGCGGTGACCGCTAAGAGGGGTGGCGGTATTGCACCTGGGGCCCCGTACGGCGGCGGTGTGGGCCGTTTTGGGGTCTTTTCCGCCATCGCGGACTTTGCACTTCCGCCATGCCGTGGTGCTCGTGCCCGATGGGTCGGAATGGGCCGCACTTTGCTCCTTCGTGCAATGGCGGAAACGCTATTTACGCTGTGGCGCTCCGGTCAGTCGATTTCCGCAAGGGTCGTAATGAGGGCCACTGTCTAAAAAAACCCAAAAAAAACAACAAAAAAAATTGCCATTAATGGGCCCGGGGGGGGAGGCCCCCTAGGAGGTCCGAGGACAGGGTGCACACCAAAACCCACCTGTGTGGATCTTGCGAAAAAAAACACCTCCATGGGCTCATGGCCTACACGGCTACCCTATTGTGGGAGTATCACTGCTGTCGCTATCCTCACCCTCTGAAGCTGCATCAGGAGGTGGTGGCACTATGGGAGGCAGCCCACGCAAAGCCCTAGTCTGTTCCTCCATGGCTGCAAGCATGCGGGTGTGGTAGGTCTTGTTCTGAGGATAAGTGTGCAGAGGTCCCCATGCAACAACTCATGGGATGCCCGGACCTCTGCCCTGGTTGCCTGCATCTCAGCTGAGAGCTTACGGGTGAGACGCTCCAGCTGCTGTTCTGTCCTTCAGTTTGTTGAAGCCTCAAGCTCAACAAGAGTCGTCCTGAGGTGAAGGAGTTCCAGCCTCAGGGCTTCCCTGTGGCCCTGGGACTCTATGGAGATGGCTTCCTGCAGAGTCGCCAGTGCCGCCCGCCTGTCCCTGTCAGACGCCAACATGTCCTCCCTGTGTGACTGGCAGATGGAGTCGGTTGCCTGCTGTAGTCGCTCCATCAGCCTTTCGGGGGGGACAACGGAAGTGGCCACCCTATCCATGGCCTGAGCCATCATCTCTGATGATGCTGCCTGTTGGGTTGCCATACCGTAAATGGATTGGTCCCATGCGGTATTGCCAGGTGGCGTACGGCCACCACGTCGGCGGGCACCACACCTGTCTGGGGCAAGGCGAACTGCGCCTTGATGTGCCGGCACTGCCTGAGGCTGCAGGACTGCATTCCCCCTCTGATCTGCTGGCCCAGGAACAAGATCAGATGTCGCGGAGTGTGACCCTGCATCCGTAACTACCAAAGGCGTACCTGCCAACACTGACATCCCCATTGAGGGTTCTAACCCTGGTGCAGGTGGGTCGGACAGAACAGAATCCCTCCCAGGAACACTCACCTGCGACGGCACGTAGGTCTCATCATCCGAATCGACACCTGAGCACAGCTCGGGGGAGGTGCAGCCAGAGACACCCCTTGAGAGCACGACCTGCAGCAGTTGTGGGTTCTCACCCACCACCACACCACGTCCCTCACTGGTGGTCGGTCGGCCATCAGACCACTCCTGGGTCTGCACCATCTCCACAACCCCAGCAGTATCAAGTGCATCTTCCCCTGCAAAGACATAAAAGAAAACAAATGGAAACAGGCATTAGCACTATGGCACACAATTAGGGCTGAGAGGCTACAGAAACAGTACTTGATTGACACATGTCCCACATGACTAAAACACTCCCATGCATGCACCGTCACTGCGTGTGATGGGGAGGCAGATGGCACACATTGATGACACCAAGATGGAAGATGAACACATTTGCTGCATGCTGCCTACCAGTGGCATCACACATTGGCCAGTGATTGGCAGGTCAAATACACATGCCATCACACAGATGGCATGTACCCTAGCCATGAAGTGAAGAGGGAGAGGAGGTCACCAATTGTTCATTCAGTCCAGGTGGTTCATATAATTGATTATTTTCATTGTAATGGTTCAAATGTTTAACCTGCAGCTGCCAGTCAAAAATGGTCCTATAGCACAGGGACATGTCCAAACTAATCATGTCCACGAAACTGAGCCAGTCCACTGTACCATAGCCATGTCAGACATGTGACAATAGGACTGAGAAATCCCGAGTAAAAGTGGTGGTATGCAAACAATCTGCCTGAATAAACAGAGGTAAATAAGCAACAGTGTTGTGGCAAGATGACACTCCAAGGGCAACTGGCGTGGTGTTGGGCTGGATGTCTAATGTTGGCCGAAGGGATGCTGCTATATCCAAATGCTGTTGCCAAGAATGTATAGGAAGAGGCACATGGGTGAGCCGAACCACTCAGGCACACACACCCTCCCCTGGCACCCAAACAGAAGCCCTCCCACACACACCATGCACATGGATGACACACACATGCATTTTCACTCACCGGACAATGCCTCGTAATCTGCCAGTTCTCCCACGCCTTGGATCTGTTCCTCCGTGACGTAGGTCCCAGCAACCTGCTCATGTGGAGTGAGTTCTATGTCGTCTGCTGGAGACCCACCTCCAGTCACTAGAGTTGCGGCATGACTTGAGGCCAGCTTATTCTTTGCCCTGCCCTTCAGGTCATTCCGCGCTTGTAGCATTCATTGGCTGTGCGCCTCACGATTCCAAGGGCACTTATGATGTCCGCAATGGTCTGCCAGTGTGCCTGACGTTGTGCAGGTGTGGTCTTGCATCCTGCAACAATCACCATTTCACAGTCATTTGCGGACACATACTCTACAAGTGCATTCAGTTCGGCCTCATTGAAGCTGGGCTTCCTTGATGGGCCGGACTGTGTAGCCGTGTCTGGGGCATCAGCCTCTACTGGACGAGCACTCTTCCTCTTCCGCTTGGAAGGTGGTGGGGGTCCTGAGTGTCCTACGCCACTCTGGACACTAGGGGCAGGAGCGTGGGATTGCACACTCAGCATGGGAGTTGGTGCAGGCATTATCTCAAGTGTGATGGTGTCAGGGGGAATGTCAGCATGATGGACTTGGACCGACACTGTCCTGGATGGGTGTGTGAGAGGTGGGGTGGATGGAGCCGCAGCTGCCCCTGCAGCCTCCCCAGCCTGCCTACGCGGGGCAGCAGATGACCTAGCTGCCCCTGATCCACGTGGCCTGATGACACCAACGTTCACCGGCGCACGTGGCCTAGACCTGCTGACCTGGAAGTCAGCCATGGAGTCACCCTGTGCCAGATCTGGTTCCACAGTGGGCTGGTCCAACAAGGGCTGAGCATGGATGGTGTCAGCCACGGTAACCTCAACCGGGGGGGCATGGGTGTCCCTGACTGCTCCTCCACACATGGGGGGCTAGGGGCGCCCTGCAAGTCATGGCCACGTCCCCTACTGGATCCACCACGGCCACCACTTGGGGCTCGCCCACCTTTGCCACCCTTACGGCTTGGTCGCCTCCCAGCCATGGCACTGATGTTATTGTGCGTATGGGTGTCGATGTGGGTCAAAGGGGTTGGGTACCAGATGGTAATCGTACCCTAGTGCTCTAGCAAGGCTGTATGTCACCCCTGGGGAAAGATGACGGGTCACGCAACGCACAGACACCCCAAAAAAGCGAAGTAAGGTGCACGCAACCCCTCCTAGACCACGTGTGTGGAAAAATAAACCTGCACTAGGCTGTGGCACCCAGGAACACAAGAATGAACGTATGCATGTCACACGCAGCCTAGAATGACCTCTGAAGGGGTACGCGACACACGGGGCAAGCACAGATGTTAAATACGTGCACGACTCACCGTCTGCCAGGAACAAAAGCGTGAAAAATATGCACGTGTGCGCGTTGGCAACACCCCCGCCAAAAGAAGAATTGTACGCTGTCTGAGGAGACAGGACAACAGTAGTAGGGAACGCTGTTTGAGGAAACAGGCCCAGGAAAAAGAGGAAAAGAGAAAAAGCTGTCAGAGGTAACAGGGAGTACAAACTGGAAACGCCGTGAAGTAAATCGCGTGTGAACCGACAAGAAGTACAGATTTCACCCACTCGCTCTCCACGAAAAGCACGTACAAGGAAATGGCATTGTACACGTACCTTTTATACACACGTCACAGACGCGCATACGCGATGAGGCCATTTCCACCAATTACACGCTTTGACACTCGGACGTGTATCTCTTCATTTTTACACGCGCCATTCTCTACGGCCATGCGCGTGACGTCACAGCTGCGCATGGTGGCCTTTGGGCCAATGAAATCGCATATGTGAGCACACGTGGTAAAACTGCACGTCCGAGTGTCATCGTGTGTAATCGGAGGGAAGTGAGCGTACACGCGATTGGCCTGGGTACGTGTATTTCTGGGATGCGCAGGAAGTTCCGCACGCGATTGGTGGAAATCCACGTGTGCTCTGTCATCACGTGTAAACACCCGCGTGCCTCACGTCACAGACGCGCTCACGCGCTAAGGGCCTTTGGTCCAATGAAATCGCATATGCGTGCTGACGTGCATACGCGCTAAGGGCCTTTCCTCGATTTACACGCAGACGTGCAGGATTTTCACGTGCCAAATCACTCCGTATCAAGCTGGCCACGCGTAAGCACACGGAAGACCACGCTTCTGCCCAAAAGGCCGAATTACTGCCCCCCAGAGCCCCAAGCAGCCTCCCACGAGCCATCTGCTGCTGCCTGCCTGCCTGCCTGCCGCCACCGTGCCCTGCCATTTGGTGCCTGCACATCAGCCATCTGCAGGGGTCCATTTGCTGTGTCCACCCCTGCTGGAACAGAAGACTCCCAACTGGGATACCATCGCTCCACAGCCCAGCCCCAGGACCCAGTTGCCCACCCACTCCTGCCTCTGGGGTTGCCATGTCGGGCACTGCAACATCTGGCACCACTGGCAACCCCCGGCCAGAGAGGCAGAGGGGCACCAGCTTCACTGCCACCGAAGTTGGTGTCCTGATGGAGCAAGTCCTGGGGCAGTATGATGCCCTCTTCGGAAGTAAGCGCGCCAACAAGGAAGGACGGACTCGGATCTGGACGGACATCGTGACTGCCATCAACGTGGAGAGGGTGGCAGTCCGCGACTACCAACATGTCAAGAAGCGCTGGGATGACTGCAGGTCCAGGACCCTCTTGAAGGCCCGGCGCCTTGTGGAGGGGGGCCGGGGCCGCATGAGTACCATCCAGATGAGGGTCCTGGAACGCGTAGGCCCAGCGCTCCACGCCCAGATCCTTGAGAGGCAGACCCGTCTGGAGTTGAGCGGTAAGTGGCCAAGCATTGCTGTGTGAGACAGGGCATGTCGCAGTGTGCTGGTTGTCTGATACTTGCCTGTATGTGTGACATAGGCCATGTATGCATGTGTGTGTGCAGGGACATCATGCATGTGAGACCAGTAATGTGTGAACCACACGGTTGGTGCATGTGTTCAAATGCAACATGGGTTGCCCTATGCGGAATGGCCACATGAAAGCATGCCAGTCTCTGTTCCTGGATATGGGTGAGGGATGGGTGCTGATGCCATGTACATGTATGCTGTCCATGTCTGTGTGTCTGACCTGCGTGTCTGTGACTTGTGAATGCCAGGGATGCATGACATATGTCTGTCGCAATGTTCAGGTTCACTGATGCAGCCTAGTCATCCTTGTGTCCACTGTGTCTGTGGTGTACGAGGCCAGATGGATGAAACTAGGGTGAAGTGTGTGCATGTGATAGGCATGGCCCATGATGCATGTGAGTTCCAAAACAACAGTGTATGTTTCAATAATCACTTGGACATGTATGCTAATGTCCATAGCATGCGCCATGCCTGTTACCGCATGTGTTTTACCTGCACTGAGCCATGTGTTGTGGAGGGACATGAAGGAAGTGATCTTTGACAGTGCCACTCATCTGCTATTGCTTCCTGTCTAGGGGACCATTGTACAGTACCCTGATGCTTGTGTTCTATGTCTCCCTCTACACAGCGCCACGTGAAGAAGAGGGCGGAGACGGCTCTGTGGAGCAAAGCGGCGGGGATGCCCCCACGGCTGCAGCGGAAGGGGTGGGTGAGCCCCCACAGGGGCTTGCAACGGCGGAAGACGGGGTGGAGCCATCCAGGTTGGTGGTTTCCACAGAGGAGGAGGAGGCCGCTACTGAGGCGCACATGGGGCCTGGTTGGGGCATCCCTGCTGGTGCAAGTATTGCAGTCCAGGGGCAGGGGCAGGAGGCAGCACAGGTCGCCGTGGAAGGGCCTGTGCATGTCACTGTCCCTGACACCGTGACTGCACCACCATGCACCAGCAGGGATGCCCCATCCCAGGCCCGTCCGCAGGTAGGGGGGATGTCCATGTCATCTGACTCCCCTCCACCTGTGGACGAGGGGACCCCTGGCCGTATGGAGAAGGTCCTGATTGGTGTCGCGTTGCGCACAGGTGCAATTCGTGATGTGGTGCGTGCTTCCCGGGAGGAGCATGCACGTCATCACGGAGAGCACCGTGCCGACGTGGCCCAGTTGGGTTCGGCCATGGTCGGGGGTTTCCTACATGTGACGGCCAATCTGGTGACCCTCTCCTCCTCTGTGGAGACTATGCACCAGTCGTTCTCCATGCCGTCTTCCGGCCCAGATGCCACCAGGGCCCCCTGTGGACCTGCCCCGACCAATGCAGCCGGCTCGGTGGGGATCCCATCCCTGCCACAGTCGGGAGTCGGAGGTCCAGCAGGGGTGGACACACCAGCAACTGGACCCCAGCAGATGGAGGATGTGACGGCATCATCGGGCAGGGCACGTACACGACGGCGTCGGTGGATTCCATCAGCCTGGATGCCGTCGTGCTGGCACAGGCAGTTGCGTCGGAGGCAGCGGCAGGCTCGACGTGGGAGGCATCATGGCTCGGGGCCATCAATATCAGGGGTGCAGGCATCGGCCGGAGGGCAGGAGAACCCTGGAATGGGAGTGGCTTCCATGTGGGAGCGGTTGGGCCAGGAGATAGGTGCGGAGCGGCAGCGGGCAGAGGAGGAACGGCTCACAATGGTCAGGGCGGAGAACTCCATGCGGAGGGCGCTGAGGCGGGCTGAGTGCCTCGAGGGTCTTCGCAGGGAGTTGGAGCTGGACACTGCTTTATCCCTGCGAGACCTCGGGGCCAGGGAACATGCCCGCCTCCTAGCCATTGAACAGGAGTTCGATGATGCCCAGGCCCATGACAACATCCAGTGAGCCGTTGGAGTAGCCCGCTGCCCATGTAAATAGTTATGTAGTTAGTGTTAGGTTTCCTTTGTTTTTGCATTTTCTTTGGACCTTTTGGACAATGGGCCACATTTTTGTATATAGTTATTTTTTATTAGGTAGTGTTGTTGGATAGGTTTCATTTATTTTGTTGGGATCATGGACCCTGGCTTGTTCACCTGTACATAGTTCACTGTTGGATTTTCTTTTCTTTTTACAATTTACCCATGGAGCAATGGCTTTCAATTATAATTTCCCATTGGATTTTCTTTTGTGGACTGTGACTTTGGACACCATTCCTTTGGATTCTGATTTTTGGTTTTGCATTTTTTCACGGACATGCTTCTTTTTACTTTTTTTACATTCACATTTCTGTTAGTTTATTTTTGAATCAATTCATGTTTCCTTTAACACATATTTTTTTTATCAAACTTCAATGTGTGGTATCATCTCATTGGTTTCATGCATATCATGATATGGGTTTTGAGATATACTGACACCCATTGGGTGTATGTGAGGGACATGTGTTTGTTTCCAAACTTGCAATTGCTGTTCTATCATGTTATTGAGTGGGTGGATGCAATACTCGGGTGGGTGTTTTGCATGTGAAGGCTGACCATAGGGACCAGGGACCTAGATTGTGATGACATGTTGGCTGGGGAATATGAGTTGGACATGAGTGGGGGCCTGCTGGCAGGTGCCCCACAGTGCTGGGGGGTGGGGGTGCAGGGGAACATGAGTTGGACATGAGTGGGGGCCTGCTGGCAGGTGCCCCACAGTGCTGGGGCGTGGGGGTGCAGGGGAACATGAGTTGGACATGAGTGGGGGCCTGCTGGCAGGTGCCCCACAGTGCTGGGGGGTGGGGGTGCAGGGGAACATGAGTTGGACATGAGTGGGGGCCTGCTGGCAGGTGCCCCACAGTGCTGGGGGGTGGGGGTGCAGGGGAACATGAGTTGGACATGAGTGGGGGCCTGGTGGAGGGTGCCCCTGGCTGCTGGGGGGTGGGGGTGGTGGGAGACATGAGTGGGGGCCTGGTGGAGGATGCCCCTGGTGGCTGGGGGGTAGGGGGTGCAGGGAGACATGAGTGGGGGCCTGGTGGAGGCTGCCCGTGCACTGCTGGGGGGTGGGGGTGCAGGGAGACAAGAGTGGGGGCCTGGTGGAGGCTGCACCTGGTGGCTGGGGGGTGGGGTGGTGGGAGACATGAGTTGGACATGAGTGGGGGCCTGGTGGAGGCTGCCCCTGCACTGCTGGGGGGTGGGGGTGGTGGGAGACATGAGAGGGGGCCTGGGGGAGGCTGCCCCTGCTGGCTGGGGGGTGGGGGTGGTGGGAGACATGGGTGGGGGCCTGGTGGAGGCTGCCCCTGCACTGCTGGGGGGTGGGGGTGGTGGTAGACTTGGGTGGGGGCCTGGTGGAGGCTGCCCCTGGTGGCTGGGGGGTGGGGGTGATGGGAGACATGAGTGGGGGCCTGGTGAAGGCTGCCCCTGCACTGCTGAGGGGTGGGGGTGGTGGTAGACATGGGTGAGGCCCCGGTGGAGGCTGCCCCTGCACTGCTGGGGGGTGGGGGTGGTGGGAGACATGAGTGGGGGCCTGGTGGAGGCTGCCCCTGGTGGCTGGGGGGTGGGGGTGGTGGGAGACATGGGTGGGGGCCTGGTGGAGGCTGCCCCTGCACTGCTGAGGGGTGGGGGTGGTGGTAGACATGGGTGGGGCCCCGGTGGAGGCTGCCCCTGCACTGCTGGGGGGTGGGGGTGGTGGGAGACATGAGTGGGGGCCTGGTGGAGGCTGCCCCTGGTGGCTGGGGGGTGGGGGTGGTGGGAGACATGGGTGGGGGCCTGGTGGAGGCTGCCCCCGCACTGCTGGGGGATGGGGGTGTAGGGAGACAGGAGTGGGGGCCTGGTGGAGGCTGCCCCTGGTGGCTGGGGGTGCGGGTGGTGGGAGACATGGGTGGGGGCATGGTGGAGGCTGCCCCTGCACTGCTGGGGGGTGGGGCGGTGGGAGACATGAGTGGGGGCCTGGTGGAGGCTGCCCCTGCACTGCTGGGGGGTGGGGGTAATAGGGGACATGAGTGGGGGCCTGGTGGAGGCTGCCCCTGCACTGCTGGGGGTTGGGGGTGCAGGGAGACAGGAGTGGGGGCCTGGTGGAGGCTGCCCCTGGTGGCTGGTGGGTGGGGGTGGTGGGAGACATGGGTGGGGGCCTGGTGGAGGCTGCCCCTGGTGGCTGGGGGGTGGGGGTGGTGGGAGACAGGAGTGGGGGCCTGGTGGAGGCTGCCCCTGGTGGCTGGGGGGGTGGGGGTGGTGGGAGACATGGGTGGGGGCCTGGTGGAGGCTGCCCCTGGTGGCTGGGGGGTGTGGGTGGTGGGAGACATGGGTGGGAGCCTGGTGGAGGCTGCCCCTGGTGGCTGGGGGGTGGGCTTGGTGGTAGACATGAGTGGGGGCCTGGTGGAGGCTGCCCCTGCACTGCTGGGGTGTGGGGGTAATAGGGGACATGAGTGGGGGCCTGGTGGAGGCTGCCCCTGCACTGCTGGGGGGTGGGGGTGCAGGGAGACAGGAGTGGGGGCCTGGTGGAGGGTGCCCCTGACTGCTGGGGGTGGGGGTGCTGGGAGACAGGAGTGGGAGCCTGGTGGAGGGTGCCCCTGACTGCTGGGGGATAAGGGGTGCAGGGAGACAGGAGTGGGGGCCTGGTTGAGGGTGCCCCTGACTGCTGGGGGGTGGGGGTGCAGGGAGACAGGAGTGGGGGCCTGGTGGAGGCTGCCCCTGCACTGTTGGGGGGGGGGGTGGTAGACATGGGTGGGGCCCTGGTGGAGGCTGACCCTGCACTGCTGGGGGGTGGGGGTGGTGGGAGACATGAGTTGGACATGAGTGGGGGCCTGGTGGAGGCTGCCCCTGCACTGCTGGGGGTTGGGGGTGGTGGGAGACATGAGTGGGGGCCTGGTGGAGGCTGCCCCTGGTGGCTGGGGGGTGGGGGTGGTGGGAGACATGGGTGGGGGCCTGGTGGAGGCCGCCCCTGCACTGCTGCGGGGTGGGGGTGATGGGAGACAGGAGTGGGAGCCTGGTGGAGGGTGCCCCTGACTGCTGGGGGTTAGGGGGTGCAGGGAGACATGAGTGGGGCCTGGTGGAGGCTGCCCCTGCACTGCTGGGGGGGTGGGGGTGCAGGGAGACAGGAGTGGGGGCCTGGTGGAGGGTGCCACTGACTGCTGGGGGGTAGGGGGTGCAGGGAGACATGAGTGGGGGCCTGGTGGAGGCTGCCCCTGCACTGCTGGGGGGTGGGGGTAATAGGGGACATGAGTGGGGGCCTGGTGGAGGCTACCCCTGCACTGCTGGGGGGTGGGGGTGCAGGGAGACAGGAGTGGGGGCCTGGTGGAGGCTGCCCCTGGTGGCTGGGGGGGTAGGGGTGGTGGGAGACATGGGTGGGGGCCAGGTGGAGGCTGCCCCTGGTGGCTGGGGGGTGGGGGTGCTGGGAGACAGGAGTGGGAGCCTGGTGGAGGGTGCCCCTGACTGCTGGGGATGGGGGTGGTGGGAGACATGAGTGGGGGCCTGGTGGAGGCTGCCCCTGCACTGCTGGGGGGTGGGGTGATGGGAGACATGAGTGGGGGCCTGATGGAGGCTGCCCCTGCACTGCTGGGGGGTGGGGGTGCTGGTAGACATGGGTGGGGCCCTGGTGGAGGCTGCCCCTGCAGTGCTGGGGGGTGGGGGTGGTGGGAGACATGAGTGGGGGCCTGGTGGAAGCTGCCCCTGGTGGCTGGGGGGTGGGGGTGGTGGAAGACATGGGTGGGGGCCTGGTGGAGGCTGCCCCTGCACTGCTGGGGGGTGGGGGTGCAGGGAGACAGGAGTGGGGGACTGGTGGAGGCTGCCCCTGGTGGTTGGGGGGTGGGGGTGGTGGGAGACATGGGTGGGGGCCTGTGGAGGCTGCCCCTGCACTGCTGGGGGGTGGGGGTGCAGGGAGACAGGAGTGGGAGCCTGGTGGAGGGTGACCCTGACTGCTGGGGGGTAAGGGGTGCAGGGAGACAGAAGTGGGGGCCTGGTTGAGGGTGCCACTGACTGCTGGGGGGTGGGGGTGTAGGGAGACAGGAGTGGGGGCCTGGTGGAGGCTGCCCTTCACTGCTGGGGGGTGGGGGTGGTGGGAGACATGAGTGTGGGCCTGGTGGAGGCTGTCCCTGCACTGCTGGGGAGTGGGGGTGATGGGAGACATGAGTGGGGGCCTGGTGGAGGCTCCCACTGCACTGCTGGGGTGTGGGGGTGGTCGGAGACATGGGTGGGGGCCTGGTGGAGGCTGCCCCTGCACTGCTGGGGGGTGGGGGCGGTGGGAGACAGGAGTGGGAGCCTGGTGGAGGGTGCCACTGACTGCTGGGGGGTAGGGGGTGCAGGGAGACATGAGTGGGGGCCTGGTGGAGGCTGCCCCTGCACTGCTGGGGGGTGGGGGTGCAGGGAGACAGGAGTGGGGGCCTGGTGGAGGGTGCCTCTGACTGCTGGGGGGTAGGGGGTGCAGGGAGACATGAGTGGGGGCCTGGTGGAGGCTGCCCCTGCACTCCTGGGGGGTGGGGGTGCAGGGAGACAGGAGTGGGGGCCTGGTGGAGGCTGCCCCTGGTGGCTGGTGGGTGGGGGTGGTGGGCGACAGGAGTGGGGGCCTGGTGGAGGCTGCCCCTGGTGGCTGGGGGGTGGGGGTGGTGGGAGACATGGGTGGGGGCCTGGTGGAGGCTGCCCCTGCACTGCTGGGGGGTGGGGGTACACGGAGACAGGAATGGGGGCCTGGTGGAGGCTGACCCTGCACTGCTGGGGGGTGGTGGGAGACATGAGTTGGACATGAGTGGGGTCCTGGTGGAGGCTGCCCCTGCACTGCTGGGGGGTGGGGGTGGTGGGAGACATGAGTGGGGGCCTGGTGGAGGCTGCCCCTGGTGGCTGGGGGGTGAGGGTGGTGGGAGACATGGGTGGGGGCCTGGTGGAGGCTGCCCCTGCACTGCTGGGGGGTGGGGGTGGTGGGAGACAGGAGTGGGAGCCTGGTGGAGGGTGCCCCTGACTGCTGGGGGTTAGGGGGTGCAGGGAGACATGAGTGGGGGCCTGGTGGAGGCTGCCCCTGCACTGCTGGGGGGTGGGGGTGCAGGGAGACAGGAGTGGGGGCCTGGTGGAGGCTGCCCCTGGTGGCTGGGGGGTAGGGGTGGTGGGAGACATGGGTGGGGGCATGGTGGAGGCTGCCCCTGGTGGCTGGGGGGTGGGGGTGCTGGGAGACAGGAGTGGGAGCCTGGTGGAGGGTGCCCCTGACTGCTGGGGGGTAAGGGGTGCAGGGAGACAGGAGTGGGGGCCTGGTTGAGGGTGCCCCTGACTGCTGGGGGGTGGGGGTGCAGGGAGACAGGAGTAGGGGCCTGGTGGAGGCTACCCCTGCACTGCTGGGGGGTGGGTGGTGGTGGGACACATGAGTGGGGGCCTGGTGGAGGCTGCCCCTGCACTGCTGGGGGGTGGGGGTGATGGGAGACATGAGTGGGGGCCTGGTGGAGGCTGCCCTGCACTGCTGGGGGGTGGGGGTGGTGGTAGACATGGGTGGGGCCCTGGTGGAGGCTGCCCCTGCACTGCTGGGGGGTGGGGGTGGTGGGAGACATGAGTGGGGGCCTGGTGGAGGCTGCCCCTGGTGGCTGGGGCGTGGGGTGGTGGTAGACATGGGTGGGGGCCTGGTGGAGGCTGCCCCTGCACTGCTGGGGTGTGGGGGTGCAGGGAGACAGGAGTGGGGGCCTGGTGGAGGCTGCCCCTGGTGGCTGGGGGAGGGGGTGATGGGAGACATGGGTGGGGGCCTGGTGGAGGCTGCCCCTGCACTGCTGCGGGGTAAGGGGTGCAGGGAGACAGGAGTGGGGGCCTGGTTGAGGGTGCCCCTGACTGCTGGGGGGTGGGGGTGCAGGGAGACAGGAGTGGGGGCCTGGTGGAGGCTACCCCTGCACTGCTGGGGGGTGGGGGTGGTGGGAGACATGAGTGGGGGCCTGGTGGAGGCTGCCCCTGCACTGCTGGGGTGTGGGGGTGATGGGAGACATGAGTGGGGGCCTGGTGGAGGCTGCCCTGCACTGCTGGGGGGTGGGGGTGGTGGTAGACATGGGTGGGGCCCTGGTGGAGGCTGCCCCTGCACTGCTGGGGGGTGGGGGTGGTGGGAGACATGAGTGGGGACCTGGTGGAGGCTGCCCCTGGTGGCTAGGGGGTGGGGGTGGTGGGAGACATGGGTGGGGGCCTGGTGGAGGCTGCCCCTGCACTGCTGGGGGGTGGGGGTGCAGGAAGACAGGAGTGGGGGCCTGGTGGAGGCTGCCCCTGGTGGCTGGGGGGTGGGGGTGATGGGAGACATGGGTGGGGGCCTGGTGGAGGCTGCCCCTGCACTGCTGGGGGGTAAGGGGTGCAGGGAGACAGGAGTGGGGGCCTGGTTGAGGGTGCCCCTGACTGCTGGGGGTGGGGGTGCAGGGAGACAGTAGTGGGAGCCTGGTGGAGGGTGCCCCTGCACTGCTGGGGGGTGGGGGTGATGGGAGACATGAGTGGGGGCCTGGTGGAGGCTGCCCCTGCACTGCTGGGGGGTGGGGGTGGTGGTAGACATGGGTGGGGCACTGGTGGAGGCTGCCCCTGCACTGCTGGGGGGAGGGGGTGGTGGGAGATATGAGTGGGGGCCTGGTGGAGGCTGCCCCTGGTGGCTGGGGAGAGGGGGTGGTGGGAGACATGAGTGGGGGCCTGGTGGAGGCTGCCCCTGGTGGCCGGGGGGTGGGGGTGGTGGGAGACATGGGTGGGAGCCTGGTGGAGTGTGCCCCTGACTGCTGGGGGGTAGAGGGTGCAGGGAGAAATGAGTGGGGACCTGGTGGCGGCTGCCCCTGCACTGTTGGGGGGTGGAGGTGCAGGGAGACAGGAGTGGGGGCCTGGTGGAGGGTGCCCCTGACTGCTGGGGGGTAGGGGGTGCAGGGAGACATGAGTGGGGGCCTGGTGGATGCTGCCCCTGCACTGCTGGGGGGTGGGGGTAATAGGGGAAATGAGTGGGGGCCTGGTGGAGGCTGCCCCTGTACTGCTGGGGGGTGGGGGTGCAGGGAGACAGGAGTGGGGGCCTGTTGGAAGCTGCCCCTGGTGGCTGGGGGGTGGGGGTGGTGGGAGACATGGGTGGGGGCCTGGTGGAGGCTGCCCCTGGTGGCTGGGGGGTGGGGGCCTGGTGGAGGCTGCCCCTGGTGGCTGGGGGGTGGGGGTGGTGGTAGACATGAGTGGGGGCCTGGTGGAGGCTGCCCCTGCACTGCTGAGGGGTGGGGGTAATAGGGGACATGAGTGGGGGCCTGGTGAGGGCTGTCCCTGCACTGCTGGGGGGTGGGGGTGCAGGGAGACAGGAGTGGGGGCCTAGTGGAGGCTGCCCCTGACTGCTGGGGGGTGGGGGTGCTGGGAGACAGGAGTGGGAGCCTGGTGGAGGGTGCCCCTGACTGCTGGGGGGTAAGGGGTGCAGGGAGACAGGAGTGGGGGCCTGGTTGAGGGTGCTCCTGACTGCTGGGGGGTGGGGGTGCAGGGAGACAGGAGTGGGGGCCTGGTGGAGGCTGCCCCTGCACTGCTGGGGGGTGGGGGTGGTGGTAGACATGGGTGGGGGCCTGGTGGAGGCTGACCCTGCACTGCTGGGGGGTGGGGGTGGTGGGAGACATGAGTTGGACATGAGTGGGGGCTTGGTGGAGGCTGCCCCTGCACTGCTGGGGGCTGGGGGTGGTGGGAGACATGAGTGGGGGCCTGGTGGAGGCTGCCCCTGGTGGCTGGGGGGTGGGGGTGGTGGGAGACATGGGTGGGGGCCTGGTGGAGGCTGCCCCTGCACTGCTGGGCGGTGGGGGTGGTAGGAGACAGGAGTGGGAACCTGGTGGAGGGTGCCCCTGGCTGCTGGGGGGTAGGGGTGCAGGGAGACATGAGTGGGGGCCTGGTGGAGGCTGCCCCTGCACTGCTGGGGGTGGGGGTGCAGGGAGACAGGAGTGGGGGCCTGGTGGAGGGTGCCCCTGACTGCTGGGGGGTAGGGGGTGCAGGGAGACATGAGTGGGGGCCTGGTGGAGGCTGTCCCTCCACTGCTGGTGGGTGGGGGTAATAGGGGACATGAGTGGGGGCCTGGTGGAGGCTGCCCCTGCACTACTGGGGGTGGGGGTGCAGGGAGACAGGAGTGGGGGCCTGGTGGAGGCTGCCCCTGGTGGCTGGGGGGTGGGGGTGGTGGGAGACATGGGTGGGGGCCTGGTGGAGGCTGCCCCTGCACTGCAGGTGGTGGGGGTGGTGGTAGACATGGGTGGGGGCCTGGTGGAGGCTGACCCTGCACTGCTGGGGGGTGGGGGTGGTGGGAGACATGAGTTGGACATGAGTGTGGGCCTGGTGGAGGCTGCCCCTGCACTGCTGGGGGGTGGGGGTGGTGGGAGACATGAGTGGGGGCCTGGTGGAGGCTGCCCCTGGTGGCTGGGGGGTGGGGGTGGTGGGAGACATGGGTGGGGGCCTGGTGGAGGCTGTCCCTGCACTGCTGGGGGTTGGGGGTGGTGGGAGACAGGAGTGGGAGCCTGGTGGAGGGTGCCCCTGACTGCTGGGGGGTAGGGGGTGCAGGGAGACATGAGTGGGGGCCTGGTGGAGGCTGCCCCTGCACTGCTGCGGGGTGGGGGTGCAGGAAGACAGGAGTGGGGGCCTGGTGGAGGGTGCCCCTGACTGCTGGGGGGTAGGGGGTGCAGGGAGACATGAGTGGGGGCCTGGTGGAGGCTGCCCCTGCACTGCTGGGGGGTGGGGGTAATAGGGGACATGAGTGGGGGCCTGGTGGAGGCTGCCCCTGCACTGCTGGGGGGTGGGGGTGCAGGGAGACAGGAGTGGGGGCCTGGTGGAGGCTGCCCCTGGTGGCTGGGTGGTGGGGTGGTGGGAGACATGGGTGGGGCCTGTTGGAGGCTGCCCCTGCACTGCTGGGGGGTGGGGGTAATAGGGGACATGAGTGGGGGCCTGGTGGAGGCTGCCCCTGGTGGCTGGGGGGTGGGGGTGGTGGTAGACATGAGTGAGGGCCTGGTGGAGGCTGCCCCTGCACTGCTGGGGGGTGGGGGTAATAGGGGACATGAGTGGGGGCCTGGTGGAGGCTGCCCCTGGTGGCTGGGGGGTGGGGGTGGTGGTAGACATGAGTGGGGGCCTGGTGGAGGCTGCCCCTGTACTGCTGGGGGGTGGGGGTAATAGGGGACATGAGTGGGGGCCTGGTGGAGGCTGCCCCTGGTGGCTGGGGGGTGGGGTTGTGGTAGACATGAGTGGGGCCTGGTGGAGGCTGCCCCTGGTGGCTGGGGGGTAGGGGTGCTGGGAGACAGGAGTGGGAGCCTGGTGGAGGGTGCCCCTGACTGCTGGGGGGTAGGGGGTGCAAGGAGACAGGAGTGGGGGCCTGGTGGAGGGTGCCCCTGACTGCTGGGGGGTGGGGGTGCAGGGAGACAGGAGTGGGGGCCTGGTGGAGGGTGCCCCTGACTGCTGGGGGGTGGGGGTGCTGGGAGACATGCATTGTTGATCAGTAGTGCAAGGTGACATGTGGGTTGGCTGGGGGGCACCCATGGTGGATGGGCTGCCTGCGAGCAGGGGTGCAGGGTAGTCCCCCGTGGTGTGGGCTGCCTGCAGGGGCCGTGGAGGTTGTAGAGCGAACACCTGGGAGGACCCACACGGCCAATTCACGTGTAGTACTCCCCAGAACCCCTGAAATACACGTACCCTGCTGAAATCGCGTGTGGAACTTCCCGCGCACACCTGAAATACACGTACCCTTCTGAAATCGCATGTGGAACTTCCCGTGCACCCCTGGAATATACGTACCCTGCTTGCACGGGGCCAATCGCGTGTGGAACTTCCCGCGCACCCCTGAAATACACGTACCCTGCTCGCACGGGGCCAATCGCGTGTGGAACTTCCCGCGCACCCCTGAAATACACGTACCCTGCTGAAATCGCGTGTGGAACTTCCCACGCACCCCTGAAATTCACGTACCCTGCTGAAATCGCGTGTGGAACTTTCCGGCAACACCTGGAATACACGTACTTGGTTGCACGGGGCCAATCGCGTGTGGAACTTCCCGCGCACCCCTGAAATACACGTAGCCTGATGGAATCGCTTGTGGAACTTCCCGCGCACCCCTGAAATACACGTACCCTGCTGAAATCGTGTGCGGAACTTCCCGCGCACCCCTGAAATACACGTACCCTGCTGAAATCGCGTATGGAACTTCCCGCGCACCCCTGAAATACACGTACCCTGCTCGCACGGGGCCAATCGCGTGTGGAACGTCCCTCGCACCCCTGGAATACACGTACCCTGCTCGCACAGGGCCAATCACGTGTGGAACTTCCCGTGCACCCCTGAAATACATGTACCCTGCTCGCACGGGGCCAATCACGTGTGGAACTTCCCGCGCACCCCTGAAATACACGTACCCTGCTGAAATCGCGTGTGGAACTTCATGCGCACCCCTGTAATACACGTATCCTGCTGGAATCGCGTGTGAAACTTCCCGCGCACCCCTGAAATACACGTACCCTGCTGGAATCGCGTGTGATATTTCCCGCGCACCCCTGAAATACACGTAACCTGCTGATTTTGCATGTGATACTTCCCGCGCACCCCTAATGCACACGTACACAGGACAATCGCGTGTGGAACTTCCCGCGAACCACTGAAATACACGTTCCCCGCTTGGCGTTTGCCAGCCCTGTGAACTGGTCCAGGGTTAGCGCAGCCCTTTGCGATTATTTGGGGATTTTGAAGGCTTTTCCTTGCGCGAGGGCGTTCTTGGGGACGTAACTGGCGCTGCTGCAGGGTCGCTGCGCCATGCTGCGCCACGGCTGGTTTTGGATGCAAAAATCCATGAATACGCTGTGCGCGGAAATTGATTTTAGCGCACGCGGCTGGCGCAGACATTCGCACGGGCACGCTGTGCGCCAGTCGCGTGCGCCACTTTTGTTTGAATTTCTATGAATTACCCTGTATATCTGTATATGGTAACGGGGAGAGGGGATTGGATAATCAATGTCAGGTGGGGCAACTAAGCCCTCCCTTCAAAATGGCCACTATGAACGTCACTAAAAGTATGACGTCCCATTGGCTCTACTCAATATAGGACCCTAGATTACATGGTCCACTATGATTGGGTTGGCATCAACCCCACTCATACTTTTCTATCCACGTCTAGCAGCATGCAGAAAGAACATCCAGGTACAGAGAAGCTTGTCTGCACCCCAGCTTCCCACCAATTATGCTACAATCAATCATCACCTCAGTAGTCATGTGTCAATTACTTCTTTGTAGTTTGGCCTTGAGTCTGCTCTGTGCTCTGAGAACTTTTAAGGAGTGTGGGCATGGCGGGGATCCATGCGTAGGTGTGAAAGTCTAACTCTAACAGCCGGCCTTTGTCACGTGACTCGACACTGTGAAATCGGCATTTCTCTGTGTCTTTTCGTATATTTGATTACATTTTACCAGTTCTCTGACATCTGTGTTTTATCTTGACCTTTCTGAACAGGATCCTCTGCATAAGCAAGCTTCACAATTTCTTTGCCTCTTGCAGTTACTTGCATCTGTACATGTTTAAACTAAATAAATATCTTCATAATGTATGTGGCATAAGTTTCTTCATCTTAACATCAACTTCTTCAACTTGGGCTCAAGATGTGACTTATCCATGGTATCTTCTCTATAGTTCATCACTTGTCAGTATTCTCAGGTCATTATATCTTTTTATCTTTTATATTTGCGTCATTCCGGTTTATTATGACGTCACCATTCATCTTCCTTCATTATCTTCTTTGCTTCTTTGGGTATTTTATTCAAACAAACGTCATATTGTTTAGAATGCAGGTATGGCTTTTTTAATGGATACCTTACTGTCCAGGTTTTCTTAGGTGTCGGTATAGTAATAGGTGCTGTCATACTGACAGGTACTGGGCAGAGCCCATATGCTGCTCTTTGCTGGTTCAACTGTTCTTCATAAGTCACATACTTTGGTGTGAACTCAATAGGCAATGGGAGGGGGGGCAACTGGAGAAGGGACGATACTCAACACTTCCTGTTCAGGATCTTTACATCAAGCATCACGAGAAGGTATCCTGATTTCCAAGTGATGTTCTGCAGGATTAGGAGGGTATGCATTGTATCCCTGAATTAAGTTGGGATTTTGGGTACTTCTCTGTCTATTACATTATTGATGTATTTTGCAATAGGTTGCGTTACACAACTGATACCACTCAGTATTGGTCTTCCCTCTAGGATGAGCATGAAAACTTTGTGTACTTTGGGTAAAAAGTAAATCATTGCCATACGGGGGTGATCTGTCCTGAGGAACCTTTCTTCATCATTCGTTAGGAGACCACGTTTGTGCTTCTCTCTCCACACTTCCACAGTCTCTACTGACTGGGTGCACTTGGTCCCCTACCCCTCCCTCGTCCTGCCTGCACTTGCACTACAGCTCTGCCTGTAGATCGTTATGTCCTTCCTTTTTTGACCCCTTAATGTGTACTTGAAAAAACCGCAGAATCGCAGTCAGGCCTATTTGTTGTATCTTAACTGTTAAATGTTAAATGTATCATATTCACTTAATCTGCCTGCGCAGACCGTTATCGCTTCAGAAATTGAAGGGCTCTGAGCGACTGTTGTTTTTTCCCCATGTTCCCAACCTCCTTGAGTGCTTTGAAACACTTGCCTGTATATAGGCGCTTTATAAATGAACAATACCAATACCAATTGTAGTGGCCAGGTTTGCCGCTAGGGTTTCAAATCAATCTGGGGTTGAGTGCGTCATGGCCATTTTGATGTAATCAGGCCTGAAAAACCCTATACTATCCAGCGCACTCGTGCACCTTCATACTCTCTACCAATACGATATAGATTATCTATGAGCTACCTAACCACTGTTTAATAATATGATACTTTGTACTTGAGCTCCCCAACCACTCATTCACAATAGGATATTAATTATATATGAGACCAATAGACCTCTCTAGAGACCGAATGTATGCACATGCATCTGCCCACTGAGTGTATCGTCCTTTGGGTATCATGCATGCACTGGATGGGGATGTAGAATAACTCCGACATCAATAATCGAACTAACTCAGGAAGATAGAAAAGGATGCTGTTTTATTAACAATGATCTAAACCAGGGAGTTACAATGGATATCAACGGACGTTCACTCGAGCTCTCTATTCATTTCTAATAAAAACATTCTTTTGTACAAAAAATACATCAGACGTGATGTCATACTACATGACAAATGAGAAAAACATACGAGGGGTTGTGGTAGGCTCAAGGGGAAACATCTAAGTATACTTTCTATAAGGGGTAGGATTGTGATTGGATGTCTACTGTCAGGTGGACAACTTATGCCTACCTCTAAAACATGTAATCTTCAACACTATTAAGTACACAGTATATCATTGGCTCTCAAACTATAAGGCCCTTTGTTATATGGCCCTCGATTTTGTCCATTTTGGAGCATTTAATAGACCGATTCATGGAATTAATGTGCGCCGAAAATTCCGGCGCAGAGGTGCCAAAACGTGCGAATCGCAGTGCAAGTGCGAAAATCGCAGGGAAACCAACGCACATCGATTCATAGAAGTCCATGCGCGAGAAAAATATTGGATGTGCGCTGAAAAAGTGCGCGGCGCACGCCGGCGCACAGGTCATCCAACGGCGTGCGCCACGGCCGCTACGAAATCGCAAATAGCACGGCGCACATAACAAAAGCAGGCGGAACACAGGGTGTAACACTCGGAATGGGGAACAATGCGTGAAAATATGGGCGTCACGGGGGAAGTAAAGGAGGCAAGTGCGTAGAACGCCCACACGCTCGCCTACAACTCGTATTCATGGAATCGAATAGGGCAAACCAGCGCACGGTCAAAGACGCGCACAGGGCCAAACAAGTCCGCCACAAGAAAGCAGGCGGTAGCGTCCCTGCACCTGAAATAAATGTGCGCTAAAAAAAACAAAACCCATATACAGCTATGATGAATGATCCATACTGTGGCCCTCTATGACAGAGGAGGAGCAAAGGGGTACCGACAAACACGGACACCCGCTGCGTGACAAATAGCGTGTGCGTGTATTACGGGGTGCGCGGGAAGTTCCACACGCGATTGGCCTGGGTACGTGTATTTTAGGGTGGGCGGGAAATCCACACGCAATTTCAGCAGGGTACGTGTATTCCAAGGTGCGCGGGAAGTTTCACACGCAAATTTGCAGGATACGTGTATTCCGGTGTGCGCGTGAAGTCCCACACGCAATTTCAGCAGGGTACGTCTACTCCGGGTGCGCAGGAAATTCCACACGCGAATCCAGCAGCCTACGTGTATTTCGGGGGTGCCGGGGAGTCCTACACGTGAATTGGCCGTGTGGATCCTCCCAGCTGTTCCCTCTACACCCTCCACGGCCCCTGCAGGCGGCCCACACCACAGGGGACTACCCTGCACCCCTGCACATGTCCCGCAGGCAGCCCATCCATCATGGCCATGCCCCCAGCCAACCCACATGTCACCTTGCACTACTGCCCACCAACGCATGTCTCCCAGCACCCCCACCCCCCAGCATCCAGGGGCACCCTCCACCAGGCCCCCACTCATGTCCAGCTCATGTCCCCCTGCACCCCCACCCCCCAGCACTGTGGGGCACCCTCCACCAGGCCCCCACTCTTGTCCAACTCTTGTCCCCCTGCACCCCCACCCCCCAGCATCCAGGGGCACCCTCCACCAGGCCCCCACTCGTGTCCAACTCATGTCTCACCCCCCCACCCCCCTGCATCCAGGGGCACCCTCCACCAGGCCCCCACTCCTGTCTCACTGCACCCCCACCCCCCGCATCCAGGGGCACCCTCCACTAGGCCCCATTCATGTCCAACTCATGACCCCCTGCACCCCCACCCCCCTGCATCCAGGGGCACCCTCCACCAGGCCCTCACTCATGTCCAACTCATGTCCCCCTGCACCCCCACCCCCCAGTACTGTGGGGCACCCTCCACCAGGCCCCCACTCATGTCTCCCTGCACCCCCACCCCCCTGAATCCAGGGGCACCCTCCACCAGGCCCCCACTCATGTCCAACTCATGTCCCCCTGCACCCCCACCCCCCTGCATCCAGGGGCACCCTCCACCAGGCCCCCACTCATGTCCAACTCATGCCCCCCTGCACCCCCACACCCCAGCACTGTGGGGCACCCTCCACCAGGCCCCCACTCCTGTCTCCCTGCACCCCCACCCCCCAGCACTGTGAGGCACCCTCCACCAGGCCCCCACTCATGTCCAACTCATGTCCCCTTGCACCCCCACCCCTCAGCACTGTGGGGCACCCTCCACCAGGCCCCCACTCCTGTCCCCCATCCCCCCCACCCCCCAGCAGTGCGATTTGCCTGGGTACGTGTATTTCCGGGGTGCGCGGGTAGTCTTACACGCGATTTCATCAGGGTATGTGTATTATGGGTCCGCGTGAACTTCCACACGCGATATCAGCAGGGTACGTGTATTACAGGCTTCGCGTGAACTTCCACACGCGACTGGGCCTGTGAGAGTGGGGTACATGTATTCCTGGGGTGGGCGGGAATATTTATTCGCTACTGGGCCTGGGAGAGCGTGTTACGTGTATTCCTGGGGTGGCCGGGAATATTCACTCGTGACTGGCCTTGGGAGAGCGTGTTACGTGCATTCCTGGGGTGGGCGGGAATATTCACTTGCGACTGGGCCTGGGAGAGCGTGTTACGTGTATTCCTGTGGTGGGCGGGAATATTCACTCGCGACTGGGCCTGGGAGAGCGTGTTACGTGTATTCCTGGGGTGGGCGGGAAGATTTACACGGTCGCCTACAACGCGCCAAAAAAAAGGTCCAATCCGGAAACACGTATGCCAGCATGAAGCAGGCGCACGTCCCGCGCAGCATAAAAGTGCGCCCAAACAACAAACAAGCTCAGACGCCAGGATGAATATACCGTTTCTAGCAGCAGTGGCCATGGGATACCGCAGGAGGAGGAGGAGGATAGTCAGGGCCAGAATCTTCACACCCAGAACCAGCCTTTTTGGTATGCCTGATGACCAGGTGTATGGGAGGTACAGGTTTCCACCACATATAATACTCGACCTGGTCAGTGACTGGGAGGATGACCTCACATCACCCACCCTGTGCTCCCAAGCACTCAGCCCCCTGGAGAAGGTCCTCAATGTACTGCACTTCATGGCTACCGGATAATTTCAGCGGACAAGTGCCATAGTGGGGGGGGTGTCACAGGCCAGGCAGTCAAGGTGCCTACACCAGGTGTTGGCCATCATCACTGCACGCCCATCAGTCCGCAGGCACATTTACCTGCCCAGAACACCTGCAGAAAGGCAGGCTGTCAGCCAGGATTTCTACAGGGTGGCACAATTCCCCAAAGTGCTAGGTGCCATTGATTGCACCCATGTGGTTCTACGTCCCCCCACGGCATCTGAGCACATCTATAGAAACCGCAAGCACTGGCATTCCATCAACGTCCAGGTAGTATGTGATGCCAAGGGAATCATCACCTCAGTATATGCAAACTATCCAGGGTCCACCCACGACAGCTTCATTTACAGGATGTCAACCCTAAACTGGGACATGGAAGCTGGGCGCATGGTGATGCATGGCTGCTTGGTGAGTATAAATGCCACAGCAAATGCATGCATGACAGATACAGAGTAATGCCACTACCCCACTAATGATCCCCATCACAACCTCCCCAGGGGACAGTGCCTACCCTCTGAGCACCCACATGATGACGCCAATTCGGAACCCCATCACGCCTCCCGAGGTAAGATACAACACAGCCCATATTGCAACCCGGGGCATAGTGGAGCGCACATTCGGAGTGCTCAAGTCACACTTTCGCTCCCTTGACCGTTCTGGGGGGCAGCTGTTATACGCTCCCCCAGTAGTGTGCAGGATCATAGTGGCAGCATGTGTCCTGCACAATGTTGCAACACGCCGGGGCCTGGCTGTGGACATGGTGCTGCCCCCAAATCCCCAACCACATGCACGGCCGCTGCGCATGGGAGGGGAAAGGGCACGGGGTGAGGCAGCCCGTACGCAGCTGGTGGCTAATTACTTCACATAAAAATCACACCCCTGTGGAGTGCATACAGCCCTGGCACATTCCATCTGACAATCAATGATGACTCAATCTGACAATTCTGATGAATTAAGGGACAGTCAACTGTCAGAACCATAGCAGCCTGAGATTGTCCACCTGGAAGTGTCACAATGTGTGCATACCTACATACACAAACACCACCAATGCAGTGTCACCAAAAGACACACTTCTATGCAGCAAAAATGAATACCCACTTGCAAAATACAACATGAGAACAGTGCCATGTCACCCAACCCCTCCCCGGCACCGCCACACAACACACCATGGCATGTCATGCTATGTGAGAGCAAACAAATTAATCCCCACAACATGACACAAGTGTCACAAACTACAGTGTCCCTAATGGAAACTGGCCACACATGAAATGCTCACAGTAATGCAGGACCAACAACACACATTACCAAATATTTACCAATAATACTAATCACTTACACAACCTCCAACCTACCATAAACATGACAGTACGGATTTAAAAAATTGGTAGTCTCACTACCTTATAATGCCAGCACTTCGAACACTTCCAACTGTACAGTGTTAGCGCCACGCAAAAGTGTAGGTGCACTGCTTACAACATGGACTCCATTTCCAAAGTAGACCGCCTTGTGAAGACATGAGAAATGGACCTGTAAATTAGGAGGATGAGATGGATGCAGAGGCACATATCAATACACCATGCAGTGTACAATACACCAACAATATGCACTAGGAATGTATACACAGTATTGACTACAGACTGCCCACACATCAAATGGGAGTCCAACGTCACTGTGTAAGTCAATGTCACTTGGGCACACCCTTTGCAAGCCCATGGAAATGGGAAGCAGGAGGGGTGTGTGTCACACAAACCCAAGCATCTAACCCAAATTCAGGACAAGCCTGCATGTGCCCAGCCACAATACAGCGTATGCCCACGGGAGCCACACAAAGCAACACACTCAAAAAAATCAAAAATCAAAAATCAAAAAACAAAAATCAAAAATCAAAAATCAAAAATGGCCATGTATGGGCCAGGGGAGTTGGGGGAGGCCACCCAGGAGGTCCGAGGACAGGGTGCACACCAAAACCCACCTGTGTGGATCTTGCGGAAAAAAAACACCTCAATGGGCTCATGGCCTGCACGGCTACCCTATTGTGGGAGAATTGCTGCTGTCACTCTCCTCAACCTCTGCAGCTGCATCAGGAGGTGGTGGCACTATGGGAGGCAGCCCACGCAAAGCTCTAGTCTGGTCCTCCATGGCAGCAATCATGCGGGTGTGGAAGGTCTGGTTCTGGAGGATAATCGTGCGGAGGTCCCCATGCAACAACTCACGGGATGCCCGGACCTCCTCCCTAGTTGCCTGCATCTCAGCTGAGAGCGTACGTGTGAGCCGCTCCAGCTGCTGTTCTGTCCTCGTGTCAGTTGAAGCCTCAACAAGAGTCACCCTGAGCTGACGGAGTTCCACCCTCAGGGCTTCCCTGTGGCCCTGGGACTCAATAGAAATGGCTTCCCGCAGAGTCTCCAGTGCCGCCTGTCTGTCCCTGTTGGACTCCAACATGTCCTCCCTGTGTGACTGGCAAATGGAGTCTGCTGCCTGCTGTAGTTGTTCCATCAGCCTTTCTTGGGGGACAATGGAAGTGGCCATCCTATCCATGGCCTGAGCCATCATCTCAGATGATGCTGCCTGTTGGTTTGCCATACCGTATATGGATTGCTCCCATGCGGTATTGCCAGGTGGTGTACGGCCACCGCGTCAGCGGGCACCACACCTGTCTGGGGCTAGGCGAACTGCGCCTTGCTGTGCCGGCACTGCCTGAGGCTCCAGGACTGCATTCTCCCTCTGATCTGCTGGCCCAGGAACAGGATCAGATGTTGCAGAGTGTGACCCTGCATCCGTAACCACCAAAGGCGAACCTACCAACACTGACATCCCCATTGAGGGTTCTACCCCTGGTGCAGGTGGGTTGGACAGTACAGAATCCCTCCCAGAAACACTTACCTGCGCCCGCACATAGGTCTCATCATCCGAATCGACACCTGAATAGAGCTCGGGGGAGGTGCACCCAGAGACACCCATTGAGATAATGGTCTGCAGCAAGTGTGGGTTCTCATCCACCACCACACCACGTCCCTCACTGGTGCCCGGTCGGGCCTGAGACCCCTCCTGGTTCTGCACCATCTCCACAACCCCAGCAGTATCAAGTGCGTCATCCCCTGCAAAGACATGAAAGAAAAGAAATGGGAAAAGGCATCAGCACCATGGCACAGAATTAGGGCTGAGAAGCAACAGAAACAGTACTTCATTGACACATGTCCCACATGACTATAACCCTCCCATGCATGCACCGTCACTGCGTATGAAGGGGAGGCAAATGGCACACATTGATGACACCAACCTGGAAGACCAACACATTTGCTGCATGCTGGCTAGCAGTGCCATCACACATTGGCCTGTAATTGGCATGTCCAATACACATACATGACACATGCCATCACACAGATGGCATGTACCATAGCCATGTCACACATGTGACAATAGGACTGAGAAATGCCTAGTGAAAGTGGTGGATTGCAAACAATCAGCCTGAATGAACACAGAATAATACGCAACTATGTTGTGGCAAGATGACACTTCAAGGGCAACTGGCGTGAGGTTGGGCTGAATGTCTACTGTTGCCAGAAGGGATACTGCAATACCCAAATCCTGAATGTATTGGATGAAGAACATGGGTGACCCAAACCACTCAGGCACACACACCCTCACCTGGCACTCAATCAGAAGCCCTCACACACACACCATGCACATGGATGACACACACATGCATGTGCACTCACCGGACAATGCCTCGTAATCTGGCAGGTCTCCCACGCCTTGGATCTGTCCCTCCATGACGTAGGTCCCAGCAACATACTCATGTGGAGTGAGTTCAATGTCCTCTGCTGGAGACCCACCTCCAGTCACTAGAGTTGCGGCATGACTTGAGGCCAGCTTTTTCTGTGCCCTGCGCTTCAGGTCATTCCAGCGCTTGTAGCAATCATTAGCTGTGCGCCTCACGAATCCAAGGGCACTTATGATGTCCACGATGGTCTGCCAGTGTGCCTGACGTTGTGCGGGTGTGGTCTTGCATCCTGCAGTAATCACCATTTCGCTATCATGTGCAGACACATACTCCACAAGTGCATCAAGTTCGGCCTGATTGAAGCTGGGCTTCCTTGGTGGGCCGGACTGTGTAGCTGTGTCTGGGGCATCAGCCTGTACTGGACGAGCACTCTTCCTCTTCCGCTTGGAAGGTGGTGGGGATCCTGAGTGTCCTACGCCGCTCTGGACACTAGGGGCAGGAGCCCCGGTGGACTGTGGACTAGGAGTGTGGGAATGAACACTCACCATGGAACTTGGTGCAGGCATTAGCTGAAGTGTGATGTAGACAGGGGGAACGTCAGCAGGATGGACTGGGACCGACACTGTCCTGGCTGGGAGACTCAGAGCTGGGGTGGATGGAGCCGCAGCTGCCCCTGCAGCCTCCCCACCCTGCCTACTCGGGGCAGCAGATGACATAGCTGCCCCTGATCCATGTGGCCTGGTGACACCAACGTGCACCGCCACACGTGGCCTAGACCTGCTGACCTGGAAGTCAGCCATGGAGTCACCCTGTGCCAGGTCTGGTGCCACAATGGGCTGGTCCAACAAGGGCTGAGCAGGGATGGTGTCAGCCACGTTACCCTCAACCAGGGGGGGGGCATGGGTGTCCCTGACTGGTCACCCACACACGGGGGGCTAGGGGCACCCTGCAAGTCCCGGCCACGTCCCCTACCGTATCCACCACAGCCACCTCTTGAGGCTCGCCCACCTTTGCCACCCATACCGCATGCTCGCCTCCCAACCATGGCACTGATGTTGTTGTGCGTATGGGAGTTGCAGTAAACTATTGTCCTGGGCAATTGGGGGTCAAAGGGGTAGGGTACTAGATGGAATTCGTACCCTAATGCTCTAGCAAGGCTGTATGTGACCCCTGGGGGAATATGACGGGTCACGCAATGCACAGGCACCCCAAAAAAGGGTGATAATGTGCACGCAACCCCTCCTAGACCACGTGCGTGGAAAAATAAACCTGCACTACACTGTGGCACCCAGAAACACAAAAATGAACGTATGCGTGTCACACGCAGCCTAGAATGACCTCTGAAGGGGTACGCAACACACGGGGCAAGCACAGATGTTAAATACTTGCGCGACTCACTGTCTGCCTGGAAAAATCGCGTGAAAAAAAGCGCGTGTGCGCGTTGGCAACACCCCCGCCAAAAGAAGAATTGTACGCTGTCTGAGGAGACAGGACAACAGAAGAAGTGAACGCTGTTTGAGGAAACAGGCCCAGGAAAAAGACAAAAAAAGAAAAAGCTGTCAGAGGTAACAGGGAGTACGAACTTGGAACGCCGTGAAGTAAATCGCGTGTGAACTGACAAGAAGTACAGATTTCACCCACTCGCTCTCCACGAAAAGCACGTACAAGGAAATGGCGTTCTACACGTACCTTTTAAACATGCCCACACGTCCAGCGTCACTTCCGTGTGTACGCGCTAAGGCCCCATCCTCCAATTACACGAGCTGACACTCTGACGTGCAGTCATTGGACGTGTAACATGCACCCGTGTACAGGGAAACGCCCGTGCACGCACATCACAGACGCGCATACGCGCTGGTGGCCTTTGGGCCAATGAATTCGCGTACGTGTGCTGACGCGCTTACGCGCTAAGGCCCTTTCCTCGAATTACATGCAGACGTGCTGGATTTACACGTGCCAAATCACTCCGTATCAAGCTGGCCACGCGTAAGGACACGGAAGACCACGCTCCTGCCCAGAAGGCCGAATTACTGCCCCCCAGAGCCCCGAGCACGCTCCCACTTGCCATCTGCTGCTGCCTGATTGCCTACTGCCCACGTGCCCTGCCATTTGCTACCTGCACATCAGCCAGGGGTGCTGTTGCTGTGACCACCCCTGCTGGAACCGAAGACTCCCGACTGGGATTCCATCGCTCCACAGACCAGCGCCAGGACCCAGTTGCCCACCCACTCTAGCCTCTGGGGTTGTCATATCGGGCACTGCAACATCTGGCACCACTGGCAACCCCCGGCCAGAGAGGCAGAGGGGCACCAGCTTCACTGCCACCGAAGTTGGTGTCCTGGTGGAGCAAGTCCTGGGGCAGTATGATGCCCTCTTCGGAAGTTTGCGCGCTGACAAGGAAGGATGGACTCGGATCTGGATGGACATCGTGACTGCCATCAACGCGGAGGGGGTGACAGTCCGAGTATTCCATCATGTCAAGAAGCGCTGGGAGGACTTCAGGTCCAGGACCCTCAACAAGGCCCGGCGCCTCTTGAAGGCAGCAGATGCTAAGGGGCGACAGGGCCACTTGTCGGACGATCAGATGACGGTCCTGGAACGCATATCCCCAGCGCTCCACGTCCAGGTCCTTGAGAGGCAGACCCGTCTGGAGTCGAGCGGTAAGTGTACATGCATCATGATTGTAAGCTGTGCGTGTGGTGATGTGCCAGTAGTGTGCAGGTTGCACATGTGTTTTTATGGGGCCAAGTATGGGGGGGTGTACAGGGCCGTGAGGCTAACACATGCGAGGGCTCTCATGTGTTAGACATGGATGGTGCTTGTGTGTGTAGGCTTGCATGCCAAATGCAGTTGTGTGGGCACACATGTTTGGATGAATGTGTATGTAAGTAGGCATGTTCGTGATGTCACACATGGATGTTGGTTTCAGCTGCATGTATCAGCACTGTGTACATGTGCATGTGTGTGTATTTGACAACGGTGCAACAGTGATGCAGCATAGATGCATGTGACAGCGGGATGTGGAAGCCTGATTGGCAGATGTGACATTGATGCCAATCTGAACACTGCGACAGTTGGCATAGGTGTACACATGCATGCACGTGTGGTGGTGTGTGTGGATGTGTAGTGCACTCCCTGTGTTGCATGTGATGTCTGGCTCACCTTTGCCTGCTCATGCTGTTGTATGTGTATGGATGGTGCTGGCTGTTGCGATATGGCTGTGGTATGGCTCATGTCTGCGAGTTGAAATGACATGTGTGTTGGCGATTGTAATGCCATGTCTGAGGTTTGCCAATGCCACTCATGTACAACTGTCATGTGTGTATGTGTCCATTGTACAGTGCCCTGATGCCTGTGTTTTATTTCTCCCTGTCTGCAGCGTCAACTTATGAAGAGGGCAGAGAAGGTTCTGTGGAGCACAGCGGCGGGGATCGCACCGCCAGATGGAGACGCAAGGCCCGGCTCCCCTCCCAGGTTGTCATCTCGTCGGGGAGTGAGGAGTCCGGTGCCGCGTCCCAGGCCGCAGTTGCCGGGGGGAGGTCCAAGAGGCGGAGGTCGGAGTTGGACTCCTCAGCAGCAGAAGGGGCAGCTGGGACCCCACAGGGCCCAACGGGGGAAGATGGCACGGAGTCATCCAGGTTGGTGGGGGGTTTGGTGGAGGGGGAGGCCGTGCAAGCGACAGAGACGGGGACTGGAGGTGGGGATTCCACTGATGCTAGTGGTGCAGTGCAGGACCAGGGATAGGAGGCAGCACAGGCCGCCGCGGAGGTGCCTGTGTGCAATCCTGCCCCTGATCCTGTCACTGCATCATCTTGCACCAGCAGGGATGCCTACGTCCAGACCCGTTTTCAGGCAGGGGATGAGCTTACAACAACTGGCCTTCCTCTGCCTGCGGACGTGGCTATCCAGGTACGGGTTGAGCCTGTCCTGACTGGTGTGGCGTTGCGTCAACGGGCCATGTGAGGTGACCTGCAGTCTTTTCATGAGGAGACTGCACGTCATTTCGAATAGCTCGTTGACCGCGTCGGCCTACTGGGACAGGTCACCCAGGCCGGATTCCTCTGTTTGCTGGAGATTGTTCCGTCCCCCTCCTCAACTGAACACCCTATGCGCCAGTCGTCCTCTGTGCCATCTTTGCACCCATTTGTCACCTGGGTGCCCTGTGGAGCTTCCTCTGACGGTGCGGCCAGGCTGGTGGAGGACACATCCCTGCCACAGTCGGGAGTCGGACGTCCAGCAGGGTTGGCCACATCAACGACTGCACCCCAGCCGGTGGAGGATGTGCAGGCAGCAGGAGCCAGGGCACGGGCACAGGCACAGCAGCAGCAGCAACGAGGTGGGAGCCATGATGGCTTGGGGCCTTCGACATCGGAGGGGCAGGCATCGGCCGGAGGGCAGGAGGACCCAGGACGGGAAATGTCTCCCGTGTGGCAGCGGTTGGGCCACGCCATAGATCCGGAGCGGCAGCGGGCAGGCCGAGTGCTTCGAGGCAATCCGCAGGGAGTTGGAGGAGAACATGTTGTCAGCCCTGCGGACCCTCGGGGCCATGGAGGAAGACCGCCTCCAGGACATTGAGCAGGAGTTCGATGATGCCCTGGCCCGGAACATCCCGAAGTGAGCCGTCGGACTAGCCCGCTGCCCTTGTAAATAGTTATGGAGTTAATGTTAGGTTTCCTTAGTTTTCTTTTGTTTTTTTGACCTTTTGGACAATGGACCACATTTTTGTATATATTTTTTTTATTAGGAAGTATTATTAGATAGGTTTCATTTCTTCTGTTGGGATCATGGACCCTGGATTGGTTAAGCTGTATATAGTTGACTGTTGGATTTTATTTTTTTATTTGGAATTTACCCATGGAGCAATGGTTTTCGGTTTTGATTTTCCATTGGATTTACTTTTTTGAACTGTGACTTTGGACACCTTTCCTTTGGATTATGATTTGTGGTTTTACATTATTTTACGGACATGCTGCTTTTTGTTTTTAATTCCCATTGTCGTTTGTTTATTTTTGATTCCATTTATGTTGCTTTTAATACATTTTCTTCATCAAACTTCAATGTGTAGTAGCATCTCATTGGTTTCATGCATATCATGATATGGGTTTTGACATTCACCCTAAACCATTGTGTGTATGTGAGGGACATGTGTTCATTTGCATACTTGCCATTGGGGTTGTATCATGTAATTGGAATTTCTAAGTGGGTGGATGCAATACTTGGGTGGGTGTTTGGCATGTGGAGGAAGCCCATAAGGGCCAGGGATCTAGATTCTGATGACGTGTTGGCTGGGGGACGTGAGTCGGGGCCTGGTGGAGGGTGCCCCTGGATGCTGGGGGGTGGGGGTGCAGGGGGACATGAGTTGGACATGAGTGGGGGCCTGGTGGAGGGTGCCCCTGGATGCTGGGGGGTGCAGGGGGACATGAGTGGGGGCATGGTGGAGGGTGCCCGGCACTGCAGGGGGTGGGTGTACTGGGAGACATGAGTGGGGGCCTGGTGGAGGGTGCCCCCGGATGCTGGGGAGGGGGGGTGCAGTGGGACATGAGTTGGACATGAGTGGGGGCCTGGTGGAAGGTGCCCCTGGATGCTGCGGGGGGGGGTGCAGGGGGACATGAGTTGGACATGAGTGGGGGCCTGGTGGAGGGTGCCCCTGGATGCTGGGGGGTGGGGGTGTAGGGGGACATGAGTTGGACATGAGTGGGTGCCTGGTGGAGTGTGCCCCTGCACTGCTGGGGGGTGGGGGTGCTGGGAGACATGAGTGGGGGCATGGTGGAGGGTGCCCTGCACTGTGGGGGGTGGGGGTGCTGGGAGACATGAGTGGGGGCCTGGTGGAGGGTGCCCCTGGATGCTGGGGGGTGGGGGTGCAGGGGGACATGAGTTGGACATGAGTGGGGGCCTGGTGGAGTGTGCCCCTGCACTGCTGGGGGGTGGGGGTGCTGGGAGACATGAGTGGGGGCATGGTGGAGGGTGCCCTGTGCTGCTGGGGGGTGGGGGTTCTGGGAGACATGAGTGGGGGCCTGGTGGAGGGTGCCCCTGGATGCTGGGGGGTGGGGGTGCAGGGGGACATGAGTTGGACATGAGTGGGGGCCTGGTGGAGTGTGCCCCTGCACTGCTGGGGGGTGGGGGTGCTGGGAGACATGAGTGGGGGCATGGTGGAGGGTGCCCCTGGATGCTTGGGGGTGGTGGTGCAGGGGGACATGAGTTGGACATGAGTGGGGGCCTGCTGGCAGGTGCCCCACAGTGCTGGGGGGAAAGGGTGCTGGGAAACATGCGTTGTTGATCAGTATTGCAAGGTGACATGTGGCTGGGATGGGGGGCATGCCCATGGTGGATGGGCTGCCTGCGGGACATGAGCAGGGGTGCAGGGTAGTCCCCTGTGGTGTGGACTGCCTGCAGGGGCCGTGGAGGATGTAGAGGGAACACCTGGGAGGACCCACACGGCCAATTCACGTGTAGTACTCCCAGCGCACCCCTGAAAGACACGTACCCTGCTGAATTCGCGTGTGAAACTTCACGCGCACCCCTGAAATACATGTGCCCTGATGGAATCGCGTGTGAAACTTCCCGCGCACCCCTGAAATACACGTACCCTGCAGAATTTGCGCGTGAAACTTCCTGCGCACCCCTGAAATACACGTATCCTGCTGAATTTGCATGTGAAACTTCCCGCGCACCCCTGGAACACACGTACCCAGGACAATCGCGTGTGGAACTTCCCGCGCACCCCTGAAATACACGTGCCCTGATGGAATTGCGTGTGTTACTTCACGTGCACCCCTGAAATACACGTACCCAGGACAATCGCGTCTGAAACTTCCCGCAAACCCCTGAAATGCACGTTCCCCGCTTGGCGTTTGCTGTTTGGCAGCCCTGTGAACTGGTCCAGGGTTAGCGCAGACATTTGCGATGAATTGGGGATTTTGATGACTTTTCCTTGCGCAAGGGCGTTCTTGGGGGCGTAACTGGCGCTGCTGCAGGGTCGCTGAGCCACTCTGCGCCACGGCTGGTTTTGGAGGCTAAAATCCATGAATACGCTGTGCGGTGAAATGGATTTTATCGCACGCGGCTGGCGCAGTGTATCACACGGGGACACTGTGCGCCAGCCGCATGCGCCACTTTTGTGCGAAATTCTATGAATTACCCTGTAAATGTCTTAAATGAATAAAACTTTGCTTGCTTGGTGTTCTTTCTTTGCACCTTAACAAGGGCTTATTCAGCTTCTCACATTCACCGCCGTCAAGAATAGATAATCAGTCTTGGCTGCTTCAGCTTTGACACCAGGCCAGACAGCCTCGCCATTCGTGCCCAGGATCTCAACTTATTCTCACTGCAACACATTTCTCAGCCTTTCGCTCAATGGGTCCGGCCTTACTAAATTCATGACACTGCTGTCCGGTTTCTATACAATGGCGGTTTTGCCTGCAGTCAATTCACTACTTATAGCCAGCTTCTAAGATTACTTAATCTACTTACATTACAGCATATGTACAATTATTGAATAGTTTGCATTTTTCTGAAGTGCTTCTTACACGTGCAACCTTCTTTTTGCATATGAAGGTTTACTCGATTCTTAACTTCGTCATCAGTTTCTATGCATTCTCTTGAGTCAAAATTCTCAAGGCTTCACGCTCTTCTTCCTGTTCTTTTTGTTAACTTCGTTCTACCAGGTGCTACGATGCTGGCCTCTATGTATTTTCTAACATCTTCATCAGTCAATTCCTTGGGTTCAAACCCTGATTCAACATCAATCATAATCTTCATTCCTACTGATTTCTTTGCTGTCTTCTTGCATTGGGCAATTATTATCCTGATCACAGAGAATCCAAACATCACCATCACAATATTGCTCGAAGAAACTTGAAGATGTTTGCCATCCACTGCGGAATCCATGAAAATATAGAAGCAAACCAGTTGTCATCTCCAATATCCTCTGTCTCTGTCTCGTCTTCCATCTTGTTATGCAGGTTTGTCAACAACATTATAGCCTCTGTCAGGGTCCCATTCTCTTCATCGTGAGAAGGTATGAATGTAGCATGATGGCCCTATTTTGGTGCAAACTCCTCCTTCCATTGCTATGATCATGTCAAGGACGTATCTGTCCTGCAGGATCATTAGTCGCATGGCCTTCAGCTCTTCCTTGATATCATTGAATACCTTTACAGTGGTGTTGATTGTCTGCAGGAGCTCCCATCTCGTAATCTGCAACCACTTGGCATTGGCCATTGTCTGGATTCCAGGCATGAACATAGTCGTAAATATTGAAGTAGTCTTGCTGAACAAGTTTTGCTCATAAGGAATGGCATCATACACTTCTATTTACTTGGCTGAGAAGTAATTCTCTCTTCTGGTTAAATTGAGAAATTGAAGTGCTCTTCCTTTTCTCAAATGGGCATCTACTTTTGAAATTCTCCAATGTTCAGGCCACTCTGAGGAATCACTAATGCTGGAACATGGATGAGCACCAAGGAGCACGTTCATTCCTAATCCTTAGGCAGCTTCATGTAGGCCCTAGGCCCACAAGTCCAATATCGATCCATCAGGACGGCTGTCCCTGTTCCTATTCTTGAAAAGTCAACTGCAGTTTTGCAGCCTATATTACCTCCCACATGCTTCTTTCCTTCTCTTCGGAAACACAATGTCGCATTCGCCAATGGAATCATAACAAGTGGACATGATTCATCTTCTACCCATGTAAGTAGTTTGGCATGCTTAGCCCATGACTTCAAACACCCATTGTTTACTCTCTGTACCTCTTCCACATATTCTGACTTCAGTAGATGAGCTGTACAGGACATCAGTCTTCCTTCTCATCCCTTCTTGGACTTCACTCGTCCATAGACTAAGATCTGAGTTTGTTCCCAACAACCAGTTGATCCAGCTATTTCTGTTATATCAGGGCATTCCATTCTCTTCATGTCTTTCATGACTACCTCTTCCTGTCCTTCTGCAGGATACATAAGCATATTGCTCTGTCACCCAGGTTCCTTTTCCATCTGTGAAGTCTTGATATAATCATCCTGGAAGAGAAATGACCCTTTCGATCTCCATAGTAAAGTAGTCTGACTTCCCTGGAATTGTCCTCTGGCTATACATGCTGCAATATGAACGAGACACCTGGCATCGTGTTCTGGAACGTCTCTGGAGATGAAAGTTTGCACTACATTCATGGCATATGATATGAGAGTGCAGATGTAGCAATTCTCCTTAGATGTTCTCTCTCCCACCCTTTTCATTTGCTGATACCACAGGTTATTACTCAAGTGTGCTGCATTGTCTAGATAGATATTTATCCCCTCATTATCTTCTTCTACATTTCTCTTATGTCTCCCATATGCAAAGTTTTTGTAATAATCATGAAGCAACTCAAAATGCAGTTCTCATAGTAGGGAGATCCAGAGAGGCCTCTCTCTCAGCGGAAGTACTATTACTAACATGATAGAGACTTTGAAACATGAGAAACAGAAAGACAATAAGAGTAATCGTATAGGCGTATATTATGCACACAAACATAGGCATCTACCTTTTGCGCCATCCTGGTGCTTGTTGCACTGGTACTTTCTCTAGAACCATGCCAGCTACTTCATTTCTCATTTTAATACAATCATCAAATTTTATTTACACCTTCAACTGTAAAATTTGCTCAATTATTGAAATTAAGTGCCTTCTAATCACAGGGCCATTTTTAGGATCCTGTAAAAAAGTGTGAATATCAACATCTCTTCTGACAAGAGCAGGATAAGCTTGAAGTATAAATATAAAAACAGCAAGCACAAGCCGATGAACATCATTGCCAGTAAGTACCATATGTTTAACTGCTTAGAACAGATATGCCCCACGAAATTAATCTGGATACTGATCTTGTTTCCAATTCCTGATCAAGAACTGACGTCTAGGCAAAAATTTGATACGTTAATGTTTTTCTTAAGTTCATTTTTGGCCTACTAAAATTCTCAGCAAATCTTTGCACTCCTGTTAAAGTATCTATAAGGAGTGTTCACCGAATTTTTTGTCCAAGCTAAATCTGTATCATTCACTGGTCATTGCTTTATCGTCCTTCATCTTCGTCATCGATCGAGTCTGTACACGCAGAAATTCGTTATGCCTGGCTTCTGGACCTGCAACAGTGGGAGGGTGGGTCTCACCTTTATAGGCTTTTACATCTCCTAAGTAAAACCAAGCTCGTCTCCCTTGGACCTTCACAGCTGAAGGGGTTATATCTTCAATGCAAAAGGGGGCATTAAAACGCGGCTCATGCCACTTTCGGGTAAAGCTCTTGATGAAGACTAGGTCTCCAACATATAAATTAGGTGCCAATAGAAGTTGAGCTGGCTCGGTTGTTGAATTGTTTTCTTCTGTGTTCTGAGACTAACCCCCTTTGCGCGTGACTTGATCTGAAATGAGAGAGATGCGCGAGGTCATACATGTCAAATAGTCATGCAATTCATCACCTAAAGTTTTAGCTTCGCTCTGGACATCACTTCTACATGGAGCAGTAAGGGGCATTCACATTCAATGTCCTGTCACTAGTTCATGAGGGGTGAGGTGATGGTCTGAACCTGGCTGATTCCGAAAGGGCATATAATGATAATGATGTGTCATTTATATAGCTCCTTAATCCAAAGCACTTTACAGAGCACATATTTACATACTATATCACCCAACCGAAATTGGTACTCATTTATCGACCTCGGAAGGATGAAAGGCTGAGTTGGCCTTGCCGGGATTCAAACCTGTGACCTGCAGATCACGCTCAGATCACAGCAGCGAGTGCTCAACCCGCTGAGCTATCTTACCGGCATGGCATAACACGCTAGGAGTAGGCATCCCTTCTTCAAAGTCAATTTAAACTTGCCAATCCTTTCTTTAAGGAGGCCATTGAGTCTATTACATATCCCATTTGCTTTCAGGTGATAAGCAGAAGAAAACCTGTATTAAATTCAATAGAAGCCCTATCTGTTCAAATAGTTCATTAACAAAATGTGGCCCATTATCGGATCTCAGCACTTCAAACACACACTCCATCTCGGGAAGACTTCACACACTAAAAACATTATTGCGCAAGTGGCACCAGGGTGTGTACATGGACATGCCTCGATCCACCTAGAGAAGGGACACACCACCACTAATAGATACCTATAGCCATTACATACCTGCAGCAAATCGACATAGTCAATATGTAAATGCTGAAATGGACTATTCGGTTGAGGTATTACCCCTCTAACTGTTTTCAGTGTATGCCCAGCAGTAAACATTTGACACACAATGCAGTTTACCATAAATAGTGCAATGTGTTCCAACAAATTTAGAATGTACCAGTCTTCTGGAATTGTAGCAGCAAGATTCTCCCTAGTTACATGCATGGGGTAATGCAGCTGTTCAAGCGCGACCTTTAATAATGCTTCTGGCATCACCTACTTTCCAGTGCTGTCTTGTCGCCATAATGCTTCTGTGGTGAATAATGAACACCCCTTTCACTTCCATAATTCCTGCTCTTCCTGTGGTGCACTCCCTTGAATCTCCATTAGTTGGTTTATTGATAATTTATTAAACCCTTCTTGCATTAACATGATTGTAACGACTTTTTATTTAATCCTCTCAGTATCAAAATTGGAAATATCTGGGGAATATGCAACCCTTTTGGCTTCTGCATCTGTGGCTTTGTTCCCCCAAGAGATAAAATCTGTTCACTTAGTATGAGCTGCGCATTTAATGACCGCTATGGCCACTGGGAGTTGTAGTGCCTTAATAAGCCTGTCCAATAATGATGCATGCTGCACTGGAGTGCCGTCTGCACGGAGGTAGCCCCCCTTTTCCAACGTGCTAATCATGCATGTACGTTTGACATCACATAGGCGGAGTCACTGTACACGTCACTTCCTGCCCTTCATGTTTCTCAAGTGCAAAAATAAGCGCCACTAATTCTGCTGCTTGCAGTCTTGCACTTGCTACAACTTCCAAGTCTCCATTTAATCTGTGTCTTACCACCGCTGCACCTGAATGCCTTTCCCCACTAGTCTGATCAATTTTCGAAGTATCAACAATAAAGAGAATTTCCCCCGCTGCTAAAGCATTCTCCTTCACACAGGGTATATCATTATATAATTCAACATAATTAGCACAGTCATGCACATGATCGCCTTCTGTTGTTTGCTCAGCTACAAATGTGGCAGGATTCACTATTTTACATCTTACAATTTTAATCGTTGGGTTCGAAATCCTTACCTCATAAGCTGAAGCTCTCTGAGATGTCAATGTGCCTTTGGGTTTCTCTAAAATAGCAAACAGAGCATGATCCATGAAGAGAGCCATAGAGCAGCCCATAACAATACTTGTAGGCTTCTCAATTGCAAAAGCGGCAGTTGCCAATGACTGTTGGCAAGGAAAGTGTCCTCTCATAACTGGGTCTAAAATCCCATTGTAATATGCTAAAGGATTGTACCCCAATGTATTTCTCTGTTTAAGCACTGCTGTCATGACTGTCCCATTTATGTGCAAAAACAAATACAATTCCTCAGCATGATTGGGAATTCCTAAAACAGGGGCTGTACAAATTGCTTTTTTCAGCTCCTCAAACCCTTCCTCCATTTCCTCAGTGCATTCTATTTTTACTTTATCCATTTGTGCTTTCTTTAAAGCTTGCAAATGGTGTTTCGTGTATGTACTGTAATCAAACACCGAGACTCTTTCATAGTTGCATAGCCTCAAAAACTGTTGCAACTGTTTCACTGTATTTGGCTTTGAAGTTTTCATAATTGCCTCAGCTCTTTCTGGCATCACCTACTTTCCAGTGCTGTCTTATCACCATAATGCTTCTGTGGTAAATAATGAACACCCCTTTCGCTTCCATAATTCCTGCTCTTCCTGTGGTGCACTCCCTTGAATCTCCATTAGTTGGCTTATTGATAATTTATTAAACCCTTCTTGCATTAACATGATTGTAACGACTTTTTATTTAATCCTCTCAGTATCAAAATTGGAAATATCTGGGGAATATGCAACCCTTTTGGCTTCTGCATCTGTGGCTTTGGTCCCCCAAGAGATAAAATCTGTTCACTTAGTATGAGCTGCGCATTTAATGACCGCTATGGCCACTGGGAGTTGTAGTGCCTTAATAAGCCTGTCCAATAATGATGCATGCTGCACTGGAGTGCCGTCTGCACGGAGGTAGCCCCCCTTTTCCAACGTGCTAATCATGCATGTACGTTTGACATCACATAGGCGGAGTCACTGTACACGTCACTTCCTGCCCTTCATGTTTCTCAAGTGCAAAAATAAGCGCCACTAATTCTGCTGCTTGCGCTGAAAAGTGAGAAGGTAGTCTTGCACTTGCTGCAACTTTCAAGTCGCCATTTAATCTGTGTCTTACCACCGCTGCACCTGAATGCCTTTCCCCACTAGTCTGATCAATTTTCGAAGTACCATCAATAAAGAGAATTTCCCCCGCTGCTAAAGCATTCTCCTTCACACAGGGTATATTATCATATAATTCAACATAATTAGCACAGTCATGCACATGACCGCCTTCTGCTGTTTGCTCAGCTACAAATGTGGCAGGATTCATTATTTTACATCTTACAATTTTAATCGTTGGGTTTGAAATCCTTAACTCAAAAGCTGAAGCTCTCTGAGATGTCAATGTGCCTTTGGGTTTCTCTAAAATAGCAAACAGTGCATGCTCCATGAAGAGAGCCATAGAGCAGCCCATAACAATACTTGTAGACTTCTCAATTGCAAAAGCGGCAGTTGCCAATGACTGTTGGCAAGGAAAGTGTCCTCTCATAACTGGGTCTAAAATCCCACTGTAATATGCTAAAGGCTTGTACCCCAAAATATTTCTCTGTTTAAGCACTGCTTTCATGACTGTTCCATTTATGTGCAAAAACAAATACAATTCCTCAGCATGATTGGGAATTCCTAAAACAGGGGCTGTACAAATTGCTTTTTTCAGCTCCTCAAACCCTTCCTCCATTTCCTCAGTCCATTCTATTTTTACTTTATCCATTTGCGCTTTCTTTAAAGCTTGCAAATGGTGTTTCGTGTATGTACTGTAATCAAACACCCAGACTCTTTCATAGTTGCATAGCCTCAAAAACTGTGGCAACTGTTTCACTGTATTTGGCTTTGAAGTTTTCATAATTGCCTCAGCTCTTTCAGGTGTCACCTTCTTTCCTTCATGCAAAATCAATTGCCCTATGTATAACACCTCTTCTTGACAATATTGTAACTTCTCCTTGTCTACCTTATATCCCTTTTCTGCTAGAATATTCATTAACTGAATAGAATCTTGTCTGCACTCAACTTCTGTGGTGTTACAAATTAAAATGTCATCTACGTACTGTATCACTGCACTCTGAAGATCAATATTGCCAAAATCCATCTGTAGGACTCTGTTAAAGATTGATGGGGACTCTTAGTACCTGGGGCAAATTAGTATGTTTCAGACGAGTTTGGCGGGACGTAAAGGAAGTCATGTCTTGTGAGTCTTTGTGCAATCGATTGAGAAAAATTCATTTTTCAAATCGATCACTGTGAAATATCGAGCTTCCACCGGGATACTGTATAGTATTGTCACCGGATTAGGAATTAAAGGAAACTCTGCATCTACAATCTGCTTAATCAGTCTCATAGCTTGTATAAATCTCCACAACTCTCCCTTAGATCTTTTGATTGGATACACCACGGTATTACACTATGATTCTGATGGCACCAGAATCCCTTGTTTAATCAGTGCTGAAATAGTCTGAAATATACCTTCATCAGCCTCTCGAAACATGGGGTACTGTTTTGCTCAAGTTAAAATTGCTCCTGGCTTCAGCTTTATTTTGACTTCCCCTATTCCCTTTAATAAACCTATGTCACAAGGGCATGTGGTGCATAGGACTCTTGGCCTCTTCTCCAAGTCTTCCTTAAAAAAAGCTGGACTCTGCCGCATTATCGCCATTCGCTGTGGGACTTCCTTTTTCTCTATTCTTATCTAGTACGTGATGCTCATAAAGAACACCACTTCATCATCTGTTTGGTCTTCTCTCAACATGCAGTCATCAGTTATTCTGTACCCTTCTTCAAGAGCTATTACCATTCTCCATGGTCTACCCTCATCATCTACTCCTTTGAGCATTGCAATTTCCCTTCGTACTATGGCTGCTTCTAATTCTATAGGGATAGTCTGTCCCCCCTCTTTGTCCATGGGTATTTGTGGTCTTAATAAAAACTCATCAGGTATGCTCACAATCTTTCCCACTAAGCCAGGTAGCCATGTCAGTAGAATGCTTAACCCATATAGAAAAATCTCTGGATCTACTGGAATGCCTCGAAGAGCCACTTGTCCTGTGAATGCCAGTATAAATCCACCCACGTTTAAATCATGTATTACTGGAGTGGAACACACTATTCCTTGATCGGTAAATGAAATCGCAATGTTTAGTTTCATCATTAAATCTCTTCCCAAAATGTTAACCGGTGTCTGTCGTGAATATAACAAAGGAACAGACATGTCACACTTTCCTACAGAGTGTTAATTCATCAGTAAAAGGTACTTGACTCATAGCTCCAGAGAACCCCTGAGCATTCATGACAATTCCTGACATTGGATATTTTCCCTCTCGTATACATGAAGGAGTAGCCCCAGTGTCAACTAGAAAAGAAAAAGATTTCCCTCCTATCATCACATCGACCCTTGGTTCCTCTTGGGGGTCTAGTGTCACAGATAGTAATGAACACAACAAGTCACGCTGTGAGCTGCCCTTTTGTGGGTACAGGCTCATCCCCATCCCTGTGAAAAGATGTCCTCCTACCACAGTAACACCTCCTATTCTGTGTGTCAGCACCTGTCCTGTGTTCACATACTGCTGTGTCTGCTCTTGCTGCTGTACCTGCTGTACTCGCTGCGCTTGTGTCTGATACAATGTCTGATCTTGGGATGAACCCTTCTCTAGTTTGTTTGCTGTATGGTAGAGGATAAGCTGTCCCCCTCTTGAAAATTGGACATTCCCTTGGATTCCATATACGCATGCAATGTGCCCTGTCATCCCGAAAGTCCAACATATTGTGGGTGCCCGTCGGACAGGTCCCCCTTGGTTATACCCTTCCTGGGTACTCTGATTCTCATTTTGTGTATTCTGAAACCCACCTTGATTATTTTGTCATCCTCCTTCTCTTCCTCTATAGCCCATATCTCTTCCTCGTGACACAAACCCATATCCACCTTTGTCCACTGGGCGTTGATTATTCACCTGGGATGTAACCACTGCTTCCTGCATTCCCAATCCTTCTCTGCTTGTTAATACCGCCCCTTCTATGACAAATTTAGACAATTCTTTCTGAACTAACTTGGCTTCCTCGATTTTCCTAGTCTCATTTTTCTTCTTATTTTTCTCTTGCAATAACCGACAGTGATGCACTATCGTCAGCTTCATCTCAGCCCATGGTTTCGCTTCCATCCCACTTTTTTCTTCATCTGCCTTTGCACTGGCTCAGTCAACCCCTGGCATAAAATGTGGTAAAATAATGCCACAAATTTTCCCACAGCTCGCGAGTTTCAAGTTGCCATTTCTCTTGAAAGTCTTAAATGTAAGCAATAGAATCTTCATCTTTCTTCATCTTACATGTCATAATTGCACTCATATATGATGTATCGGGATACTTACCCTGAGAGCCCTCCACACGTCTGCTCTGCAATTATTAAATGGCACTCCTTCATGCACTCAGTTTTGTGCTGTCATGTCCTGCTCTCCTCCATATGTCATCAGCTCGTTCCCCAAGAACAGCTGCCAGGAGACCTTTTATGTCCCCAATGGCCAGTGTGTTTCCTCCTGTCCTTTTTTCTAATTTGTATATCCATTTCCAGTGCCCAAAGTCAAACTCGGGAACTTACACCTTAGATTATCCTTGTCAGTCTGCGGCCATGGAATATACTGTGGTCTTGCTCCCCCTTTTTCCATCTGGTAGACCCTGGTTTCATGTGGCCTTCCAAATGAAATGTAGTGTATAGGATAGCAGTAGTGAAGTGATCCTCATTAGAAATCTTCAGGGCATCATCACAGTCATTACCAAGAGCCTCCCACTGGCATGTCCAGTTGGGAATCAGGATTGCACTGGATCAGCTCAGTTACATGCTACTTACTGATTTTGTTTCACATACAAACTTTTTTTTACAGTCGCTTGGTAAAATTGGAAGGTTAGCTATCAGCTGTCGGTCCACACTACAGTGGGGTTTGGAGTTAGTTTTTTGAGAAGTTTGATAATGGTGGAGGTTTCAAGCGAGTCGTCAGCTGATCTTTATTCTAGTTTTTTTTTAATGTTTTAGAATCTTTATTTTTCAATCACATTAGAATAACAATATAATGTAATGTCATACAATGGCAGAATGGGCGTTTACATCAAATGATAGACAATCACCAGGGACTTATTCTACTTTTTTAAACTTTCATTACCATCGGTGGAAAAGTCGACATAGAGAAGGACCGCCATTTTGACTTGCTTGACAACAGCAATCTTTAGTTCACATACACATGTTCATAAGAGACCATAAGGGCTGCAAGATTTCATTAAACATGTTCACAAACGGAAGCTACTTACTATTGCATGAGGAACTGTTATCTGATGGTGTCCAGATTAGATGGTGTCAATGCTGTGTTGATGCATTTGTCTGCTACCACATTGGACCCTGAAATTTCCATTCCATGGCAAAGAAATTTGATATCATCCCTCCCATCATCTGTACTCTTCAATGGCCTCCTCTAAACCATTGCAGCCACTTACATTTGCATATTTCACATTCACAGTTCTCATCTTGGTCCATCCGTTGTATCTCATGAAGAAACTTCCGATGTCTGGTGGTTTTAGAAAGACTTGTAGCAAGGAGGTGCAGAGATTGGACACTCTGAAATTCAGACTCTCCTCTTTCTTTTCCTCTCCAGATTTTCTCTGCAGGGGCCCTCGTCTGTGTAACTCACTCCTCCTAGCATAGAGTATCAATCCCACTATACATTGGGTAATTCATGCAGTTGTAGTTAGACTGAAATATAAAGCCACATATATAAAAAATATAAAAACCAAAGCACACTTGTCCAATTTAAGTAATCCTTTTTGTTCTCATTAACATTGGGGAAGGAGAATATGAGATGAACAATGTTATATATATTAGTTTTGTTTCAATTTCAAAAAACACAAAAATGTTAATACATTACAAAGAAAAAAGATGCATGGGATTTTAGCAACAATACCTGGAATTTCGTTGTATTTTGCCCAATATGACATGTCAATCTTCAATGTGTTCGATGTGCAATCTAATCTAACATGAAGACCATGCTTCACAGCAGGTCACTCACCACACCACCTTCTAATGAGTACATTCAGTCAGTAATCCACTTGGGCTAAAGAACCACACCTTTATTTCACCTCTAAAACATTGTCCCCATGCACCATACACTTTACCAAACTTCTGTGGTGATCCCTTGTTTAAAATGACAACCCTTTCCACCGCTATGCATTGGTCCATCCTTCTCATTCATTTTGTAAGCATTGATGGGACCAACTGCTTGTACTAGACTGCAATGTCTAAGCCAGACAGCCACCAACCACAAGGAAAGCCAATGTTTAATGCATTGGATAACTTCTATACAATAGATGGTCCTCAACAAGAACTTCTTGGAAGCTGGCTCCAGTCTCCACCTCAAGAAGCACCAGAACTGGTTGCATAACTGACCCTCCAAGAATTCCTGCAGTGCTGTGCAGTCATAAGTACTATAAAGGAAGTTTGTTGTCTTTTCCTCACATTGGCAAAATGTTTGGGTAGCTAATCTATTTTAAATAGTGTTTCTCCAGTCAAGTAGATGTGGCGACACATCAACATTTTCAATATAAGCCCGTTTTTAGTTGCCACTTATGAGGGGGCTTTAGACCACTCTTCCACTTCCTAAGTCCCAAGATTTGACTCCTAGCACATTTTAAAGTTCTCCAGGGATACAGGAGTGCCAGCAACTGAAAAGTGTGATGTTTGTAAATGGCCTTCCTATTACCTTTCTTGCCAAGAACACAAGAGTTTATGAGAGAGGCATCATGGACATCCTCAAGACTGCCCTAGACCTGCTTACAGTTTCACTAAGTTCTAAAACCTGGTGGAATTAATATGTATGCAAGCCACACTCATCACTAAGGTCTTTCACATAGTTTCAAGATACGTTGCTAGAGCACCTCACCCAATTTTGAAATCCTAATCAAGTCTTCTGTGCGGAAGGAAGGCTGAAGCCTTTTTGTGATTAGCTTAGAAAACATATGGTTTAGCAGTGGGTTACCACCCAATATTTCCATGTCTCTTTGTAATGAGGGATTTTATCTTGGTAAATGTAATCATTTGTTTCATATTATCATGTGGGTGGCCCAAAAGTACCATTGTATATTAGGGCGATCCAAGCATCCATCCAAAACTGGTCTGAAGAGTGTGACCAGGGCAAATCTGGGCGTGTGATCATTTAATAGCAATCTGCCCAATTATGTTTCCATCTTACAGAAGTAGGACTTGGAGATCAGGTAGAGGTAATTTTTCTCCACAGATAGGAACTGTGAAAGAGAATCCATTTTAAACATCAATGCCCTGCCCATAATGGTCAGCCAGAGACATTGCTAGTTGTTAGGATCTTAGACAAACCTGTTCAGGATTGGCTCAAAGTTAAGCCAATGAAAGCCCTTCTCAGTTCATATGATTTTAATTTTATAAGCAACTTTGGGCCAGTTATTTTAAAACTGGATGTCACCCACATTCCCCTGTCATTTCAAGGTGTTGCGGAATTGAGTGTGAAGGTTTGTGTGCATGTTTTTATGGGAGTCATAAAGTGGTCGTCTAAATGTGAAGCAATGGAGCACAGTCACACAAGGGGTTACGGATTGGATGCGGGGGTTAGCATAAGTATCTGAGACGGGCAGGAGAGATGCATGGTTGAGTGGAGTGATCAGTGACTGTCAAAATGTTCTTTGAAAAGTAGGATCTCCTCATCCTTCCTGAAGCGTGAGATGGAGTGATCCACTAGGATCTGCTTTGACAGCTCGTTTCAGGAACAAGGTGCAAAGCTGAACAGGGTGCACAGATGAACAAGACATGTTACCGGTTAGTAGTAGAAGGGCTTTCCTTTTGCACAAGTCAACATTTTGACAGGTGGTCATGCCCCCTGCTTCTGGTCTTAGCCCCTCCCCCATTTGATGTGCTTTTATATAAACTTTATATACATTTGATATAAAAATGATATAAAACATGGTTGATATCAAATAGTGTTTTCTAATTTATTTCAGTTTTATATCAGTTTTCATATAAAGTGAATATACAGTTTATTTAAAAAATCTATATAGATGAGAGAGGCTGGGAGGGTGCTCCTGGATGTTGCTCCGTCGAGTGCCAAGAGCAAAGTGAGCTCTGAAGACAGGGACTGTGGATTTAGGATGACATCACCGAGGGGTTTCGCCGCACTGCGATAGGAAACGGATATACATTTTATATCAAATTGATAAGCTCCCCCAAAGGTTTTGATAGTAATTTTATTGAACCCCAATTATTTTTATATAAACTTTATAGGAAGCAGAAAATATCAAGCTATTTTGATATCTTTTTAATATAAAAATGTATAAAAAAATAGAAAACATATTTTTTGATATACATTTATATAAAATATCCACATTCAAAATCATATTTTCATATGGAATTTTATAACATATCATATTTTTATATAGAAATGTATATAAAAATGTATATTAAATATAATATTTTTAAATTTAAAAATGCATATACAAATTTATATATTTTTTATATAAAAGATAGATTTGCGGTTTTTGTATACATTTCAATGAAAATGTTGTTAACAAAAAGTGTTTCTATCAATTTTGATATAAAAATGTATATCAATCTTATATGAACTGGCTTTGATACAGAATTTAAATAATGAAAAACAGTTTACTTTATAAGTAAAGTGTTCTTCCCAGAGCCCGTACAAAAGTCAAACTATTGTTTATAAGGGGTCTACAGCATCACATGTGCAGCATATATGTGTCCCTCTGCGACCCACCAAAAAGCTGTGAATCAACACTGCAGGGGGTTTATATTACGACAAGGCTTGGGGAATCCTAGGAATGTGGTGACTCATAGAGAGGTATTCTAGCCACATCAGCAGAAAGCACAGATTGTCTTTATATTTACATTACTGTAATACAGGGTGTTTGTGCCAGCTGTATGAACAAGCCGTCCATTTAATTACATGTTTACCAACTAAAACTAATGGTAGTTAGTGAGGCTATTTTTAACTTACGACTGAATGCCGGCACAGAAAGCAGCTGCAGGCTGAACATAACTTTAGATGTTTCCTAGAACCGGTGACAGTCGCTAATTGTTGCTGAGTATTCAGGAAATACCATACGGTGCTTCTGTTGATAAGAAACATGGGATTGGGGCAAGGAAGCATCTGTAGGGGTGAGGTTATTTTTAAATGCTGCTTAAACACATAGGATGCAGTATGCATGAAATAGAATGCTGCATTTTGTTGATAAGAACCCCATTTCTGCAAACTAAACATAAACATATAAATCTGTGCATTGTTGATAATGAAGTGGCATTGAGCTTTCACCTCTTTAAAAGGACCCTTCTAACTTCAGTATGGCTACTGTCAACCACAATGTCAGAATACCTGCCTGATGCACCCCTGCGGACACCGGCTAATTGACCTGGGGCAGTTGATTGCAACTCTGCTAGATACCGTGCTTCTCGGCTGGATTTGTTTGTGGGTCTGTAAACACTGGGAGAACCCCTGCAAAGCCTGCTGATTGGAAACTGGGCCTGCTGTTTATTCAGAGTTGTATTGCAACAACAGCAAAAAGGTGAGTTTCGGAGGTATTCCAATACTTTCATGTATTGTTTTTGTGGTTTGTACAATTTATGTGGTTTTATTCAAGCTTGATAAGGCTTTTTTTTACTGTATTTATCGATAGGTAGGCCTTTTTGAGAGAGAACAGGAGACAGAACCTTTTTGAGAAAAGCTGCACATTTCTAAACTAAAAATGTAAGTTTACTTAGAATGTTCTGTGGTTTTGCATGTCAGCCAGGACAGCACATAGATGTTGGTTGTGCCGGATTCTATGCATGGAGCTTATGTTCTAGAACTGTTATTCAATACTTTAATGTATTTTTTCGTGGTTTGTAAAATTTATGCAGTTTTATTCAAGCTTGATAAGGCTTTTTTTCACTGCATTTATCGCTAGGCAGGCCCTTTTGAGTCATGCCATGAGGCAGGCCACGAGGCATGCCCCTTCTGAGACAGTCTGTGCATTTCTAAACTAAACAGCTATGTGCTTTTAATGACGTGCTTGAAAATGTATAGTTTGCTTAGAATGCTCCATGGTTATGTATATCGTCTAGGATAGCGCATAGATATCGGTAGCGCCAAATTCTATTTCTATGTGTGGAGCTTATGTTCTAGGTCTGTTTTTGAGATTTTGACTAAAAAGCTTTGGAAGACGTTGAACATGTGTGTAGAGGGATTTGTACGAGTTTAGTGTTTATGACGCCACTACACAATCATTCAGACAGTATTAAAGCTTGGAACCCGCAGCCCGTATTGCCATTCCAAATATTAAATTAAACAGTAAACATTAAATAAACACTGACAGCACTTTTGGGGCACTTGTTGTTTTGTGATGCAACATATTTGCACACGCACAATGCCTTGTTTTAGTTTCGCAGTGCCAATAAAATATTTGCAGTGTGTCAAATATTTAGCACAAAGGTAACAGTATGCACCAAAGATCACACATGTTATGCAAATGCTATAGCCGAGATGTATTTTGTACAAAATGTCCCCATGACAGCTTTTTTAGGGTTGCAAGTGTCAGGATGCTACATCTTACTGGATATGTTTGGAGATGTGTTATGTATTAATCGACTGTGCCAGTGCATGTTTTAGATTGTGCCAGATTTGTTTTGTACTTCCAAGTATCCAAGTAGGCGCTACATTTTATTATGCATGCAGAGTAGCACAAAGTAAAAAAAAATGTGTCTAATCTCTGTATGTAAGAGAAGAGCAGAAAGTTGCACTGCATTTTTACATGTGAAAACTGCACTGTGTGCTTTATAAACACAATTGTGAGGTAGAAGTGTGCTAGGACATTTACAATATGGTTCTAAGTTTTGCAGTGTTTTATACAATCTTGACATGCCCCAAGATTCAAATTTTTGCCAAAGATCACACCTTTGATGACGTAGCGTAGCAGCGTTTCATTTATATAAACGGATTGAAATTTTAATTTCAGAGGGACCTGCACTTGGTTGTTACGTAGGATTTAATATGTTGATGCTGACATTGCAACACACTGTGTGTTGCTACAGTTGTAACATTTTTGGTGAATATTTTAATGCGCTAATGCTCTTTGTGTAAAAGATGACCCATCCTGATTCTATATTTTTCAGGTTTTTTTTAGAAATGTTTTCCAACAACTGGATTTTACAGCAGGCCACTTGCGAAAAAATAGCTTGCGTAGCACAGAATTTGACAACCATTAGATTTTAGGAACTTTTCTACACACAATTGAACAATTTCTGGATGTTTTGAAGGCCTGAGAATGGTGTTTGGGGGCCAGACAAACCATCATGGTCTCTGTGCTGTTCCTGAACTGTGTGTGGCATGTGACCTCTTGCAACCAACATACGCCGATGCCATGGATCTAGGAATACACATGGATGTGTCTGATGGGTTCACGCAATCATTGAGCCTGGATCTACGTGGCAAGGATTTGTGGAGTGTGCCATTTGCTGGTTCTCAGGGAACTTCAAGCCACAAAGACCTGGGGTTGCCAAAACAATGGAGAATGGCTTTTTGGCTAGTTTAAGGAGCCCCACTAACAAGGGTTACGGAAATGTCTCAAGAAAAAAGCATGGGTTTTGGACCCCATCGCTATCCGCAAACACAAGGGATAGAGGGGGTGATGGCACCCTTTGCTTCATCATTGCTAGTGGTTATACACCAGAGGAGCTGCTTACTACCAAGATATAAATCACGGGGTGCTATAGATAGTGGTTCTGATCTCCAGTACCGGTACTATAGAATGTTAAGCACTGTTTTGAAGGCCTGAAGGTGTGTCATCTTTGTTGTCGATCATATGTGCAGCTGGATTGGCTGGGGGCGCTGACGCGCGGAGTTGTTCTTTTGTTTTGTTTTGATTCATCCAAGGGCCCAAGGAATGCCTGGGCGGCCCTGACAAGCAGAGCTGTTCTTTTTTCTTTTTGATTCATCCAAGGGCCAGAGGAATCCCTGGGGGGCCCGACAAGCAGAGTTGTTCTTTTTTATTGTTTTTGATTCATGAAAGGGCCCAAGGACTGCCTAGCGGGCCCTGACAAGTGGGGTTCTTCATTTATTGATTCATCAAGGGCCATGGAATTTCTGGGGACCTCAGCGAGCAGAGCTGTTCTTTTTTTGATTTGTCAAGGGCCATAAAATATCTGGAGGCCCGACGAGCGGAGTTGTTCTTTTGATTTATCAACAGGTCTCGAGAACAGGTGTTATGGGGTGTCTGACAAACGGCAACCTATTGTTTTCTACAGGGGTGATGGGATGGGGCACTATATGTTGGATGATTGATTATAACTTCTAAAGATATGCTGTGTGTGAAATACAATGCATGGGTGTTATATAGTTTTAAGGGGTGTATTGTATCATGTTTTTATTTGCTGCCTCTAGGTACACTAGAGGAAACCATGCATTTAATTTGTAGGTTTTCACGTGTCACTTATGTCCCGAATATACACACCCAGATTCAGCAGTGTTTGTTTAACCAACCCCTAGAAGGTTGAAAGGCTAAACACCCGCTGTGATTTAACCTCACCAGGGGGACTCGCACATAGATATATGTACATGGTTTGTTAGCACTCAAGTACTTGTCGCTATAGATACCAGGCTACAACATTTGTTTGCGTGTGTGGTGGCAGGGCCTTCCAGCTGCAGCAAAAGTTTTATTTTGTCAGAAAATATTTAGAAAATGCCTACACCACAATATCACCTATCCCAGATAATATTATCTGGTCTTACAGCTGCTGGCAAACTCTTTATACCATCTTGCAACAGCAGTTTCACCTTCTTCATTTTGTAGAGGGTATGCCCGACAGTCTCAATGATGACTGTTTACTTCCGCCTAGAATGGTGAATATGATCGTCTTGGACGATATGATGACCAAGGGGGGCCAGAACGCTAAGCTAGAAAAAGACTTTACTCAATACTCCCACCAACACAACCTGCCATTTGTTACATCATGCAGAACTTGTTCAACAAGGGCAAGAGTAACATCTATAATTCTAAACGCTAGTTACATATTGTTATTAAAAAACCTGGGGATAAACAACAACTAGCCATGATAGCCTGCCAGATGTATCCATCCAAGACACGTTTCTTCATGGAGGCTTTTGAAGATGTGACCAGTAAGCCATACGGATATCTCCTGGTTAATTTAAAAACAACCACTCTAGAGGATTATAGATTGCGCACCAACATATTCCGCTGTGTTACCTGCTGTGCATATTCCTAAAAAGACATAAAAAACAACATTAATCGCATTACAGCGTCAGTAGCTGGTCGTGCTTTCACCATGTCGATATGCATACGGAAGAATATCGAGCTGCTCAAAATGCTTGTATATGCCATCCCTCAACAACGCAAGGCCATTCTAGCTGCGGCCTCTGACGATCTGGTACCTGCTATTTCGTAAATTGCTCAGAACACTTTAAAGGGACAAATGCCTCTAACACACCATCAAATAAGTGCGTTGAAAAAGAAAAAGAATGTCATCAAGAAGCTGGTCCATAAGCGAATATCGATAAGGGTTAAAACAAAAGCTGTCTTGCAGGCTGTCTGATTCCCCAGCACCCACGATAGGCACCTCCTCACCGTTAAAGTTATACACTGGGCCTTCACTCTGCCTAACTGTGATCTGGTTCTGTGGAGATTTCCCTTCATTAATACTTTTTACCAACTCTTTGGACATAATTGTGGCCTGTGCGCCTGTGTCAATCATTGCAAATGTATTGCATTTCTCTTCCACAGTAATGGGAGCGTAATATCTGTCTTCAACTTCCTCTAACACACACAAAAAGTGCGAGTTCTTACTGATTTCAGGATTCACTTTTCTCAAACTTTTTACCCTTTTGGCTAAGTACATTGGTAAATAAAGGGACATTTTTCCCTCCTTTTTGTCCATTTTCGCTTGAGAAACCTTACTCATTTCCCAATATTCAGAGGTCCATTGGAGTGTGGCCACTGGTCGCCCTTCCACCCGGGGATCATCAGAGTTCACACCACAATTCTTCAACTGAATATGCGTAGAAACATTACTTGGTAATTTGTCATTTTCTAATTCTGGGCATTTGCGGGTATTTGGCATGGTACCAATCTCTTTGACTTCCTCAAAAATCTGTAGCTCAAAGAATTCCTCAGGTAACTGATCTGTACCCTCCTTCTGAGAACTTATTCTTTCTGCCTGTATTTTGTTAGTGTTTTGATTGTCTAGGGAGAGCGTTCTAACATCCCCACTTACTCCCTGTTCAATTGTATTACCCATGCATGAGTTGTCTTTCTTAACTCTGTCCCTTTGTTCTTTTGGAATTTCATGTTTTCCTTTTTCATTTGTGCAAATCTCCAACATTTGATTTAACTCCAGGTTAAACCGAGCTTCTTGTGTAGAAGTATTTGTAATTTCTGTCACATGTTCATTTGGCAGTATTTTCCTTTTTAAATCATTAAGCATGTCAGAGTCATTATGCAAAATCAAATCAGGGCAATCTGTATTTTTAGCATTGCAGGTATCATTAATATTTAGTCACTTATTATCAGAAAACACCCGGTCATTGCTATGGCCTTCTGCCCCCTCCTTTGATGACTGTTTTTGTGCCGTACATAGTTTTCCTATTTGTTGAGCCAACATTCTCACTTGGGCCTCGAGACACTGGAATCTTTCCATCTCTCTAGAATCTTCTCTCTGCGGCCTAGGTCGATATTGGTTGTTTTCCCCCTGATTGAATCTATTCTGATATCTCTCGGGAGAGTGATTTCTATTTGGGTTGTTTCTGAACTCTTGATTCATGTGGGGCAGAGAGCGGGGTGCACCTATCCTTTGGTTGTAGTCCTCCGGTGGCGGTGATTGATTGTATTGACGTGGGGCATAATTCATACTCTGCATCATGTCCTGTCTCTCATTTTGTGAGTATTGTCCCCTATGTTGATTTCCATTTTCAATAAATCGATCCACATATCGGGGTCTATCCTGATTACCATAGATCATGGTGTTGGGGTCAAATCTGCTATGTGTACCCAATGTCTGGTAGGGACCATTATTTCTTTGGTCCTGCCTTGTCTCTGATTATTGTTCATACCTGACATATCAAGCCAATATCCTGCCCGGGGTCTGTCTCCTAAGTACCTAGGGCAAATGTAGCTCTCCCTATTACTAGGATCATGTGATTGAAACATCGGTGCTGGGAGTGACAACCTCTGTTGATTAACCCTTTGTTCAGGTGTCTCATTATTCTTGCCTGGACTTTGAGCAGACTCAAGTGACATTTTAGCTGACCTCATCTCCATCACTGTTGGTGGGGATTCTTTAGACTTTGGTCTAGTATCTTTCATTTTATCACTCTCTCTACCCTGACAGTATAGCACTTTATATAGTTTTGTATTTTGGTGCACAATCCATTCAAGGGACTTGTCACTGTCAAATTCACAGACTAACTGTGATATGATGTCTTTGTGTAGCCCATAGAAGTAGGCAGTTTTAAATGCATTGGAATTGGGGTCAAAAGATACATCAAAGTGAGAAAAAGCTCTTTTTAAGTCTTGCAAAAACTGGCAAGGGGACGTATTAGGCCCAGCTGTAATTGTGTATGCCACTTTCTTTGCCTCCAGTAAGGACTGGAAAGGAGAAAAATGATGTCTAATCTCTTTTTCAAACTCTACCCATGTCATGTTCTGCTGTTCATTTAACCCTCTAATGATACTGGCTGTGGGAGCGTCCAGAGTTAAATGAAAGTATTGTCTGTATTGTTCTTTAGGTATTTGGAGGGCTTTAAATATATCGTGCATCGTTCTAAGTGGTCCTCTATACAGCATTCCCCTCCTTTTTCGAATGGTTTGATTAGGGCCTTGATTGATTTCATTATTTTGATAGGGTTACTTGTTGCTATGCATGGTATTGCACTACTTTGTGATTCAACCCTTGTTTCAGGTGTATGGGATTGGTGGCGGCCCCCAATGGGTGTGTCAAATCCCCCAAGGGCGCTGCAACCACATTCAGTCACCAGCCCAGCCACTGGGGCACTAGCTCTCTGTGTAGAAAGAGAATTCACCTCGATTCCATTGAATGTGGTGCCCTGTCGTTTGTCCTGGAACCTGGAAATGCATATTTGATGTTCCAAATCCTTGCACTTTTTAAGGAGCCTATCTGCCTCCTTACGCAAATATTGTTTTCATCACCCATCTTATTAATCACACTTTGCATATCGCTCATTTGCATTTGGCATTCATTGAACTCTTTGTCTCGTCTGTCCTTTTCTTGAAACATTTTAAGTATCTCTTGTTCAGCATTTTGAAGATCACTTTCTTTTTCAAAATGTTCTTTTTGTAAAATCTGCATTTCCAAAATAACCTCATCTTTATCTTGTCTAATATGATCTACCAACCCTTTCAAGTGTTTTAATTCTTGCTCACTATCCTCAAACTGTTTCTTTCCTTGGGACAAATGAATGTCGATATCTTTACATTTTTACTGCCTGTTCTTTTGACATACCTCTAGTTGACTTTTCCTCTTGTTCACTAACTCCATCCAGTTCAATTTGTAATCTGCTAATCAGCGTGGCATCAATTTCTTGCATTCGCAGAGACCTATTTAAAATGAACCATGTCTTGGCACATAGCCGTATCAGACAATTTTTTTCTGCATGTTTATCAGCAGCATTTAATAATCTCGAAAGACAGACTTGGATTATGCTACCTTCTGAAAATGTGAGGTCCAATTATTCTTTCTGCACTTCATCATAGATACGGTTATGCCACTCTGTGGCATTATTTAATGACCATGTCCCATATGCATATAGCTTTGCCTCCAGACATTGGGAATGTGGCCTCCATTTGAGACATTCTGAAATTCACTTCTAGTGTCACACTGCTCTCATAAAATGGGTTCCCTTCAATGCACATATGGTAGTGTGAGACACAATTGCCACGCCCAGTAGGTGCTCTACAGCCACTTTCCCGGCCAACGCACCATTATATGTAAGATATTTACTCTTATTGGGGTAAATTTGGGATTTTGCAGTATTTTCTTACCGTAAAAATCTTAGCGGTAATTTGGTGGTAAATTTTGTCTTGCATTTAGATTGGGTTTGGCCTCATATTATTTTAGTGACCATACATTGTTAGCTTATATTGGTGGTAATTTAGTTGTATTTTGTTTTGCGGTATTTAGTGGTGAGCATGCTTTTCTTCCTTATACTATAACCCCATCATAACATAAACTTTCCTTTCTATTTGAATACCTCCTAGAGGTCTGTAGAGAGCTCAAGACATATGCATTTGATGGAAACCCAATGATTTTATTTAGAGCAGCACCTATGGGTTGTGGCTAGTATCACTGGCTTATATACATCCAGTAATCTATGTCATAAAGTATCACTGGCTTATTTACATCCAGTAATCAATGTCATAAATTATCACTGGCTTATTTACATCCGGTAATCTATGCCTTTCCCATCAGCATGCAAGAAAAGGGCATTCATCACACTGCACACAAACCTTTGCTTATCTCTTACTTTACTTGCATTGGTAAATTGGTATATGCACTACTGCACTAATATGAGTCTCCCCTTTAGATATCATCTTTTGGAGATACTTCACAGATGCATGAATGACACAAACTCATATTTGTTTTCGGAGGTACTTATTATATTGAATTACAATTACATGTCATCAAGTCTTACCATGGTTATTTACTGCAGCCTATGGAATACAAAAGAAAGCAAAACAGAACAAGCAGGTCTATTTGAAATATGGATTAATGTTCCCACATTCTGAAATTGACAAAAATAACATGTAGATTTTCTAACCTTTGTACACTATATACATTGTAGCCAAACATACGGCATTCAAATGATCCTCACTTGGCACAATCTTACCAAGATTTGCACTTCTTTGAAGTTCTCAGCACGACCTTGCTCCACTCGCAAAGGCAGGCCCAGTCAGCGCAAAATGCTTCTGTAAATCTTGTGTGGGGAGCACGGTGAGATAATTCTCCCAGCCAGCGCTCCGACCCTTTTTGAACTCTGTCAACCTTCACAGCTCAGCCCCAACTAATTCCTCTCCGCCAGTTTTCCCATTAGCAAAATTTGGATCCTTCCCACTTTTTTACGTGGCATGTCTGCCTATAATTCTCCCCCAATCAGGTTACCAAGAAAGCATACTGTATCAACCCTCATGTTCCAAACAATGAGAGCTTCAGAACAGAATTATTGCATCTCTTTGGTTTCCTGCTGCCTCTTTCCCTCTGCCCTCCACAAGCTAACACAGAAGAAAGAAAATAAAATGCCAGCATGCATTTAAAAAACAAATTACAGCAGTGCCACCAAAACATGTATTTTCACCTCATTTTGTACATGAGACTACATTATAATGTTATGGAGGTTAGAATTAGTATTTATCAATGTTAATTGAGTTAGTCAGTTAGTCAGTTATATGATTAATGTAGTCTCCATGTATAAGGCATCAAAAATAATAGGTGCACTTCAATATGTGGCCTGGCAGAACTAAGCTTTTCTATTCGTGCATTTCATTCACTGCAGTTTCCATTTGGGCTTGGCTGTGTTGTAAATTCTGTACTTTGCATACTAGCACTAAGGCTATATTATACTGGCTAAATAAAACAAATTCTATCCTACTGCTGGCAACAAAAATGCCACTACATTTTGCAATAATTGCAATAAAAATGCCATCACATTTAGTAAAACGCTATATATATTCTTACGGGGCCAAACAGTGAGAAAATAATTTTCCCACCCAAATAAGTGAAACAGTGACACAGGCCCCTCCAATCAGAACTCACAAACCAGTGTAAAATGACAGCAGATTCCAGTAGGTGCACTGTTCCGAAAAGGCCGATCCAGTTGGGATCACGCAGCTGCACCGTCTGATGAGGAGGGTGGAGCTGGAGACGGGAAGTATTTATAGAAACATTTCCTTATTTGCACTGGCAGATGGTTATCCTGCAGTACCATTGCCCATGCTATGACATTTGGAGTGGGCCTTAACTCCCCAACAATGCGCTGACATACCTTGTAACTACTCGGGATGGTAGTAGCACCGCCACATTCATTGGCCACTGGCTCCTTTCAGAGGTCCATTAACATCACATGGGGATCTTCCCGTCCTGAAAGTCAAAGGCCCTACACCAGGTCCTTAGTGTTATCCTTGCATCTGTCAGGCTAAAAAGAGCCATGACCCTTGATACACGTGCATGTGCAAGAATACATTGCGACATTTCCTGGGGTTGTGGTGGGCCTTTTATTGCATCTGTGGGGCCCTCATGCCCTCTGCAGCCACAGAACACATGTGCAAGAACAGGAGACACTGGCATTCTGTAAAGGTGCAGTTAGTGTGCAATGCAGGCAATATTGTCTCGGCTACCTTCCCTGTAAATGCATACAACAACTACCTCTACCAGAACCAGAGGCATTGCTGGGGGTGTGGGCGCTAAGGGGATATAGCCCAGGGCCTTTAGGTTATACCTCCAGATAGAAGCTCAGGGGCTACAACCAAATGGCTAGCTAGCCCTGAGTCCCAACAGTCCTGACATTAGCATAGCCCCATATAATTTCCAGACCTACTAAAGCCCTGACCAGAACTCTGCTATTACAGAACTATTGGAGGCAGGGCAGTACTGCGAGACATGGTTGCTTGGTGAGTATACACACGTAAACTTCCACATATCCAAATGAACACATGGCATTGCACATCACATCATGCTTCTCGCATATTGCATACACAAGTGACTGTTGCTATCCCCTGGAAGAGGCACCTACTACCTCCCCTTTTCAGGAGTCCATTTAAAACACTGCAACATAATTGATGAATCTTTTGTAGCACCCTAATTACGGAAGACCAATCTGTAAGTGTGGGCCTGGATTCGAACCTGTGTTTCTTTGCGTTGTCTTGTATCCACGACAAACTCGTTGCCCCTGAGCAATGCTCCCGGCTCATGCACCCTGGATCCATAGTTCATACATTTGGTGTAAACAAGTCAAGTTTCAGATGCCTGTGCCACTGAGGTAGAGTGCTACTATATGACCTTCTGGTCATTTGCAACAGCATATTTGCCTGTTCTGTGCTGAAACCTTGAGCTCAGACGCGCTCTGCAAAAGGAGATGCATATAATTTATGGAGCACCTTTATCCTAGGCCCTCTCCATATTAATAAAGAGTGCACATTGATTAGGAGAATGCAAATTGTCAAGCATTGTATTTGCAGCAATATTTACAAATTACGAAACAGGAGGATGAGTCCACTCAAGTAAATTATCCTTTAAATGCGTCTTAGAGTTAGAGAGTGAAGAAGAAAGGCTTTGATCCAATGGAAGGGCTTTGATTAGTGTTGACCATCTCTTTCCCATTAGACGTATTAGGGGTCTGGCACGCACTGCCAGAAAGGGACAGATAAGGTAGAGGAAGTTCTTAAACAATGAAGCATCTTCTACTGCAATGTACATGGTTGGTACATTTAAGTGAGCGATATATAGGAAATTAGGATATGGAGATTGACAGTGCTTTAGAGTGATATATAGGAAATTAGGATATGGAGATTGACAGTGCTTTGAGCATTTTTTATGCATTATATAATGTCAGGTGATGACAAGCCAATTCCTATTGCTGTTGTTAAAATGTGGTATGAAATTCAGAAAGTATTGAAGCAGTGAATGTAGGGTAGGTATATATATTGCCTTACTGGTTAGACATATTAATTACGGTTTCCAAATTATCATTGTTACTTTTTAATTTAATTATTTTTTTCTTTTTTATAAATATATTGTATACATATCATGTTGACCAATCTACTAACAAAAAAATGGGAAAGAACATTTCAGCATAAAGGAGCGAGTAATTGAAAAAAAAAAAAAGAAGCAACACAGGGTGGTTTGGGAACAGAAAGTAAGCAGTGGGAAGAGTGAAGCTGCCGTTTGAGAGAGTAAAGAGAAATTAGTTCAGGTAGATAAGATGGAGCGAGTCCATGAATGCACTTGAACACCATAGATAGTAAGTGAGATTGAAATCGTAATTGTATAGGAAGCCATTGAAGATGAAACAGATATTGGGAGCTGGGAGAGAGTAGTTAAGATTAGTTCAAACCCTAACAGCAGAATGAAGAATACACATAAAAGGTTGAAGAGAAAGCTTTGGAAGGCCACTAGAGAGGTAACAACAATAATTAAGAAGGGTAAATGCCAAAAAAGTAAGCAAATAAAGGATTTCCTTTATATTAAATAATTGTGAAGAACAAGATTGGTAAAGGCAAAGAATTGTTTTTGAAATGTGAGAGAAATCAAGAATGAACCCCAAATTGTAGATAGAGTCAGATAACAGAAGTGCCACAGCAGAAAACGAAATTAAAGTGTGTGGATTAAAGGAGGAAAATGAGAAAAATTGTATTTCCATCTTATTTGAATTTGGGATGCAAACAAATGTGCTTGCACCCAGGATTCTATGGAAGAAAGGCATTAGGCTCAATGATGTTGAACACCGTCATCAAAAGGTAGACAAGAAGTGAAGATTTGCATGTCAGTAGCATTAGATCGGACGCACAGAAGACAGGTTGGTTAGTAGGGGAGAGAGAGGGAGAAAGCAGAAGCAAAAATGAAGATCTTCAGCTACTTCTGGAACTTCAAGTTTGAGAGATGTCCAGCATGCACGATGAAATCAGAGACAGGGAGCAGAGCAGTTTCTCTTGAGTTGCCCCACTGGAACTCTGACATAGAAGGTGACCACACATTATGCCGGGAAACGTAAGTTAAAAGATGTGAAAGTAACAGTTTTTAAAGAATGTTTGAAACATAAGGAAATAAGGAAATAGGCTGAACATTTGCAGGTTTTCAGAAATCTAAAGATGCCTTCTTTAGAATTGGAATCACAGTAGATTGTTAGAGGTTAATCGGAATAATCCCAGGTGTCAAGGAGGAGTTGAATAGTGTCACTAAATAGGGTAATAGAAAAGATTAAACAGATTCATCCAAAGAAGCTGTCAGAGGATTAGAAGCAGTCGACGTTGGATGGTTATGAGAAATTACAGAGGCAATTTCAGGTTCAGAAGTAGGACTTAGAAGAGAAAGAGAACAATAATCAGTGTGCTTGGAGTCAGAAGGGAGTAGCGTGGAATTGGTGGAAAACTAACGATTACCTGATGTTCCCAATTTTAGAGATAAACAAATTGTCAAATTCATCTGAAACAAGGGATGAGATGAAGAACAAGAAGGATCAGATGGGGAGGCATTACGAGCCTATTAAGAAGGGGTGAACGATGCCAAGGTGAAGAGGCTTGTGAAAGCATAAGAGGATGACACCAAGCAGTTTTAGCTTCTTGAAAAGCTAAAGCAAGGATGGTAAAATCTGGGAATAACATAGATGTTCAGTCCATGCTTGCCATGATAATAGGGCTATCACTTTTCAATATCACAGGTGGAAGATTCTCCATGGCATTCAGGTATGCTGTTGAGCAATGTCTATAAATGTGTTGATGTAGAGAAGACATTTGCGGTTAATTCTCACAACTGTGAACCTGAGATCTGTCCAGAAATTTTAGCCATCACCACCCTTCTTGCATGACACAGAAGCAGGTTTATGGGATAACCTGACTGCACTGCACCTCATCAGGTATGAGCTTTAGCCAGGCCTCTGTCTATGGTTCTTGTGCATGCATGTTAAAAACATATATACTATATATGATAAGCAAACATGTTCTGCCAAAACATGAGTCCAATGTATATCCCTGCCTATATTCAGAGGTACAACACCTGACAAAAGGTCTGATGAGAACAAAGTAGGACAATATAAAATTCAGCGCTTTCCATGTGGCCGGCTAGTTATCACACACTTAATGTCAGTTTCTGCTTAGTTTTCAGAATTAAGTTGAGAATCCCACTTTAAATCAAGGCAGCCCTAGACATTGCTCAAAGACATTCCTGAATGGTATGGGGAATCTTAGACACTGGTATGGGGAATCTTAAACAAGATTGAACCATTAACAAAATATCAAAAGTAAGAATGAAGTAAATGACACAAATGTCCTCTACACGTTTCATGCACTTCAGGGCGGCTACATCCCTTCTTTTGTCATCTCCACCCCAAAGGTGCGTCAGGCTTTGTTGGCATGGGCTGGGCACACAGATCCAGTGATGAGGCACCGGAAGCACTGCACCTCGTAGACCCAGTGATCCTGGCAGTCACTTGCTCTATTGCTCCCATTATGTACTTTGAAGCTGCATGGCTTGCTGCATGGCGACACGCGTGTAAGCCTATTTGCTGGTGGCCGGCAGGCTGTGGCACAGCTTGCTTATGCCAAGAATTGGGGGTCTGGTAGACATCTTTGTAAAGCATCTAGAGAGCCTTTGGATTGAACTATCTCCAGAAATGTTCCATGACTTTGGAACATTTGGTATGAGTTCTTTGGTGCAGATAGTATGAAGATTATGAACTATGATGGCTACATATGTGGAATCCACATAGAGTTTATGTTTAGGTTACTTTGTAGATTTTAACTCGGAATACGTGCAAGCAGAAGATCATAAGTATCATAAGTACCATGACTTGCTGACGTATTGTGATATATTAGTTTTAGGGATAATTAGAATTGATATTACATGGCCACGTTAGTGGCCGTGTAGTTATGGTTAAGTTGCTGTTTCCATAGGAAGAGCACTTTTTGGGTGGCTTATAACTTTGTTCCCCCTGGACGAATCCTCACCAGACCTTGCAAAGAAAGTATATGGGCCACTCTGAATTTTTTTGCAAAGTTTGGAGATGTTTGGTCCAGGGGGGCAAAAGTTATAGGGGGGTCCCAAAACGTCATTTTTTCCCATAAACTGAATGGGGGAAAAACTTTGAGCACGGCTATAGTTCAAACCGCTGGATGGATTTTCACAAAATCTGAGGCAGGTACAGGGGATTGGTCCAGAAAGCGTGCTTTTGTAAATTTGGTGACCTTCCGTGCAGTACTTTTCTTTAAAATTATCAAAAAGTAGGTCTGAAAAAATTAGTGTTATCTATGTCCGCTTCGCGGTCACACTTCCCTGTTCGGTCCACGGACAAGATACCGATTGGCTAAGGGGCTGGTGTCATGACCACGGACACGCAACGTCTCTGCCCATTGGCTGCTGTGAGACGTGTTCTGCGTCAGATTGTTTGGATGCGGCCGACATCTTGGATCCGCCGAAAGCAGAGCAAGAACCAGCGTACATATGCTCTATTTATAAAACTGTTTTGCTGTGTCACAGACTGTTGGGAAAGGTTCAGACAGTAAGACATGGGTGATCAATGCATTTGTTCTGGGGGTCAGTCTTCATGATGTACTGTCCATGGACAGCTTGTACGCACAGAAAATGAGGGGTGTAATAACGATAGCCGAAGGCCTTACTTCCAAGACTGTAGGCCCTGGCCACAACCACTGCAGCATGTCACGCCCATGGATACACCCATAGTATTGCATTTCAATTGGCAAGTTGTGGGGAGTGCGTGCAGTCTTGGGTGCATGGCCAAAGGCCATGCACCCAAGAACAAAGTTATAAGTACTAGACGTGGAAGCCACTGCACACCCATCGCATGTAAGATCTATGGACATACAGCTAGGAGTGAAGCCTCTGGCTAGAAGCACTGAAGGATACCACACCTATAGAAAAACCCCCACTACCACACATCACTGAGGTGGTTGTGGGAGACTCTGTAGTGTTGGGTGCATGGCCAAAGGCCATGCGCCCAATAACACACTTATACCTTCTTCATGATGTATTTTCTATGGCTTCCTTGTACGCACAGAAAATGAGGGGTCCAATAAGGCCAGTATTTCAGTCCGTGCAGTGCACAGGGAATTTGTAACAGTTCTAAGGACACGTGTGGTGTTAGGGAACATTGCAATTGACACCATGCCGTAATTGCAATACTTTTTGTACAAGTTGCTGAAATGGAATGCTCTCACAATTTGGTATGGAAACATACAGAAATCGCTCATTTGGGATTTCTTGCTGTATTGCTTTGCTACAGAGAGTGCATGTATGTTTCCACATGTATGAAATCTGGAAGATTTCATTTACAGGTATGCTTTTGTTTTCCAATACTAATAGTATGTACATTAGAAATTCTTGTGGATCTTCTTGTGAGTTCATAGTGAATCTCACCATTCCAGCACAGTCGTCCAATTGTTGCCTTACTCCATGAACACTGTATGTGTTGTCAGGATTGCTTGGTGCATTTCTATGCAGCACTAACATTTGCAAACACAATTGGTCTGTACTGTGGAGGTAAATATTGTTAACAATTGATGGCAATTGAAATAGAATATTCAGTGCTACATTTGCACAGCAACTTACACCACTTTCATTTGAAAATTTGAATGGTCCAGCAAGTTCTGTATCTGAGTGCATTTTTCAGAATTTCTGTTGCTTCTTTGCCGATGTCCCTGGTTTACATTCCCTAAAAGGTTCTTCTATGTTTTCAGTAATTGATGAAACTTTATCTCCTTTTCTTTTCTTTCCGGAATTTGCTGTTGGATTCTGTTGCATTTCTGTTTCATTTAGTTTTCTTTTACCACGTTTTACTTTATCTGGAACAGGGTATTGTTTCAGATGAGGGGTGTACAGCGAACACAATCTATTGTAGTCTAGAATGCAAGGAATATCAGCTTTGACTTTACTTGAATCAAAGTTCATTAGCAATAGACCGTCAAGTGCACGTAAGCGTGATAATGCTACGTAGCTCATGCCTTCCTTAAAGACTGTGTTCCCTATATCTATCAATGCTTTGTCTAGGGTAAGACCTTGGGATTTATGAATGGTAACTGCATATGCAAGAGTTAGAGAAAATTGCTCTCTATGTACATACATGTCTTTGAAGAGGAGGAATCGAGCAATTGAGCGCCCTATCCTTTTCACTTCTGAAACATTATCAAAGCGAATATTGACAAACTGAATGTTGCTATCACGTGGGTATGATTGAAAGCCAACAACTGTGTCCAGCGCTCCATTAACTAGCCCTTGCTCTATGTCAAGGTTACGTTTAAGCATTACCCTACAATTTAAGGAGATTGAATTTTCTAAACTATTTAGTCTTGTTGTGGCTTGCTCACACATGGGTACTGTCATACCATGTACATCTAGTTTGTCTGTGGCGCTAATTTCCGGTATTGGTTGCATTTCTTTACTTAACATTGTTTCATTGAATTTGAAACAGCTTGCAAGAGTTGGCATTAAGGCCATACAATTGACCTTTTTGTGCACTATTTGTTCCATAACATCAGTTGCACATGCATTGTCGCCATAAAGTGCATGTATGTGTCAGTTTTTCAATACAACTTGTGCTTCTTGCGATAATACACCAACTCTAATACTTTTTAAGATGTTGGCATAAGTGAGATCTGCAGATTGCTGCATGTTATCAGTTAATTCTCTATATTGGAAATGTTGCCAAAGGTTAACATTACCTATGCTACCAACAGTTTTCTGGTATAGTTTGTGGCCTAAGGTTTTAAAAATCGGTTCACCTTTCACTGGTGTCAATTGTAGAAGATCTCCGAAAACGAAAATGTGTTTCCCTGCAAAGAGTTCTTCATTGTTACTTTAAAGTACTTCTTGCAATCTGAGATGAATCAAAGCCAACATTAGGTTGGAGACCATGCTCACTTCATCTATTAGTAGCATTTTCATTTATTTCAATACTCTGTGTAATTACATTGCAGCTTCTGCAGAAAGTTTGTAGTAGTCTAATTTATTTTGATGCTCTACTGGAAGCAGTAGTAATCGGTGTAAAGTGACACCGCCTATGTTGTAGGCAGCTAGACCTGTGGGGGCCATTACAACAGCTGACAGTTTGTTGTTTGTCAATTGTTGAAGGAACTTGCTGATGATTTTGATTAAGAATGTTTTCCCTGATCCAGCTTCATCACTGACGTACAGCAGTATAGGTTTGTAATTTTGGCAGGTACTTTCTTTATTTTCGTGTTGTACACCATGTACAATTTGTTTTGTTACGTCTTCAAAAATGGTGCGCTGATCGTTGTTAAGTTTTGCTTGTTGTACAGTTAAGTCTTCTGTATCTTCTTGATACTGATACATGGTGTTTTCTACTTCTGCCATAGCTACTTCAGCCTCATTTGCTATTAGTGGTTGTCCTAGTGGTTCTTGACTTCCTGTTACAGAATGTTGACTACTGTCGGAAGAGTCCTTATCTAGTTGGGCCTGAAGTTCTTCTTCCTGTTGCTGCTCATTGTGTAACATTGTTTTGTACTGCGTGAAGTTCACATCAGTGATAGCGCTTTCATTTGCTTTGAAAGCATCTTCATAGCAGTCATAGTTATCTAGTATGTCTAGCGCTTTTCTCCAGGGTTTGAAACGTAGTAACAGAGACATGTAATATAGTTCTTTCTGTTGAGGACTTTTTAATGACAATTTTATGTGATTAATTAAGCTTCGTTTGGTTAGTTTCACTAAGCTCCCTTCACAATCGGTCACTCTATATCTACGTTTACTTTCATCGGGTTTGACATTATTTTTGTATGCAAAGTTTTGAGCTATGTGGTATAGACACATGCTTTCCAGAGTGCTACTCCTGTTTGGATAGTATGTGTCCAGTAAATTGTTTTTCAGAATGTCTTGGCTGTTGGGATCATTTCTGGCAATTGTTTCTATGTCCTCATATGATTTTAGCACTCTTTTTCTAGATTTTGCAGGACCAAAACTGAGCCATATTATGTTGTCTGATTTTCCATACAAAGCAGTACCGGTTAAATGATCTGCTGCTTCATAGGTGCCACATTCTCTATGAGACAGCATTTTTAAGCCTAGGCTGTACAATTTCTGTGATAATGTTTTGTCTGATGCTAGGTCATCCCAGAGGTCTTGAAGCTCTGTTTTTTCTGCTTTTGTTAAGTAGGCTGTAACATATTGTGCAACAGCAGTAGACTTGTCTGCAATGTACTGCACAGCTATGTTTGCATTCCATATGAGGGCAATGATTCCATTATAATCATTGATATATTTTGATTCTTCCCTTCTTTTTATGTAATACGTGTTCTTAGGTGATTTACCTTTACCACTATGTCGAACTGAAGACATGAAGTTGTTTACTTCACCTGTTTCTGTAACTGGTCTAGGGAAACCAAAGCAGCATTTGGTGTAGTATTTATCTTTGTTTTTGTATTTGCGGCAACAATATTTGCCACATTTGTGTCTTTGAAATTGTAAAATCTGCCCATGCAGCTCACTATGTGTCTTTTGAGAAAGGATTTCACAAGTGACATATTTTTGGATAAACTGCAAAACTGTGCTGTCACTGTCGTGACCAAATTCCGGTGCACCTTTGATCCATAACAGCATGTGAATATGTGGTGCTCCTTTCGCTTGATATTCTTTTCTCCAAAAGAAGTGCTGCACTTCTCCAAGGGGAGGAACAGTTTTATTGCAAATAAAGTGTAGCATGGCAATGAAACGATGATGGAAATATCTTGACACATTAACTGGATCTAGAGAGGAAAGTTCTCCAGGTGTTAATATATCTATGTTGTTTTTGTTGCTGTTTGCTATGCGTAGGAACTCATTTATATCTTCCCATGCATATTCGGCACAACTTAGCGTAACAAACCAAGTCGGTGGTCCTAGGTTTCTGATCATACAATGCACGTCTCCATGCGTCAGCACCAGTATTGCTTTGTACCATGCATGTTTGCAAATACATTTGTTATACTTGATTGTAAAACCTCATCTTTTTCCTGTACTTTTTGTATTAACTGCGTAGCTGACATATTTTGAAAGTGGGTACCAGATTTAAGAATGTGTGCAACTCCGTAACATAGTGTTGCTAATTCACTTTCATAGAGTAGATGGAATATGTATTCCACATTTTGTCTAAATCTGGGATGTTGCGGAAACATTCAGAATAAACAGTATTCTGATGCCCCAATCTGAGTGGGTCTATCATTGTATCTTCCACCTTTGCCAGTAGGAAATAGCAGTGGAAAAACACGTGCTTCTATACTTTTTTCCCATATACTCATTGGTGACCCTTTGGTTTGTCGCATTTGGTAAGTTTCTAGTGCATCATCTATGCTTTCATTGGGATGCAATGGATGAATTGTGTAATGGTCCAAAAGAGTGGATACTGTAGCAGGATCTAGAAGTTCGAATTTTCCAGTTTCTGATGGCTCTTGAATTATATCAGTTGTTTCCCTTAAGCTTTCATCAATATTTATTTCTTTGTAGTACTCATTAATGCGTTTTAGATATTGCCATGCTTGTCTAACTTTGTGTAGGTCCACTAATTGTTGCCAATTTGTTTTGCCCTTTGTTGGTACACCATTTACCAAGACCATTAAAGAATGCTCTATTCAACGTTCCACTCCTAGAGTGTGTACATTTTCCTTTAGATCTAATGGCAAATAAACTACTTTGCCACAAATGCCTTTCACCGATTCAGAGGAAGGTGATTTTGCTGTTTTTGGATGAAGGCGTATAATTGCTTGAAATGGGTGAACTGTTTGAATTATTATGCTCTCATACAAATTGAGCTGCTGCCAAATTTTTGGTAATGGAAACAATTCCAAATTATTTGTAATAGCACGTGAAGGAGTGTGGTTATTTTCTAATTTTGTAGTACAGTAACTACAACATATTAGGCGTTCAGTTAGTTCATATTTATTTTCTGCTAAAAGGTAGAGAGCTAATTCAAACCATTTAGAACCTTCATTGTCTTCTATTTTGTATGCTATGTCCACATTTTTTGTGTTCCTTTTGTAAAACGTTCTGCGGCAACACACACACACACACATGGTTTGGTGCTTCAGCCAATGACCTTTTAAATTTTACTATTTCTTTTCTGTATGTGTGTAATAGAAGGTTGCTATGTGCAGAATTGTTGCTACTATGTTCTAAACTGTTGCATTTTGTAAGTGGCTCTCACTTCCAAAATACTTTGCCTGAATACGGTCAATTTCTTCTTGTAAATATTTGGGTGTACCATGCAGAAGAGTGGTATTTAAGTTGCCTAATTCTGAAGCTGGACTTTGTGCATAGTATATTTTATACACTAGATTTCGTACATTGGAATGATGTATTGATATCCTTTTGATATCATGGAAGGTGCTTTTGCAAACAGGCCCAGAAATGCAGGCTAATGAATGTCCTTTTAGTCCTGTGCATTTCCGCACTGGACAAATATCCATATTTTGCAGCACTTTCATTTTACTTTTCTCTTTAACTTTTACATATTGATTAAGGAACTGATGTAAAGATTTGAACGCTTTGTTTGGAATGGTACACATTGATGTGCACGGCCATTTGTATACTGCACGGTGTGGTTCTGCTGAATCGAGAGGTAATTCTGAGTTTTCAGGGAATACATTTGTAAGCAGTGTTTCTCGTTCCATGATGGTAGTATTGATTTTCTCATACCCTCGTCCACTGCTATGGATGGCAATTGTGTTTGTTTGAATTTGTTTGTATGCTTCTTCATTAAAATATGGTTCTGTGGTTGTTGTGTGACTCCATTCACCACCACAAACATGTAAGAAATTATTTTGTTCACATTCCGTTTATTGCTCAGTTTCTTTTGTAGTTTAGTACTTATTTTTGTTAGTGCTTTCATCCTATTTAACACTAATATAAACAACTTTCTTTTGAGAAGGATTGCACTTTCCACGAGACCTTGTAGGATTAACTTTCTACGGTAGGTTTTAAGGGGTGAGGATGATTTTGGTCCTCTTCTTAGTAAATTCTGAAGGACTCTGTGACAAAACATTTTTGATAAAATACTTTTTTTACTATGCGTTCTTGTTACACTATCAGGATTATTAGGAGCATTGTTAGCTGTACTGGTAGTCGGTTTTTTGACAACATTTTTGTGTTTTGTGACACATTTTGATGGAGGAGGTAAAGTTTCGGTAGTTGAGACTTCCTTTGTTTTGCTAACCAACTGCATTAGCTGGTTTGTTCCAACATTCTCTACAAACTCTACAACAGGTGGATGCTTACATTGGGCACTTATATTTTTATTTGCTCTACTTTTGCGTTCCTTTCTACTGAGTTGCTTTTTGGTAGGCATTCTTTGGTGCCTGTTGAAAAAAAAGGTATACTTTGGTCTGTTGTCCAATGTCTGTGTGCTGTGTGCATGTGTGCATGAGTCTGATGGGGAAGGTCTTTGTTATGGTGTGTCGATGTGCATTGGACTCTTGCAATGATTTGGTAAGGCTACTTTATTGTTTCTATACTACTACAATGTGCGTCAGATGAGAATACAAAGTGGCCTACTTATGACAAAAACCATTATTAATGAACGAAATGTCATAAACTTGCAACAGCAGCTTCTTTTCTAAATCTAACCTTCTAAGGATTACGTATGTTATTTGATTTCCAAACACACAGGGATATGTGAGCCATTCTGCCTGTTATTCTTTGTTCAATAAATGGATATTTGTAGGTAGAATGGTTTAGAAATCAATGTTTGCTTTGGTGCCCAAAATAAACATAATAACCCACACAGCCTCTTTGAGGAGTAGTTACAATATAAAGGTAGTACTGTACTTACTTATTTTCGCAAAATAACCAGGTTTCTTCGGGTATGTCGTCTGCAGTGTAGATGCTGTTGATTCTCAGGAGAGTAGTCTTCACTGCGGTGCAAAAAAACAAAATCAATTACTTAGTGTGTTTACAGCAGTGATGATACTGCACACATTAATTGTGCTTCTTTCGTCACAGCATTCTACTTTCATATTTGAACCCAGTGCATGAGTGCATTTCACTTCACTCTGTGCAGTCTTTCCATGGTATTTGCAATATGGTACTTGAAAGTCCTTCAAAATTGCTAACAATTTTAAGTTTATGGAAATGCCTTGTTTTTTACACGGTGTACTATGTATAGGAGAGAGGTTTGTAAGCAATAGGGCACAGTAGTAGATGGGGAAAAATGTTCTACTTGCAAATTAAAAGCACAATGCCGAAAAACCGGGAGACCCTCAGAGGGAGATGTCACCACAGCAATCGGGAGCGCTTACTTTTCTCATACGATTACATTGCAAGTAGCATTACTGTAGCCCGTACACAGTACACAACTCTGACATTTTCACATACAAAATTGAGTTCCACCCTAAATAGGCATGCTTGCAACGTATGTATAGGTTATACGGAAGACAGTAAGCAGTCTTGCGGTTTGTCAATGATAAATCGGACATCTTGCACTTAACAGTGGGAACGTTGGTATGAATTGCCTATGCACATTTAGCGCCATTAATTTGTCTAAACTAAATCATAAGGGTTACACATGTTCTCTGATTACAATATACATACCTGTATTCTATACTCATGCATGTGCGCATGCATGGAGCTGTACTTAGAAATTCGCAATACTTGCACAGTAGCTTATGAAGTAGGTGCTTTGCAATGATATGCGACTTCCATTCACAATCATCGACAGTAATTTTGAAGTGCGCAATGTTGATGACAGAGTTAGAATTAGCGATGTTCAATGTGATTGGTGGATGGTTGTGTGGCTACTTAGTTGTGTCCAATGAGGGACTCGACTTGCTACCACTGTGGAAAGAGTGGAAGGACTGGGTAAGAGTTACGTGCCGCATGCAAGCAACGCTTGTCCGCAGGTAGGGCGTGTCACATACAGGTTTCTACAGCAAATCCTGCATGGAAAGGGGACTGTAGGCATCAGCCAATCAGATGTTCACATTACTATTTTGTGTGGAAAGGCGGTGCGTACAGTGAAGATGGCAGAGGTGCAGAGGGTCAGGGTTTTGGTGATTGGAGACATTTTTTTTGCATGGATTACAACACTATGCTGAGAGTAGGCATGTGGCACACCATTTCGATGTCAGAGGAGTAGAGGTGGTGTGGAGCGCTGACACTGATGGCAATGCTGTGGCAATTCTGCAAGTTTGCAGAGACATGCGTACAATGACCACTCCTCATGTGGTAATTTTGCACTACGGTGCTTCCCATTTGGGATACGTGAGTTCACGTACTTTGTTGGCCGATATGGCACAGTTGGTTCAAGCACTCATGACCATCTTCCCGACAACGAAAGTAATTTTTTCTGCTTTGCTGCCTAGAATAAAATGGGACAACAATTCTGCTTTCTGTCCAGACCAAAGTATTGGGAGGTGTATCATCAATCGCGGCATTCGTGCATTCATGATACGAGCTGGTATGTTTTTCTGCAGCCACGATAACATTACTTCAAGGAATGCAGATTATTTCGAAGCAGATGGTGTTGCGCTATCTTCTTTGGGAAATGCGATGTTCTTTTGGAACATAAGGCTTGCTTTAGAGAAGGTTCTGTAATGGTTGTAGGAGTAAAGCAAGGACAAAAAATACAAAAAAATAAATAAAATAACAGATGTCTGTACTGTATCAGGCCAAAAATAAAAATAAACGGCTCTTTTCAGAGCCCATCTTAAAGGGGAAAAGGGGGAATGACACTTTAATGTACCGTCGTCACGCTCTGATCCTATACATGTCCGCGAACATGGCGGTACTTTGCAGCCAGCGCGTATCACCAACGGGGATTCAGGGGTGAATACGCATGTAAATGAGAATGAGTGGAGCTAGGGATTGGTCCATAAAGTTCAGTAGGTGTGTTCTGAATGGCGCACTTTACCAAGACCGTCTTCTCCCTGACAGGACACCACACAGCCATGGCTTTCCATGCTCGAAAACAGATTATCTGGATTTTGGGAGACTCATGGATACATTGGTTGATGGTACATGCAGAAAGCTGCAGTTTATCTGCAGATCTCGGATTTCCTCATGTGGAGGTGCACTGGCATGGCGTGTGTGGCAAGAGGTGGGTGGACTTGGTACCTCTCTGTGTTACTTTACTGACAGAGCATCCTCCAGATATACTTATCATTCACTGCGGAGGAAACAGTTTGGGCCATGTCTCTGGAATGTCTTTGCAATTTGCAATGAACAAAGGACTTGCGAAGCTCATGGACATGTTTCCAAATTGTCACATACTTTTTTCCCGTATTGCACAAAGACAAATATGGCTGCATTCTTCTGCTTTTGGTCCCCAAATGGAGAAAGCGAGACGCAATGTGAATAAGGCTGTTTGTGCCTTTTTATGAGATGTTGGCATGTCCTCCTTCCACAATGAAAACATTTTGTTTCGCAGCTCTTTCATTTTCCGCAGAGATAGAGTCCACCTCACATATGCTGGCAATCAGATTTTTCTTCGCAATGTACAAAATGCATTGTGACTTCTTTTGAATTCACACTAACCTATCTGACAATCCGTTTTCTCCAATCCACAGTTTTTGATCCACACAACACACCACCGAATGGCTCTTTTCAGAGCCACCGCTTACTACCAGCGTCCACTTGATTGTGTTTGCTCCGCTTGCACCCTCCCTTTTTTCCCCTACGACTGTCCGCAAACTTTTCCACCACTCCGCGGGGGTCTACGACCGTCACTTCATAGTTCTATCTTTAAACTCAGAAAGGCGTCTCTGAAAAGAGCCTTTGTGGTAATTTTTGTTGTTTTCACGTTTATTGCTTTACAGCACACGACACACTAGGAGAAGATGCCAAAGGAGGGTAAGAAAGGGACAACAGCCACGGGGATAAGAAAGGGCAAGTGAACAGAGAAATATATAGGGTGAGCTTTATTTAGGTAAGGAGCAGATCTTCTGGTGCTCTGCGACCGTAGCCTCAAAAGCACTTCAAAAACTCTCCCCCCTGCAGAGTACTGCGTCACAATAATTACACACTATTGTCACCTTTGAAAGGTAAGGGTCAACAGCATTGCAAATGGCTTGTAAGGCAGCTGGAGGGAGGCGCTCCCCCACAGGAGTGTCTCTTGTGGTGGGAGGATCAGACACAGAGGATGCTGTGGAGGAACTCAAGCGACTGCGCTCTTCAAATGGCACCACCTTGCGAATGTCCGCAGTGTGGAACGAAGTGAGGTGTTGCTTCATGGTTGTCATACCAAAGCTGTACGAACCAACTCTCCCACGACTCAGCACCACCTCGTACTGGTTACACTTCACCAGGTTTGCACGTGCTTTTGGTACGTTCCCACCAACGACTCCCGGCGAGTGCTCCTACTGCTGAGTTCCTCCACTTCATTCTGTTCCTCTTCTTCTTCCTCGCTCTCTACATCCTCACCCATATATCTCTCTGCAGGCTCTTTGGGAGGTGGTGGCGGGTTTGGGGGTGGTGCAGAGGCTAATGAACCAACAACATCCATGGAAGCCATACTGATTAGTTTCCTTTTGGTCACTACAGCAGTAAAGGTAGTACACCTCAATCTGCTATAGGCAGAAGGAGAATGAAGATGCGCTCGGGGGTGTGGCCATTTGTAGGGGTGGAGGGGTGTGCCTCAGGACCGTCTTCATCACTGCAAAGCGGTATAAAACTTTTACACATCAAGTCCTCAGGTCAGCTATTGTCTGGGATATGTGAAATTATATTTTTACACTCTACAATACTTTGCCTTTTGTCTACAATTTCTTTTGGACTGTTGCGGAAGCACACAAACTGCGCAAATTAGTCCACATGCTCAGCGTGGGTGCGGTCACATGATGATGTCCTGAACACATCCGCGCCATAAATGGGAGTCCGCTGGATAGCAAATGCAGAGTACCAAACTTGCGCATGCGCGCAAGTGTCCTACGGACAGTGTTCGGGTTCTCAAATAATTTCAAAGTGTGACACAAGTGAGAGGGTCAGTTAGAGACAGGCACGATGTTCGCTATACTTACGGTTGTACTGCGCATGTGCATACATGATATGTTCACTGTACGCACAGTTCCAGTGTCCTTAAGTATAACATTCCTTTAACAAAGTTTGCTTACTGAATGTACATATATATATATATATATATATATATGGCAGGGGAAAAAAACAAAGGGACTAAACATGTGATGTTGTCAGTGATGTCATCAGTGACATTTCAGATGACATCTTTCATGGTCTGGGTGTTAGTAGTAGCAGTGCACAGGGGCGGTGGCAGGCTTGGGGGCTTAGGTTACCATAACTGTCGAATTTCAGGGGTTTTTCGGTTTTAATTTGAAACAGAAAGGGGATGTCGAAATTATTTTTTTAGTGAACTGCACAGGTTTTTGGTAGGGCAACTTAACCATAACGTCCCCTCAACAAAGTTTTTTTTGTAGTGAATATATATATATATTTGATACCAAATGCTAAATAAAATAAAAAATAAAAATATTAGTTGTAAGGTTTATTAGATTTGCTGAGGTTAGTTGACTATTTTCCATTGATTTGGCTATAAACGAATATGAGGTTATTTTAGCGTTGTACTAATTACACACTTTTTCTATAAGGTTTTTATTAGAATGATTTTGGAAGGACTTATCCTGTTCTCTTGAAAAAGGGTGAACTGCACCCAAAACAATTTGAGGATTACATTTGACAGGATATTCAATGTAAACTACATTTAAAACCTCCATGGTCATGTGGTTTTCAGTTAGTAGAAAGACAGGAGCTGAATCAAAAAAAAATCTAAACTGTACCTATGTTTTTTTATGTATTGGAACAAATAGACTTTCTGCTACTGTTTTTTAATGGTGCATAAGCCTTATTTTTTCCTCAAAATATTTTTGAATTATGATGAATCATTTTCATTATGAATTTGTAAATGTTGATATGAAACTTGCATACATGTTTTTGGATTAATTTACATGAAGGGTGCTACCCTGTTCACTGCAATATAGGCGACTCTTTTATTTATGTTTCTTTAGTCCTATGGTCATGATTTACATACGGCATTGGGTGCATTGAGGCTGCAACTTGCCGCACATGCATCCAGTCAATGGCAATGACTATGAGGAACGTCATGATTGAACCCATGCAATCATTCGTATGAACGAACACCGAGCAGACCTGGCCACACATGACATACTGAACCACGTGATTTCAGTGGTATATGCCCTCCCACATGGTGAGGGAACCCCACTCCGCATTGCCATCCCACCGCAGATCTTCCTGCACACAGAAAGGACAGTAGGCTTTTGGAAAGAGTTCACCCGGCGGCTCAGGAGCTGCTGTGTCCAGTCCACCAATGGCACTCGAAAGCCACTGTATGGAGCGACCCTGCTACAGCCTGCTCCGTGGGTGCCAACATGTTGTCAGAGGGTGGTGCTCCCTCTGTGGCACTGGCATAGGCGTGCTGCTCAGCTAATGTATTCTTTGTGTGCCTCTTGATGTAACACAATCGTTTATTGATGTCTTTTGTGGCGAGTTCTGCCACACCCAGGACACTGACATTTGTAATATATTTTAGCCATGGAGCCATTTTCACAGGAGTGCTGGCCCCCTGGCCATGAAGATTGACGCACATGACGTGGACAGTCATGTAATTATTTTTGACATCCAGCTCCGCCTGGGTGAAAATGCATGGCTCTGTGCCATTGATGCTCCATTGTTGTTCGTGGATGAAGTGTTCTACTTTCCACCTGATGCAAAATGCTGTTTTGATGCTACCTCCCACAACACGTTGCATTGTCTTGTACACAGTTAATTTTGTAGGAGATTACATGCCATGATTCAAGAGCATCTTTGCGTCATCGGGCATCTCAATGAGATACACATGTTTTATAGTATTTGCCCTTTTAGGTCACACCTTGTCTGGATGTGATCTCAAATATAGTCTATTTTGGTCTCTCAAAAGGTCCACACACCTCTTCACTCTCATGTGACGGGCCGGAACTGTTCTTGATTCGTCAGTTCATTCTCATTCGTCACAGTCTTCCTCATTTCTCTCTTTTGGGTTGAGGCTTGGGCTTGCCTTGTCACCAGGCTTCTCGTTCTTCTCACAGTTTCGCGCTTACTCACTTGCCTTTATGATTAGGCTCCATCTTGGCATGTGCCTACTCACCCAACATGAAGCTGTACTCCTGTATATGCGTAAGGGGAGTTTGGGTTTACACTGGGCTTTTCCACAGGACTCTCAATAAGTAGTGCTCACACATGTATCCTTGTGACCAGGATGCTTTGGCATGGACTCAATCTTCCATCATGCACTGTCACTCCTATGGATGCAGTGTAAGATCTTCACTTCTCACTCACTTTTGCCATCAATGTACCACCACAAATGGCTCCAGACTAGCATGGGGTTGGCTATCCCCTCTGCAGGGTAGATACAATATTTTCGGGTTTGGTCTTCTCTCTCCTCTGGTTCACTCATGCAGAGGTTATCGACCAAGACTCTGCGGTCCCAATTCACCCATCTGTCAAATTTGCATCTGGGTTCCTGTCCCTCACAGGAACAAAAGAGTGACAATGTCCCAATCTTATTCAGTGTCCCCTGTGGCTTTACGGTCATCACCAACGGTTGTAGTGTGCTGCCTCTGCACATGCTCTTCACTAGCTGCTCTTCAGATTTCTGAACATACTCTCTTGGCCAGAAGAATTTCCTCTTTTGCTTCTTCCCCCAACCCCTTTCAGTACTCGTCATCATGGACATAAAAGACATTTTCCGCACGTTCCGTTCTGTTTCCAGGAACAAATAATATACATCCCTTTTGCTTTTTGTGGAGGTACTTTCGTCACACATGTTTTATGTTGTACGGAGTGACATGTTACCTTCTTTGCTGCATATGGTTTCATATTGTTTTCAAGAAAGTGAGGTGATAGGCTGTGTAGTGTGTTCTAGTTTGTTACTGGTATTGGAGAGTGAGGCAGCGTTGACATATACATTGTGTTTGGTTCTTCATTGGTCACGTGAGTGTGTGGTTTTGGCATGTGTATGTGCTTTCCTGTCTTAGTTGTCGTTTCAAGAGTTGCACTTGAGTTCTATGTTTCCTTTCGCACAGTGTTTGTTGCTTGAGAGTGTGGTGTTGTTGAGTTCAGCTACAGTGTTGGCATTGTCAAGCTAACATTGTGTCCTCTATTTGGCCTCTGGTGCTATCTTTGGTTGCTGAGATGTTGGTGTAGAGTGGGTTATGCTGTGTTAAAGGAGACTACAATTTATATTTGACATCATTTATGTAACTTTAGTGCAGTCTTGGTTGCGCTTGAGTGTGTTGTTTGTGCACCTGGTGTTCTCTGTTGTGGTATAGGTGTTTCTGGGTAACATATTGCCACTTGTTTCATATTTGGTGCGTTGATTGTAGTCTGCAGTGTTATATTCGTTTGTTTTGTGTGTTCTAGTTTGATTGTTGCATTGAAGAATCACATATTGCTATGTATGGAGTCTTTGGTCTTGTGTTGTTTGCATTGGAGATTTGTGCCAGTGAGTTCACTGTGTACAGTTGTGTTCAAAGTGGTAACAATTGACAAGTTTACATCTGCCTGGCATTTGGTTCTCAGGTGGTTGTTATGTGCATGATGTCTATGTGTCTAATGTATTTTGCAGTATTTGTGGTGTTGTATTAAGGAGTAACACAATCCCATACAAAGATACAATCTAACCTCTATGAAATTGTCCCCTGGTCTCCCACACAGTGCAAGAGGGGGTGTGGGGGGGCGAGGGGGCAGGCAGGAGATTGTCATATTAGCCCTGCAGCCCCTTGAGATGGACTTTTAACATTATGGCCTTATCACTAGTTGGGCAGTAACGCCGGCGCTACTAGTGCTGGCGCTAATAGCCCTACCGCCAAATGCCGGATCACGGGTTTGGCAGAACAGGTATTGCCCATTCCCTGTTGGGCCCATTCGGGAATTCCTCATTCCCCATTGAGCCCAATGGGGAAAATTTGCGCTATTACCGTCCGCGGATTTCCCGCCGGTTGTAAACGTGCCAAAAATCAGCACATTTGCTGCAGATTTCCCCCTAGCTCAGAGCTGGGGGTAAATCCGCCAAGGTCATGATCTGGCGGACCCTTAAATGTGGCAGTAATAGCGCTACCGCCGCATTTAAGGGTTACCGCCAAACTCGTGATGAGGCAGTCCCACAGCCCTTCTGTATGTAGACCTGCAGTATTGTTGTCATCCGGCAGGCTTTGAACATCTTACCCCAGAAACAACAACATCAAAGGTGGTCACAGCATGCACTGAAAACTGTGAAACAAAGGTGAGCGTAGCAAAACCATACCAGCTCTGCTCGATGCTCGTGGCATGTGTGCAGAGGTGCGGATTTGCAGGGACTCCAAAAGTAAGATGGCAGACAAGTGTGAAATAGGCAATTCACTACACCTGAAGTTATCACCCACTCACCCACTTCCAAATCTCACGGCATGCCAATTATGTTTCCAGGCGCAACACTCTGAGTCTAACCCAGGCCAGGGGGAGAAGAAGCACATGCATATAGATCTGAGGAGAGACAGTTTAGTGGTGGGTGTTTGGTGTAGTGGAGGAGTAAGCGGTGAAGAGGATGAGCTGCAGAATGAGTGGACGGTAAAGGAGGAGGCAGAGGTACAGAAAGAGTGGAAGGTTCAGGAGTAGGGGAAGGGCAGAAGAGGTTGGAGTCGGTGAACATCAAGAAATAATGGGGAGAACACAAGAGGTTGGAGGAGGTGAATATCAAGGAGGAGAGAGAGCACAAGAGCCTAAAGAGGTGAATATTAAGTAGGAGGAGCGAGAGCACAGGAAGTTGAAGGATCTAAACTTTAAAGAGGAAGGGGGAGCATAAGATGTTGGAGGAGGTGAAGAAGTGGAGCGAGAGAGAGAGAAGCAGAGAAAGAGAGAGAGATAGAGAAAAATAACATCTGAAGTGAGGAAGGTGGAGAAGGGTGAAGGAGGAAAGCGTGTGCTACAGTGCACAGATGCACCGATCTTGGGTGTGGCTGGTTCACCAATTCTTTAATAGCAGCACTGCATGGTGAACACAGATAAGTAGAACATGCAATCCAAGACTGCGTTACTCTACTCGTTTATCGACTGTCCTTTATACCTTTTAAGTTCATTGACTCCAATAGAAAGAGTGAAAGTTTTCATGACCTCACTACAGAGGATTTCAAACATCTCCAATTAACACAATGGCTAACCCTAAAACCAGGCAAACTCAGATACCCACATTTATTATACAGTCTTCAGGGGATAGCCAACACAGATGTGTACCTCTAATACAATTAAGCCTTTTACTCCTCTAAAAACATTAATTTTCTGTGACTTAACATTCTTTTGGCAGTAGAAGTGTATTCTGAAATAATTTGCTAGTACAGCAGAATACAAACGTATGAGTTAATACACTGAGTTTGCCAAATTCCTCTTCGCATTCCACCTAGAGACACACATTTCAAAAATGGATCCCTTTCCTTAGCTCCATCTGGCCTAATGTTAAATATGCAAGCGTAGTATTTGTCGAATCAGCACGCTCTTTGCACTTACATTTAAATTCATCATACAATTACATTTTCCATTAACATTCTTTAGCATTCCACTGCACGTATTTGCCTTACTGCTGCGCAAGCGGTAGAGAGGAGAATAAACAGGAATCATGGATTGACCATGGTGGGAAGTCCTCTGGAGCTGTGGGGACACTGAGAATCAGAGAGTGAGACAGCATAAGCCTATCAGTGGTCTGGGACAAGTGGATGGAGGAACAGGCATGTGGCAGAATGCTGAGGAGATTAGAAGTTACCCATCTTGAGGCCCAGTCGGCGAGGAGGAGAGTAAGGCAATGGTGGGTGGATCTAGGTTCAGGACCCTATGCAGGGAGGTGAGCTAGATCCCCATCAAGCACCCAGAATCCTTACCCATGTGTTGCTACAACTGAGTCTTTCAAAGTGGTATCTTACCTTTGGCCTACAGGGAAAGGCCTGCAATTGACCAAAACAGGAGATCCATTGCTCTTAGAGTCTGTGAGTGGCACTGAGGAGAGACCCAGAGAGATTGTTGGAGAAACCATTTTGAAGCAAAATGACTTTGTCATTCTGACCTCTTTTGAGTTGCCTAACATTGTATATATCCCTGAAGAACCCCATGTGAGCTTCATTCAGGTGTCGCACCCTCTTTGCAGGGCACTTGGCTTCATGATGCACTCGTTTATGGTTTATGTAGCCCTGGTTCTTTTTGCCGTGGCCTGCTAGTGGACCTGTCACCACCAGGCCAGGGAGGCCATATTACATGACCTCCCCTCTCAGAGCAACTGGCATGGCGAGAGAGAACACCTTAAACAAAGTTAGCAGGAGATGGGCTGCAATCCTGAGTTCCTAAACAGTCGTTGTTTAGAGGATGAATAAACCGCAGAGCATGCAAAGTACTTTTGCCCTGAAGGGAAGTCTATTCACAAGCGCCTATTGCAATTCTGAGTGCTAACATCTGTGCCACAACTGAATGTGCCTAGTCAGTGTGGCATTACATGAGCCTAGTCAGCGGTGCAGTAAAAGAGTAGGTACATCAATGATATGTTATGATATGTTACTTATAACGCGCTTAATACCCAGAGCTTTCTAAGCGTGGATCCGGGAATCAAACCTGTGTTTCTCCGTGTGGTCTTGCTTCCAAGGTGAGCACGTTGCCCCTGAGCTATCCTCCCAAGACCATAGTACTGTATAAGTGCTCTTAAAACAGTAGCATCCATGTGGGCATATTTATGTAACCTGGCCCCTGAGTCTCTCCATGTCGCCGGCGTCACCTACCCTACGGTCCTTGTTTCAGAAGTGAACCTCGAGGAGAGCACCACAAACACGACTGAAGGGATTCCTTGCTGAAGTCCCCCTATTTGGCCTACATCAGGTCCCAGAATCTTTTGGCTGTTTTATTTGCATGTCATCCCTCATGTATACACTCCAGAGGACAACAATCTTTCTATAACCATGCAAATATTAAAATCTAACCTAAGGTTGCTGCAGACAGCCACAACTATTCATGAGCACAAATATTACCCACCAGCATCCTGGTTACACTGCTTTTGTAAACAGCTGATTCTATATACAGTGAAGAAGTCTTACTGACTGAGGCAATGGACCTCTTATCTCTCACAGTTCAAGCTTGGATCCTCAACACCCACTTTGCTGCAGGCCTTGGGCTATTCACGGTGGAGCTCCTTCTATGCAACAGACTTGTGTTTCTCCACTAGCAGGGGCCTCCAAGACGGGGTGGCCCTTGCTTACCTCTGACCACACACCTGAACTACACGCTGCGCTAGAGGGCCCTTCTCCTTCAAACGCACTTCACTTGAGCGCTCCTAACCACCGTGCTCTGGCGTCTTACTAGAGAACTGTCCCAATGCTCCCAGGCTGTGTCACTTTACTCTCCCTAAACCACCACCAGGCTCCTGGCTTGCTCCAGTCACTTCTGGGCTTCCTGTGCATGTTGGTGCATAGGCGAACCCTGGCAATGTGCAGCCCACCGCGTCGGGCCCCATAAGATACATAAGACTGCACAGGAAGGTTCCTCTGCCATGGCTGCTCCCCCACACCCTCCAGGCCAGAGCTTACCAGGACTGGGTGCTGCACACATTCCTTCAACTTGGCACTTGCTACTTCTTCCCCGACTGGTTCCTTGGGTTCGCTCACTCTCCTTATCACGCTCAGGATACTACTGTCACAAGTCCTGGGTATGCGGAACACGGGGGCTGTTCTTTCTGGCCTGTAGAAGACCTTCCAATGCAGGGGCCCTACAGGAAAAGTCCTCCGCCTTGCCTGCCTTCTTGTCCTTCTCCAACCATCTTAATGATTTCCTGATATCCCCCCTCACCAAAGTAGATTCCGTTGTCCCTCGCCTACAGAGTGAGGCCCAGTCCTTTGTGCTTCTTCACCAGCATGCCCTCTGATCCACACCTGACCCATAGCACAAGCCACACTATACATTTACAGCCACAAATGAAATAAATGATATTTAAACATTTCATGGCATGTGGGGGTCTGTATTATTCCCTCCCCCCATAGGTGTGTTGCTAATGACGGACTGCAACCTCCAACTATGCTGGCCATATTTGTCCAGGGCTTACTCTTACCCTTGAACTATCCCATTCATTCCTTTGCTTATTTCCTGGTAGTCCACTTTGCATCCATCGTTCCTGGTGAGAAGACCAGTTTGCATCGCTGGTAGTTCAATCATTTAGTGTGGGCTTCAGTGGCTAATACATCCCTCTCCGATTATGGCATTGTTGGTTTTAAATGCTGATAACAACGTTCTCCAAATTGCTGTGGTTTGCTTCAGTGTCAATGCTGTGACTTGTGCAATCTGCCAACATGTGGTGTAGCTATGAGTTAACATATCGGAGCAAATTTTCGTAGTCCTTGGAGCATAACTGGAGGGGCTAAAGACAAGTGTAACAGTGCTACGCTTGTCTTAACGCCTCCATTCACGCTCCAGGGGATTTTCATTGTTTTTAAAGATAGAAGGAAGTGGCTTATTTCAGAGTTTGTGGTTTGGTTTCCGGTTTCTGTTCTCGGAAGTTCGATTTCCCACTGCTGCAAGTTCTCAACTTTTTAATTTGGGTTCTGGTTACCCTTTGTGTAAGTTATAGTGCATGTTTGTATGAATGTTAGGATGGGGTGATGATGAAAACAATAATTTAGAGCTGCCCATAACCCCTTAACTGCCGAGCTTTAATCAAAAAGGACGAGCATACTCGTCCTTCGCAGGTCCGATGTCTGCACACATATTTTCATTCAGAGTTTGGTGGCGTGGCATAAAAGTGTTGGTAACGGAATTATGACCACTTTTACAGCCCTGCCACATCCTGAGTTTGGCCTTCAAGTGGAGGATAATGCTGGAGGTAAATTCTCCATTGTACAGCTGAAAAATCATCAAAATCAGTGGAATTACCGCCGCTGAATAACCACTGGTGGCAATTCCGCCAAAATCCCGATGGAGTCCTATGGACTACAAAACTGGGGACTCATGCTGCCAAATCCGCTGGACCAAGTGGCGGTGATGGTAATTTCGCCGAACTACCGACAAACTCGTAATGAGGGTCATAATGCCGAGAGGTCTGGGGAAGACATTGCAGAATGTGGGGCTTTGTACAGAAAATTAGCTTTCAATGATGCAATGTTTGGGGAAAGTGGGGTATTTGGAAGCTTATCACAGCAGGTGAGTGGCAATACATCGCATTAGCAAATGAAACAATTATGAAGCAAGCAGAGGTTAGTAATAAGTTCCATATTTTGAGCCAAGTCAATAAAAATATGACTAATATAACATTTGTATATAGCACCTTATGCCGTATTTCCCCCCAAGCTGTATTGAGTGTTATTACTAGCCCATTTAATTGTACCCCATTTATCGAACTGAAAGAAGCAAGGGCTGAGTCGGCCCTGTCATAATTCCCGAATTAGCTTGCACCCATGCGAGCTTTGTGGAATGTTAGCAAGGTTAGATATGCGGGAGGTATCAGACTAGAAAGGAGTACTGGCAGCAGCAGCAGTGGATCGGGCGTTTCCTTCACAGTAAAGGCTGGACAGCAGAAGCTGTGACTTGGAGGTATCTATTGGATATCCTGCCTTCCTGAAGGATTCCAAGCTCATCTTTTGCTGTAGGGGATGAACCCTGTCAGCTGGGCGTATACTCCACTAATTCATTATGACCCAGGCCTCAAGGACAGCTACTTGGACATACACAGAATAATGCACTCAAGGGTAGGCTGCTAGACAAACAAGACATGTAGCGGCCAGTTCTGAAATCTTTCATGGCACAAGTGATGAGAAGCAGTAGTGCACTTCCACCACTTCACTTGCACCAAAAGATATTGCGTCGTTTCCACAAAACACATATTCTTGTGCTCATCGCAGATGTGCACATTGAGATGCCTTGTTAGAGTCCCTGTTCACATAACATGTGCAATTGGTATCTGCTTTGAAATGTACAGAAATTAAACATCCCCTGTGCCTGTTGCAGTAGGCACGGGGTGCACAATGCATGCAGGGTAATTTCTGACCAGCAAACTCCTAATGAGGCCCTTTGCCTTTAAATCTGCTTTGTTATCTGTATGTTCTTTGAACAAGGAGAGCGTTTCAGTCAGAAACTGTACAGGAGGACAAGGGCAGTGAGCGCATGGATCATTTTGCAGGGTGCTTTGCAAAGACTTGACAATGGCGGCGAGTGATGATGAGGAGGCTGTTTGGTGGCGAGGGAAGATGCGAATGAGATTGCATGGGCCGGGGTGAGGAGTGAAAGGAGATGGAGTTGGCCAGGCGGCATTGAGGCCGCTGAAAAATAGATTTGAATAACAGGAGGGGGAAGTTTAAGAGGGACTAGTTTTGCAGGCAAAAAAGAAAGACTGCATGAAGGAGGTGGGCAAAGGTACGAAAGGAGTGTGGGATGTTTTTATGAGTGTGACACGTTAAGTATTCTTTTGCGGGGGGCACGAGTACAAAAGGAAATCATGTAGGCTAGCGCAGCAGTCAAGATGGCTGTTCTGCAGGTTTATCTTGGCAACTGTGTCAGGAAAAGCTATAAAATGTTTAAGCATTAGTTTACTGTCAAAGAGGACCTCAAGGTTCTTAGTCTTGGGGGTTAGGGTAAAGAATAACAGAAAGGGGAGCAGGAGTGTGGTGGTGGGACTTGGAGGGTACATGTATTCTGTATTAGAAGAGTTGAGCATAAGGCAATGAAGTGCCATCTCATGTCAGATGGCAGAGAGTCATACTATCAAGAGGATAGTTCAGGGATAAAGGCTGTGAAGTAGAAGCTAACATGGGTTCTGACGGTCAAGATGCGGCCGCAGGACCCAAAGGAAGAGATGAGTTTTCTAAGAGAGGAGTTGTAGATCATGAAGAGAAATGGGTCAAGAACAGATCTCTGTGAAGCCCAGAGAAGGGCATGTTATGTTATGTTATGTTTTGTATGTTATGTTATGTTATGTTATGTTATGAGAACTTGTGTAGTGCACGGTCATCTGAGGGCATCATAGCGCTGGAGAGGAAGAGACAGAGAGCCACAGAGACAAAAAAAAACAAAAGCCAGCCACAGCGGTACTCAGAAAAGATATGCTTTAAGGACTTTCCTAAAAGCCAGATGGTTAGTTTTTTCATTGCCAGCGGGAGATCGTTCCCCAACTGAGCCGCAGCAATAGAAAAAGCACGTCCACCAATACGGGAGCGACAGATGGAGGGAACACATAACAAACCAGCCGATGCTGAACACAAGGAGCGTTTGGGGAGGTAGCAGACACATTTAGAGCAAAGATATTCTGCCCCCTAATCATGCAGAGCCTGGTGGACAATGAAGAGCACCTTCAATCCAATACGCTGGGTCACCAGGAGCAAGTGCAGCAAACACAGAACTGGGGAACAGACCCAGTAGCCATCCGTGCTGCAAGATTTTGTAGGAGTTGGAGTCGTTGGACCAAGCCCTTATGCTACGTCAGATAGAGGGAGTTGCAATAGTCCAACCTGCTCAGCACCATAGCTGCCACAACCAGCGGGCCGCATCTCCATCTGACCAGTCCAATAGGTAGGAGACTATGTATTCAGGAATAGAACTGTGGATATCAATAGTAGGAGGGAAATAGGCGAGGAGGGTTCTCAACAGAGAGTTCAAGGATGATGAAAAAAAAAAACATCTACAGTGAAGAGCCATGGTAAAGAAGTTGGACTTGTCAATAAGTGCCTTTTCTGTCAAGTGTCGAGGGTATAACCCAGTTTGATGGGGGTGTAAGACTTGGTTTGCAGCTATATAGTCATATAGGTGTACACTACACATTCCCACCAGTCCAGGTGTTCTATTTGTGGGGTGAAATATAGCCCCTGAAGACCACGAATAAAGAGGCCAGAGTGATTTGCAAATGCCCATTGAAATCTCAGGCCTAAAATCTAAAGGAAAGAAAGTGGGCCTAAATCAAGAGTGCAAAGATATGCGCAGTGCATTTCAGGAAGGAAAAGAAAGACATGTGGCTGACAATCCATGGAGAACTGCACTTACACATAAAGAAACAGCAGTGCGTACAGTATCTTCAATGGAATACCAGATTGTACTCCAAGTAGCTAATGTGAAACAGAGCTCATTGCATGTAAAATAAATAAAAGAATGTAATTTTCGTTTTTCCCTCATCCACATTGACAGTTTGCTAAATGAAATGCTCACTAGACTTTCAAGGCTTGAACATGGTGTTCCCATATAATACCCTTATACATATGGACAATCCAGGAGTGATAATAATGTATTGTGAAACGGTGTGCCTTAGAAGATGCCGTGTAAAATTGCAATTGTGTGTGAGTTGAAAATGCCATTTGCTGCTGGGTTCATGAACGGTCATTTCCCCCTAACATGAAACTAACCTCCAGGACCTTCCCTCTGCTGCCCTGAAGACACAGGCCTTTTTGTTATTATCAATTAGAGCCGTTACTTAAAAAAATAATAAAGAAATACACTTCTTAGATCGAAAACACAGTGGAATACTGATAAAGCCAGGTCTGTTCTGGCAGCACAAGTGACCTTGAGGTCACAAGTCCCATAAAATGTCCATTAGTGTTGGTATCAGGCCTTGAAGGGCGAGGCGAACCTAAACATGATCCTCTCTGCCTAGTCACATGTCTAAGGTGAAGGAGCAAGGGCGGGGGCTGGAGTGAAAGAGGCCTGTGAAACTGCAGTTTGATTAATGGAAAAATAAATTTCATCACATAAAAGGGGCAGCATACATGTCACAACGGTCATTCTAGACTTTTATCACAGGTGGCTGTCACCCCCTTTTAACCATGCTAAAACGATTTTGGTGTGATAAACATAACTAAAGTTATGAATGAAAATGTGATTTGGGCCTTCCCTTGATTCCAAGGGATGTGAATGTTGGTATGAGCGTGAGGGAGATAAGTAACATGAAAACTGTAAAGTGGCATATTTTTCACTGATAGGGCTCCTGAGTAAATGTAGAAAAACTGTATCTCCGCATAGGAAAGGCGTGCAGACTTCAGACTAGCCTTATCTGATTCACCTTAAAATGTAGTTCTTAAAAATATATGCATGCATGTAAAGATTTGAAAATGTATGGTACTTGCCATGTTGAGAGTTTTTTTTGCCGAGCCCACCTGTCAAAGTGGGATGATGAAGCTTTCTCCTCCCGAAGTGGTCTCTAATCACTCCCCCATCCCCTTGTCCTATTAGCACACAGGTGGGAGGTGGGAAGAGAAAATCAACCTATCCCTTTTGCAGGAATCATGACAAGTTTGTGATGCCATTTGCCCTATAAGTAGATCTGTTTGCATTAGAACTGGACTCCTTCCACTAATTCTGAGTGGCAGCTTGCTGCTGAAATATGGCGAGAAACATCCCAGCAGAGAGGCCTAAATCTTGCATTCTGTTGAATTGTGAAGGCGCCATTCAGACCTGTACCCTCGGTTTCAGGGCGGTGTGTGTAGATAAGTATCCATTTGAATTGTTATTGCGAGTACAAACTAAGCAGGAACAGGGTTGAGATGTTGCCCTTGCATAGAGAGCATATTTGGTGCACAACACATTTCAGAAAGAGCACTGTAGAAATCAATATGGCCAGGAAGCACCTTCTGTCCAAATTGTTTTTTAAAGGTGAATTGGTAGAACAAGAGCATTAAAAGTGGCTTTTGAGAATGATACAGGAGGTTACCTCTGTAAATGTTGATATTTGAAGTCGTCTAGAAGGCCAATTTTGGGGAAAAGTCCTAAAGTTACCAACTAATGTCTCAATATGTGCTATCAGATTTGAACTATGCTTGGAATCTATGCACAGTTTAGTGATATGGAAATCAGTTGCTGTTTTAAGAAAAATACGCCTGTCACCTCCTGCTCTACCATATCGTTTATTAAATATGGAAAATAAGGCCTCTAATAAAGGGCCGCTGGAGTCAGGTATGCTGAAAATCGGAAAAATCATAGAAGAATCTTAAAAGAAGCAGATGTCACATTGAACACTGACCTGGTAAATCTGGGTGTGGCAAGGATAAAATTAAAGAGGTGGCAAGGGATCCTGAACCCTGAAAAACTAAATAAATTAGCTTCTGCTCTACCGAATGGTCCAATATCATGTACAGTTCACCAACCTCCAAACTACCTTATAAAATGTCCTTCCCGCTACCATAGAGATCAGTTTCTAAGATTCCGGCTAAATTTGTACAAAACAAAAGAAATGTTATTGTTGAAGCACGATAAAGATACGCTAAATAATTTGTGCAGATTCTGTAACAAGGAAATCGAAACATCAAAACATTTAGTCATAAAATGTTTGGCACTGAAGGCACAGCGATGTAAGTTCTTAGAGAAATTTGCCCCATTAAATGGTGACATGGAGGAGTGGTGGACTAGAGCCCTTAGAGGGAATAATGTAATGTTAACATGTGCTTTAATCGACTTTATGGACACAATTCTAGAAGTGCGATGATTGAACCATCAAAACAAATGATCGATTGAGAATAGATGTCAATTTGCTTTGATAAAAGTTTGGAATAAACAAAATGTCAATAAAACAAAAAAAAATATGTTGATATGTGGCAGGATAATGGGCTGTTACATCAGGCCCTGACAGACTTTTATATGACACAGACCACCAGAGATGAGCAAATTAAAATGGCTCAGCTCACAGCATATATGTACTTCAATATGATGATCATGGAAGAAAGATACCAGGTTTGTGTAGCCTCTGTGCAAAACCAATCTGAGATTTTGGATCAAGCACAGAGAGAATTGAACCAATTGGAGGAAAAAGCGCAAAATAACCAAAATTCAGAGTTAAAATTAGAAAACATTATTCAGCAGCTACAAGAGGAGCTAGTGACACAACATTGAGCGAATTTAGAGCGTGAGGCCCAATTTACTGTACTGAAAGAGGAGTCACAAGAAGGTGTGGAAATCTGAGAAAGAGTCAATAAATTAAGTGAGCAAGTTGAGCAAGTTGTGCACAATAGAGCCTGTTTAGAGGACATTTTTGCATTTCAAACGCAGATTAAGCAACTGAGAGATGAGAGTAGCAGTTGATCATTAGGGATGCCAATTCCCAGACAGAATTTGATCAGATGAGCCAAAATCTGAACGCTCATAGCAAATTGTTTCAGAAGAAAAGTGCCCTGTGTCAGAAAGTGTGTCAGTTAAGGACGGATATGGAGAAAAGGGAGAACAGGGAGAAGAAGGTATGAGGAAGATGAGAACTCCCCTGTGTGAAAAGGGGAGTACAAAGGAAGTGACCCAGAGAGCCCATAGCACCACAGGGGAGAAGAGACCAGACCCTGTCATTCTGGGAGGGATTCCCAGTCTCACAGAGGTAGGGAGCGCCTAGAGGACAGGGAGTGGACCACCAATAGTAGCAGCTCTGAGTCAGAGAGTGAGTGGAAAAGGAAGGCTGCCAAACAGAAGAGAGGTCTTGTAAAAGACCCAAATAGGCAAATAAAGGCCATAAAGAGCGTTTATTTGCCGAATTGGGTCTTTTACAAGACCTCTCTTCTGTTTGGCAGCCTTCCTTTTCCACTGCACCTGAGGCCATAAAGAGCGCTGTGACTCCCTACCACAAGAAAGCCAAATGCTCAGTATGGGAGCATCTAGAACTGTATGACCAAATGATGATGTCATTTGGCAAAAAATGATCAAAATTCCATGAAGTTCGTCAAATGGACATTCTCCCCGGAATACTCCAGCTTCTTTGCAGGACTGGAGGATCAAGATCACCAAAGATGGTCCACCTATAAAACGGCTATCTTAAAGCATTTCTCTGTTCACAAGAACCCTCAAGTGGCCCACAAGGCAGCCTACAACCTGCAATGCGGAGAAGACCACACACCTAGAGAGTTTGTGCTAAGAGATGAAGCGTGCATCTGCCAAGACCTCTAGGTGGGTGAACACAAATAGCCGGGAGTTCATTAACTCTTACTTCCATGCATTCCCAAAATACATCATGACCCTACTGGTAAGAGACTTCCATGAGCGTAGGACCCTGGATTGGGTGATAGAACAGGCCACCCAGATATATGAAGTACAAAAGCCCTCTGAGATCAAACATAACCCCAAAAAGCCCAAACCATCAAACACACCAGCTGCTGCAAAGGTGGCAGAGGTGCAAAATTACCCACATTTTGTACTTGTACATTGGGGGGCCTAAAATACTCCTCCCTCCAATACTAATAAGCAGAGGGAGAGGCAGAGGAGACCCTCTGATCTAACACAATCAGGTGGTAGCCAGGCAGGGTATTCAACCAATGCTCCATCTGACCCTGCCACCTATACCAGCCCTGGATACAAGGGTAACAGACCCATCTTGGAGTATGTATGAACTCTCCCGGAACAAGGGGGTCCAATCAGGTAAGTACTGCCCCAGGAAACCTCCATCAAAACTTCCTTCAGAACTTCTCTCAGGAGGGAAGAAATACTACCCCCAACCTAAGTGTTATAACCAATCAAACACTGTTCAGTTTAGGAGTGATTAGTCACCTCAATCAGCGGTGCAGATGGTGAGTGATATGTCAGAAACCCACGGGTTGATACTATAAGACGTGTACCATGATGTGTTAATCAAGGTCAATCACAATGCTCACTATAAGCTCCTCGTGCACAGTGGTGTACTTTGTCTGGAAGTCGGGTTTCGATTTGAAACGGGATAGTGTGGTCCCATTAGAGCATGTGTTGTGATGCAGTCATTACATGTGTTCAAATACTTTAAGTCTGTATTGTCCCCCCCAACTTTCATGGCACACCAGTGTGTCCCCATTGATTTGGCTGGGCCACCTTTTCTTCAGATGTCATGTCCCCCCCAACATTTTCAGCGGTTACTCTAATGAGTGGTGGGAATGGCACTGAGCCCCTGTGTGGCTAAGAAAGTCCCCCAATGAACACGTGGACCAGTGATCAAGGCAGATATAACACTGTAATGAATAACATGTACTCGAATCACTTTCTGGTGTTAAACAAAGCAATGTTTGCTAATTGAGCATGTTTCCTTACCATAGTTGCTATTTTTTAATTATTCGCCTTACTGTTTGCATTTGCTTTCACTAATTGATTAACCTCTAATTTTTCCTTCCGTTGACCATGTTTTTTTATTGCATTACTCATTTATGTTTTTTCTTCTTTTCTTTTTCCGCTCTCTACCTTATCATTTTGAGCCATGCTATACCCTCTTACTTGTTCATAAATTACCTATTTTTTGTTGACGTATTCTTTTGGTTTTCTCAATAATTATGTTCATAATATTGTTTGTGTGACTGTGACATCAACAATTTGGACAATATTGTTCTTTCAACAATTAATTTTAGCCCCTGGGCAAAACATGTCTAGGCCTTAGTAAAGGAATGTTATGAATGTGATGTTAATCCTTCAGTGTTTCAATGAATATACTTAGAATTTCCAAAACCATTGTATGACTGCACACAACCTCCGAATAAGAACTAAACTTTGCATTTAAGAATTATTGTTGGCCTATATGTTATTATGGTACTAGTGTTTTTTTTGGGGGGTGGCAGAATATAAATGTCCACTATGTTAAGCATGTTGCATTTAAGCAACCCCACATTTTAAATACTTACATAGCCATCATAAAGGGCATCATGAACAACCCCACACAAACTCCTAGGGTTCCCCCAAAACCAACCTGGTAATCAAACAACTTAACCTACAAAAAACGATGGCTGCATTTTTATCAGGACATTCACAAGGAAGTAGATCAGCTCCAGAAGCCTCAACATTCTGTCCATTCGGGAAAGGAGCAGGAATATCCAGCGATCCATGTACTGCTCCAACATGATGTGGGCCTTCGTGTGTGTAGCGCGTAACAGCTGTACCCTAGATGATGTACACCCAAAAATATCACACCAAGTGGATCCATCCTAGACTGTTGTTTCTGTGAGTGAAAACACCTTTAATTTGCTATTAATAATATGCAGGTTGGACACATCCTCAACACATATCTCATCCACAAATATAGGAAAGTTCTTCATAGAATTTCTAACAAACAGTCACAGGCCATAAATCTTGAGGGAGACAGTTATACTTTGACTATATAGATTGATCAGTTTATCCTCACATTCCATATGCAGAATACAGGCCAGGGGCTCGACTGCCAGCACAAGCGCACACACATCGGCAAAGGAAATACTTGGATGTTGCTACCCCACGGGGACTTTGGCCAGTGCTCGTAATGTAGTAACTTGATGAGAGGCAAATACACCTCGCTGACCTCTATCTCCTACAGAACCCTGGGACAGAATGCTCACTCTAGTGAATCAAGCGCTTTCTCGGCATCTAAAAGCAATGCAGCCGCTGGGAGTGGGGAATGATTTGATGACTAATAGCAAAGAGTCTCCTCAACTTAAATCAAGTGGATCAGCAAGGTATCACGGCAGATGGACGCAGAGCCACAAATAGAGGGCTTGTTCTGGGGAAGCCTGCGTGCCAATACATTGGTGATAATTGTATTACCAGCAATAAGTAATGGCAGTGGTCTATATAGTGAGAAGAGTGCCCTGTCCTTTAAGCAATCCCAGTAATTTATTCCACCCACTTCCTGTATTCACATATTATCACTCAAATTTGAGCATATCTACCTCAACCAAGTCTAGCTCATCCCTTGTGGATTTGAACAATCCTAATATTCCTTTGAAATGCATATCCACTGAATAAACACCTTGAATGCTTCCATATTATTAAAGGACTCGCCATTTGTATCCCAGGAGCCTACTATTTCATCTTGTATCGTCGAGCCAAAGGCCAAGTCCGTCTGGGCATCAGGTTTAAGTTGCCCGGGAGATCTAGCTTAAACACACTATACATAATGTCAGTGGCGAATGGTCAAAGAATGTCCTCAACTAAATCTCACTCTCAACTAACCACCCCTGATGGCTAGAGGCCCAACCTTATCTATCTCGTAAGAGGATTGGGCACAGTAGATTAGTTCAGCTAACCACCCCTGATGGCTACAGGCCCAACCTTATCTATCTCGTAAGAGGATCGGGCACAGTAGATTAGTTCAACTAACCACCCCTGATGGCTAGAGGCCCAACCTTATCTATCTCGTAAGAGGATCGGGCACAGTAGATTAGTAGGGGAATTCTCTAGAAGTGGCGTTGTGTCCCATCCAGGCATTCCTCAGCTCTCGATAATCCATCAGATGCATAATCATTCTTGAGGCTTTTGAGGGACTCTCTGGCATCTACCAGAAAGGCTGCTTCATCCCTTACCTGTGCAAAAAAGTAAGGACCTTTCAGGCCTTGGTGCATTTATTCAGACCTCTGACATCTTAAGAAATGCAGCTGAGGTTGTCACTACTATTCATGTCAAAGAAATTCATTTTGCCTTTCATATCAATAAGGTCTTTTTATGACTGGATCCTTGGTGTCTTTCCTTGGGAAGATGCTCTCAACCTTAATAGGAAAACTGGTGTTCGTTCGGCATATCCTGGTGGAAGAAATTGTGGCTCTACAGTACCTGAAGTTCAAAACCCATAATTATCCCATACTAACGCCTCTGACTCTACACCCTAAAAAAATGTCAAATGACACTGAGCATGAAGTACATATTGCTGTTTCCATCTGAAGAGAAAATCATTTCCAAGGAGAAATCATACCTTTTCTGTCTTCCCAGGGCCCCTGACTTCATTAATAAGGGGATGGTGCATGTTAAAGCATCACATAGTGGTTGCCCCCCGCCCATGTTGAGGGTCTGATCACCTGTTGTGGTTCTTTTATGTAGTTTATTCCTGAAGGTATGAGTGCAGCTCTTACTGCTTCTTAAGCTACACTGTTAGGTATCCCTTCAGACTCATAGTAGTAGATGTGCACTGAAAAAAGTAGTGGAACTGTGGTCTCGGCAGGGAAGAGGGTAGGTGGAAGCATAGTGCAGCATATGACAAGGTGTTGAGGCCAGGTCATTGCAATTGTCCAAGTGTCTATTAACTAAGACTCCTATTACAACTTTACATTTGCAAAGGGACATGAATGGACAAATCCTCTGTATAGAATGGTGAAAATGATCGAGTGATGAGAGTGGTGAGAGGAACGGTAAACAGAAAAAAATAAAAGTAGTGGAACACGGCTACCGTCCGATCACTTCGATCACTGCTTCAGAGCTTTAGTTCTCTGAGTTAGATGCTGCAACATGAGTGGTGCTGGCATCCGGGCACATCAGGCTGACCAGCGCATGTAGCCCAACATATCTCAACTGAGCTGTATGTTTTTGATGGAAGGTTTCACTTTATAAAGCAACATTTGATGTTAGCAGCACAGATGCTGATATGCCTGTCTTTGGTTAGGTTGCCTTTTATGTGTGCATGGAGGTTTTTGTTGTTGTGTGGATTGCCAGTGTGGCTGAGGCGGGATTATGGGGTGCAGCAGGCAATATGCAATGACAATATTACCGGAAAACAGCTTGGAGTCAAAGGTGGCACATGATTGCACATTTAGATCATGTTTGACTACACCTTATTGAGACAGGGAACATTCTACAAAAACTATGACATATGCTGTACTACCCCAAGCTACGCGTCACTGATGATGCCCAATGAGGCTGAAACATGTCTGGGTTGCTCGTGTTATTATGCAGAAGGGATGGCAGGCTAAACAACTATGGATTGAAGGGTTGCCCAGAGCCATTCCAGTGTGTGTCCTTTATTTATTCTCAACCTTCCAGCCGGTACAACGTTCATTCATCAACTCTTATTTTTTCAGTGGTTTTTTTTTCTATTTTTTTTTTTCTCTCGAAAAAGCCATCGAAAAATATACAGGGGTGTAAGGGTATAAAAAGGGCATGGGGCTAGGGGATGAACATAGAACCCTTCCAGCCATCACTCTTTGCATTCGTCACCCTACATGGAACAGGTGTAGCCAGATGCGGGTCCCTAACTTTCTGTGCCTAGAGGCCCCAAGAGGCACCTTACTGGTGGCGCTGAATCAGAAGGCATGTGACCCCGAAGTTTGGACTTGAATTCCAAGCCTGATTTGCATATGGTTTTCCCCTTCTGCAGTGTCATGGACGGTTGAAACAGAGTTGATGAGGTTAAGGAACGCGGTTAGTGTTAACCTTTCATCCATCATTCTTTGCATGTGTTGGACCAACAGTTTAAATTGCACAACTCTTTCTCGGGGACTAACCCCCAAGCGCCACACTCAGCCAGACAAGGAATCCATCACCTATTAGTGGTGTCACTGATCCGGGCTCGTGACCTCAGCCCTCCTCGTGGCACACAGAGCAAAGATTGCAGCTCTGAGGCCTGAGTGGTTGCACTCAGTGCTTTCCTGCTTGGCTCACTCGCAGCCTGCTCTGTTGGCTATGCGTCCCTAACAGAACTCAAGTCCTCCTCAGCAGCCTTCAGCGCCAGCGTTTAATCCCCCCTCCAACAGCCTGCCATCTCCGTCGCCTGGGTGGCGAGGGCAGGAATTTCCAGCAAGCCTTGATCTGATAAACCTCATGAAACCCTCCTTTTCTGAGCACTGTGACATTGGCACCACTACAGTCACAGGCCAGTCAAGCGCTATTTCCCAACAGCTGAATAGAAAAAGGATATTTAAACAGGATTGCGGCAGCTGATACCCGAACGTCCAGATTGTGTGACCTGCATATTTGCCTGCCTGTACTGGTGGGTACAAGTATATACTTTTAATTGTTAGCATATGTAGGTTGGGCTCTTCAGGCTGGAAGCTGCTCAACTTGTATCATGCTTTATGCATGTCTAAACTGGCTTTGATGAATGGCAATGCATACGCTGTGACCAAAATTGTAGGCAGTCAGAACACTAATTATTATTGTATTTATTGATATATGATATGATAGGTTATGTATTACACGCTTAATACCCAGAGGTTTCTAAGCACAGACCAGGGATCGAACCTGTGTTGCTCCATGTCTTCTTGCTTCCAAGGCAAGCACATTGCCCCTGAGCTATCCTCCCAAGACTAGCTGAGTGCTGTGCTGAGTGCTGACTAGCTCTGACAAGCAATGGAGCACTTTACAGAGGTATACGACAATACACATGCATAACGGAGCGCTTTTCAGAGGTACCAACAGAACAGATATGCAGCGGGTGGGATATAACAGTGTACAGAGGAGGGATACAGTTTTACCGGGTGCAGGGAAGAGAGGGACGGGTGGTTTCTAGAGAGTCAGGTGGCGCGACGTGATGACCTAGTGTTGAGAAGGAGAGATTCCTTGAAGAGTTGTGTCTTAAGTTCTTTTCTGAATTGTAGGAGCATGGGGGCAAGTGTGATACTGACAGGGAGGAGGTTCCATAGTCTTGGGGCATAAACAGAGAAGGCTTGTTTTCTGGTCCTTTCCTTTTTGCAGCGGTGGATTTCAAGTCTGCACGTGTCCTGGCTTCCGGTGGAGCGCTGTCCACTGGAGATGCTGAGTCTCTCCGCGAGGTAGCTGGGTGACTTCCTTATAGATGATGCAGCAAGGCTTGAATGTGATTTGTGCGTGCAGTGGGAGTCAGTGAAGGATTGCTGCCTATAATGGAAACTCTGCACCCAACAACCTGCTGTCAACCTGGAAAAGAAGTTGAGAGAAAGTACATCGACAGGATAATGTCCACATGGATTAAAGCAGAGATGTGTGCGAGCCTCTGTCCCAATTGATCTATGCCTGGATGACCTGCGGTAGACTCTACAAGCCACCCCCACAATGTGGTGTTTGAAGGTGGAGCAGCACGGATAAAAGCAGCAGCCCTTTGGGGGGGGAACATTTCTAGGTGCTTCAGTTATTTTGAAGGACATGTTGTACATGTGTAATTTGGCATTGCCAGCAGTTCACCAATGGAAGTGCTACACCAGGAATTAGGAGTGAATGCTGTTGGCTTTAAATCCGAGTCCGATCAACGAGACTTGAAATCATTCTGCAACAGTCCTGTGGGCCCCAATGGTTCTCAGATGTCAACAGGAAAGTTTGAGAGCTCAGTTTATGTAAGAATGAGCCCATGATTGTCACCTGATGACTCCTGTTGACATCTCAGTGCACTGGACTGTTTACTGTCCAGTATGGGATGGAAGAGGTTAGGCAAGCTGCACGAGAATCGATGGACACACACAATTGGACAGTTGAGTTGGCAGACCCATAATGAAACCCACAGCCAACCTTGCAGCGTCCTGAGGCTTGAGGAGAGCTGAAGTTTTCTCCCATTTTGCATCGATGGAAGCAGTTTCTAAAAGACATGCTAGCTCCATGATATGATACGATTGGTTATTTATAACACACTTAATACCCAGGGGTTTCTAAGCGCGGACCCGGGGATCGAAACTGGGTTGCTCTGCGCTGTCTTGCTTCCAAGGCGAGCACGTTGCCCCTGAGCTATCCTCCCGAGATGGACCTCCCCATGGTTACAGGGTCTAGGATTGATCATTCTGTTAATAGCTGCAAACACACACGTCCACCAGGAATGCTGGAAAATATATGCTTTTAATAGTTTTGTCTCCCCCTGATTGAGGATCTATGGAGGAGACCCCTGTGTTCTTTGTTCCCTGAGTTTGGAGTTCGGTCTATTTCTGAAACTTGGGATATGCTCATGTCTGGGAAAGAGCTGTAGCCTTCAGCCGCTTCAGCTCGTTTTCTTACTGTGGTCAGGAAGCCAATGCTTAATGAAAACGATTTCAAGTTGGGTGGGAGCCTGGGGCGTGTTATACTTTTAAAGAAACTATTCTTAGGTTATTGCAAACTGAACCGATGCCAGGTCTATGCACTGAGTATTAATTGCTGCTTGATGTATCAATATTGTAAAGGTGGGTGTGTCTAACACCGTTTGCCGTGTTTATGTTTGGTTATGAAGGCTGTGCCAAGTACAACTACAGACCCAGGATCGGGGGTGGTACAGCACAGCGGCTGGTGCTGGACAGGGAGCGGTGCAAGGCAGGGCCTGGTGGGTGTGGGACAGAGAGTAGTGCAGTCCTGGGACTAGTGCTGGACTGTGACTCTCCAGTGAGTGATGCAGGATTGGAGAGTCGTATGATAGCACACAGAGTGGGAGAACATACATGTCCTGACAGAGACCACAGGCATAAGGGACATTCTGGCCAGAAGCCAGTGGTATGCCTCATGTAGGTGGAGGCGCGTTACATAAGATATCCTGCGCATAGGGTGCACACTCAGAAATCCGCTGTTCGACAGAGGCGGAAGAGAAGGGATTGTGAAGAGTGAGGGATGAGTGGAAGACTTCGTGCGGAGGTGCACCCTTTGCTTGGCCAATCACGTGCTGCGACGCCACCTGATGCGCACCAGGACTGCTATTGCTCCAGGAAGAATCGGCACCCTTTGGGGACACCTTATACGTGGAACCAAGTCAGAAAATGTGCTTTATCCTCCACCTGGGCTGAAGACTAAACCCCCAAAGTGTCCGGCAGCGATGGGACTACGCACGTGAGGGTACAGCAGAGCATCTCTGCCAAATGGATAAGCAAACAAGACCTCTTTGATGAAGCCAGGGAGCCTGCCTCTTAGTTTTCTGCTCTAACGAAAGACGGGGCTAGTTTCAATCTCAAGGCAGTGCCGACATCCTTCTGCAGTAAGGTGCACAGTGCCTGGAGGCCTACAAAAATTCTGCTGCATAAAATGTAGCAGCAGGACTACTGTTCTAAATGTAGCTGTCTACAATCATGGGGACCAGCAGGCACAGTAAAACACACCACATCACCTCCACCCAAAAATACATCTGCCGTCATGTTACACTCACGTTCAATGACAAAATATGGATGTGGGTTGTGGGCCACCATGGCATTGGTGGGACAGGGGCACATGCCTACAGGTGCCACTGGCATTCGACAGACTGTGCGGCTCGCAAGGAGAGAAGGATCCATCCATTTACTGGGACCAAACGGTTCGCATGCACATTGCAGTTTGAGTCTGCCCTTACACCGTGGCGCACTTCTGACATTCAAGTTGGCTATTTATCGGAATGATAGTGGCATTGATTTGGCCTAGTGTGGGTGGGGGGTCTGGTAGTACTGCGTACAACACAATGCATAATCGATCCGCCGAGATTGTTAATGGCGCTGCCATGAAATCTGTCTACACTACCTACGAGGCAGAATTGCATGCTCCCTTTTCTTTCTCCTGATGTGGGCGTGGGTAGAGCCTCATGAAATGAGCCCGGTCTGGAAAAAATGTTGGTAATACCGGCACCAGCATTTATTCCAGACTGGTGAAACACAAGTCTGCCGGTAGGGGCAGTGACCGGCTGGGAGTTCAGGCCCCTACCTGGACTTAGAGACTGTAAAAGGCATGACCAAGGATGTCCTGCGCGTCCAACTTCAGTAGAGGGGACTTCCCCACAGCACTAAGGTTAATAAACCTGAGTAGCAGACTTGTCTATAAGCGAGGGAGGTTGGGGAGAAGACCCCAGGTGACAGGCTAGCCCATGTGTACCCGAACCGAAAATACCTTCCGGAGGGGGAAGTAGAAGATGAAGAGGAACTTCCCGCTGGGGGGAAAGCGTGGTTTCTCAACACTCTATGGAGTCAGTGAGGTCAGGGGCTAGTGTGGCATCCCGCAGGTCCTAGGCCTCAGCTCAGTCTCCAAGTAGCCCAGTAATTGTTCTGGTTGTTAATGAAATAGCGGCTAGTAAACTCCTGTTGGCTGAGAGGAGACTAGCACTAGAGGAACAGAAATAGCGGCACAAGGCCACCATAGAGCTGTGTAAGCTGGTGCTTTAAAAGAAGAAAGAGGCCAACAGATCCACCTCTAGCGAAAGCTGCAGTAGTGGCTCAAACCAACGTGCCCTAGATAAGCCCCAGCGGTTATCCACTTAGTGCAGGCATACGAAGTGGGGAAGGCTATTTATGAAAATGTCCAATAAGCCCGAAAGAAAAGCCAGAATGGGAGATTTGGGCGATTTTCGGCCTTTTCGAAAACTCCAAATGGCCGAAAGGTGCGGCCAAATCCCCCTATTTGGTTGTGGGGGCTGTGGGGGTGTCCACCACACCCGTTTCACTATACAGTGAATGGGGGTTGCATGGGTGTCCCCCACTGCTAATCCCATACGAAGCTAAAAAAATTTGAAAAAAAGGTTAAGACCCTGCGTCCCCGGTTCCCGATCATGGAAGTGAACAGGAACAGGTGTTGCAGGGACACGGCAAGTCGGCGGCACACAGCGAAGTGTGCCGCCACAATGTAAATAGAGTGTTGGGCGTGGGTGGGGTTGGAAGCCTGTGATGCAATGTTCAGGGGAAAAAACAGCAAATGTTTTCAGAAAAATAACTTTCAGTCTTTTCTCCCTCAAACATTTCCGCCAATCGATATTTTTGACTGGTTTGAAGCTCTTGAGCTTGCTTTTTAGCTACAGGAGGTGGACAAGGTACTGTGGGGTGCAACCCTGATGAGTCGCTTACCGGCACCATGGACTCATGCAATTCTTCAGTTAACTCCTGAGGAAAGGCCTGTTTATGAGAGCATGAAGGCGGCCCTCCTAACGAAGTTCTGTAAAACCCCATGTCCGCATCTCAAGAGCTTAAGAGAGCGCGGAAAGAAAAGTGGGCAGACATTTGAAGCGTTCACACCCTTGTCATTGAAATATCTGAGCAGGTGGGTGGCTGGTAACAAAGTTGACACATTTAAAGGGATGTACAATTTGATTGCGAGTGAGCATTTATTGAAGAATTGTGAAGTTGACCCACATCAGCATCTTGTGGACAAGACTATCACAAACCCTTGAAAGCTTGCAAAGCCTGCCAACAGGTTTGTGAGTACTCAAGTCCAGAAAAAGGCTCAGGCAAGCACACCCAAACCTGAAGAGAAACCTGCATCAAAAAAGTAAACAAGAATGCGAAGGACAAAGGTCCAACCCACTCCTCTTCAAAGTCAGGTCCCCAAAAGAATGAAGGGAAGTCCCAAAACTTTAGTTCAGCTGTACACTCTGAATAGAATAGTGCAGGTACCCCTAACACTGGGACACCTGTGTTCTCACCACCCAAAGGTTGTTTTGTGTATTAGGAGCTGGGCCATAGGAAAGGGGATCCTGCTTGAAAGGGCTAACACAAGTAAGCCATAATGAATGTTGGATTCATGGAGGTGGCCATCATTAGTGTGGGCTTCCTAGAGGTGGACTTCCCAATAGGCCAAGGAGTGACCGAATGTGGATTGGTTACACTGAGTGGGAAGGGTACCGGTTCTCCAGAAGAGATCCCAGTTCCCAATAATGCTCAACTCTATTTAGAAAATGTGTATATCAATGGACACAAAACTCCTGCAGTCCGAGACACCGCGGATAGTCTCACTGCTGTCACCGGCAGTGGGTACAACCAGGCCATACATTGATGGGCCTGATTGTAGCATTAGTTAAGTGCCCCTTGGCGATAGTAGAGTTCAGCTGGCGAGGTGAAACGACCCAAAACCATGCAGCAGTGAAAGGCTGCATCCCTGTCCCATCTCTGTTGGGTAATGATCTTCCTGATCCTGAGATAGCTGCAGCGGCTACCCATTCTGGGGTCAAAGAAATCACCAGATTGAACACTCTAAAAGCCTTAGGGCCTGGAGTGCTTCCAAAGGGCTTGTTGGAAGGACCAGAGTGGTCGGTAGCCCCTAGTCCAGTTCCACAGACTGCTGAGTCACCTACTCCTGCGTGTGAGGTGCTAATAGCCACTGAGGACCCATTTTGGTAGCAGGGGACTCAGTGACGTCAGAGTTGCCTGACGCCACGCAGGAACCTGAGGTGGAGGACCAGGTGGGCACAGATCTGAAGGGCCTGCCCAAGCTGGATGAGTTTGCATCAGCTGGGTGCCCAGATCAGACTGCCTTCTTCACAGCCCAGAAAGAGTGTCACACTCTGGCGGGTCTGGGGAAGCACATGGAGGAACTGGCTAAGGGCAAGGTCCCTGGACGGTTCAAAGTGTACAGTGAGCCAAAAGACTCTGAGGGCGAGGGCACCAGAAGGTTGGTGATTCCCCAGTGCCACAGAAAGTTCCTTTTGGATTTGTCTCACCAAATTCCTTTAGCGGGTCACTTGGGAGTGACTAAGACATTGGGCCTCATTACGAGTCCGGCGGTAACCGCGGCGGTAAAACCGCCAGGTTACCGCCGGACTCGTATTACCATTCTGCCTCCGTGACTCCTGGAAATACCAGGGCATTACGACCCTGGTGTCCTGGAAATCCTGGAGGCGGAATGGTGTAAATCCCCATTCCCATTGAGTCCCATAGGACTCAATGGGAAAGGGGAAGTGAAAACACCGGTACCTTCTCGTGATGGTGCTGGTGTTTCCACGTCCGCCTGCAGGCGGGAGGTGTTCAACCTGCCAGGTCAGACCTGGCGGGAAGATCACCTCCCGCCTGCAGGACTCGGGATCGGGCGGTCCGGAATTAACAGTGGCGGCGGGTTTACCGCCACTGTTAATTCCGGACCGCCCGACCTGTAATGAGGCCCATTGGAAAGGTTGTCTGGGTACATTGTACTGGCCGCAGTTCGACGTAACAGTTAAGGAATGTGTCTGGTCCTGCCTGACTTGTTAAGTTTCTGGCAAGTCAGGTGGTGCCACAAAGGCCCCCTTAATTCCACTACCCACAGATATATCTTGGTGGTGGTAGACCACGCCACAAGGTACCCTGATGCTGTCCCTCTGAGGAGCATTAATGCCCCTGTGGTTGAGATGACTCTGATTGGGATATTCTCCCGTGTTCCCCAAGGAAGTTGTTTCTTACAGGGGTTCAAACTTCATATCAGCGTATATGAAGACTATGTGGGAAGAGTGTGGAGTCACCTATCGGTTCTCTATATCCTTCTATTCACAAACAAATGGGCTTGTTTTGAGCAGTTCACCAAGAACCTAAAAAGGCATGATAGGTGGCTTGATAGTGCACCTGAGGAGAAAATGGGATATTCTCCTACCATGCCTTCTGTTCGCCTACAGGGAGGTGCCACAGAACGTAGTAGGGTTTAGACCCTGTGAGCTTCTGTTTGGACACCCTGCTTGAAGTCCCCTCAGTCTAGTGAACGAGGGATGGAAGAGCAAACCCTCATCCCCTATACGAGATGTGGTGCACTATGTACTTGGCCTTCGGTCAAGAATGGCAAAGTACATGGAACAGTCAAAGAGAAACCTAAAGGCCATTCTTGCGCTGATGAAGCAATGGCATGACCAGAAGGCCACAGTGACAGTCTATTCTCCAGGCCAGTGAGTGTGGATTATGGAGCTTGTCAAACTCAGTGCCCTTCAGGACAGTGAGATGAATAATCTCATTGATGTGAAAGGACCTTAACAGCTGTGCAGGGTCTTTCATTTAAACCGGCTAAAACCCATTATAGCTGGGATGAGTTGGACATGGCATTAGTGACTGATGGAGAAACTGAGGAGGAGACCGATCCCCTCCCAGACCTCCTGCACACTGAAGCCACAGATGGGTCAGTTGAAGGTGTCAACCTTGCAACGGACCTGTCAGAACAGCAACCGACAGACTGTCGCTGTTTACTGGGACAGTTTACCAGCCTGTTTTCTCTGGCTCTAGGCCACGCAGATTGGTGCACCCATGATGTGGATACTGGAGACAGTAAGCTGGTGAAGAGTAGGATACACTGGATGTCCGATAAGGTCAGGGACACCATCAAGGTTGAAGTTTCCAAAATGCTGTGCCTAGGAGTGATAGAGCCATTCCACAGCCCCATGTCTATCCCAGTGGTACTGTTCCCTAAAAAAAACAGTGTTGTGGAGACTTCAGTCTGCTTTTGTGTGGACTACAGGGCTCACTTCTGTCATGAAGACAGATGTTCTCCGCATTCCTCGGGCAGATGAGCTCATTGACAAGCTTGGCTAGCCAGCTTGGCTAGCCAGATGGAGCGAGAGGGAGGTCAGCATTCTCAACCCGGGAAGGACATTATTAGTTCACTGTGATTCCCTTGGATTGAATAATTCACCTGCCAATTTTCAGCGGATGGTTACCAGGTTTTGTCTGGTCTGCAAAACATTAGTGCCGCCTATTTAGACGACATTGCTGTATTCAGCAACACCTGGGAGGATCACTTATCCCACCTGAAACGAGTGATTCAGGCACTGCAGAATGCAGGTCTGACTATCAAGGCCATGAAGTGCCAGATAGCACAGGGTACCGTGACTTACTTAGGCCACCTGGTCGGTGGAGGTAAAAAAAATACTCTCGAAGCAAAGGTACAGGCTGTGAAGGATTGGGAAATCCCCACCACACAGATGCAGGTGAGAGCCTTTCTAGGTCTCATCGGGTACTACCGGTCGTTCATCAAGGGGTATGAGACCATTGCCATGCCCCTGAATGATGTTACTTCCAAGAAGATGCTGAAGAAGGTAACTTGGAACCCCGCCTGTCAAACCTCCTTTCAGGATTTAAATGTTGGATTGTTCAGGGCCCCATTTCTGAAAGTGCCAGACTATGGTCAGGAGTTCATTATCCAGACAGACGCCCATGATTTTGGGATTGGAGCAATATTAGCGCAGCTGAACTATGAAGGGTTAGAGCAACCTGTCCTCTACATTAGCGGGTGATTGAAAAAAGGAAAAGGAACTGGGCTGTCACTGAAAAAGAGGCTTAAGCAGATGTGTGGGCCGTAAGGAAGTTGAAACCCTACATCTTTGGGCCACACTTTATGATCCAGAAAGACCACCAGCCTCTTTGATGGTTAATGGCCATGCAGGGGGAGAACCCTAAACTTCTGCGTTGGGCCAGATCCCTACAGGGATTAGATATGGACAGCCTATACAAGCTCGGCTCCCAGCAAAGAAATGCAGATGGTGTCAGCCGGTACTTTCGCCTTGATGATGAACCAGAACCTCAGTAGGGTGGTGGTTCACATGTTGAGGCTGGGGGGCATGCGAGGAATTGGACATCAGCACAGTGGGTGTACACTGACCCTGCATTTTAAAAATATTCTTTAAGAAATTGATGTTGGGAGATCAACCTCAGAAAATGTGTGGGTTTAATCTGAACACATTTTCCTATGCTCACTGCAGGACAAACCCATTGACTGTGTACTCTGGGGGGACGCTGCCTACAGGCACAGTCCTCCCTGTCATATTTAGTTGGAATGTGACACTCAGGAGTAAATGAAGGCATATCAAAAAGGGAAGGGCAAAACCTTCCTCCTGCCATGGCCAGCCTCATTAAATATCATGGCTCCATGGATCCGCGCTGCCCATTGTCAATTCTGCTAGTGGCAGTGAATACTGGTGAGGTTTAATTGAAGCAGGCATGTGAGAAGCCTGGTTGCAGAGCTGTCAAAGGGGACAGGACATCCAACACCTTTTTGATATGCATCTGTGTCAACCTGAAGTCAGCTCCCACCCCTTAGTATCAAGGGAAGGGAACTGTCATGTCTCGGACAACTGTTTACAGCAGGCAACCCCTGCAGGGAGAAGAATGTGATTTGATGGAGACAGAACATCTGTTCTCAACACAACCTCAAGGGACTAGAGAAACCCTTTGATCCACAACAGACAGGAAAATGGGTAGCACTTAGTAGTACATGTTTTCACCCCTTTACATTTCCTGTAGCAGATCACTCTGATTATGAACTCACGCATTACAGAAGATTGTTGGTGGGGACCCAGGATTGGCTCATTAAGGTAGTCTTAGCCTGCACCAATCACTGGGCCCATTTGGATTTAAAAGAGGGCTGAGCCCCTCTTTTAGCATATCATCTGAAGACTTCAAAAGGATTAGTAAGAAGAAATCATTGGGACACTGGCTGAAGGTACAGTCTGCCTTACATCTTCCACCAGTGAAGGAAGGCCAGGAAATCCAAGAGGGAAACAAGATCCCTCCCCTAAGCATCTCCCAGGGAATAGCGTGAGATACTGAATCCAGAGGACCCTCCAAGCAGCTCCAGAACCGGTACCCAGCCAGCACACAACATGCCATGCTAGGCTCTGCAAGCAAGCCTCTTAGGTGGGAAGTACCAGAGAGTCTCCGAACCAAACATACGACAAGGCTGTTGTCTGCAACACCCTCTTCAGCTTTGGGCCATTCACCTTAAATGATGACACAAGCCCAGCGAAGAAGCTAGGAGGAGTGCACTGACAAGTATCAACCAGCATCTACTTTAAGGACATTTTTGAGGCAGTCAAGCCCCTGGGGCTGCAACCGACTGCACCACTGAATGTTGCCATGCCGCAGTCGCTCGCACCGTCCAGGATGCCTCAAACAATGCTTCAGACACTCCAGCCAGCACTGAAGCAACGATTCCTGAACCCAAACTGCCAAGTAGGCCAGTTTACAGCCGCCCATCCAGCCTTGCTCACCGAACTGCCTGCCGCCTGATACCCGCAGCTGTCTCCCATCTATGAATCTATCGCAGAACCTGCAAAGCGCCCTGAAACCAGCTTGACGCTGTCCTAGAGGCATTTTATGACCCACTGCTCCCTTTGTGCTGAAACCAAGTATCCTTGAACTATTGCGAGTAATTACTTTACCAACTACTCTCCTATCAGTATCCAGAGAGCATCCCTTTTCCTTCTTGAAACAATATGTCCTCTACATTCCTTTACAGGGTGGGTTGTAATTTGTAGCGTGCTAGAACTGTCTGTTGAATAATAATCAAGTACATATTTTTATACAACCTCGACTGGATATTCCCTTTTATCATTGGGTAATAATTGTATTTTCGCTGTGTTGCAACTAACCAACGATCCACAACTTTGCAGAGATAAGCCTGTCGTTCCATCCATGTTACCAAAATTGGACAAACAGTTTTATAATTTACTTGTGTTTCCAATCTGTTCAGATCCCTTCTGGTGTACTAGAGGTGTGGGGCTGATTGATGGTTTAGAAACCAATATTCATTCCTGGACCATTGGTGCCCCGTAAGTCTATTCATCACACACCCTCCCTCCATCTAGCAAAAGTCTAACTTGGGTCCTTCCTCTCCTCTTTCTCTATCTCTACCTGTGGTGGTCCCCAGGGGTCTAACCTCTCTATCTGGCTGTTCAACCAATACCTGGCACTTCTTGCCCACTGCATTGCTGCGCTCTGCCCCAACTTCTAGTGCTATGCGGATGACACCCAGCTCATTTTCAAGCTACCCTCAGCCACCTCTTCTCCCTCTCTCATCTCAGACTGTCTGTCCGCCATCCAGGAGGGTTGTGCCGCAAATGATCTCTTCCTTAATTCCAGTAAGACAGACATTCGCCTCATCGGCACGCCCACTCCCTCCTTTCCTGTCACTCTCTGGCCGGCCTCTCTTGACCCTCTCCCTGCTCCCACCTGTGAGGCTAAACACCTTGGGTCATCTTCAACTCCACACTCTCCTTCTATCCTCGCATCTCTGATGTCTCTAAGAAGTCACATTACCAGCTGCACCTCCTCAGAGGAATTCTTCCTTTCCTCTCCTTCCCCCAGAAGCTCACTGTCTCCAGAGCCCTGGTTCTCTATAGGCTGGACTATTGCAACAGCCTATTTCTAGATCTGCCTGCTTCTACTCTCCGCCCTCTGCAACTCATCCAGAACAGGACTGCAAGACTTGTCCTTGGCCTCAAGCCCAGGGATCGTATCTCTCCAGGTCTGAAATCTCTGCACTGGCACCCGGTGGCTGCAAGGATAAAGTTCAAAACCCTATGCATTGTCCACAAGGCCTTCTGGGCCCTGGGGCCTCAATACCTTCAACTCTCCCTTCATCAATATCTTCCCTCTCGACCTCTTTGCTCATCCGCCTCCAACTCCCTCAGGGTCAGTTGCTTCTCCAAGCAACGAGTTGGTGGTAGATCTCTTTCTTTGGCTGCTGCCTCCCTCTGGAACAGCCTCCTCCACCCCCCACTGAAACTTGAGGAGAATCAACTCCGGTTCCGGAAGCACCTCAAAAAATGTCTCTTTGCTTCTGCTTGTTCTCCTCCTTTCCCCTGCTGACTTCCTGGCTGAAACTGAATCTGCACTGGTTACCTGGCCACCCTCTGTTCTCGGGCGCAGGTCCCCTCACCCGTCAGTCGCACACCTGCACTGCCTTCCAGGCAACCCCCGCACTTGGGACTGTTTCGTATCCCTTTAGTCCCAATAGCAGCACTTACACCTGACGCCTGCACTCACCACTGCACTTGCCACCTGATATCTGCACTTTCCCCTTGAAATCGCCACCAGTTGGCTGTACCTTACTTACTTATTTATTCTATTATCCTATGTACTGCACTGCTCCTTGCCCCTTCCCATGCACTTGCGTGATCTGAATGACACCTGGCCTAGTAGGATCGCTGTCTGTCTTCCCTCTGTTCCCCCTCCCTTGCCTCATCGCGCCTTGAAACACTTGTGTATAGGCGTGCTATAAATTCCATATCATATCATCATATCAAAGATACCTGTTGGCAATCCCAGATTGAAATTTGGGTTATGGAAAATCAGTGTCATTGGGGAGGGGTGGGTGGTGAGTTGGTATCCAATATTTAATGGCAGAGAGACAGTTGCAAAATTTGATAGAGAGATTAGAAGAGAGTTCAGAAAAAGATAAAAAGATTTGTGTGTCATCCACGAAGAGCTGGTATGAGAATCCAAAGGAGGAGGTTAGTGCCCTAAGAGGACAGGTCTAGAGTGTGAAGAGAAGTGGACCCAAGACAGAGCCATGTGGCACACAAACAGTTGGAAGAGTGAGAAAAGATATGCTGTTGTTCCAGGATACAGATAATTGGAGCTGTGCAAGGTAGGATTCAATCCAGGAAAGGGCTCGATCACGAATCCCCAGAATGAAGAGAGTATTACGGTGATCAGAGTGATTGACAGTGACAAAGGCAATAAAAGAAGAACAACATACTGAAATCCCTTCTATGTATTCCAGTTTCAACTGATAATGAAGTTGTATATTTGGACTTTGGTTGTATCTTAATAATCAATGTACTGACACTAGCCCCTCTATTGCTCTCTGTTAATCTTTGCACTACATTGATGGGGCTTGTACCCAGAATTATTCTGCAAGGGACTTATCAGTCTGTTCATGCTTTGGAAAATCTATGGCAAAACCATGCCTTGAATACATGAAAAGCCAGTCCCAATTATTGTATCTGGATACTTTTGATCATCTGCCAGCTCTTTCAAAAAGGACTGCATAGTTCTACTAAAGAAGATACTACACACCAATCGAAGACTTGGGCATCAAAGCCTATGTACCGTCAGCTGACAATTCTCAAATTCATGCAGTTTTAACATAATTTTATTTCATCTTCCATTGGTGAGCCACGTGGTGCCTCCAAGTGATGGAATTCTGGGATAGTAGTTCTAGAGATACAAGAAGCCATTCCATGTTATTTTGTTCTTGTTGCATTTTTGCACCTTAAGCAGGATTTGATTTGGATCTCTTCTAATGCCTGTTACAAACAGGCGTTAATATTTCTCCTCCAGATTTTTGCAAAGAGTCATATTTGACGCATGAATATTTGTATGGCTACGCTTAACATAAGAACGCACTAGCAGATATTTTTGGGAAATTGTACTGTTTAAATGATAATTTTATCATATATTGTAACTATAACATTTTGAAAGTAAGTGCTACAGAACTTTTTAAAAATAAATTGACCAGGGTCTTGCAGGGAGTGCCCGGCCCCCTTTTCTTAATGAGCACAAAGTTCAAAGTGTTTTCCATGAGAGCCTGCGGCTTTAAGTTACCTATATGAATGTTTTCGTTGTAGTTTGAATAGCTAACATTTATTTTGTCCAAAATATGGCAATATGATTACAATTATTTATACAATCATCTATGGGGAGAAGGAACTTGTGACAAAGAAATAGGGTGTAACACAACTTCCTTTAGTTTCACATAGGTTATACTTCTTGGTGCAGTGAAAAATAAAACATGGTTTCCATGATTGTGCAAGAACATGTTGTCTCTAGGAGGAGTTGAAGTTTATTGGGTGACTATCTCAATGACCTTGCCTGATCTCTGTTCTTCTGGCAGTAGGTGCCTCCAGTCTGGGTCACTAAACATTGGGGTAGGGCAAGACAAACGCTTGCAGGTTCTAGGGATGCCCACTTAGACCACACCAAAAGAACATCTTGGGGGGAGGGGCATGTCTATATGCAGCAGTAACTCAAAGGGCCTCATTACAACCTGCCAGTCCGGGACCGTGCAAAATCCGTGACGGCGGTAAAAACGTTTCCGTGTCCGCAGGGTTGCGGATAAAGCGTCCGATTACACGCCGGTCGGTCGCGCGCACCACACGGACTCGGAAACGTTATTACCGCCGTCACGGAAAACCCCACGGAAATGGAAATAACGCAGCCACAAGTGGCGCAAAACCCGTTTCCGCCTCCGCCGCCACGGACACGGAACCGGAAATACCATGATCGCCAAAACAGGAAACAGAGAGGCGGCCATCATATAAAAGCAATATCCATTGCCATCCAGAGCCAGCACAAGCACAATCCTAACTCTGAGAAGCCAAAAGGGACCACCAGCATGTCTGCCAGGATTCCTGCTCAGAGGCAGCGCAAACAGCGCTTCAGCGAGGCGGAGCTAACCGTCTTGGTGGAGCACATTGTGGACAATGCGGAATTGCTGTTCAGCGCCGACCAACGGCGTGCCACACAGCAGCGGAGGAAGGAGGTGTGGGCCGAAGCTGCACGCAAGTGCACCGCTGTGGGCGTGGCATTGAGGAGCGTGAAGGACTGCCACAAGCGGTGGGACGAACTGAGGCTGAGGGTACGCAACCTCATTTCCACACACCGCCAACGCAGCAGTGGGACAGGCGGAGGACCCCCTTCCCCACTGAGGCTGCAAGCATGGGAGGAGCGTTGCAGCAGCGTCCTCCACCTAGAGGGAATCCATGGGATCGGGGAGGCTGAGGCAGGAGTGAGCCCACCTGCAGATGCCGGTAAGTGCCCAAACATGAATGCCACATGTAAATATGCAGTTGTGAGTACTGGGCCAAAGGACCCATTAACAACCCCCCCACCCCCCAGGCAGTGCATGTGTGGGCCAAAGGACCCATTAACAACCCCCCCAGGCAGTGCATGTGTGGGCCAAAGGACCCATTAACAACCCCCCCAGGCAGTGCATGTGTGGGCCAAAGGACCCATTAACAACCCCGCCCCAGGCAGTGCATGTGTGGGCCAAAGGACCCATTAACAACCCCCCCGCCCCAGGCAGTGCATGTGTGGGCCAAAGGACCCATTAACAACCCCCCCCAGGCAGTGCATGTGTGGGCCAAAGGACCCATTAACAACCCCCCCCCCCCAGGCAGTGCATGTGTGGGCCAAAGGACCCATCATGATCCGTATGGCAACCAATATCACAGAATGCATACACCAGCAATCAGATGCATGTGACTAACACTATTCAATGTACAATCTTAATGACGCATGTGATGCACCCATCTGCCACCACAACAACACTAATTGCATGCCCTTTGTGTCCCCACAGCTGTTTCAAGTGACAGTGATACTGCACAACAGGCCAGCCAATCTGCACCGGCAAGTACACAAGCCACCGCCACCACACAGGAGGATGCTGCCGGCAGTTCTGCACCTCTGGCCACATTACCAGCCACTACAGATGTGCGGCCCCCCACCACCACCGACATCCCCACCGTCTCCACACTGGCTGAGTCTAGACAGGTGCCACGGCAACCAATCATGGCCACCCAACACAACACCGAAGGCAGCAGCACTGCAGAGGGGGTGGCCTGCAGTGATAACAGTGCCCCGCAAGAGCACACGGAAACGGGGCCACAGGGGGAGATGCCCACATTGGAAGACCTGGGCTCCTTCCATGAGCTGGGGTTCAGCCCCACATCACTGGGGAGTCCCATGAGGTCGCCCACCCCATCCATGGCCGAACTGAATGCCCGCATGCAGCGGATGGAGGACCAGCAGGCTACCCTCACCCAGCGGAGAGGCAGCTAGAGGAATCCAGGCTGCAGAGGGAGAGCTACAGCGCCTCAGTGCGTCGCCTGTCGAGGTCCATCGGACGCTTTGCGAGCACTATAGTAACCCTTGCACGCCATGTGCGGGAGGGCAACGACCACACCTCCAGGCTTGTAGAGGCCATGTTGGTTGGCCAACAGGCAAATCTGGCACGGATGCCCTCAATCCCAGATTCTGCCCAATCAAACACAACCACCCCATCCAGCTCCACTACTGCCAGTCCTAGGCGGTCCTCGAGTAGGCTAACGGGTCCCTCGGGCAAGGTTGCACAGGCACAGAAGCGCACACAGAAGTGATGGCATGTGTGTGGGGCAGTGCAGGACACATGTGGACTACAAGGGTGTGAGAGGGGTGGGCACGTTTGGGTGGTGGGGTAGGTAGTTTTGGGGGTTTGAACAATGGGGTCTGGGTGGGGATGGGCACATTTGGGTGGTGGGGTAGGTAGTTTTGGGGGTTTGAACAATGGGGTCTGGGTGGGGGTGGGCACGTTTGGGTGGTGGGTGGCCCCGGGTGTACAGCTTCCCTAACCAATGCACCTCCTTCCCTGTTGTTATTACATCAATACATCACCATTTCGAATCAAGACATACATGTGTGGACATTGATCATTTATTTTGCAGTGCAACTATTAATTCATTGTCGTCTCCATGTTCGTCCATTTCTGTGAATGTGCTGTGACTCAAAAGTAAATGTGAATCAGGGCATCCCGTGTTCTCTGGCCATCATGTGGACCCCCGGGGGGAGGCGGTGCCATCCCATCCCCATCTCCATCCCCATCCCCATCTCCATCCACATCCCCATCTCCATCCCCATCCCCATCCCCATCTTCCTCATCTGCATCTGGTGGCATTGGGATGTTCCTGCGCAGGCATATATTGTGCAGCATGGCACATACGAGCGTGATTTTACCCGTCTTCACTGGGCTGTACAGCAGTGATCCGCCAGATCTGCTCAGACAGCGGAAACGGGCCGTCAGCAGTCCAAATGTCCTCTCAATCATTCCACGTGTGTGGATATGTACCCTATTGTATGCCTATTCATGCCTGTTCCTTGGTCTCCGTACAGGTGTCATCATCCATGGAGTGAGTGCATATCCCGCATCACCTACATGGGATGTAGATGGGGGAACATGTCAGTGTTTGTGGCATCATGTCCTCATCTGCTGCTGTGCATTCGTGTATCATCATTCATTCATGCATATGTACCATGCAGTGTGTGGAGGTATGTTTTGGGCATCACGATGTATGTCGCTGACTGGATATGGGCCTACACATTAACCTGCATGTTTACTGTGCCCTGCGGGTGACATTTGATTGTGTGCATGTCACGGTGCAGTGCTGTCCACACATGGCAGAGTGACCCCACTGTACGTAAGTAGTAAATACACGTTGTCTCATTTACACGCCTCTCGTGCCTTTTGAGGCAGTGTTTCAATTGAGGGTGGGTGTCTTCAGTGGCACAAGGTTCATGGGACAGTGACGGGATTGGCTGTGCCAGCGTGTGCACGGGCACATTGTGGTGCCCTGTCATGTCTTCCTTCATGATGTTTGGCATCCGCTGTGTATTTGGTAGATGGAAGGGGGGTGATGCATGTGCGGTCACAGCGGCACACTCAGAATGCTCATTGGCCTGGACACACACACACCACTTCGACAGGGTTGTAGCATCGTCAGCTGTACTCACCCAATAGCCATGTGCTTTGTCCGGCATAGCATTCCATGTACCGTGGCAACGTGGAATTCCGCAGTACCATTGAGTCATGTGATGAGCCTGGGAAACGTGCGCAGCAGTGTGTAATCAGTTGCATGGCATCACAAACCATCTGGACATTCAAAGAGTGATACTGTTTCCTATTGCAGAACACCGCCTCAATTGCACGTGGTACTGTCAGCTCAACGTGGGTGCAGTCAACTGCGCCTATGCAATTTGGCATGCCTGCTATGGCATGGAAGGCCAACTTGGTGGCAATGACCTCAGGGAGGGTGCGGGGTAGGGCTATGTGTTCCGACACATGGCGCAACAGGGCATCCAGTACCTGTACCAGGATTTTGGAGAAACAGGGTTGTGATATGCCGTGCAGCTCACCAACCGTGTGTTGATAGGTGCCAGTGCCAAGGAAATGCAGTACTGAGACAACCTTCAAGAGGGGGGGGGGATGGCGGTGGAGGTGTCAATTAGGCTGTTGATGTTGTCCTCAATCATGGCGGTGATGTGCAGGATTGTTGCACGGTCCAGCCGGTATAGTGTGTGGATCTGTCCTGGGGTGAGGTTCCAGGGTGAGGCCCTGATGCGTGGTATTGCTGGCTGGCGGCGGGGTCGGGCTGGCTGGGCAATGGGGTTTGCCATAGCTGCAGGGTTGGCTGGTTGCCGCCTGCGCCTCCTCCACCTACGCCTCCTCCTCTGCGCCATTACTGCCACCATGTGCAGTGCTGCCTGTTAGTTGTGTAGGCCCAGTCCCAGTGCTACTAGACCTGCTGCCTGCATGGTTCTGTGTTGTGTTGGGCTGGGTGTGGCCATTTTGTAGGCTCCCAGTGGCCTGGTAGGTCCAGCTGGGCTGATTTGGTGCACCTGATTCAGTTCAGCAGGCAGTGTATAACTCCATGTTCGAGGTGGCGGCGGCTCTGCCACCGTGATCACGGTATTTACGCCATTTTTTTGCCGATATTTCCGTGTCCGCGCTAGTTGTGATGCTCACGGTGTTTCGTGTTGACGGTAACGGAGGGGTTTCCGTGCAGACGGACTTAACGGGACCCCTATTTCCGCGGTGGCGGTTTAGGGTGGTGCTATTACCGGGGCCGCGGGTCATGATTGGGCGGACATGGAAACGGTGCCGGTATGGTTTTACCGGCAGTGTTAATTCCGGACCGGAGTACTTGTAATGAGGCCCAAAGTCTGTGAAAAGCGTTCCTAAACTACTGGACCTATTGTCCAATGAACAAGCCCTTTGCCAATCCTTATCTGCCCAGAGGAGTTAATCTGGGTAGGCGATTATAATGATGGCCCCCAGCCAAAGCCTGGCCTCCTGAGATTTGGCACACCCCAGCTCTGGTTTGGATCTTCGGATTTCAAGCTTCTCTTTCACTTCTGTGGTTCTGCTTTAAGCATCAGGAACTGGGACAGCAGCCCCGAGCAGGCGAGTCTATCTTTCTGGCTTCCAGTGTTTACGGTCTCATAAATGTTTCTGGATTATGGTCCCTAGCAGACCCTCAGTTTGACTCTCTGCTGTGCTCTCTCTGGTGGAGTGTCCTTTTTGGTGTGGGTGGGAGCCTGGTTTGCATATGGCCTTTTCACTTCAGCAATGACATGATAGTCTGGAAAACAATGGTCTGGAGGGTTTCCCAGACCAATTGCCAGTCATTAACATTTATTCATAACCTTCCAGATGTCAACCTTCAGTTTTGTATGTGTCATTCCAGTGGGACGGTGGGACGGTTGTGCTCATAAGTGAGTTTCAGTGCTTCTCTGTAGAGAACCCCAAGCTAGACCTCACTGATGATGCCCAATGAGGCTGAACCATGTATGGGATTGCTTGTGGTCTTGAAAATAAGGGATGCGACCTAGCAGTTCAGGCTGTACTGTCCCTTTGGGGGTGATACCAAGCCTAATTACCTTGCCCTTCTCTAATTGTATGACAGTCTGAGTCTGAAAAACAGTGGTTTGCAATGCTGCTCAGAGCAAGTGCCACTGACTGAGATTCAATCATGTGCAACCTTTAGTTTAGCATTAGTCACCGGGAGAAAGACGTGTATGCCCAAAAATGGGTCCTCTGGGTTATGTGCCCAGAGACCCAAGCTACGTCTCACTGGTGGTAACCAATGAGGCCTAAACATGTCTGACATTACTTGTGGTTTTGCGCAGACTGGATGTTACCTAGCAGTTAGAGATGCACTTCCCTCTTTGGGGAGGGACCAAGAATGATTTGCATGTGTTCTCTAATGGCATGGAAGATTGAAAATCAATGGTCTGAAGGGCTGCCTGGACTAATTGTCAGTGGCTAAGATTCATTTATATGCATTCAGCCACCAACCTTCAGGTTTGTATTTGTCTTCCCCAGAAGGATGGGTATGCCCATATGTGGTTCCTGAGAATGCTGTGCCACGAGACCCAATCTACACCTCACTGATCACACTGTCCCATTTGGGGTGGGACCAAGCATGAATTGCATTTGGTCTTTCACCTTCTGTAATGCCGTGGCAAGCTGAGTAACAATATTCCGGAGGGTTTCCCAGAGCAATAGCTGGTTTAAGTTGCATGTATTCCCTTCCACCCATCAACCTTTAGTTCTGGCTTTGCAGCACCCACCAGCATATGGGATAGTATCCCAGCTGGTGATTTTCTCTCTCTCGCTCTTTCTGATCTGCCGACTACTGTCAACTTCCTGGCAAGCTTGTGGTTTGATTCTCTCCTAAAATCTAGAGCTTTCTAGTATTCTTGAGTTGGCTCCTTCATTTTCCTCAGATCCTACAAAGCGTGGCCCAATTCTCTTGGTCACTTCCTGGTTCTTAGGCTTCTTGCAGTGTAACCCACTTGGCTTGGCCACCTCCAGTCTCACAGCACCTCTGTAGGGTGGGCACATGGCTTGGCCACCTATGGATTCTCAGCAGTTCTGAAGGTTGTTCCACTTGGCTTGGCCACCTCCTTGCTTTCTGCTTTGGAGTGCAGCTCACATAGTTCGGCCACCTCCCTGCTTTCAGTTCCTTTGAGGTGTGTCCTCCGTAACATGACTATTTTTCGTTTCTTAGTTTCTATATCTCCTGTTCATCTTACCTTTCTCATACCAAGTCTCTGAAATTCCATCCTAACTCACAATCAGTTCTTTCTTCTTTCTACAGATATGCTTGTCACATACTGTTTCCATGACTTTACTGGTTGGTGGGTTTCCTTCTCTATTAGTTTAGATGGTCATGCTTGGTGTGCGCTGAATAGGTCTCCCTCCTCCGAAGTTGTAAGCCTCTTTTCCCCAAATGCTCATATGTTGTGCTTGTCTAGATAAGCTAATTCAGCCCTTGCCTCTTGCTCCTTTGACCAGAGGTCTCAAATACTCTTCTGCCATCTTGGGATGAGGCAGCCTTGTCATGGCCGTGGACTGGTCAAGCATTCCTGGTGGCAACACAACCTTGTGAGGATGTTAGGGGAGTTCTGTGGCCCCCCAAAGATCCACAGTCCCCCTCATTGGTGCCTCCATAAGCAGGGCTCATAAAATCTACAATCTCACTTGCAAAGGCAAGGGGCCTCATTATAAGTTTGCCGGTCCGGGAACTACGGTACCGGTAAGCTTGCCGGTACTGTAGTTCCCAGACCGGCAAACTACCAGTTGTGCTCCCGGGTGCCTTTCTGCCCACCAGGTCTGACCTGGCAGGCAGAGCAGCACCCGCGAGTACAGCATGTCGGATGCACCGGCACCGTTTACAATGGTGCCGGTGCATCCGGCTTCCCCATTCCCATTGAGCCCTCTGGGGCTCAAATGGGAATGGGGAAGAAATATTTCTGGTGCCCAGGAATGGGCAAATACCATGTCCAGCAAGCCCGTAATGACCCAGTAATTGCCCATTCCTGGCTGTCGGAAAAAAAAATATACAGGCGGCAGCCATGCCTGTATTACAGACACAGCTATCACCATCCTCCTAATGAGGCCCAAGGAGATTTTATGAAGGCTGACATGGTACTTGACCTTCCTGGTGAGTAGAGGGATGTTTGAAACTTTTTTTTGACATTTACTTCAAACAGAATTTGCCTGCAGTAAATAACAAATAGGTTTCACTGTGCATGGCTAGCCTTTGGGTTGACATTATTTCACCAAATATGAAGTATGCTTCTGGTGACGTACAATTTCACAAAAAGCACTGGCAAATATTTTGTCACCCGTCACCATGGGGGTGAGTGTGCTTCTCTTAGGCCAAGTATGTAAAATAAGGAGCTTGCCCTACATGTCTAGTGGGATTTTAAGAATGTGTGATTGCTGATAATTGACTGTGTTGCACAACGTTTACCCATTCTATGATGTTTAAAGTTAATCTTGCGTCTTCTTTGTATAGCATCAAAATATCTGCACAAAGTGCATTTTTCTTTCCACCAACTTAGACCATCAATTTTATTTTCCTGCATTACCTAAACCATTGAAAATGTTATATGATTTAGCAGCTTTACCCTCTATGTAAATATTTTACGCCATTTGGGAGAGAGCAACTGTGTATTTTCTTCACCAGACCTCAAATTCACATGATGACACACTACTAATTATTACAGATCCTTATGAGGAATTAAAGTACTTTGAGTCTTCAACTAAATGAATGGGACCCAGTAGAGTGGAACCAAAGAAGCAAAAGTGGATGGAGTTCACAGCTGGCTGCTGAACCCAGCAGCCGGCATCGGGTGCCCTGAAACACCCATCTGTCACATTACCTTACAGCTGGAATATAATCAGCCGTATTCTGTGCCTGTGCAGTAGGTGCTAGTGTGCTCAAGTGAAGTGAGTCAAAGGGCTGGCATTTGTCCAGTCGAATAACAATTCTTAATGTTTCAATGGTAATGTATTTATTGGTTTTATTCTTTATATTTCATAGCCTGTATTTTGGATTATCCTTTTACTGGGTGATTCTTCTTTGTTATTACCTCTCTCCCTCATAGGCTTATAATTCACTCTGACCGACTGGACAAGATGGGCAGGAAGTGAAAACTTCACACTCTGCATGTTTCTTGAGATTTTTGGATGTTCCTCTTGTCACTGTTAAACTATCTATGGGATCAAAGTATCAAAAACACCCCCTATGAACAACACTCAGCGGAGTGTAAAGGAGGTCCCAAATAAAGCCTGCACTCCAGTCGCCCATTTTGAAGTTCCAGGAATGTTCACACCAAGATATGTGACGTATGATGAGCAAATAAACCAGCAGAGAGCCGCAGTGGGGCTCTGCCCAGTGCCTATTAGAAGAGCAACACCTATTGAAGTACCGGTACCCAGAAAACCATGGACAGTAAGGTATCCATTGAGGAAACCCTACCAGCAAATGAAACGAAATGAAGATTGCCTAAGTACTGTCCCAGAAGAAACCAAAAAGGCTGTAAAGGAAGATGAATGGTGATGTCACGAGGACCCGGACAGAGTTACAGAAGAAATGTCAACCAAAGGATGACACACAGAGACGAAACGCCATGGATAAAGATATCTTTAACCTCAAGGGGGAGAACGATATTGAAATACAAAGAAGTTCAAGCTGTAAGCAAGATGAAGACATTGAACTAGTTTACACCTGTAAATATGCTTGGAACCACAAGAAAGCTAAGAGAACAGTGCGGCTTGCTATGCTTGGTAGAAGAATAGTGCGGTAAGCGCTATTATACATAATCTACCTTAAACAAAGCACTTCATTATAAAATTATTTCTACTTTGCACAAAAGCAGAACCAACCCAGGTTACTAAAGGCCAAATGCAAGAAGATTCATATTCTAGTAACACGAGGAGAGACGGCTGAATCGAAACTCGGCAGAAGCAACTCGAGCCAGAGAAGCCAAGGTCATACCAATAGAAGCTATGAACAGTAACTACTTTTAATTGAAACTAAGAACAGAATATCCTGCCTCTGACGGATCGAGATAAGAAGGCGAAGGCAGGTGGCGGGTGAAACAAAAATCAAATACACAAATTGAGAGAAACGAGACAAATTCATGGTGTGGGAATCACGTGACCAGCTGAGCAAGAAAAAGCATCGGTTCACACCTACGCTTGGCACTGGACCAAGCAGAGATATCAGAACTTTTCCAGACAGAAGATGCAGTTTCGAGGCCACCCACAATGTACTAATTGACACATGGCTATTAAAGTTATGATTGATTGTAACTACGGCTGGAGGAAGGCCAGGTAACTAAGGGGCACCTCTCACCTGGCTGACCGTTCTACGTGCTGCTAAGCAAAGTAGAAAATTAAGCATGGTGTTGGTGCCAACCTAATCACAATGGACCAAATAATCTAGGGTCCTATAGTTAGTAGAACCAATGAGACGTTGTACTTTTAGTGACATCTACAGTGGTCATTTTTGAAGGAAGGGCTTAGATGCCCACCTGACAGTGCTTACCCAATCCCCTCACTCCATTACAATATACAGATATAGTACCTATAGTAAAGTTACCTTTTCCTAACCAATAGAATTGCATGTTAACTTTTGAGTGTTACACGTCAATTATGATGAGTTTTGAGTATAAATGTTACAACTTGTATGAAATTTGTTGGAGGTGAAGCGAGAAGGACGATTGCATCACTGCTGAAATCCATAACTCCCTGTTTTTTGTAATTGTCATTAAACAGACTCCCTTTGCCAAACCATTGAGTTGTCCTTATTGATTGGTGTTGGAGTAATAAATCTACACCCTCATCCATCTCAAGGATGCAGCTATCTTGTCTTAAAGTACTTCTTAGCTAACCTTGGCTCTATGGCCGGGCGGGCGTCTCTGGAGTACACTTGGTAGTAGAGATTGATGGTTATCGACTATCGATTATTGACTACAATAAGACACCCGTTGACCGTCGACATAAAGTAACTCTAGGTCTTCAGCAATATCATGAGTTCTTTGCCATTCGGCTGAGTTTACCATGAAGCTCCCCGTGGACAGTGGTAGTGTAAAAGAAGTCTGTAGACCAGGGTCTGAAGGAACCCGTGTTTCCCCACACAATCCCTTCCCATTCCTACAGGCAGCTGAGCGGGCGAAAAGCCGAAGAAGGCGGTAACAAAGGCGGTGATCCCGAGGGTTCAGAGAGGAACAATGTGAACGGTAAGTGAAAGAAACTGAGTGTTTTGGCAAAAGTGTATGCTTTAGAACAAGTAAAGGGAAAAGGTAACAGAGGGAGGTGGGAAAACAAAACATAGCTAGAAGTAGAGAAGAATGTATATATATAAGGGGATAATGACTCGAGGATAAATAAACAAAAGAGAGGTTACCGGGGAGGACACCCGAGAAGAGAGGTTACGGGGGGTGACACCCAAGAAGCGAGAGGATTCGCCTTATTCCTACGCTTTAAATATAAGTGGCTAGAAGAAACGTGTATCCAGAGTCCCACAAAATGGAGAACAAATAGGCTACCACACCGATTAAAGACGCCATGAAAGGGGTACGTTTAAACTCCATGAAGGGGTAATGATTAGAGGCAGAGATACCTGTGACCAGCTGGTGTTTGTCTAATCTGTTAAACGTCTGTCTTACATGTTATTTGTTGTAATCTCACAAGTCGAAAAATGTTCCTTGAGAAAACTGATTTAAATTTCACGCGATTGAATAGCTGAGGTAATATCACATGCAAACTGATGTTTTTTTTAATTAAATAGAAGATATAACATTTTGGGAATAAATATGGATTGGGGCTTGCGGTGTCTAGTGCTTGCTCATATTGTTGGAAGTTGTTTAAGTCATGTGAAGTATTGACAAGTGTTATATAAGGAGAAAGGGAATAGATCTAAGCATGGAAGACATAACTCCATAAGCACACCTATGCAAACAGTTGCCGAAACTTTACCCTAAACTGAAAAAATACAGTACAGAGTGGGTAAAAGGAACCGCCCACAAAATGTTTATGCCATGGCCACAAGGGGGGTTCTTATCTAAAGCTGTCTTGCAACACATGACGACATATTTGCATGCCACATACACGGGTAAAAAGTTAGACAAACGCCTCGCTGTTCTAGAACTTTGGAAAATGTATGAACAGGAAAAGGAAGAGGAGCCGCCAACAGATTGGATACTTAATGTGTGCATAGAGGGGGGTGAGACGCCTACTGTGCCACCTGCCCCATCCGAAAACAAAGGTTGAAGATGAGGGGCTATACCCACTGAGAGAGCTTGAAGCAGCTACAGGGTATAGTAACCCGGCATATGAGTCACCTACGCAAAGTAGTGACGAAAATCAAGGGAGAGAAAAGTGTAAGGATATTGCCTCCATGGTCCCAAGGGACAAGGAGAGATGCGAGGATGAAAGAAGGGACCAGACACAGACAAGTACAGCTCTCGATAAAGAGAGAGAAGGGAAAAGATGGAAGGGAAACGAAGATAGAACTGATGAGATATCTTCGTTTCCCTTCCATCACGAAAGGGTGAGGAAGCAAAATTGGTGTAGAAGAAATTGTCAAAGTATGCTCTTGAGGGAGCCATGATAACCAGCACAGCCGAATCGAGCATGCAGCAGGTAACTAATCCACAGCAGAATAATCAGGGCAATACAGGGTTTTACTCACCGGGAAGAGGATTTAGGGGAAGAGGATGGCACAGTAATAAGGGAGGCTTTCGGAATAACCAAGGAGGTTTCCAGAATATGCAAAATGGCAATCCAGATATATCAAATGCGCAAATGATCCGACCAACGCCAGTATGTTGGTTGTGTGGGATGACGGGGCATTTAGCGCGCACATGCAGAAACCAAGCCATAATAGAAAACGGCCAAGGTATGGGAGCAGGCATGGTGAATCCACCTGCAGTTTTACAACAGGGAGTTACACAGAATCACACGGTTCAACAGCAAACACCAGGAGCTCAGCAAAACCCACAGCCTCAAAATGTAGTGAATTTTCCACAAGGGCAGTCCCAACAGTCACTGCTACAATTGTCACAAACAACGAGCTCAGGGAAGACCACGAGCCCTGGAATGAGGAGTAACACTGATAATGGGGGAAATCCACCAGCATACAGTGGGCCAAATTTGTATATGGACTAGGACAGCTCACTGGGAACCCTGATGTATTCTATCCTATCAGTGACATCAGACCCTCATCGAGAACCTAGGGTAGATGTCGTTATAGGGGATAAGGAATATGTCTTCCCTAGTTGACATGGGTGCAACACGCTTGTGTATACGTGAAGGCAAGTTTTCCTTGACTGGCGAGGCCATAAATACTCAGAGTTTCACAGGAGCCACAAGTCGTGTTCCCTTCACAAAGGCACTTCCAGTCTCTATAGGAGAATGTGAAATGAATGTGCCTTTACTATATTCTCATCAGACCCCAGTAAACATTTTGGGTAGAGATTTAATGACAAAGTTAAACATGACAATCTCATTCACGGAGGAGGGTATAGTATGTTCAACGCCAGGAATGCATTATTCAAATGTATGCGAAATGATCACAGCATACGCAGAACACACAGCTATGAGGGCTATCCCATTAGAGCCAGAAATATTTGCGTATGGTGTGCGCATACTAATGGCAGGGCTGCCAGGACTTGCAGATAGAACCATGAGAACCCCAGATGAGTTCCTATTTAGACCAAGAATACCCATGCACGAGGAGAAGGGACAAGTATTTCCCTTGATGATACACACAGCTGCAGTATGAGGGAGAGTAGCCTTGATTGACGGATATGACATCGAAGGCCGACAATGGTGCACAGTAATCGCCATTGAAAAAGGATATCGATTGACCAATGTCACCAATGAAGATCTGTTTGAAGAGCAAGCAGATATAGGAGAGACAATGGTGGAAGTGAGTCTCACCTTTTGGGTGAGAATGATCAAAAGGGAAGTGTCTCAAAGAATGATGTTGGCATGAAACCGTCCTGTATATTTTGATGATGATATGGCCCAGGTGCCTGTTTCAGTGTGGACCACAGGCCCCTATGACGTAGGCCTATTGAAAGGGGTTGGAGAAGTGAGAATTAAGATAAAACCAGGAGCAATTCTCCCAAGAGCACAACAATATCCCATGTCCAGAGAGGCAGATGAAGGAATTTTTAAGACAATTTCAGCGATGATGGAGCAGGGCATCTTAATGACATCAGAGTCATCATGCAATTCATTCGGTTTATCCGATCAAGAAATAAAAGGGAGGGTCTTGGAGGCTAATCCAGCATTTACGCCCAATGAATGATATTGTTGAGGCTGAGTTCCCTTTAGTCCCTAACCCGGCTACAATCCTATGTAATATACCTGTTGAGGTAAAATATTTCATGGTGATTGACTTGAAAAATGCATTATTTTCAATCCCGTTGCACCGTGACTCACAAGATCTGATGTCATTCACATTTAGACAAGGCTATCCCAGGGGTACTGTGAGTCGCCATCTATTTTCAACAGAGTCCTGCAGATGGACTTAAGCAATATTGCATTAAAAAGTGTTGTCCTACAATATGTGGATGACATCTTGATCTGCAGCACGACAGAGGAGCAATGCAGGCAAGTTTCTGTTCAGCTACTGACTATACTCGCTGAGAAAGGATATAAGGTTGACAAGGAAAAGCTACAATATTGTCAACAAGAAATGCTGTACATAGGCCAGCTGATTTCACATCAGGGAAAAAGAGTGACCCCAGAAAGGGCTGAAGCCATACTCAACACGGCTAAGCCACACACGATAAAATAGATGCAGAGCTTTTTAGGCCTATGAAACTATGTCAGAGCATGGGTCTTCAACTATAGCTCTTATACTAAGCCTTTACCTCAGGCCTTAACGAAGGCCCAAGTGACAAAAGAAAAGATTGAATAGTCTGAGACCATGGAGGAAGGATTTGCTGAACTCTAAAAAGCCATTTGCACAGAACCAGTTCTATGGATTCCCAATTATGCAGAGGAATTCTACCTGTTTTCACACACGAATGGCAGCGTTATGACAGCAGTACTCACACAGAGAACCACATTGGGGCACAAGCCCCTGACATACTATAGTGGACATTTGGACCCAGTAATGTGAGGTAATTTCCCGTGCGAACAACGTTTAGCTGCCGCAGCGTTCACCCTAGAGAAGGCTACAACTATTGTGATGGGATGCTCCATGACGTTGTACATCGAGCACTCACTATTTGCCATTCTAGAGAAACCAAAGGGCACATTGACATCTCAGAGAGCTTCTGCTTATGAAGTGATCATATCAAATCAATCGATTAAGGTAGTCCGATGTAAAATAGTGAACCCAGCTGCGTTTATAGCAGAGCCAGTCACTGAAGGAGAGCCAATACATGACTGTGCAAACTATGAAGAATTCTATGACGAAATTCCCAGGGTAAAAGAAAATGCCTTGGCAGAAGGAGAGATCGTCTTTATTGACGGTTCTTCGAGGATCGATCAAAGTGATGGACAAAGATATACAGGTGTTGCTGTGATGAAGCACACAGCAAATGGAGAATTCCGAGTACTTATTAGCGCGCAAATACCATCTCATTATTCAGCACAGGCTGCAGAATTATTGCTGTTGATACTCGCCATTGAGAATCACGCAGACCACGAAGTGACGGTGTACAGTGACTCTGCCTATGTGACGTCGACAGTGCATGCAGGCTTAGCGCGCTGGAAAAGGAGGGGCTACCTCCGAGCAGACGGCACGCCAGTGCAGCACGCAGCCTTATTGGACAGGCTGATCAAGGGACTACAGCTCCCAGTGGTCATAGCGGTCGTGAAATGTGCCGTCCACACAAAGGGGACAGATTTTATCTCATGTGGAAATCACACAGTAGACACGGAGGCCAATCATATGGCATTCAAAAGTGAGACAATCATGGAAGTGGAACTCATCCCTATCAATGAAAGCATGATGGTTGCACAAACTACACCTGAAGGATATAACAATCTTGGGCAAACCCAGTTGATGGAACTCCAAGGGGAGGTACTACAGGAAGAGAAGAATCTTTGGAAATGTTGAGGGTGTTCTTTAAACCCCTCTGACAGCTTGTGGCGACAAGACAGCACTGGTAAACCGGTGATGCCTGTAGCCCTATTGAAAATAGTGCTTGAGCAGTTACATTACCCGGCACACATGACAAAAGAAAATCTAGCAGCAACACTCACAGATGACTGGTTCATACCGAATTTTACCGAGCATGTTGCATTTTTTATAGTAAACTGTATAATTTGCCAAAAATTCACAGCTGGGCACACATTAAAAGTAATGAGAGGAGTCATCCCCAGGCCAAATGGGCCTTTTCAGCACTTGCATGTTGATTACGTCGACATGATTGAAGCATGTATCGGGTACAGATACTTAATTGTTGTGGTGTGTCCATTCTGTAGATGGATTGAGGCAGGTCCTTGTACACACCCAGATTCTACCCCTGTGGGCACATTTTTAGTGAGAGAGGTGTTCCCAAGGTGGGGGGTGTGCGAGGTCATGAGATCAGATAATGGCCCTCACTTTGTTAATGCAATATTTAAACAGATTAGCATGCTGCTTGGTATAAAGCACAAGTTCTCGTTGGCGTATCATCCGCAAGGTAACGGTTCTGTGAGAAGCTCAATGGCTTATTAAAGGAAAGGATAGCCAAGTTGAAGCTGACTCTAAGAAAGGGATGGTTGCACTGCCTTCCTTTGGCACTGTATGCACTTAGGAACCAACCCGGTTCCGACCATCATCTTAGGCCACACGAGATAGCCACAGGAAGAAGAATGCGTACTCCTATGACACCCCAAGATAGAGCTAGATGTGATGCCTAGTCAACAGGAGAAATTCTAGGGTCTGAAATGCAAAATTACCTGAACTGCATGACATCTTGCCTTACTGTAGTTTCAGATCAGCTGCAGCGATGACGAAATGCGTGCAGGGCAGCACGGAAAACAGAAGGAGATACTACTACCAACACAGCTCAAGGACTTTGTGTACCATCCGTTTTCCCTGGAGACACCGTCCTTGTAAGGAACCATATGAGGGAGAAAGTTGGATGAGCCAAGATTTAACGGCCCCTTCACAATGGAAGACTACACTCCTTCCACAGTGAAACTACAAGGCAGGAGAGCTTGGATTTTCCTAGGTGATATCAAAACCTACATCAGGGAATGCCCCCTGCCTGCACCCCAACGAGAGGAGTCTACAACTGATGGGAAAGAACTGCAGCAAGATCTCAATTTGGCATATTCCTTTTTTATCCATGCCTTCGGTGTGCCTCAGTCCAATGTTTAAAGTTAACAGACTATGTTGTGGCTTATGTGTGCAATTTTCTTCTTCACCTGCAACTAGGATGCACAGAGTGTCCATTTTTATGTCCTTATCCCCTTTTTGCTTAGAGGAAGTATCCAATTTAAGCCACAATTTGCAAACTGTTTTTTATCTTTGTCTGGCTGGTCATGCGCACAAAATTAATGGGGATGCCTGATAATGCAATTGGTCCTGCAGGCTGTCCACTGTGAACAATATATATTGGACCAATCGGGGAGAGAGGTGGCCTCTACCATTAATATGTGGTCTTTTTACAAATATCGACCAGTGATTCAATTAGTTCAAAAACATATAATCCAATTTATTGTGTCACACACATTTTTATAAACATATAAAAAACAATATACATTCTGCAAAGAAAATCTTTTTGGTTTTTACAATTTAAATATCCATATTGTGTGTTCGAAAGAAAAATCAATGTATTCCAAACATGCAATTTCAAAGACCAGGCTCACACATCACAATATACTACTACTCATTCTCTCTCATTCTACATTCCATTCATACTTCCACTATTATCAGTCTAACCCTCTATGGTTAGATATGACCACTAAGCTGTTGTAATTTTACTGGATTCAGATCTATTGCTCAGTAAACCCATCTGTGTAGAGATAACTCTCACAGATTCCTGACATCTACACGTGTTTCGGTTGTTCTCATAACCACTCTTGGGTTCTTCTTAGTGTAACAACCTTCTTCAGGACAAACCAACAGCAAGGCTTCTATATGCTGTCTGTTCTGGTAGGGTAAGCCCAAGTCACTGCACTTCTCAATCAGCGGAGATGATTCAGATGTTGGCATCAGTTCATTTTGCTCTATGGATCCTTGTTTCCCCACGATAACACAACTTGGAAGAGTGTGCTTCTATTCTGGGCACAATCCTTTTCTCAACGAATCTGCAGTTGGTGCTTCAAATTCTGCCAAATGGAACTAGATAGGGTTCAAATACCTCGTTATCTGTAGTTGTTACGCATTAAGGCGCCCGATCCTCTGCGGTAGACTGTTGTCTCGCCACCGCGTCTGACAACTCACACAGCCAAAGATAAAAAACTGTTTGCAAATTGTGGCTTAAATTGGATACTTCCTCTAAGCAAAAAGGGGATAAGGACATAAAAATGGACACTCTGTGCATCCTAATTGCAGGTGAAGAAAGAAATTGCACACATAAGTCACTACATAGTCTGTCAACTTTAAACGTTGGACTGAGGCACACCGAAGGCAGGGATAAAAAGTAATATGCCAAATTTAGATCGAGGACACATAAATTGGAAGAAAATACAGTATCCAGACTCATTCTGCACCGAGACCCTATTCAGAATTACTTATGGTGTCCCACAGTAGTGACATCACCAAAGACATGGTAACATACTTTAATCTAGTGCTAAGATCATACTGTTCATTGGTGAGAAGGCTCACCAGTGTCACTGACTTTCTTCAAGATCCTGAAAACGAAAAGACAATGAGAAGACTGCTTACTGTAATTTCCGAACAATTCCTCTTACTTTCTGAATACAGTGAGGAGAAACCAAATGTCTCAAACAGAGAAGGAAATAAATGAGCTTGTCAACACATTGTTCTTTCGTATAATCGAAGACTGTCCAAATCTTGTCGGAAGAACAACAGATACACTCACATTTCTTCGAGATCCAGCGAATACAGAACATCTAAGCTAACACCTAAACAAAATGGTGATCTTAGTTGCACTCCACACGAACGGACAGCGCAGACATTGTTTACATTGAAGAGAGAGCATACAATCCTGAAAAAAACAGCAAGACAGGACGGATGTCCCTGTCACTAGAAGACAGAAGGTTGGCTCACAATGTCCTCTTTCGTCTAGTCACTGACTTTCCAGAGCTGTTGGGGAGACCGTTTGTTGGTGACGTCCTCACATTCATCAGAGATCCAGCTAATGTTGCACAGATGGGCATGCTCTTGCATGGAATCGTACTACAAATAGAACTCTCGAACCATCAACAGAACTATCTGAGGAGATTCTAAAAAGCTTTCCGCCGAGGGACAGATCAAGGAAGCAGTGTCAAGGGTTTCCCATTCTTCCATTTGCTGTTATTTTCCTTTATTCTTCATATCGACCAGGATACAAAATGTCTTTGGGACTGAAGAAAATCGAGGCATGGACTGGGAGCTCGTCTACGTTGAGCATGCACAGTAAAAGGACTTGCCGAAGTGTTATTTGATTTGATTTTTCCCATAGTTTAGCAAAGGAACTGTATCCTGAAATACGAGACAATTCACGCCCGCAAGAGGAGGGACACCTGTCGGACACCTGAACCTCTTAAACACAGAATCTGACAGACAATATTGGTTAAAGAAGTGTATTGTAAAGGGTAGACATTTGCAAATGATTGAGATGGGGATCAAGAGCAGCAATCTGGTCCTCCCACAGGAGGAGATATGCCCACGTTTCTCTGGAAGTAAATGATGCCGCCTGACCTACAGGGACATAATGCATTTGTGTATCATATTCATCATTGTTTTACTGTCATTAACAATCAGAACTGCATTTTTTATTGGTGCACAAAGCGTTCCAATTCCAGTGCACCCACCTAATGATGCACGCATGAAACCCACAAAAGCATCCAGACCTTACATAGTCATTCCAGTCCCTAGAAGATCTGATGGTGGAATGAATGAGCTTGAAATGGATGTGATTAGCAATGACACACACACACTTGTGGTAACAAACAAAAAGAAAGGCCGGAGACATGGTCGGCAAAGAGTGAATGAAGAAAGACTACTGAAAACCACACGCATGTAAACACTGAATGCACACGCATCAGACCTAGTGTCAATGACTGCTGAACCACAATTCAAAGCCTCAGAGAAGAAAAGACTGCCTACTATGGAAAATATCACTACAAGTAAAGAGCCAAAATGAAGGAAGCATACATAGTGGAAAGTCTAGACGAGCTGAAGAAGAAACCCACAGAGACAACAGTGACAAACATATATGTTCCAGTGAAAGGGACAAGCACAAGTTCCACAGTACAACCATATACCAGACCAATGCCAGACTGGATACAGACATTTCTATCCCAAAAGAAAAAGATGTATGAGGACCAAGAAAGAGCTGCCAGACTCTTGTCTACTCAAATGGCACAGATGAGGAAACCGGCACTATGGACCAGGATACCTGAGAATCCTCCAGCAAGAGAAAGCCATACAGATGCATTCAGGGATGTAGTGATAGCAAACTACATGAAAACCTTGAGAATAAAGAGAAGCATGCATGGATGTGACAATGAACTAAACGACTACCTGGACAGCACAGCACATATGTGAAATAATATTTAGTACCAGCACATGAAAGAAGTTGGAAGACAAGTTTCAGAAGGGGAATGCTTTGTTTGCGCAATCCTACCATACAGCATGGGGAAGTCCAAGATCTTCGTAGCTGTAGAAATCAATGCCCAGACAGCACACTGTCTGTCACATGTAGCAATGTGCAAGACCAGAGGCCAGTTCATGGGTAGTGATGCCTCATTGAAATGGGCAACTGAAGCAACTGATCCAAATGAAGACGACTATGTCTAGGACATAAAGACAAGAAACAATGGAAAGACGAAAAACACATTGTGATCAGATATGAGAAGCCTGGAGTTAAAGGAGCAGAAATCAGAAGAGAAGCGAACCAGAAGCTAAATGTCCAAGGAAAAACTAAAAAAGAAGCTTGTAGATGGAAGAACAGAGGCCAAATGCAAATTTGGGGAACAGTGCTTTCACCAGACGGATGGGAGAAAGGAGTAGTGATATGCCGAGCATGGATGGTCTTCGGTCACTACGAGCCCACCATCAACATAGTGCAAAACGATGCAAGCCATTATGGCCAAAGCTTGCAAAACGTTTGACATGGGTCGACGCCAGTGGAGGACCCTTGCAGATAATGCCACTGGAAAGCCCAAAATTCAGCTTCAGGGATAAAGGCACAAGAAAAATGGGAGAGAATCAGAACTGTGGACGAGTTTTTGACGCTGTAGGAATGGTTCATGGCACTGCATAATTATGGATCATTATTGGGCATGTGGATCCAAGGCATACATCAGACTGCCGGAAAACTGGGGAGGCATATGCACAATAGTGAATGTACACGTTCCAGCACTGGTGATCCCGAAAAGTGACTGAATATTGACAGTCTCCCGAAGGCAGATGCTCACCTGAGGAAGAAGAGATCTGTGGAACTGCTAACTCGAATGAAGAGAGAATATTATTTCTCTGCCAAATCAGTAGAAGCCTTTCATGCAATCCCATATGAACACAGGCTGTTTAGCCTCACCTCATCAGTGTTCACAACGATTTTCATGCCAAGAATCCAAGTTGGAGTAAATAATAAATGGTTGCAGATAACCAGATGAGAGTTACTGTAGACCATCAACACGACAATAAAAGGATTTAATGCAATCAAGGAAGAGTTAAGAGCCATCCGACTGATGACTCTCCAGAACAGATATGTCCTTGACATGATCACAGCTATGGATGGAGGAGTTTGTGGAAAAAATCGGAGAATCATGTTGCACATTTATACCTTCTCGCGATGAGGAAAACGGAAGCCTAATAGAAGCCATAGGTATGCTGACAAACCTGCTGAACCAGATGCTCGAAGAAACTGACGAAGTTGATGATGACAGCTGGTTTGGATCACTATTCTCATGGGTCCTGCAATGGATGGCAGATGCATTCAAGTTCCTGGGAGCCCTGCTAGTGATGATATTGCTAGGATTTTGCGTTATCAAGATAATAATCTCTCAGTGCCAGAAGACTGCAAAAAAGCCATAGGGATGAAGATCATGATTGATGTCAAGCCAGGATGGAAGCCCAAAGACCTGACTGATGAAGAAATAAGAGACTTTGTGAAGGCCAGTATTACGAACACAGTTTTTCTACCTCAGGAAGCACAGAAACTATGTGGGAAGATGGGTTTATTGCAGCCCAAATGGACAATGTCAATTGATGATTTGAAATAAAGATGAACATGTAAGGACAGCAGGAAACCTGAAAGGAGTAATACAAATCTGGACTCCAAAGAGACACTTCTTCAAACCATCATGTACAGATCCAGAAGAGGAAGAAGCGATGAACCCAGGCGATGAAGTGAAGATAAATACAAAAGAACCGAGTAAGATGAATCCAAAGACAGAAGTGAAAGTGGTCGATGAATCGGCCAGAGGGGGGAGTGTAGAGGAGGTCCCAAATAAAGCCTGTACTCCAGTCGCCCAGTTTGAAGTTCCAGGAACGTTCACGCCAAAATATGTGACATATGAAGAGCAAATAAACCAGCAGAGAGCCACAGAGGGGCTCTGCCCAGTGCCTATTAGAAGAGCAACACCTATTGAAGTATCGGTACCTACAAAACCATGGACAGTAAGGTATCCATTGAGGAAACCCTACCAGCAAATGAAACGAAATGAAGATTGCCTAAGTACTGTCCGGAAGAAACCAAAAAGGCTGTAAAGGAATTTGATTGGTGACATCACGAGGACCTGGGCAGACTTACAGATAGAAGAAATGTCAACCAAAGAATGACACACAGAGACAAAACACCATGGACAAAGATATCTTGAACCTCAAGGGGAGAACGATGTTGAAATACAAAGAAGTTCAGGCTGTAAGCAAGATGAAGACATTCAACTAGTTTACACCTGTAAATATGCTTGGAACCACAAGAAAGCTAAGAGAACAGTGCGGCTTGCTATGCTTGGTAGAAGAATAGTGCGGCAAGTGCCATCATACATAATCTACCTCAAACAAAGCTCTTCATTATAAGATTATTTCTACTTTGCACAAAAGCAGAACCAATCCAGGTTACTAAAGGCCAAGCAAAGTAACACGAGGAGAGACAGTTGAATCGAAACTCGGGAGAGGCAACTCATGCCAGGGAACCCAAGGTCATGAACAGTAGCTACTTTTAATTCAAACTAAGAACAGAATATCCTGCCTCTGACGGATCGAGATAAGAAGGTGAAGGCAGGTGGCCGGTAAAATGAAAATCAAATACACAAATTGAAATGAGACAAATTTATGGTGTGGGAATCACGTGACCAGCTGAGCAAGAAGAAGCAAGGGTTCACACCTACGCTTGGCACCGGACCAAGCATAGATATCAGAACTTTTCCAGACATAAAATGCAGTTTGAGGCCAACCACAATGTACTAATTGACGCATGGCTATTAAAGTTATGATAGATTGTAACAAGGGCTGGACGAAGGCCGGGTAACTAAGGGGCACCTCGCACCTGGCTGACCGTTCTGCGTGCTGCTGAGCAAAGTAGAAAAGTATGCATGGGGTTGGTGCCAACCCAATCACAATGGACCAAATAATCTAAGGTCCTATAATTAGTAGAACCAATGAGACATCATACTTTTAGTGATGTCTACAGTAGTAATTTTTGAAGGAAGGGCTTAGTCGCCCACCTGACAGTGTTTACCCAATCCCCTCACTCCAGTATAAATGTTACAACTTGTGTGAAGTTCATTGGAGTTGAAGCGAGAAGGATGATCGCATCACTGCTGGAATCCATAACTCCCCGTTTTTTGTACTTGTCATTAAACAGACACCCTTTGACAAACCATTGAGTTGTCCTTATTGATTGGTGTTGGAGTAATACATCTGCACCCACATCCATCTCAAGGGTGCAGCTATCTCGTCTTAAAGTACTTCTGAGCGAACCATGGCTCTATGGGCCAGCCGTGGGTCTCTGGAGTACAGGAGATTGAACTAAAAAGAAAAACAAATCACTGGCACCAATAATTAGTACACCTCAGCGCTCAAAGAACTTAACCCAACAAAGCACTCACTAAACGGAAATGCTGGGGGACTTCCACCAGTCTCTATCAGGGATCCTAAAGATTATTTTCAAGCAGTGACTGCAATGACCTCCAAGGTTTTAAATTGCTCAAGTAATATCAGAAAGGCTTTAGCCCTGCGCTACCTTCAACTTTAAGCCATACCTCATTAAATGTTAGATCAAGTTCAAAGACCCTGAGAGAAGTTCATTACACACCCACATCCATAGCCAATCAAATGTGAATCACTGTGCCTGGCTACTCCTCTAAGGGTTCAATAAAAGGTCTATATGAGCCACTGCTATACTAAACATGAATTAATTGGAGCAATATGCGTACACATCTTTGAACACTTTAGAATCCATTATCATGGTGGAAATGGGAATAAATAACTCTGGGGTATGTGGCATACCAGAAGAAGGACTCTGACTACAATGTGCCATGTTAACTGGATGTTTTATTTAAATAAAAAGAAAACACCTATCTAGTCCTACTGCTATGAGGGAAGTTCCCTGCCTAACCACCTAAAAAATAAGGGTGCTCTTCAAAGGCCAAAGAAGTAGTCTTGAGTCGAAATCCTATTCAGCTAACTGCCCCACCAGTTAGGAAAACTAAACACAAAGAAGAGGCCAGAGCAATATCATCTGTCCTTGGCTTCTGCATGGCCCAATCCCTTATCTCTTTTCCATAGGTTTAAAAAGTTCATCAATGTCGTAAAGAACAGTTTGAAACCTCTCTGTGAGTTCTGTAAGTCAAATCTCAGTTCTTTACAATTTCCTCTCTCCAGGAAGAAAAGGAATTCCTAATACAATTCCACCAATTTCAGCTTGGTTCTGGACAGTGCTTTTGTTTTATCTTTAATTACTGGAACCCTACAGCTTCTCTTTTTCTCTAGTTCTGTTTGTTATTTGTCGTGGCTCTTCGACTTCCCAAAGTCCCGAGGCACTCTGATAGCTTACTTTCTCTTGGTCTCCATAGGGCATCTGTCCGTTCGGGTTTTCACGGTTCCTGTAACCCTTGTGGCTTTCTGAGCCTTGACTGTTAAAGTCTTTCAGGGAACGCTTTCCCAACCTCGAATGTCTCTGTTCGCCACTCACAACTGCGTTATCTCTTTGGGAGCATTCCCTTCCCTTCCATTGTTTGCCTCAGCAGCTAATACATTTCTCGTGCGGAGCTCGGGACTCCAAGCTCTGTACTGCAGTCTGGCCTTGACGTCGGTTAACAGGCCTCAGGCCAACCACGGCTTCCATATGCTTGCACCACCAGGTGAGACGGTTGCTTTACCATATCGGTCTCTCTTCCAACCTTGGTTTCTTGGTCAATCCAGATGCCAGCCTTTTGTCATCTTGTGAGCATTTTGATTGCTTGCCATGCTACCGCTGGCCTGGCAGTCAAGTGCAGCTCTGTCCCTCCAGGTTGTCTCTCCATCAGAGCGTCGCCTCTAATTAGGATTCTTCCTCTCAGATTCAAAGTAAAGTTCCTTGTGGTTTCATGCATATCATCAGCAACAAAGGAGGGTGTCATTCCACTTTGACTGTGGAGTTCAGGCAAGATCCAGCATTACCAGAAGCCAAAGATTTTGTGGAAATGTCACTTCAGTGAATTACAGTCTTTCCAATACCCATGTAGGCGGAAAATATGTTTTGGACCGGAGGTTCCGCACAGGAACTGGTGTCCTTGTCCCCAAGAGGGGAGTCACTCCCAGTGACGTCCAACTTGCCCAGATCCCTTCCGAGGGTCTTGATGAGAGGGCTCACTTTCTTTGCCTCAAAGGGGGTGGCTCCCCTCTAGGAAGAAGGAACACATTGTCCGGATTTCTCACAGGTACCATGAGGGGAAAGAGGGAGATGTGATGGGATGGGGTTTGTGGGGGAGGTATGGCAGACAAGTGACAGGCTTGTAAAAGTGTAAAAACAGAAAACTTAAATAACAGATGACCTAACATGTGCAGATATAACCTAATAAACCAACCTGACAATACAGTTGAGCAGAAAGAGTATGATTCTTGCTTTAGTTTTCACATGCTGGATGAAAACCTACAATTACAAGCAAGTAGATTAACATAAGGTGAAAGAAATTGTCTCTGAATCTTGAAATAAACACAGTGCAAGAAAAAGCAACTGTTATTTTTCATTGTTGTGTCACACAAAATGCATATCTATGCATCCCTCCTATTGTTAATCACCCACAATTTGCACCTATTAAAACACAATAGCTACTCCTAGTGATTCACAGCTACTCTCTCTTCAGCCATCTGACAGTTACTGAACTTTCATGTGCTTAACTTCAAAACAAAACAAATAAAAAATAGATAAGCCAGAGCAGAGCTCTTTTGATCTCAGAATGGTTCTGACCTCTGAAAGCAGCTGATCACTGTGGGTGCCGTATATTAAAGTGCCTCAGCATGGAGATGGATATTTCTTTTTCTGGATTCAAGATCAGTGAAGTACATTTTTTTCCGGATTCTGAATTTGGGGAAATACAGCCTATCCCAGCACTGTCCATTATGTGTAACCTTACAGAAACAATCGCGTACATGCCAACATTCTGTGACCAAAAATCTGTAGGAATCTTACATTTTCAAAAATAGTCTGGCAAGGAGGTAATGATAGAAATAGGGCGCATCAACAGCCCATTGTCATTGAATGAGCCGGCCGCCGCGGGTGCATTCAATGACAATGAGGCGCCTGTTATGCCTTCTGCCACCACGCCAGCTCGGTGGAGCCCTTGAAAGACTCCCCTGAGCTGTCGTGGTGGCGGGCTAATGGCACCTTTTGTCAAAGGCACCCATGGCGGAGGGGCGCATTTAGCCCACCGCCGTGGGAGCCTTTTACATCAAAAGCCTGCATGCCACGCCTTCTCCCGCTATGCTAGCACGGGGGAGCCCTTGAAAGAATCCCCCGAACTGGCGTGGTGGAGGCTAACGGCGCCCTGGGGGGTGTGGCACCCCGGGCAGTCGCCCGGCTCGCCCCCCGCTAAGGCCAGCTCTGCACCAGAGGATGGTGATAATGCTGTGCCGGGCCTCAGGCAGTCAGGCCAAAATAAATCGGCCTAAATCGGTAGGTGTTGGCAAGTATGCAATCGTAAGGTTAAAAAAGCAGGTTTCCAAAAAGCTTCAGGCCAATCTTCCCTCTTGGGAGAAGGCTTGTAACGCCACAGTTGGTGCTGAAACTACACTACAGGGTGTACCTACCATTCTCCCTATTTCAATTAGTCCTTCAACTGGGGACAGCCTACAGATTTATGCTTACACACCGCCTGTCTGTAAGCAAAGCATCCAATCTCACCTAGATGTAACAAGCAAATCACACATGCACACTAAATAGCAAGGGTGCATGTGTTTTGAATACCAGAGTTGACATCATACCAATGTGTTGTTTTTGATTCACCTGTTCCAAAAGCAGACATCCGAATTACCAATACATTTTTACCCAACTAGTAGTAAAGGCAGACATTATAACCAGCAACCCATTGCACTCATAGCATGTCTGTAAGGAATAACACAGTAGTCACATTGGTTTGCTTCATGGGCTACTCTGCAGTCCTTATTGGACCCCAAATTATTGCGGAAAGGGGGTAGCAGTCAACAACAATCCCTGTTTTGAAAGTCTATACACATGGCCATTGGCACAGGAGCAGATATTGAGAGGTAGATAATCTCCAGCTCCTTTATCCGAAGTTGTGCAAAATGTAACCCCTCCTAATGCCCATCTCAAAGGACATTAGACACTCAAAAACATACACTGTTCAATCAGCTGCTGGGACTGCCTTTGCAATGACATTGCAAATAATATCTCGAAAGGTAGCAGAATGGGGTAGCATAATAACAGTCTGGCATAGAGGTGATGCTATGGGCACATAAAGAGGATAATGGAAGCTAACACCTGTTACGGCCATCTCCCCCAGTGCTGTAATGCCATTAAGATATGACTAGATCATAAAAACAGTACAAAAGGAGGTTGGAAACAGAGGTGTAGCCAGGATTCTCTAACAAGTGGGGCTTGAAGCTAATGTATTAGGGCCCATCGCAGTGACATTACATCTGTAAGTGCCCACAAAGCGCTGCCGAGTGGGAATTTACAGAATTTGGATGGGCCTTGCCCTCTCAGGCCCTATCCTGTCTATGCCTCTTGTTGGAGACAAAAAACCTGTTGGATAAGATGCTCGGAACCTTGCATCGATGTCTTAGTGGAATATTGGCTATCATAGATATTGAGCATTACAGTGGATTATTGTGAGAGAAGTATCAAGCATTGTTACAGAAGTCAAGGTCCAATGCTGACCCATTGTTCACACTGACCTGCAACATTGGAATATCATAATGATTATTCTTACCTGGGTGATAGGTCTGGCCAATTAAATGGCTGGGAATGTGGTTGAAATCCAACAGTGACCACCCGTGTTCTCACAGCCACGCAAGTGTCTCCCAGGGGGAACTAGCCATTATTTCACATCCCTCAGGCTCCTTCCACTTCTGCCCCATCCTGTCTCCCACTTCCCATGGAATCCTGTAGGGAAATCTGTACCGAAGAAGAGCATACAAAGAAAGAAAAGTGCCAGTTGAAAAACAAGCATTTGAGCTGTAGTTTGCGCACAGCATCTGAAAAATAACACGTGCAAGGAAATGTGCGATGTTAGCAGCCCAGCTACAATAAGCATAAATGTCCAAGTTAACTGATAAAGCCAAGAATATAAGTCCTTCCAGTTACCAGAAAGTACCTAGCAACTTTTATTAAAATGGAAAAACTGTCCAATCTGGAATTTCATAGCAGAACAAAATCAAGAGGCCTCCTGGTGGTTCTTTATTTTCTTTACAGGTTTAAGAATCAGTATCATGAAACCTACAGATGTTGAAAATGTGGATCTTAGCTAGGACCTTGATAGGCAAATACAGTGAATGACGTTTCCCTGGAGGAAATGTAAAGCAATGTAGAAATGAGATAGGTGAAAATGTTACATCTTCCTTCTCGAGCTCTCTGCTCATCCACCTCCAACTCTCTGAGGGTCAGACTCTTCTCCAAGCACAGAGTTGGGGGCAGATCTATCTCCTCGGCTGGGGCCTGCCTCTGGAATAGCCTCCCTGCCTCTCTCAAACTTGAGCAGAACCACCTCTGGTGCCGGAAGCAACTCAAGACCTTCCTTTTCACTTCCGCTTTCTCTCTTCCTTTCCCCTGCTGATGTACCTGACAGCTCTGTGCACCGGTCACCTGGTCACTCTCTGAACTTGGGCCCAGGATCCAACATGTCTAGTTGCCCTCACAGTGACTCCGGGCTCCCAAGCACTTAAGGGCCTGTATCTGCAACCCTACAGTTCCTTCTTTTTGCACTTATGAGCCACCCGCTGTCTGCACTTGTGAGTTAACTGCACTCCCCCCTTCCTCTACCCCCTGGCACTTCTCCCCTTGCCTGTTCCCCACATTTGCACGATCTGAATGACGGAAGACCTAGTAAGATCATTATTTTGTCCTCCATTTGTTTCCCACTCCTTGTCTTGTCGGGCCTATAAACACTAGTGTACAGGCACATCATAAATGCCACATCATATCATATAATTGATGAATAAAGGCAGCAGTATGGCCTGGGCAGCCCAAATGTAAACCACCCCGAACCCCACCACAGAAAAACAGCAACAGAAAGAAATGTAAACACTGGCCTTTGAGGCTGACCATAAAAAGATGACTGCTTAGAGTTGATTCTCAGGAGGTCATGCCCTGCATAGAAAACCAAATGATATTCATGTACCACTTCCATCTGCCACACAGGGTGTCATAAGACCTTAAATAGCCAACCTATAGCCGCCCCCCTGCAGTGGTCCCCTCTCAAAAAATAAAATTCCCCCTCTTTCAGCAGAAAGAAATGTAACACTTTTAGAGACGAATGTCTGTCACAGGGTCAGGCAGATGCTGTAATTACTCAAGGGGCAGGAGAGCTTGGTCAACAAATAGTTTTGCCATGATGACCGGGCATTCTTAGGGGTTGTAAATTCCCCAGTCCAAGCTCAAAGGAACTGACACGTATGTGCACTAGATGTTTCGTTACCATCCAGAGGAACCAAAGATGTAATTTAATATTTTGAAAAGTGGAAGAAGGGAAAAAAAATGAATTTTGAATTGTTCATTGCAAATGAAATCTTTGTTTGTAACTGTTGAGCATAATATTCTAGAGAGTTATTGTTTTAACAACATGTTTAGGATGAAAAGCTCTATCAGCTGAATGTAAAACAATTCAATCTAACATTATTTTTCATTATGTAAATTAGGCGAATGAGGAAATCTATGAGCAGAAATGGCAATTGCCAGTGATTTATATATCCCGGTGCCTATGCCAGTGAGCCGGTTATTTTGAGATGGAAAAACAATTTTTGTACAAAAGTATTAGTGAGTAAAAATCCAACATTTATAACACACCCACCACGCACTGTGTCGAGATGAGAATCACATTATTTAATTCACCTAAGTGATAGCAGTCTGATGAAAGGATTAGTAACATGATCATAGGTTTGGAATGTTATGTTTTTGAAGATTACAATTGTTTAATGAAGACATCTCTAAGATCTCTATTATATAAGGGTAGCTGGTACGGTCTTGATCACCCAGGAGGTAACCACAATCTAATACCAAAATATCAAGACCCACAAGTGGTAGACAGAACAGATCAGATTGACGTCTAATCTCAAAACTTCATTTTTGATGAATAAATAATTGTATTTCTGAAATATAAACTGCCATCTTAGAAATACATGTATTTATCACTGTGACTTTTGTTCAACTTTTGCATGAGTACATTCACACCACACAAATCATGCATTATCGTAGTCACTCATTCACACCACATGAACAAGTTGTAAACATTATATATACATATGCTCTTTTAGTTGATCAGGGCTTTACACTAACAATTTGTTTTCCATATTGCATTACACCAGAATATTGAGCCCTTCACTGTGGTCCTTTGGTGTTCCAGCCTTCTTCAGGACAATAGTGGGTGCTGTACTATGCTCCACTGCTTAGACTCTTGTGTACTCGTGGCTATCTATAAAGCAAACCAAAACAGCTCCCATTAAAAACAAGTTCTGTCTTCACTTCTCCAGTTATGTCTGGAATAAACCAATATATACCTCATATCTATGAAAAACAAGGTGCATACAGCAAAGGTTTGAGCTCTGGACCTCAGATACTGTAGTGTGTGATGCTCAGGTGACTGATTCACTTTAAAATAAACCCACCTAATGGTACAAGAATACACAGAAAAGAGGAGAAGAATGCTCAAGTTCCTGTATCTATCTTTACACAGACACAGGAGCTAGTGTCCTATTGTGACTCCCATTACTTACACAATACTGATGCTTGAATTTGTCCCATGTGTGGACCACTTCCTGTCTTCTGTACTGCTGTGGATAAAGCTTGCCGTCTGTATCAGGAAGCTGTCTGGAAAAAAAGGGGGTATGTTATACCTTTACATCGATGTTCTACCCTTACACCCTCTATGTCTAATGTCTCTGCATGTCAGGGAGAACTACAAGAATTGCCCAAAATAAATAGAGACATATGTGGTTGTTTTGTATAAGGTCCAACTGTTGCTTATCCCTGGCATGAGACCCTCTATGGATGTATGTTCTACAACACACCTTACTTGAATATCAAGTTGTTCCACTCGACTGAAATATTAAGTCCATGATTCACTGTGTTTAGATGATAAATCCATCTTTGCTCTAATTTATGCAACAGTGACGCCATGTTACCACCACGTGGGTTTGTTCTTATGGCTTGTAGGATAAACCAGTGCATGTCTCTGTCTGTGTGTCGCATCTTGGTGTAATGTTCCACCAGTGGTTTGTCACACACCTTATTTCTGATGCATGATCAACAGAAAGGAGAATTGAATAGATTGCTTTCTTTTTGGAGCCATGTTTGAATTAATAACAGTACACTATAAGAGAGGCCTACCTGGAGTTAAAGTCCCAGGCCTTTTACAGTGGGAAATACAGCAGACAGGACCAAATACAAAATAAAGGGAACCAGATTATCTAGGGAAGCTGACAGCATCTCGCTGACTGATGCCCAACTGTTCCAGAGCCGTAGAATTAAATCAGTCCTTAGTAGGGTGCCCAATGTCTGTGAGACGGCCAAAAGAAACTGTAAGTATAATATTAAGGGAAAATAATCCTGATGTGAGCTATACTCTCCAGGGATATAGAGTAACTCTCAGCCCATTTATTTGTGAAAGTACTGAGGAGGTGGGGGTATATACATTGACTAGACATCCTGAGAAACTGACAAATATTTCAGGCGTGTAAGTGCTTCTGGAGACTTTAGATTTGATAGAATAGACCTCAAAGGTTGTCTGTTTTGGAATATCCCTGACTCTGTCTCTGTGCAATGGCCAAGTGCAGACTAGGAGCTCAATGATATGTCACTTTCGACATTCCTAGAAGGGTAAGGTAATTGAAGAAGTGTACTGGTTACATTACGAAGCAGAGTCCTGTAACTGGTGCTGATCCATTTAAGAAAAAGGGGAAATGGTGATTAATCGCTACCCATTTTACCACCTTTGAGTTGCCCATTGAACATGAGAAATTTACACTTTTAAACATTAATGCATTCCCCTAATCTCCTCTAGAATGGCTTGGATGTCGCATTTGATGGTGCCGATCTCTGCACTGCATGGCTGTGGTTCCCCTTTGCCCTTGCTGCCATTGCCTTGCTGTCCTGATAGCAGTACTCGGCAAGCATTCCTATCCCGCTCATTCAGCTGTTACCTCCTTTGTATCCCCAGGGGTGTGGGACACCCCCAGATAAGCACCTGGCATGACCACTTCTGGTCTTCCCGCCTTGGGTGTAACAGCCACACCCAGTCACAGTCCCCCTCTGTTGGACACTGCTGCGATGTGACCTCCAGTGCCCTCTACTCGCCCCCAGCCTCCTACTTGCCAGGTGAGTTGGTTCCAGGGGGCCCTCTGCTCCTTCCTCTCCTGGGTGGCTGACCTCTAGCCCACCTCCACTCTCTCTGCAGCACCTTCACACACCTCCAGGCACCTAGGCACACAGTGTTTGGGTCCCCACTGTGGGCCAGACCTCCCTTTGATTGTCTTTGGCTCTCTGGGGCCTGGGGATCAGCGGTGCCTCTTGGGCAGTTTTTTGGCAATGCCTGTTGCTCCACACAGTGTCAGCCTTCACGCCCTGCCTGTTAATGTTGCACTCTTCTAGCAGGACACTCCCTCTTCCTCCTACCCCACCGGGAGGCCAAATATCAGTGACCTGCACAAGCTCTGCCTTGGCCCCTCTTACCTCCTGCTCAGGGCCGGGGACCTCCCCTGTGCCACTGCACTGTCCTCCTTGATGTCCATTGCACTCCTCTGGGGGTTGCTGCGCTGGACTCAGTCCCTCACACCAGCCTTCTCGATACACCGGAGGCAGGACAGCATTCCTCAGCTCTCCCATCCGTCCCGTTGTCTGTCAGGCAGTGACAACTCTGGTCATGGTCAGGGTGTTCCCAAGTGGCCTGGGAGCCTCCAATGCCGTCCTAGCCTGCACACTGGCTCCTCTGGCTTTGTTCCTCATCAACGACCTCAAGGTGTGCTCCAGTCTCCACTTTGTGGCCATGGGGTGGTTTGCCCTTGCCATCTGGGCTGCTCTTTGCTGCTATAAGGTGGGGGCCTGCGGTCGCTGCCCCCTTGCCTCTGTCAGTGCCGGCCTCAAATTACTGGGGAGCCGCTCCCAAATCATTCCTCTGCTCAGCTCTCACTATGGGTGGGCTTCTAGTGTTGCAGCTCCTCCACCCACCCATTGACAGCTCCGGGGAGGCACCACTGCCATAGGCCCCAGTCACCTGTTGTCTCTCTCTCTGGAGGAGCCTCCACTCCTTACTTTCCCGAGGGATGCAGCCTCCCTCAGACACTCGGGGAGTCTCCTCCTGAGGGCCCTGGGTGCACAACTCTGCATCAATACCCTCTTATCACGAAGGCATGGACGGAGCCTCACGCTTAGGCACCCATGTTGCCTGCGCCCCCTGTTGGCATCCTTTGGGGGTGGTGATTATTGATGGCAAAGACACTGAAGTTTTGGGTTCGGATGCTGTGCACTGCTCGCCCCCCAGTCGCAGGCGAATGAGACAGCACTGATTGTTGGCTTGGTCTGAGGTGATCCTGAGTGGCCGATGGAACTTAGTGTCCCAGGGATGGAATTGGGAGCTCTGGAAACAACAGCTGTGTGACTGCCTTCTGTGAATGAATGTGTGTGCCTGGCAGAGGCCTGAGATTGCCGGCTTGCGATTCAGTGGCCTGTCAACACCATGCCTTGCCAAAAGCTGTCCAGGCTGAAAGGAGCAGAATGAATGCTGGGGAAGCAGTGAGGAGTGCATTGGAAGGAGGAGAGGAATCATACCCCATGGAGAGATGCACTATTGGCCTGGGCTGCAAGCATAGGAGCCGACGATCCACCGACCGGACTGTTGGTGGTACCAGCTGATAACCGATGGGTCTTGCGGAGCATATAGGAGGAGGTTGGGAAGCGTCAGTAACCCAATGAATGCCAGGCAGCAACCCCCAACCCCTCTTGCTGGACAAAGGGAGAGGGAGCCACAGGCATAGGATACAGGGAATTTGGTTGAGGACATGGTCAACATATTGGACTAGTGCCAAATCAGGGGCACAACTGGATACAAGCCTCCACATGCTCGAGGCAGCAAGGGCCCCCCCCCAGATGCCCGGGAAGAAAACAGATAAAGGGCTGGCAACAAAGGCAGGCAAATACACAATACATCAAAGCTTTGCAGCGGTAGGTGCTGCACAGCCCTCTTATATGGAGTCTATGGCTGGGGGCGCAATGGAAAGCAGAAGGCTATACCAACTGCGGATAGCCTGTCAAATAGCAATCTAATAGTAATCTCAAGATGCAAATCATTGAGGGTAAAATACATATCTTGGAGCAAATTGGTATGCTCTCGCAGAGTGTCAGATTGATACAGCAAACATGGAAAAACAGAGAGAAAGGGCGACCAAAGTGGAGTAACAGGTCTTGTTGTGGAGGATTCACTGGTGAGAGCCACAAAGAAAGTTGCAATTATCAAGAGCAAAAACACTGAACTCCAGCTAAGGTCACCAAGCTGGAAGAACGCTCCCGTCAAAATAAGATATACCTATTGGGGCTCCGGGAGGGCACGGAAAAGGGTGGTCTAGGAAATTTTCTTGAGGAATTCTTACCTAATATACTGCTGGATGAGGAGGAGCTCCATGGTCTAATCATAGACAGGTCCCATCAGATCCCAACACAGCAACTAATAGCTGGGGCACCGCCAAAAGCCGTCATTTTGAAGTGAGTCAAATACGAGATAAGACAAGGTGAAAATATTGGCAGCAGCTAGAGATCAGGGTGACATTATGTATGGAACCATGATATCATTGTACATTGACTATAGTGTTGCGACTCAGACACAGGGACACATGATTAATGGTGCTAAAAAAAGTACTACATGAAAGAAGGCTAAAAGATGCATTGTTACCAGCTGCGTGTCTGAGAGTCGACATGGATGGCAAGCAACACTTTTTCGCGGCCCCAAAGGAAGCTATGGGATTTGAGGAGATGCTACCTAAACACCATTGAGTATATTGCAGAGGCTGATTTTTATTGAATTGGCACTGGAGTGTGCATGCACCTGGTATATGTTGATAGACAGATACAACTCTTCTAACAAGGATGCCACGGGTATGTGTATGACTGGGCAAGTGTTTGCATATAAAGTGTGATTGATATATGTACATAGGGTGGAAGTACTTAAAGGTGGAAGGAGCGGTGGGATGTGTGGATGCATACAGTTGCTGCTGGGTTGATGTGGTTATATCGAAGAAGCAAAAAGAAAAAACTTACCCAGGAAAGAGACATTACGTCCAAAGAAAACTTAGTGATCAACATCTCAAATCATACTTTGACTAATTTTGAGAAACAGACATTGCAGAAAGGTTTGTCATTTGTACCTCAATATAACAGTACCCTGCTGAAAGGAAAAATCAGCTTCTTCAAACTAGCAAGGAAAATGAAACTTAAAGTATTCTTTGAATCTAATATAATTGAAGAAACACAGACAACTGAATCAGGATATATTGAAATGAGACCAACCAGCACCTTTATACCTCCAATTCAAAATACCATTTTGGATTCATTCCAAAAACAAGTGCTGAATGATCTATCTAAAATCAATTTCCAGAAGAGATCTCAAATTAATTTTTCACACAGAAAACAACAAGTGTTGGACTGCCTGTGGAGCAATCCAGAATTAACAATAAAACCAGCCGACAAAGGCAGAGCTCTCGTCATAATGGACACAATCAAATACAAGATGGAAATTGAGAATCAATTACGTGACTCAGATACATACTTAGAAGTCTTTACAGACCCCACTGAAGCAGTGCGAGGTATCATCACATCAGTTCTGGAAGAAGCAGTAACAGAAGGCTACATTAACCATCAAACTAATCAATTTCTTACCAACCTACACCCATCTATGCTAGTAATTTACACACTTCCAAAGATACAAAAGAACACCATTAGATCCACTGGGGAGACCCATTATAGCCACTACTAACAGTCTGCTAGAACCTCTGGCTCAATATATTGACAGAGTAGTGCAACCGTTAACACGGAAATTCATAACATTCATTAAAGATACGAATGAATTCTTTTTTTTTTATATAACATTTTTATTGTTTTGTGGACATAAACAAGCACAACAACAATAAGTAGTTGACATTTGGTTTCTACACATAACCATTGAAACATTTAAACATTTGAACACACAGGTATACATTTCTTCCCGGCATCTGGTTTCTGTTTGCATATATTGTAAAGTTGTTACATCTAGAGTTTCTCGAGATCGTTCCAATGGCTTATATCAGTTCACTGTTCGGCGTTCAGTGTCCCTATGTCTGTTCTTTGCTTGCCTTCAGTTGTCCTCCCATTTTTACCATATCTTGGCTGCTTTCTCTGGGCATCCTCTTGTGGTGTACACTCTCGCCTCCATTGGGACGCACATGTCCACGTCCGCTACCCATTTGGCATACTGTGGCGGTGTGGGCGAGCCCCATAATTGGGCTATTTTTCTTTTTGCGAGACTCGTAGTCGTTGCAAACATGGGTTTTTCAAATCTGGATAGCTCTATATCCGTATCTATTCCCAGTATCAGGAGTTTGGGGTCCATCGGTATTTCATGGTCAAGTACTGTTGAGAGCCTATCGCAGCATTGTTGAAAAAAGTCCTGTATCTGTGGGCATTCCCATAGGATGTGGAAGAAGGTTCCTCTCAGATGGTGACATCTCAAGCAGTTAGGGTCCGTCGCCCTTCCCCATTGGTGCAAGGCCTCTCTAGGATAGTTAATCCTATGTAGGATTTTTAGCTGGACCAGCCTGATTCTGGCTGAAATTGCTGATTCCCGGGGGTACATAAGTGCCACTGTCCAGTCCTCTGCTTGTATTTGACCCACATCTCTTTCACATTTCTCTTTAAGTCCCGTGAGTTCTTTCGTGGCAAACGAGTTGATGGCATTGTACATTGTGGATGTTACTTTGTGTCCAATTCGTTCCATCACTATGTTCCTCTCGATCGGGGTACATTCTGGCACATTTGGGAGGTCTATTTCGCTTGCAGTAAGTGCGTGCCTTATCTGTATGTAGTGGAAGTGCTCCGTGGTGGGAAGGTTGAATTCGTCTTTCAGGACTTGGAATGTCTTGATTTCGCCATCCTGTACCAGGTCTTCTAATGTCTGTATCCCCGCCTCCTCCCAGGCTACCCATTTGGGAATGTCTTTAAGTTCCGGGAGGTGTTTATTCCACCACAGGGGTTGTTTCAATGAGACCTTCTCCTCCCACCCCAGGTATTTATGCGCATCCATCCAAATCTGCGTTCTCTGAGCAACCATTGTGGGTGTGGCTTGTTGGGTTTTCTTTTGATACAGGCTTTCTAGCGTGGTGATTCCATGGTCCGTCTGAGCGTCTGCTCTGTTGTGTGGTATCATTGGATCGGCATGCAGGCTATCATCCACCACCGACATTTGGGCAGCCCAGTAATAAGTCTGCAGGTGTGGAAGTCCGATTCCTCCCTCCCACACTGAGCGCTGTAGGGTTCTGAGAGCAATTTGTGGGTTCCCCCCTCCCCATAGCAGTTTCCTGAGTGATTCATCTATTTTGTGAAATTCTATTTGGGGTATATAGAGCGGTGCGTTCTGCAGGGCATATAAAAACCGGGGGAGGGCCAACATCTTGAATAAAGCAGCTCTTCCCACTAGGGTGAGCGGAAGGGCCATCCAGTGCTTAACGTCATTTACGAATCTATCTCTTACTGGGTGCAGGTTTTTCCCTATATACTGTGTTAGGTCTGTTGAGATTTGTATCCCCAGATATCGGAACTGCTCTTTCTCGATCTTAAATGGGTTATTAGCTAAGGTCGCTGCATTGAGTCCCTTTATTGGAAAGATCAGGGATTTATCATAGTTTACCCTCAACCCGCTAAAGGCTCCATATGTACTTAGTATATTGGTTACAGTGGGACAGGTGATCGCTGGGTCACTAAGGTCGATTAGGAGGTCATCTGCATATAGGGACACCCTGTCCTCCCAGTCCTGTTCCCAATGGAACCCCTTCCAATCTAGGGACTCCCTCAGCATTATCGCCAGTAGTTCAATTGCGAGTGCAAATAACATTGCCGAGAGGGGACATCCCTGCCTGGTGCCTTTCCCAAGTTTTATGGTTTGTGATGACCAGCCATTGACTCTGATTTCTGCTATCGGGGCATTGTATAGGAGTTTGACCCAGTTTGTGAATTGCTCTCCAAATCCCATTTTGCCCATGATGAGCCACAGGGCCTCCCAATGGACTGAGTCGAAGGCCTTCTCAAAGTCAATAGTAAGCAGTGCCAATGGGTCCTGTAGAGTGGCCGATCTTTCAATGGCAGAGTAAAGTCTGAGTATATTCATTCGCGTGGATCTTTGTGGCATGAAGCCGCATTGGTCCGGGTGGACCAGGGAGGTTATCACTGTTTGCAGTCTGTTGGCCAGTATTTTGGCCAATATTTTAGCTTCTGTGTTAATGAGAGAGATTGGGCGGTACGAGCTGCATGCGTCTGGAGGTTTGCCTTCTTTGTGTATTACTACTATGCTGGCTTTTCTTAGGTCCGGTGGTAGGATGCCTTTCTCCTTTGCCTGTAGGAACATTTTGAGCATGTGTGGCGCCACTTCTCCGGTGCCAATTTTCTTCCATATTTCTACTGGAAGGCCATTCAGCCCTGGGGTTTTTCCATTCTGTAGCTGGGAAATGGCTGTCGTCAGTTCTACCTCTGTTATTGCGGCTTCGAGATTCAGCCTCTGGGTTTCGTTTAGTGCTGGGATGGTCGCTGAGTCCAATATGGTGGCGTCCAGCGAAGTCGTCGGTGGGGCATATAGTCTTTCATAGTAGGTTGCAAAGGCCTCCGCTATGCCTGAGTCCATTGAGGCCCATTCAGTGTTTGTGATGCCTATCCGCCGTACCTGGAGGTGGCTGTCCTCCCTCCTTTCCAACCATGCCAGCATTTTGCTGGCTTCGTCTCCCGTTTCATATATCCTTGCTCGTGTAGTTCTGTGCGCCTGTTTTGCGCATGTCAGCGCCACATTGTATAGTTTCTTTTGTGCCACCTTTAGAGATGTATTGTCATCTGTCGTTCCTGATCTTATGAGGTTCTCCTCAGCACGTCTCACGTCTGCTTCTTCTTCTTCTACTTCTTGCTGGTGTGATTTTTTTTGTGCTGAGGTCCAGCTCAGTATTTCACCCCTTAAAGTTGCCTTATATGCTTCCCATACTATTCCAGCATCGTCCACATAATCCTGATTTAGTTCAAAGTACGTTGCGGTTGTTTCTTGGATTTTCTCCGTTAGTTCTGGGAATCCCAGGTAGTATGCATTCAATCGCCACTTCGGTGGGGGCTGGGGTCTTTGTGTCTCAAGCAGCATCATGAGTGGGGAGTGATCCGATATTCCTCGGGGCTGCAGAGTTGACTCAATTACTTTGTGCATATTTACACCAGGGAGGAAGAAATAGTCTATCCTAGACATCGATCCGTGTGCACCCGAGTGAAAAGAGAATTGTTTCTCGCCTGGGTGGAGGTCCCTCCATGCATCTTTCAGGCCCAATGCCGATGCAAAGCTGGCCAGCTTGGTCGGTCGTGTCGGATTTCCTCCTCTCTGATGTGTGCGATCCTCAATTCTGCTCATCACCTCATTGAAGTCCCCGCCCATCACCAGTGTATCCGCTGGGTTATTTACTATTATCGGCATGATTTCTTTGAGTAGAGGGGCCATTAATGCTGGGGGCGAGTAGATCGCCATTGTAGCTATGGTTTGGTTCCATAATGTGCCATGCATAAACACAAATCTGCCTCCCGGATCTTGAATTATCTGTGTTATGTCTATCGGGGTTCTTTTGTTTATCAGTATCAGCACACCTCTCGAGCCCATGGAGAAGCCTGCATGGATTGCTGTTTTGTACTTGGTTCTCTTGAAGAATTGACAGTTCGTGCCCGCCAGGTGTGTTTCGGTTAGCATCAATATATCCGGATCATGTCGATTAATATATTGCATTACTAGTCTTCTCTTTATGCTATTTCCCAGGCCATTCACGTTCCATGTCACGAAGGCAAGCTTTTTTTCCCTAAGTCCAGCTGTAGCCATTGCTCACTGAGTTCCTTGCCATATGTGGGTGTTTGATTCTTGCCATTTTCACGTATGTCTTGTTTGAAGTGGTCCTGAAGGGCCAGGTATCATTTGGATACCTGTGTAACTCCCGACTCCCCCTCCCCATACTCCTTCCCCAACTGAAGCATCTGTCGCCTATTAAACAAAACATTTATCTACTTATAGTCTCTTTGGTATTAGGAATACCACAGTGTGCACTTCGTAATTGTTCGGGGGGGTTGTGCAGTGCTGGGTTTTGGGCCGCCAGCATTCATTTCGCCAATTGTTATGATTGTTAGGTGGTCATCGCTTAATTTTACATTACGTTGATTTTATCTTTTATCCACTCTTTCATTTATTCGCCTTAACTTTGTGGTATCGCTTACATATCTTGGTAGGATAGTTCTTGTCGGGGTTCGTTTAGCTTTGGTCCATTTCCCTTCGGTTCACATCTTTTGCATGGGTCTCAGGTGTCATGGGTTCTTTCATCTCTCAGTCATGTTTGTAGTTAGTCATTTTCTCTCTGGGGTCTCGCTTCTATTTCCTGATGGGGTAGCCCGTTTGGTGTCTCATTCAGGCGTGGCCTGTTCCTTCTTGTTTCTTGTCGTTTGCGTGGGTTCCATTCTCCCTTCAGATGCCCCTCAGCCCAAGCCCATGCTTCTCTGGGATCAGTAAAGTGTATTGTGGTGCCATTGTGGTATATCTTCAATTGCGCAGGGAACAGGAGGCCATACTTCACGTTCAGTGTCTGTAGGCGCTTCTTGAGAGGGTCAAAGGATTGTCTCATCTTCTGTACCTCCCTAGTGAAGTCTGGAAAGAATCCGATTCTGGAGCCGTTATATGTTATCTCCCCTTTTTGTCTGGCCATTTGTAATATTGCATCCCGATCTCTGTAACTGAGGATCTTTGCTACCACCGTTCTCGGTTGTTTCCCAGGTATTGGTGTGCCCGTCGGGACTCACTGTGCCCTTTCTATTGAGAACAGTGCCAATAGGGTCTTGGGAGCAAATAGGTCAGTCAGCCATTTTTCTAGGAAGAGCTCCATGGAATCCCCTTCAGTCTTTTCAGGCAGCCCAAGAATACGTATATTATTCCTCCTTGACCTGCCCTCTCCCTCCTCCACCCTGGTCTCTAGTACTTTAATGCGTTCTAGCGCTCTGTTCATTTGCTGGCCCATACTTCTCAGGTCATCCTCTGCAACAGATATACGGGTCTCGGCCTCGCCAGTGCGGGATGAGAGTTTCTGGAGATTGTGTTGCAATAGGGAGACTTCTGTAGTGATGCCATCCATTTTGACTTCCATAGAGGATCGCGAGTTGGCAATGGCATTCATCACATCCCTTAGGGATAGGGACTCTTCAGGGTTTTGTGTGTCTTCAGGTCTATCTGAATCTGTTGGTGGGGGCAGAGTAGTGGTTGTGAATTGTTCCATGGTGCTCTGATTGGCCCCCTTTTTGGTGTTTAGTGCCTTATCCTTACCCATTGCAGCAGCTGACTGTTATATAGTGCGCAGTTTTTAGAGTTCTGGGTCGTCTTTTGGGGTGGTTCGTTTGGTGCTGCTTTTGTCAGGACGTTGCTTTCCCAGGCAAGCGGTTCACTGTGTGAGTCCCTAATCTTTGCATGGACACCTCTGCTAATGATATTCTGCTGGTTCGTGGTATTGCACCGCACTACCAGTGGATGTCATCGGCTGGTGGGTTGGTTCTCAGTTTCTCTCTTTCCCTATATTTCAGCCACAAGCTGGATGTGGGGATCTATTTCTTTCCCAAATGGCCACACCCAATTCCTGTTCAGACCCTCTGCACAGTGGCTGGATTCCGTTCCCTTTATGTTGCCTTTTGCCTCATTGGCAGTTCGTTTTCGGGGTAATGTTCATTTCCTGTATTCCAGGATTCACCTTTGTGCCTAGTTCCCGGTTCTGACAGTCTAGTGGAGTGGGTTTATGGCCGATGCTTTAGGCCCACGTGTTCCGCTTGAGCTAGGGGGGTCCAGCTCCCCTCCCATAATGCGGCACCTTTGGTTCAGTGCCCTGCCCCACCTCCCCCTCTCCTTACCGGCGTGTCTTGCTGGGTGAGACCGGGTGACGGCGGGCGCTCTACGATATACGGAGCGCCCGCAAATGTCTGCTTATGAGCAGAAGGCAGCGACGCTGTGGCGTGGTCCGCCCACGCCCAAGACCACTACCTTCCAGCCACGCTCCGATTGAGAAGGGGTTTCGGAGCTCAATCGCACGGGGCTGTCGCGGGTCCTCCGGGTCTCCGGTTGGGGCCTCGCTGTCCACGCTTGACCCCGCCCATCTCAACCTCGTCCGCCCACGATGGTGACAAGGCAGCGAGTGACTGGGCGAGCAGGCAGGTAGGTCCGTGGGGCGTCGCTCTAGGGTGCTCTTCGGGCTCCGCTCAGTTCGAGATCCGCGGTCAGTCCAGTGTCGTCTCTGCCCCGGCAGGCACCGCAGCACCACACCAGCAGATCCCGCTTCGTGCTGTAAGGAGGCCAGGCTTCGCTCCCGACCAGTCTGCCTCCACGCCCGTCTCCACCGGTGCTTTCAGGGTGGGTTGCAGGCTGGTGGACACTATCGGCTTCTCACTTACGCACCTTTCCCCGCATGGCGCTTTCTCCTCGTGGCCTCAGCGCCCAGTAAGGAGGCCGGTCTGGATGCGATCCCGGCCGTGGCGCCTCACTTCCCCCGCGCTGCCTCCTTCCCCTCACCAGGCGCGGCGGCCATTTTGGGTTTGCACGGCCCACACACGCTGTTACTTTCAGCAGGGATTTTCTTGTCGGCTGTGCTCCGATTCAGTCCTCCCCACAGCGCTCTGGTGCAGCAAGGTTTCGCAACCCTTGAGCTGTCTTTATTGTTCTGATATCCACCCAAAATCACAGGATGAATGCAGGATGTAGCTGGCGGCCCCAGGAGCTCAGAGGAATCACGTCCTCATCGTACGCACTCTGGCCCTACGAATGAATTCTTAATGAAATTACAGAACATTCAATTCAATGAAGAAAGCAATATTCTTTTCACTATGGATGTAGCAAGCCTCTACACAAACATCACACACCAAGGAGGCCTTGAAGCCATGGAATGGCTACTCCTCAACACGTCAGAAACATCCTGCAGACTGCCTTTTCGTCTTAAAACTATTGAAGATTGTGTTAAACAATAACTTCTTCATGTTTGAGAAAAGATATTTTGTTCAGATCTCCGGTACCTCGATGGGGGCATCAATGGCGCCTACCTATGCGAACACCTATATGGCACATTTAGAGGAAAAAAATGTGATTAACAACAATAGATGGAACCAACATTTGAAAATCTTTGTGAGATACATCGATGATCTTTTTGGGATTTGGGAAGGTTCACTTAAAGTACTCAAATAATTTTTTGCATTCATGGACACAATGGCCCCAAGGATTAAATTCACTTAAAAAATGAGTAGGACATAAATCAAGAACATTGTCAAAAAACATTGGAAAATCCAATCACTAGATCCGACATTGGCAGAACTTTTTCCAACCCTGCCACTGTTCACATTCAGTAAAAGCAGATCAATAAAAGACAATTTGACTAAAGCAGATTTTTCAGCTAAAAGAACAATGAATCAGAACTTCAAGGGGACCCTCCCATGCAATAACTGCAACAATTGCAATAGCTTGATAAAAGGAGAATATTTGAATCATCCCCATATGGGATACAAGATCAGGTTACGCCATACATCAACATGCGACACCAAGAACATTATTTACGGCATTAAATGTCCCTGTGGAATATTCTATGTAGGGATGACAACGAGAAAAGCGAAAACCCGTTGGTCTGAGCTTAAGTCCAATATCAGACTTAAAAATGACCGTTCACCAGTGGCACAACATTTCTTAAAAGAATCTCACACAATTGCCCAAATTAAATGTATCATTTTGGAGCAGGTAATACTGTCAAGAAGAGGATGTAATCTTGGAAAAACTCTGGTACAACGTGAACTATACTGGATTGACAAATTAGAATCAATGCACCCAAAGGGAATGAACGTTGATTGGGATATGAGTTGTCATCTGTAAATAAAATAAAAGCATACATTTGAAAATACTAATCTCCTCTAACTAAGCACACTACACGGACTGATTCTCGGAAAACGTTTAAATACACTACCGTAACCTCTACAGATTTATGGTAGTTTATTCAAATTGTACAACAGCTATTAGGAGAGATGTCCTCCTCATTTGGATAATGATGTGATGTAAATGACAACAATCCCGAATTCAGGATTCTCCTTGCCAACAAACAAATAATGGATTAATCTAATTGCATAATTATTTTTTCTTTTTCTTTAAAATGCTATCTAATTTATACAACTCATCGAGTTGCGTTATTAGTAATGACATTACAAGATGGCGCTCTGTATTGACATGATTATAGGAGAGATGCAAATTACCCAGCAACCTTCACGGTTACCTTGCCAACAACATTATCGAAACACATAGCGAAAACACTCGCGTTTCTTCTCCAGACACGAAGAAACCAACGGGACGGATCGTGGGAACAACAAACTATAGCACAGTAACCTTTCGGTTTCAGCAGACATCAGAACGTCTACACTTTTACCGTGAGCGCGGCATGAAGAAGACCACAAGAGACAGCTGCTCGTTAAACACCCAGGACCATAAGTAAGTCGGCCAAACAACAAACGTTCACATTGGTACGGCTAATCAGCCTAAAACTAAAGCTAGAATTGGAGCACTTAATATTCAAATAATTACTCGCTATAATTATTAACAGAATTGAATTCTGGAAGATAACGAGTGGCAAACGTGGAAAGTACCATACGTTACATTTAGCCTAAACCAGCAAATGACGTTCCGAGCTGTAATCCCAATAATGAATCAATCATCACCGGGAACACGGTGAGCTGAATGTTATGCTTTTATAATGCAGATGAAATAACCGTGGAGTGGGACTCAGCGCTTTTTCAGAGTGACTTTGTCCCACTCACGGTTTTGTACATATAGACCGATGATTCGTTTTTGAAATATGTATTTCTCCACTAGGTATCAGTTCGATACATTACTAAAACCTTGAAGATCTAACCAGCTATTAGATCCTGTTGAATTTTGTCGAGTCACTATTGGCACTTTAAGAACACAGGTCAGTTCTTTATTTTGAATTACTCAACAGCTATATTTGAAACTTAATAGATACCCCAAAGTCAAATACAAGTCCTATATTTTTTTATTTTATTTGTCTACAGGAAAGTCAAAGCTTGAAAATTGTACCTGAAGAAGGGCTAGTCCCGAAACGCGTCGTACATTTGTTTTGTGAGAGATTGAACCACATGTTCCGATTGGGACAATGTTAAGATATAAACTCCTGTGTTGTCTCATAATGATGATAAACTACTTAAATTGTTTACTTGTGTAATACACAATGTACTTACCTCACTTGTAAATATATAATCATATTTTTGCTCCAGCAGTAAATTGTTAAATGAATTATATGTTGAAATAATATGAGTAAGTTGTCTTGAAGTAAAGCAACTAAAACCTTATGTTCTCATGAAGAATTGATTTAATATTTACTGACTTTTGTCAGACAAAAGTGTGCCCTGTGTTTGTCCACCAGGTCAGTGGACCCCTTTCCTTTTTCTACTTGATGTGGTTGTATGACACCAACATGGCCCCCTCTAGGTCCTAGGGTTGGTGCCCAGCTTGTTTTACGACTTGAGCGGATGGATAGCCTTCTGGTATCTTTATTAATGCAATGGTTACAAATGTTTATTTTGGGAAATGCTTGCTTCTCAGCTCTTGTAGCTGGAACGGCTGGTTGTTGCTTCATAGGTTGGGGCATAGAAGCAGGGGAGGCACGGGAATGTTAGGGGATATGTTGTTAAGTTGTGTTATAGCGATGATTTCTTTCAAACGCAGGTGCTATGGTGGGATAATTCGATGTAGAATCAATGATGAAGATTTGGCATATTTTAAAAAGTCAAAATAGAAATGCAGGAAGCGTGTTGAGATACGATTTACATGCCATGGAATATCTGAGGCATCAATAATGTGACAAGAGGCACAGGGTTTATTATGAGTTTGGTGGCATCTCGTGGCATCTCAGACCAAGATATCATCAAATGGATTTACCATTACTGCCACTTGGTCTGGCAGGATTACCACAGATTACAAGTGGCGGTATGGCAGTGTTAGTCCCTAATTAGGGCTCCATGGGGATTTCGGTGGAATTACCACCAACAGCAGTTCTGTTGGTTGTATTTCTGCCAAAATAACAATTTTTTGGCAGTAAGGTTACAGAATTACCTCCGGTTTTTCCTCCACCTTACCTCCAAACCCATAGTTCAGTGGTGCAGTAATGCAGTGGTAACTCTGTTATCACTGCATTACCACTGTTTTTGACCACACTCATAATTAGGTCCTGTGGGTAGTTTCATACCGTAAGTGTCACAACATCAAGATTGCCATGTTACAAGTAATGCATTGCAAATTAACTTACACAATAAACTAAAATACCAAGTGTATATTTCATCCTTTTCCTCGGCTGCCAGAGAGGTGGCAAACTAGATGGCGCCAACAGTCAATTTGAGTTGCAAAACCATTTTCAGTTGATTCTGGCGGATATGTTGGTGCGAGAGGCCTGCTGAACGGTACAATGGTGTTTTTATTGAACATCTATGCACCTAACATAGACGACCCTGGGTTCTTTGACATGATGTCTTAAATACTGTGGGACAAATGGGTAATGTGGTCGTATGCTAATGTTACAGGACATTTGTACCACGCACTATCACCACCAAAGTGGTCCCCTGGCGCTCTGGCGGCTCTGAAAAAGGGTAGGAGAGGGGGTGGGTTAGTGGGAATAAGCTGGAAAAGTGCAAGAGAGCAGTGATGTGCTGTTGGCATCCTCAGCCCTGTGGGTCCGTCGGCTGGGTTTGGGGTGTTTTATGGTCCGTAGTCGTTGTGTGCTGTTGTGCAAGTCTATGTGTGGTTTGTTTTGTTGTTGCATTGTTGTGAAGTTTGTGCGGATTGCTGTGTTTAAGGCTTGTGGTTGTGTTTGGTTATAGTTTGAGAGGTGTATGCAGAGGGATGGAATTATTAGTTGGTTGGCGATTGGCATTACTGTCCTTGCAGTTGTGGGATTCCATCTAGGTCCGGTACATGCTAACAGTCACATTTCTATCTGGATGTCGCGCAAGCTAGGTTCATAATTCTAAATGTGTTGTATGCTAAGAATCACATATGCTAACAATCACATTTCTGAAATTCCATCTAGGTGTGGTATTTGCTAACAATCATATTTCTATCTAGATGCAACGCGGGCCAAGCTTGAGAATTCCGTCTAAGTGTGGCACATGCCAACAATCACACTTCTGCCTAGATTTGGCGCAAAGCTTGAGAATTCCATCTAAGTGTGGCATATGCTAACAGTCACATTTCTGTCTAGATTTGGGCAGACTAAACTTGAGAAATTCCATCTAAGTGTGGCATATGCTAACAATCATGTTTCTACCTAGATGCGACGCGGGCCAAGCCTGAGAATTCCATCTAAGTGTGGCACATGCCAACAATCACACTTCTGCCTAGACTTGGTGCAAACTAAGCTTGAGAATTCCATGTAAGTGTGGCCCATGCCAACAATCACACTTCCGTCTAGACTTGGCGCACACTTCTGCCTAGACTTGGTGCAAACTAAGCTTGAGAATTCCATGTAAGTGTGGCCCATGCCAACAATCACACTTCCGTCTAGACTTGGCGCAGACTAAACTTGAGAAATTCCATCTAAGTGTGGCATATGCTAACAATCATGTTTCTATCTAGATGCGACGCGGGCTAAGCTTGAGAATTCCATCTAAGTGTGGCATATGCTAACAGTCACATTTCTGTCTAGATTTGGCGCAGACTAAACTTGAGAAATTCCATCTAAGTGTGGCATATGCTAACAATCATGTTTCTACCTAGATGCGACGTGGGCCAAGCCTGAGAATTCCATCTAAGTGTGGCACATGCCAACAATCACACTTCTGCCTAGACTTGGTGCAAACTAAGCTTGAGAATTCCATCTAAGTGTGGCATATGCTAACAATCATGTTTCTATCTAGATGCGACGCGGGCTAAGCTTGAGAATTCCATCTGAGTGTGGCATATGCTAACAATCATGTTTCTATCTAGATGCGACGCGGGCTAAGCTTGAGAATTCCATCTGAGTGTGGCATATGCTAAGAATCACATTTCTGAAATTCCATCAGTAGCTAGGTCGCTACTGCAAGCACTTGATGAGTTTCAATTGTGCATTATTTGAAGGGACCACCAGCCTGGTCAAGTAGGGTATTCATGCTGGTCACAGACACTCAATATGTTCTCGCTCATTGATATGATATTCATAAGTGAAGTATATGTACATAGGGTAGCGCGGTTGACTTTCTGGATAGGTCACTATCTCACCATTCTCTGTTGCTGGTTACGCTGAACCTGTGAAGGTCTGATGCTTATCCGCCCCAATAGAGCCTACAGTCCTCCGCGCTACAAGATGTCAAGAACAAAGGCACAGTGAACTCCAATGGAACGCTCTGGGAGGCATTTGAGGCCACCATTTGCGGTTCGTAGATGCCCAAGGCCTGGAGGTGCAGCACATGTTAAAAAAAGAAATTGCAGTTCTAGAAAGGCAAATTCAGGTGCCAGAGACCTTTAATCACATGGACCTAACAGTGATTACACAGCTGGCTCAGACACAGGAGAGATTAAACACGGCACAAGAAAGGCTAAGCAAATTTGAACACACTAATACCCTAGGCATCTACAGGGGTTTGAGGACAAGTCAGGAAAAACCTTTGGATTGGATGATGTTGAAAGCACAGGACAAGAAACGATTTACCCATTTAGAAACATCTGAGGGAACCATAACACATGAGCCACAAGTAATTAATAATACATTTAGAGAGTTTCATGCTAGCATACACATTGGGAATAAATGGACTAAAGATAGACATAGTATAGACTACCAAGAGGGCCTTACTCTGCCACAGGTGGCCCAATCTGATTATCTGGCCTTAGAGAACCTTATCACTCCACAAGATATCCAGTGGCCGATTTTGAACTTCCCAGCAGGTAAAACTCCAGGCCCAGACGGACTGTCCGCCGAATGATAGTCCACATTTAGTGAGCTCTTAATTCCTTGTTTATATGACATGTATATGGAGGCTTTAGAAGGAGGTAGACTACCGCCCTCACTGAGGGAAGCAGTCATTATATTGTTGCTGAAGCTGGGAAAACCGGAGTCCATGTGTGCCTCATATAGAACCCTGTCTTTGATAAACACAGATGTGAAAATTCTTAGTAAGATCTTGGCAGGGAGAATTCCGAGGGTGGCACAATATTTGGTCGTGAAGACCAGACGTGCTTCATAGCAGGGAGGAAAACTTCCATTAGCTTGCGCTGACAATTTCTTGTACTTGATAGGGTAGGTTGCACTCCTGGGGAATTTGTTTTGGAGAATGTTGATGCGGGAAACGACGGTCGACTCCGCCAGTTGGGAGTTTATGCATGCACGCTGCGAACGTGTGGGCTCTGACCAAAGATGAGAAAATGAATATCACTACTGTATAATGAGCCAGAGGCTAGAGTCAGGACTAATGTCACCATGTAGGGGGCGATTAAAATAGGCATATGTACGAGGCAAGGGTATCCTTTGTCGTCGCCATTGTTCGGCTTCATAATAGAGCTGTTGGCTCCTAACCTCAGAGTGAAATTTGCAGACCCTGGCATCATTGTGGCTGGCACTCAGCATGTAGGTCCACCGTATGAGGAAGATTTTCTATTATATATGCAGTAGCCACGAACTACAATGCCACTTACATGGCGCAAGATTTAATTTCAGACAATTATCAGGCTTGTGAATGAACTGGCTTAAATCTGTATTGTATCTCCTACCTGGCACCAGCAGGTAGGACTAGACGATCTACCGCTTAAGGTGTCTACAGACTCCTTCAAATTCCTAGGGATAATGGTATATGCAGATTTTGACATTATGTACAGGGGGAACCTGGAAGATATGTTACCCTCGTTAAATAATCGTACTTCCACATGGGCTAACCTGCCCTTGTCGCTAATGGGAAAGATAGCGGCTGCCATGATGGTTATTTTGCTGAAGCGCTGACATTTCATGCAGGTGATGACAATGGTGGTGAAACCTGCATTCTTTGAGAGCCTGGACCCAATGCTCCTTAAATGATTGTGCTCAATAAGAACCGCCGCATTGCACTGTCCAGACTGAAACAAGCTACAGAGAAAGGCGGCCTGGGCGCCCCAGATCTTCGGTTGTATTACTACACGCCGCAGCTGCAGCATGTGGTGTTATTTATTTATTTATTTATTTATTCGCATTTGTTTAGCGCACAGGCAGTCCAGAGGGCATCGTGGCTCTTGTTACAGATATGACTTGTTGTACATGCAGTGAAGTCATTACTTAGTTGCAAGAGAGGAATAGTAGTTACAGGAGAGGAGGAGAAGAGAGGAGAGGGGGATGGAGCGCTGGATCTCCCTGGCAGAATGATACATTGGGAAATATTAATTGTTGAACCTGCTGTGGGCAAATGCAGCTAGAGCCAACATTTTACCAGCCCCGGTACGGACGATTCACCATAAATGGGCCAGGTTATACCCACGTATAAAAAGCATGCATGCAGTAGCACATGAGATCCCATTGACGGGCAACTGCATATTTAAGGGTCCAATAAGCGGTGTTCACAACAGCATATTGGGCGGATAAAAGGATGCAGAACACTGGCTGACTTGTGTGATGAGGGAATTGCAATGGCATTTCAAGACTTTGATTTGAGGTGGGACATAACAAAAACCCCAATTTTGAACATATGTCACAACATTGACAACTGTTAGAGGAGTATAAGCGGAATTCCCCCAAATGCCCCCTGGACATGGGGTAGTAACAGCGATCAAGTCCTCGATGGAGGGGGGAAGAAGATTTCTACAATACATAGGGCACTTATAGTAGGTCAGAATCAGACCAACAATGGGAAGGTGTCTTGGGTATAAGCACCGAGGATGTGTATTGGAAAATGGCATGTCGGCATGTGAGAGAGGTCTCAACTAAAGCTAAGTTAAAATGTATCCGATTCAAGTACATGCCTAGAGTACATATGACGACGGAACACATACACACATTCGCCCCTGAATGCTCTGCTGCATGTCCAGACATAGGATGCAACCAGAAATTTACTTTGCATTCGGCATGGAATTGACCGCCAATTTGACCTGTGTGGCAACTGATAGTGAGGCGACTGGCGGAAATGACAAAATGGGAAATAGTGCTCTATCCGAAGGTGTGCCTGCTGGGTAAAAACCCCAAACAGGAAAATGGGACGGTAATTAGAAAACGTATTGCCTTGCGGTTTGTTCCCAAGCGTGGGATTGTAATGAAATGGAAAAGTGAATTGATAGACGAAAGAGACTTATATGTGCAAAGTACTATCAGAGGAGAAGCCACAAGTGTACACTCCACATGGGAAGAATTCCTGACTCTACTTTAGCACCCGTCTGACCTGAGGCCACCATGAATTGTACAATTCCTCCCATACAGTCCTGATATGTACACCCTTTATTGTGCGTTGCTAAGTGTCTAACGATGGATGGATTTTGAAATAATACACATGTGATTTTAGGAGGGAGGGATAAAGGCTTCATTACGAGACAGCAAACCAGCTGGTGTGAAGTGCCCCCGTATTGTCTCTGGAATTTTGGTTGACTTTAGCTATGCAAGAATGCAATCTTTGTCGCTGATTTTTTTTATTGAATTTGTTGCACTGTGGATGTGATATTAAAGAAACAGATTTAAATACAATTCAACTGATCAGAGGAATGGCCCAGGTCTCCCATAGTAGAATGCATTCACTCAGGGGCTGGCCTAAGCGAGCCCTCCATTCACACAGCAGGTATAATATGAGGCGTGTTTCAAGGTAGACACAGAGGTTGCAGTGGGAAGCCAATCAGACTGGCCCTAATAATGCCAAACATGTCAACCCTTACAGGATGGGTATTGTCTGGGGAGAAACCAGGCTAACCCAGTTTAAACCACTAGGGAGGGTGAAGGGCTGGGCTTATAGTTGGCCTATGTGAACACAACGACCATTTTAAGGTTGCTTCATGGTCCACATAGACATAAGGATGACCCAAAACAAAATGGCCAGACTTAGGGCTTAAAGAAGAGATTAACACTCCAAAAGCTACCATACTGGTGCAGTGGGCTGCAAATGCGATAAATGATAATGAGCGCATCCCTGGTGAAGCCACAGCTAAATTACAGCTGTGACCAGCTTGCTCCCCAATACACTTGTAGCGAAATATAATCAACCTACGACCAAAATGAAGCGCTTACAAAAAACCTCTTCCACTGTTAGCCATATGGGCTTCAAGGGCAGCACTTCACTAAAAGCGTTGCAATGGCAGAGGGACTTCAGAAGAGTTCCCTCTGGCGACAAAAGTAAAGTTAAACAAATTGGGGTAAGCTAACAAAAAGAAAAAAAAGTGTAGGGTCACCAAACGAAGACAGAAGTACCCCAAAAGTGTCATTCTGTCATAACACTTGCTTCGCATCGAGGTCACTGTTTTGATGATCAAGTACCAGAAGGCTAATAAATAAATAAGTAAAATCCTTAGTGCAGGTTGATTGACTGCTTGAAAGAGAGTTTGGCCTTGCACTTCTTGAAGGTTCTAATTTTACATCTGTTTTCTTTTGTTCTTTTGAACTTTCACCAATTTCAATGTCTTTCTAAATGAAAGTTCCTTAACACTTGAGCTATTGTTTACCTAAATAGTGCTCAGAATGTTTAGTTAAGTGTTCTGATTGTCTTTGAAATCTCACCCTTTGAATATTATAAAGTCTACGGGCTATAATGGCAAAGATCCATTGTAAAAGGCACTGTGAATTAGGCCCTGTATGTTTCTCATATATATTTTATATTCCAACTAACCCTGCTTTCTCAGATTTTTTTTTATCACCACGACTTTAGTAGTATGCTAATCTAAAACCCAGTGGCTTGAAAAGTGTACTTTTGATCAGTTATTCACTTTGCTGTTGTGGACAGTTTCTTATTTTAGTTGTTAAATAAATATTTCCAAACCCCTAAAAGCTGCGTTCCATACTGTTGTCTGCTGACACCCAAAATGCTGACCCTGCTTGCCCGTTCTTTCCCCAGGGCGCTGATTGCCATTCACATTTCGCATTCACTTTAAGTTATGTTTGTTTTGCCTTTGAGGCCACACTATTCCACGAGCAACCTTTTCTGCTGACAAATGAGTGTTTCCTGGTGGTATTCGAGATACTTGAATCAAGATTCCAGTCTGGAAAGGGGTTACTTCAAAACAAGCACTCTCCTGTGTGATTCCTCATATTTGGAATTCTCTGTAATTGATTTACGTGCATCTGCTTCGGTCCTTCTTCTGATCTTTCATAATGAATTGAGGACTTAACGCTTCCCTCCTACGGTTGGCAGGTGATCGCCCTATGCTTGTCTCTGTTTGAAGCTTGTTTGTTAAAATGGTTGTTGCATTGTAAACTGTGTTTTACTGTCACTGTTCTTGTGGGTGATAGGTTTGATGATATTTTGACAGGTATAACATACATTCTGCGCAGCACTCTGTAGACATTCGAGCATGGTTCCCGCTTTACCCACTGACTAAAATAAGGTAATGAAAGTGAATGTCAAAACAAAATGAGACTTAAGCAGATTATTGCACACGCCAACCTCTCTACACCCACATTATCCTCTCCCCACGGCTTGCACCATTGCTGCCTTCCACCCACTGCCCAAAGCATGGAAGCTATCCACCCATACATTGGACTATCAACTTCTCACCGTCCTCCAAAGAACAATGGTACTCTGTGTATTTCAAAAGGCCTACATTATCCCACTTAATATTTTTCTAATCGATACTTTACTCTCTGTAGTAGATATTTGTCCTGTCAGCTGAAGGACCATGATCGACCTCTATGCAATAGATCTCTGCTGGTCCAGTTGGCCAACTTAAACTGAAACCTGCAAGCTACATTAAATCAGCCATCAGGTGGGCGTGATGTGAATGTCAAATGTATGTCAGCTCTCTCTGTAAGCGCTTATGCAGTAGGCTTGCTGGTACACCAGACGGGGATACATGGGCCTATGCAAAGAATGCAAGACTACATGATTTGGACAGAAAAGCAGGAAGGCTCTTCTCTCAATCGTTTTTCTCCCATATAGCCTGTTAAATTGGTATTACCCAAATTGATGGAAAAAAATTGAACGAATGGTAGATTTGACCGAATTCGGTCACTACCATTAGTTCGAATGTTTGCAATCGATTTGAAGCCGAAAATACTGAACATGAGGAGGAGGGGTTGTGGCAGTGTCCCCCGCTTCCCGTGTTCGGTATCTCCCGCTTCATGGGTTCCTGGGGGTCCCCCGCATCCATAGCATTGGCGGAGGGGGACAAAAATTTCTCTGGCCCCCGTTTTTAATGAACGGTCAAAACGGGGACCTGAGCAGTTACACTGCGGAAAGTCAACCTGCCAATAAAAACGTTTGCGTGCAACTAACCCAAATCCATTACATTGACATAGAAAATTTGTCGTGCTCTTGGTACATTTAAAAAAACTACGATTTTAGAGATATTTCCTCTGTAAATACGGCCATACTAGAATATTGTTACTGTATGCAGTGAGGCGGTGAGGGGAAGTAGGGACCCTGGGATACATCGTGCTGTATTCATAAATACTGCATGTTTCATTGTTTGCGCACTACTTGTACTGAGGCTTCTAGTGTTCCCGGCTTTTGTCATGTGCAGCCATTTTGATTGCCAACCTTCTGTCACAGCCTGACTCCTTGCAATGTTAGCACATGCGTGCACCTGCTTCAAATGACCCCCAACAATATTGTTTTTTTAAGACTGCCAGACGGTGCTACTTGTTCAATATCTGCAAAACGAAGAAGACATGACAGTCACATCTACCTCCTCATATGACCAGCTGTTACCATTCCACAGATCACCCTGCATCTGGCTGTTTAACTGAGCTGTCTGATAGAATGCTTGAATGTCAGTCACTGACATCTAAAAGAGTCATCTCTGGAGGATCTCCTCTGCCTTGGGGACTGCATGGCGTTGTTACCTCTGAACCTAAATCCTTCAAAAACAAATTCTCCAGGTTTCCTCTTCTTACTCCTCTGTGTACCACTTTCAGGAGTGGCTTGCGCCAGTCTCTTCTTTAGGCATCACTCCTACTCTGGTGCTCTCTCCCAAGCTTAACTTGAAAGCACATATGTCCCACCCCACTCAGTCTTGTTTCCGTCATCCCAAAGGGCCGTTCAGGCTTCTTTGGTGCTCCCCTGCCTTGGTGGCAGCAATGCGTGGTGTTCACAGACCTTCCAGCTTCTGCCTTGGCTATGACATTCAGCTGCCCCCTTGATCACTGACACCCACGCGGTCGAAATGATTAACCCTAACATGTCGTTGGGTCCGTTTTCACTTTCGAGCACTGTTCAAGATTTGCTGTATCACATACAAGGAAGTGGTAAGGGGTCAACCTTCGTATCTAGCACAATGATTGTGTACCTTGGGAGGCTTTCAGAAGACTTGGAGCACTGATGTTCTTGATCTGGAAGTGCCCTTGTTTCGGCATAACCGCTATGCAGCTTTTTCATCTGTTGCTCCTCGAGCTCCCTACCACCACAAATTCCTCTTGCTGCTTCTCTTCTGATGTTTAGAAAAGCCCTTAAGACTCAGCTATTTCAACTCAATTACCCTTAGTTTAGTATTACTTGTCTTGATTGCTCAGGTATATATGCTGTTAGGACTTATTTGCAATAGATTTGCTTTTGTATTTTGTTGACTGTGTATGTTTCTTTTACCATTTTATGTTTTTATTGTACAGCACCCTGCTTCCTTCAGACCAGGGTCTTTCATGAGCTTTATACATTTTACAATACATAAATAAATAAACTCATTTCCTGGCTTTTAGGTATTTTCCCAAATTAGTTTTCCCAGGCACGGTATATTGCCCTAATACGCTACCTTGTATGTAACCTCTTTGAAGAATACAAGTGAATGTATCTCTACCCCAGGCTTGACGATATGCCAATCTGCCAAATTCACTCGTTTGCACCAGCCAATGAATATGATTGCAGATATCACACTGTCTATGGCTTTAAGACAAGAACAACATGTACAAAAACACCACTGGTATCAAAATGTTAACCGATGGAGAGAGGAACAATCGAGGAGGAGAGTGGCACTACTGGGGAGAGGGGGTGAAGGTGGACCCAAGGGCATGGAACGGATTTCAGTTCAGAGAGAAGGTGCGATCCCCAGAAGGAGCCAGTACACTAGGAAACTTGGCAAAGCCCTTTAAGCCAGTTAAATAAATACATAATAGGTTGAGCCATCGCTCAAGCAATATCCGCAATGCATAAGCATGATTAAAGCAATCGATTCAATAATGGAAAGTACGGACTTCCAGGCTGATGTCAGCAAGAGTTGGGCTGGAGGGGAAAGCGTCCCGGATCAATCAATCCCGGTATTGACAGGGCAATGCATTCCAGTGATATGATTATGAACACACAGCGCGCCGCAAAGGGCCCGCTTCCAGCAGTGCTCTTACCTCTTACGAGGCAAGGCCTTCAGCTCGGGCTGATTGAGAAGCGCCGGCCACCAACCAAGGAGCTCCGTATGCGCCTGGACAGCCCGGCTCCCAGGAAACTCTAAGGGCCTGATTCACAGAACGCCTAGCAGGGAGCAAAGTGACTTGGCGCTGCAACAATACACTTTGCACCAGGCCTAGTACACAGAGCACAGCAAAATGACTTTGCACTGCCAAAATAAACTTTGCAACAGGCCTAGTTCACATAGCAGAGAAAAGTGACTTTGCACTGCCAAAATACACTTTACAACAGGCCTAGTTCAGAGAGAGGAGCAAAGTGACTTTGCACTGCGACAATACACTTTGCACCAGGCCTAGTTCACAGAGAGGAGCAAAGTGACTTTGCACTGACAAAATACACTTTGCAACAGGCCTATTTCACAGAACGGAGCAAAGTGACTATGTGCTAAATCAGCCTAATTCTTGGGAGTTATGGTTGCATAGCTTACTATAACTGGAACATTGCTTTCGTTCCTTAAAAAAAACACTGAATTTCTCAGGTTTATATAAAAGCTATTTAACCATAATGTCCCTTTGAAAAAGTGTTTTCCATTGAAAGGTTTTCATTGGATCAACTTAAGCATAACGTCCCTTTAACAATGTTTTTACACCGAATTTCATAAGTTTTATTCGGAAAACGTAACCATAACGTCACTTTAGCTATGTGTTTTCACTGAATTTCAAAGGTTTTTATAACTGAAAATGTTTTATGATGCTCCAGCACAGTATTACATGTATTAATAATTCATCTTTTAACACATATCAAAGGATTATAACGCTCCTTTAACAAACATATTTTTTGCAGTGCACCCGCATGTGTGTCATTTTCAGTAGAAAGTGCTTGGGATGCAAGTCATGGTTGAATTGTCTAGGGCATGAGGCTCGATCATGACCCTTGTCCCACCAAACCACCCTCATTATCCACTGCACTTACACAGCATCCTGGTCCAGTGTCCACTATACCCCCCTAATGTGGCCAATGGCCAGTTTTCATTGTTTTGTTGCAGCCATGGACCGTGCTCACAATCCATGAGGCTTTGGCAATGCTGCAGGCCCCACCAAGTTAATCAAAATAGACATTGGACTTTGCCGGGGGCCAGGCCCAGTGCCCAGGCACCATAGTTACATCACTATTTGTTGTTCCTACATTTTGACACTTTTGAAAAAATAAATTGCATGACAGATTTGCAAAAGCATGCTTTTGGGTTCTTGCTGAGGCTCCTCACCCACGCTTGCTGCAAACCAGTCCAGCACATCGGGCTATAGCCGTGAGCAGAATATAGCTTTCATGCCCTGGGCGGAGAGCGGTCATGGCCCATAACAGCCCAAGCCATGGTAATCCTGAGCAAAGCAAGGGCCTCTGCTTGGGCTGTGGGCCATTACTGGCCATGTCCACCCTCCCACAGGAGCATGAAAGCAATTCGCGCCCGGGGTTTATCTGGGGTGCGAATGGCTTTCTTTTTTCCCTCCGGAGACCCAGACTAAGTCCCTTTTCCATTTCTATGGTGGTCAGAGGAGGAGTTGCAGCGGATCAGAGCTCAAAGCTTTGGTCCTGCAGGTAAGAGGAGAGGGTTTGGGTGGGGGAGAGGTTTTGTTTGGTTGGGGGGACAATGGAGAGGCTCCCTGTTGCCTCCTCACATAAAAAAGATAATGCTGCCACCCGGGGAAGGGCCTCGGGTGGCAGGAGCAGCGGGCAGAGCATGCATATTCTCGTCCGCTGTTCCAGCCACATAATTGGTCAATGGCTCTTCCCCAGGTGCAAACTTTTATTCCCATTCATACCTATCCCAGTTTTCAAAATTGTACCGCATAGCTGGTCCTTGGTGGCCATGGCCAGTGGCCAGATTGTCCTGTGAAAATGTTTCAGAATTCAGCTAAATGCAGTACATTGGCTACCTCCACAGTTCATATAAGTGCAATACTGTGGCTACCTTAACAATTCTTCCAAGTGCAATACATAGTTATTCTCAGAATTCTTTTAAGTGCAATATATGTGCTACCCTAAGGGTTCTTCTAAGTGCAATACATTTGTTACTCTCACAATTCATCTAAGTGCAATACATGGTTATTCTGAAAATTCTTCTAAGCGCAATATATGTGCTACCCTCAAAATTCATCTAAGTGCAATACATAGGCTAGTTTTGGAGTGCGGAATGTATCAGCACATTGGTAAGAGTCGCATGGCAGCGATATAGTAGTAAAGTTGTGACAAGAATTAAGAGGCACAGCACTGGCCATGCTCCCAATTCCTAATCATCTTACCTGTTTGTAGCAATAGACAAATCTGTACGGTCACCACAGCAAACAGGCAATGGGAGCTGCCCTTTGCCTTTGGCCCTTAGCTGGCTGGAAGCACCAAACCAGTCACGGGTGGGCCGGAGTGGGGTGGGAGGAAGAACATGGAGGGGATTGGGGAAGAGGAGGCACAGGGAGACCGAATGAGTGCAGGGGGAGTGGGAAAGCAGAACGAATTAAAAGAATGACTTCACCTGAGGCAAATGGGCAGCTCACCCTCAGAGTACACCCAAGCCTGGGAGCTGGGCTGTTGGACCCGCTCACATAGGTTGCAGGTTGCAGAGAGAGCGACTGCCGTGCAGCACTCAGTACACCTGTTGGTTCCTTATCTGGAAGCAATAATCTAGGCAGGGGTGGGTAGGAGTGGGGTGGGAGGAAGGACATGGGAGTGGATTGGGGAAGAGGAAGTACGGGTGACTTGGGAGCGCAGGGCGAGTAGGAAAGGTAAATAAAGGAAAAAATGGCTGCACCTGTGGGAAATGAGCCACTCCCCCTCAGACTCTGCTGAAGCCTGGGCGCTGGGCTGTTGGACCCGCTCACACGGGTCACAGGTCGCAGAGAGAGCAACTGCTGGGCAGCGCTGGGTAGACCTGTTGCTTCCTTGTCTGGAAGCACCAATCTGGGCAGGAGTGGGGCTGGAGGAAGGACATGGGAGGTGATTGGGGAAGAGGCAGTACAGGGTGACTGGCGAGCACAGGGGGAGCAGTAAAGGAAAAAAGAAAAATGGCCGACCTGGGGGAAATGAGCCACTCACCCTCAGACTATGCCGAAGCATGGGCACTGGGCTGTTGGAATGGCTCACACTGGTCGCGGGTCGCAGAGAGATTGTCTGCCGATATCATTATTTTTGTACCAACAATTTGAAGCGTTTGAAAAATAAAACACAGGTCAGATTTGCAAAAACATGCTTTCGGGTTCTTGCTGATGGTCCTTGCACAAGTTTCCTGCAAATCCATCTAGCACTTTGGCTGTAGCCGCAAGCAACATTTATTTTTCCATTCAAGCACATCCCAATTTAGAACATTCTGGGACCCGCTACAATTTTGCCCGCTCTTACAAAATCCCACCAAACTTTGCAAAAACATTCAAAGTTGGCTCTATAATCCGTTTGCTGCAGATTCTATTGTCATTGCCATTGGTTCTCTCTCACATTGATACACACACTCAACAGCCGGTGCGCTGAATGGTGTTTTGTTTTCTAACATGTACAGGAGAGACTCATTCTGGTGTTTGAGGCACCCGCGGCCTAAGTAGGTTGTGTGACCCTTCTTGGAGCCATGCGTTTTATATATATATTACAGGGCCTGTGGTCGAGGCCCTGTAGTTATGGTTAAGTTGCTCAATCCATAGGAAAAGCACCTTTTGGGCAGCTTATAACTTTGCCCCCCCCAAAACGAATACTCACAAAACTTTACTAAAAATGTTTGTGGCCTGTCAGATTGATCCTGCAAAGTTTGGTGAGGTTTCATGAAGGGGGAAAAGTTATAGTGTGGTCCCAAAATGTGTGGTTTTTCCCATAGATGCAATGGAAAAATAATTTTCTCACGTCTACACCCCAAACCACTTGATGGATTTTCACCAAATCTGCAGCTGGAGCAGCGGCTTGGTCCCAAAAGCATGCTTTGGTAAATTTTGTGTAAATCTGTCCAGTAGTTCTTGTGGGATGTTTTTACCCATGCATCCGAGCCCTACCAGAAAAACTGTGCATTACTGGCATTGAAAACATCATGATGGCCAGAGCTTCCCAGAAAATGCACAGGGAAATGCATGAAGAATAGGCTGCCACCCATTTTTGCCGATGTTATGGGCACAGAAGGGCACTGCCTAAAACCATCATTGGGCTACACACAGTAGCCTGAACCCATTGAAAAAGGGGCAATGCTGATTGCCAAAAGCAACCCACAACTATTGGGAATTCATTCCTTCAACGGGCACAAAATTATTTTACTGCAGAACCACACCAGTGCCATGTGCTGAACCTGGATAATATACTTCCATGTAAAATCTCTTGTTTGGAATGCATTCATTCAAGACTGATCCAAAAAATGGACGCAGTACCGATAAATACCTCAAGGCGGCGCTAGTGGTCTAAACTCTGACAGGAGAACAGCTACTTCAGAAGCCAATCCGCCTTCTGTGACAACTGAGACATCAAAAGACTGCATTTAATTAAAAACTTAACCACTTGCTGTTCCCAGAGACAATCTGATTTGATTAACAGGCCAAAAGGCTGGGACACCTCTCACCTCCAGAGATGCACACCAGGAGTTAGAATCTCACATGACCTCTTGATTGATAGAAGGCAGACTGGCTGGCAGCCTCCTGGAGACCACACAATAGGCTCTTGCACTTGAATAGAATATGCTGATGTTGACTGTTGACTGTACACAAAGAGCTCCCAGCAGAAGAGACATGTGATCACTGACCCACCCAAGTCTTGGAGGCGGACTCCAACACTCTCAGAACTGAATTGAAAGCAAAATATATATTTTACAGAAACACTGATAACTCTTGGTAACCAGATGACAGAAATGTGAAATGTGGGGAACCTTAAAATGGAAACTTTGCCTACAATTCAAGCCCAAACTCCAATTTGTGTGATGTTCTGGGGCAAAACCCCGCCATTTATTGACACCAAAGAGACTGTATTTAAGCTAGACAAATGGAAAGTTACTGAGATATGTGTAGTAGGGGGGTGTATAAGTGTATCAATTTTAATGAAAAACCAATGTTGCATAACCCACTAAAAAGCGCAAAATATTGCCATTTCTGGATGCAAGCTCTTAGAAACATCAGAGTTTGAACAGAGTATACCTCATGTGATACGTGATGGGTGCATGTAATTTCAAACCACTGTGTATCTATGAAATATGTCTTTAGGTCAAATATAGATTTGTGTGTAATTTGACAGGGGAGTGTCCTTTCTGCAAGCCATTAAATGACATCATTCTGACACACAATCCTGCTCTCCAGTGAGAACGCAAAGAATTCTCCAACCTATCAGAACTCTGAAGGGGTTGGGCCTAGAAAGCTAGCTCTCCACCCACTTTCAAACCACATAAAAAGGGACCACTGAAATCTAGAGAGGAGTTCATTTTCCATTTCTTGCGGGAAGCTTTGCTGGACCACACAACATCCAGAAGATACCAGTTCCAGACTGACTCCAGCTACATATTCCAGAACCTAGAACTTATACTTTAGAACCTAAATCAGAGGCCTAAAACCACAAGCTGAGTTCTCTGCAGCAGGCCTCAAATCATTGCAAGCTACTCACAGCCGGGCGAGCTGCTTGAATCCCTTGCCAAGAACTTTTGCCAGGACCAGTGCAGAGATCCAGGAGCCGTGCAGAGACCGCTGTATCCGGACAGACCAGACCAGAGATCCAGAGTGACCCAGACCACTGTGAGCAGAACCAAAGAGCTGACCCATATCACTGTGAAGTGCCGAGACCAGAACCGGAGTCCAGTCCAAAACCTGACCAGATCCGTGGCGAGGCCTATTTCAAAAATATATTGTGAGTACCTAGCAGAACTGTGCAGAACCAATCTCTTAGTTAAAATAATTTAATCCAAACTATTTTAATCTAACCAGAACAGCCTCCTAGAAGTTGTCACTTGTTATTTTGTAAAGCTGCACCACTATCATTTGTCAATTCTGCAGCTGCAAAGCTGTCATCTGTCATTTTGAGTTTACTTAAAATCCGAAAAACTACCTTTATTTAATCGTCCGTATCTCTGGAACCGTTTGGGCTACGAACTTGGTTTAACTTTCCTCTGAAAGCTTAGAATCTAAGCTTTCCAACAAGACTAGAACCGACTTCTCCTTATACTTTTTCCGCAATCACGATTCACGCACTCACGAATTTTGCCACGATTTGCGATTTGGCCCGATTTCTTTACTTGTAAAAAGATAGCTGCTTTTGCCTGAACTGCTAACATTCGTTTGCATCTTAAGAACCATCCCTGAATCATTGCTAAAGTGAGCCTGAACTCATCCCAAGTAGCTACCACTCCCCCTGAACCTCCTAAAGGGAATTAAAAGCATTTTCAGCATATTTTTCATCCATTGCCATCACATTTAAAAAGCATTTTGGGCCTGTGTTTTAAAACTCATACCGGTTTTCTCTAAGCTTGCTGGGGGGGGGAACTTAATTTCGTATTGTATTTGATTGCATTTCTGAGAACTGTGTGCTCCACTTTCCATCTACTTCCATGTCTTACATTGCATAGGGGAGGGGGGTGAATTGCCCGAGAAAAAGTGATTAATTTATCTTTTGCTAAAATCATATCAAGTATTTCTATACTGCATTTTATTCCTCATTGCTTTTCCCTTGAAATCATAAAAGTAGTTTTGCTACTTTATCCATCCTATACTAACTCCTCATTGATTGTAAAGAAGTGTGCTAGTGCCAGATTACCCATTGTTGATCAACATCATATGTCTAAGTGTACTATCAGATATTAATTTATTATAAAGTGTGATATATATATATTGTTTAAATTCTCAAATAAACCTTTTAAACTTGCAAAACAGAACTACTTCTTGGCTCAGTGGGGTCAGGGGGATTCTAAGAGAGGGGTGTTATATAGGGGTAGTCATCCAGAACTCATGAACTGGACATAAAGATATATCAATAAGGGTTTCCATTCAGTATCCCAGACTAGGCATTGACTTAGCTGCAGTGTTGAATTGAATCCTCTTACCTATCTTTTTACAATGACCAAAAAGTAGGTCAAAATAAATTAGTGATATATGGGTTCGGTCCGCAGACTCACTCCCCCGGACGGGCCTCCGATTGGCCCAGAAGGCGGCATGATTTCCACGATCATCGCGGTAAAAGCATATTAAAAAACACAACATTGCACTTGTCAAACTTATCAAACAATCTCTGGGAAGGTGAGGGATGATGAGGATGGGATGGGATGGAATATGGCATTAAAAAGCCAAAAAATGGGTGTGTTTCTTCTCCGATGTCCACAAACAGTCCAGGACAGCCCTGTTATGTCCACGAACATCTTAGATGTTCGGGGGCCTCTATGCTTATTTGTGGATTACAGGGTTGGTGAAAAGCAGTTTTTGGATAGCTTACAACTTTGCCGCCACTTAATAAGACTGCATGAAATTTTAGAATTTCATTCTAGACCTGATTCCGAATGGTTTTGGAAAGTGTGGTTCTGTTTTGTCGAGAGGGAAAAAAATTTGAGGGGGGAGTCCCAAAATATTTTAAAGGCTTATAAATGTGGTGCAATTTGATGAATCTGCACAGAAATATGCAAAAAAGATTTTAGATCTAGATATGAATAGTTTTACAAAGTTCGGTGGGATTTTGTCATGAGGGTGGAAAATTTGAGGGGGTCTCAACAATTTTATATGGCTTATAACTTTGTTGCCATTTGACGAATGTAGTCACACTTTTTCAGAAAGATTAGAGACCCAACCTTGAATGTTTGTGCAAAGTCTGAATGGATTTTGTCAAGTGGGAGCTACGTTATATGACTATTGCATGTACGTACATTTTGGCACTTTTTAAAAATAAAACATGGGTGGAATTCCAGCAAATTAATTTAAGGAACATTGGCAAGGACCTGAAAGCATGGTTTTGCAAATGTGTCTGTGTTTTATTTTTTGACAAGTGTCATAATGTAGGCACAAAAAATAGCCATATACCTTTGGTGACCTGTCCTGTGGTCATGGGCAGTGGCCAGACTGTCCAGGTCATGGCATAAGGTCATGACCACGAGGGATGACCAATGGGGATAAACTGGCCATGTCCACCAGGGTCCGGTTATGTGGTAAAGGTTTTGGAAAGGGAAAAAAAAGTGCTTGTGCAATATGGTCACAGGGTTCTCTTTTTGTCTTCTGCAGGCTGCCATGGAAGGGGAAGGGGGATCTATACAGAGCCTCCCCTTCCCGATCCATGGTGGCCATCTTGGAGAAGGATTTTCCTTCCTACAGTGGGACGTTTTGTCAAGAGGAGGCTAAATTAGAGGGGGGAGGGGGCTTCAAAATTTTCTGATGGCTTATAACTTTGGGCAGTGGCCAGATTGTCTGGGTGATGGCATAAGGTGATGACCCAGACAATTTGGCTACTGACCATGACCACAAGGGACAACCAATTGGGATAAAGTGGCCATGTCCACCACGGACCGGCTATGTGTTAACATTTTTTGAGATGGATTTTAAAGGGGGGAAAAATGTGCTCGTCGTAATATGCTGATAGGATTCTCTCTTCTCCTTCTGCAGGCCACCATGGAAAGAGAAGAGGGGGTTTGTATGGAGCCCCACCTTCCCTTACCATGGAAGCCATCTTGGAAAAGGATTTTCCTTCCTAAAGCGGGACGCTATGCGCATCCCGGTGTACGAAGAAAAATCCTTTTTTAGCACCCCAGGTTATCGCTTTGACAACCCAATGACCTTCATCCCAGTTTGCAGGGGCTGGGTTGGGGGATAAAAGTCCATAGTCCTCTTTATCAGCCCTCGCTTTGCTTGGGCCAATAACTTGGGCTGGCAGGCTGTTTTCCCCCCTTGCACTCTCTAGAGCGGGGGATGAAAGCCACATTATTCCCATTAGCATAACACAAAATGCTAATGGAAATGTTGAAAAATCTCTTTGAGTCTATGTACTTTACTGAGAAATGTAAAGTACATGGAATCTATAAGATTTAGTTTAGTTCTATTTTTTAACTGTGAAAGGTGGCTCCTTTAGTTGTTTTTGTTTTTTTTGTTCTTTTTCACAGGAGAGGTTAGAACGTAAGTTGGGGAGGGAAATGAGGGAAGAGGCACCGAGCACTAATATGGAGGGGCAGGTGGACAGGGGAAGATGTTGCACGTGTGTTACATCTAAGGTACGGTGTTTGATTACTTCAAAAGCACTATGAAATTGTTCCTCCCTGCATAGTGGTGTGTTGCAGTATATACAGAGGACTGTTGTCTTCGAAAGATATGGATCAACAGCCTCTTTTATTGCTTGCAAGGTAGCTAGTGGGATTTTGTGTGCCACAGAAGTAGGCTGTGTGGTTACAGTATTGATTGAGGAAGATGAGGTGGAAGCAGACAGCCTACTACTTGCTAAGGAAGGAACAGCCTTTCTGAGAGCATTGCGGTGGTTGCAATGGGTGTGGCGACGCATGGACGTGGTCCTGTAGGAGTACTGTCCAGGTAGTACACGACTGAGTACAACGTTGCATTCAGTGCATTTCACTTTGGTAGCTTTAGCTTTTGGTACATTCCCAACAGTGGTAAAGAACTGCCACCTCCATGATTCTCTCTTGGTGCGTGATGTAGGCACTTTCTTTGTTGTGTAGGTCCTCCAGTTAGTGGTGGTGGCCCGGGAGGAGGAGGGATGGCAATAGCTGATGCCATTTTTAAGATAAATAGCAGTTTTGCTAATATTCTTCCAGGTGGTCAGTCATTTTTCCGAAAAAATAATGTCGAAAAAAAAAGTCGAATTCCATTTTTTTTAAATTATATATTTATTTTTATTTTGGGGTCCAGGAGTTTTAAAAAATGGGTAAAACAAAACAAAAAAATCAAAAAAAGGGGTTTTGGGGGGAACCCCCCATTTCGTATCAAAAACGTATTAAAAAAAATGCGACTTTCTTTTTCCAACATTATTTTTTTCGAAAAAATGACTTTCGACATTTTTGCATTCGAAAAAATGACTATAAACCATTCTTCCAAGTATGTGCTCTGTACTAGATTCTCAATGTATAATAAGCAAGAATAGGTGTAGGAGCTGTGCAAGGGGAACATTTTGAGCATCAAAGTTCCTAGATCAGTAGAAAGTGCAGTTCCGAACTGTCTGCAAAGATCGGACCCAATCACGAAGTGCGGACGGGTTTGCAAACATGTCATCGTGCTGTGTGCATGCGTGCGGTCACGTGACACTGTTCAAAAAGTCAGCGATGACATCAGACATTCGCAGACATCGACAAATGCAAAAACAGTGGAAAAAGTTGCAAACACTGTATAGAAGTGTTAAAAATTATGCTAGATGGTGGGAAATGGCAGTGTTTTAAGGTGAAACTTTGTATATTGGACATAAATGCTGCTATATTGGGGTAGGTATCATATTAGTAAGTTGCAGGAGATTAGCATGCACTGGTAAAAACCCTTGAAATTCACAGAAATAACGTTGTCAAAAGGGACGTTACTTTTCAGTTGCACTAATGAAAACCTATGCAATTCAATGAAAAAACATTGTTAAAGGGACATTATGGTTACAACCAGAGGGGTCTAGCCTCTCTCCCTGGCTGTTCAACCAATACCTGGCACTTCTTGCCTATCGCATTGCGGCTCTCTGCCCCAACTTCCAGTGCTATGCGGATGACACTCGGCTCATTTTCAGGCTCCCTTCAGCCACCTCCTCTCCTTCTCTCATCTCTGACTGTCTGTCCGCCATCCAGAAGTGGTGTGCCATCAATGATCTCTGCCTTAATGCCAGTAAAACCGAGATTCTCCTCATCGGCACACCTGCTCCATACTTTCCTGTCACTTTCTGGCTGGCCTCTCTTGGCCCTCTTCCTGCTCTCACACGTGAGGCTAAAAACCTCAGGGTCATCTTCGACTCCACACTTTCCTTCTCTCCTCACATCTCTGATGTCTCTAAGAAGTCACACTACCAGCCACACCTCCTCAGAGGTATTCTTCCTTTCCTCTCCTTCCCCCGGAAGCTCACTGTCTCCAGAGCTCTGGTTCTCTGTAGGCTGGACTATTGCAACAGCCTCTTTCTAAATCTGCCTGCCTCTACTCTCCGTCCGCCCTCTGCAACTCATCCAATACAGGACTGCAAGACTTGTCCTTGGCCTCAAGCCCAAGGATCATATCTCTCCAGGACTGAGATCTCTGCATTGGCTCCCAGTGGCGCCGAGGATTAAGTTCAAAACCCTCTGCTTTGCCCACAAGACCTTCTGGGGCCTGGGACCTCAATACCTTCAACTGTCTCTTCCTAAATATCTTCCTTCTCGAACTCTTCACTCATCTGCCTCCAACTCCCTCAGGGTTAGCCGCTTCTCCAAGCAGCGAGTTGGTGGCAGATCTCTTTCTTCTGCTGGGGCCTCCCTCTGGAACAACCTCCCTGCCTCTCTGAAACTTGAGGAGAACCATCTCTGGTTCCAGAAGCACCTCAAGACCTTCCTCTTTGCTTCTACTTTCTCTCCTCCTCTCCCCTGCTGATAACCTGGGTGATGTTACGCTCACCTGGTATCCACGGGGACGCCACCCAGCTGCCGGAACCCTGGTGCCCTTCTCGGTCACTCCCGGGTATTATCAGCGTGGAGTTCTTTCTGGAAAACAGGTGGGCAATGTTCAAGATAGAGCAACTGAGGCAATAACCACCCAACACCTGGTATGCCCGCAGCGCCTCCCCGGGCCTTTCCTCACCTTGTTTTGGGCTTTGGTGAGCTCTCCGTCCTGCCTTCTTGGCAGGGGCGCGTTGTCCTCTGAGGGCGATTGCAATCGAGTTACTTCACTGATGCTGCCCCTTTGAGCCTCTGAGGTAGGTCTTATTACTGTTATTCTGTAAGCCTTTCTTTGAACTTATGATGTCTTTTCTCTCCCAGTAGGTGCGCGAGAGTCCGCTGTGGGCTGTTGGCTGGATTTGGGCTCACCGGCAAGTTATGGTGTTCCGGGAGCGCCT